>NC_064572.1:77537477-78142790 GCF_937001465.1 Orcinus orca
GCCAGGCACTATTATAAGTGCTTTTTACATACGAAATCATTTAGTCCTTAAAACCACTCTATCAGGTAGGTACTGTTATTATCTTATTTTACGGATGAGAAAACAGAGGCCCAGAGAGGTTTTGACTTGCTTAAGGCAACACAGATAGAGGCGGTGGGAGATCAGATTTGAGCCTGGATGGACAGACTGGCTCTAGCACCCTCCGTGTGTTCCTAACCACTCTGCATTTGGCCTTTTTATGTACCGATAGACTTATCTAATATGGGTGAAATCATGTCACATCTATACTATGCCTCATGAGCTTTGCAGATGCAATTGTAATTCTTCCAAAAAGGTTTTCAGTGGCTGCACCACCAGATGGAGGAGTTTTGGTCAGAGTTACAGCTGTTTTGTGTGGGGTCCCACAACCCCGGACTGGACCTGGAGTTCTCAGGCTCCCAGATCAGCACTCTTCCCACGTGCACACTGTAGAGATAGTCACAAAATGAAACAGAAAGCATGAATCCAAAAGCAGCCTGGAGGCACTGGCAAATTCACCAGGGACCCTGGGCTCTGCAGAGGCTGCTGAGGCTGGATGTACAGCCCTGGGATAAGCTATTTTTCCTGTCACCTAGTGGCCCCATCTTAAACCCCGTGTGAAAAATTAATTTTTAAATTTAAGACTAAGAAGAACTTTGTGTCCCTGAGAAGCTGAAAGGCTTTGCTTTCCTCTTTCATAACTGACTGTCTTTCCCTTTTCGTTTTGGCCACCAGGAGGCTCAGTGTTAAATCTAAACTAGGGCAACTATGTGATGTTTTATGACCTGCGCTTTTGCTCTCCCTAGTCTTGATGGTCTGCTCTTATTTGCATTTTCTTAGTTTCTGTTTCATGTTTACAAGGTGCCGTCACCCACGTGTAGGACAAGGTCTCCTGGACCAGCACCCTTTCTTGTGCACACCTGCATCTGCTCAGGACTGGCAGCCTCACACAGCTGGGAGAGCTGGGAACAATGATGGTGGTCATTCAATTCTGTGCTGTGACGCTGTTTATAGAGCTCACACACAGCCACGATCCTAATTAATTGTCCCCCTAAGCCTCCAGGGAAGGAAAGAATGATCACGCTCAGCCTCACTTTTGAGCTGAAGAAACTGAGCTTGAAATAGAAGTGGCTTCACCAAGACCATGTCCAAGCCTCCTTCCACCCCCTGGGATTTCTCTGGAAAGCACTGTGCAGCCTCAGTGCAGACATGGGAACTCCTTCCCTTTCCTTCTCCTGGCCTCACCTTCCCATGTGTGCTGGCATTTCCATATGCATTATGTGTCATGTTGGTGGCACGTGAGTTGGTTGGAGTTATTGCACTGATAAACATTTTTTTTTTTTTTTTTGCGGTACGCGGGCCTCTCACTGTTGTGGCCTCTCCCGCTGCGGAGCACAGGCTCCGGACGCGCAGGCTCAGCGGCCATGGCTCACGGGCCCAGCTGCTCCGCGGCATGTGGGATCCTCCCGGACCGGGGCACGAACCCGTGTCCCCTGCATCGGCAGGCGGACTCTCAACCACTGCGCCACCAGGGAAGCCCTACTGATAAACATTTTATATTTTGAAATTATATATTTGTTTTAATGAATTATGGTAAGTGATGCTGGTTTCCCATTTCCAGCAGTCATGTGATATGTTCTTCTAAAATAAATGTATTAAAATTATTAATAAAACGGTAAATCAACTGAAAGTAAAATTTTGAGTAAATAATAAAAAGACAGGTGTGTAGATACAACCAAACTGGTGAGATGGCCCTATTCTTGGCTCACTGCCTACTTATGACCACATTTGCAGATAAGGGCACTAATCTCACAGGTAAGACTCTTGCCCATTGATTTGTTCTCCAGATCCAAAGGAATGAATCCTTAAGATAAGAATTTTGGGCCAGCAGCAAATGAGAGTCCTTAAGTATGAAAGGCAATCAACACTTCCAATCAGATATTCAAGGATCAAGTGGTGTCAGGAGTTCAGGTCCCCTCAGCCACCAGGGCAAGCCAGTTAACTGGCTCTGCACCTCCATTTGTTCATCTGAGAAATGGGTGAGCTCTGCCTGGTTAGGTTAAAGTTGCAGTTATTTCCCCCAAGATAGCTCAGGCTGGTTTCGCCAGAAGTTGCCATATTCCTCTCCTTTCTTCTCAGCAGGCCCAGCCATTCAAGGTGATTCACTCTCAGGTAGCATGTAGTTGCAAGTGGAATTATCTCTGTGTGGCACTCCAGGCTCTGCAAATAACTCCATACGCCACAGAGGAGTTATTGTCTGGGCCTCAGTTGGCTCATCTCTGGGATGAAGAGGATGGATTAAGTCAGGTCTGGCAAATAAGTAGTTGCATGGTGTGTTGTGTAGAATTCACCCAGGATCTGTGAAAGCGAGGGGACCAGTGATTGACCTCTAGTATTTATAGATGATGGCATGATTGTTGACATAGAAACAGCCTCAACAAGTGTCCGCCTGCCGATGCAGGGGACGCGGGTTCGTGCCCCAGTCTGGGAGGATCCCGCATGCCGTGGAGCGGCTGGGCCCGTGGACCGTGGCCGCTGAGCCTGCGCGTCCGGAGCCTGTGCTCCACAACGGGAGAGGCCACAAGAGTGAGAGGCCTGCGTACCGCAAAAAAAAAAGAAGAAAAAGAAACAGCCACAACAGTCAGGATCCTCTGGACCACTGTGGTCTTGCGGCCTATGCCCACGATCTCTACTTCTAGTTTTTCTAATCACCCAAAAGGCAGATCCTAGAGAAAATCTGCCCACCTGTCTTCCTTCTTTCCTTCTTCCTTCCCTCCCTCCCTACCTTCCTTCCTTCCCTTTTCTAGCCCAGTCTCCATGGTGATAACAGGGTCCCCATATCTTAGGAAGGCTTAGGCTCAGGTGAGCCATCTGTAGGGACCATACACTTTATTATCTGTTCTGAGATATCTTTGAGGATGAAAGGGGCACTCGATAATTCTCACAGTTGTAACCTGGGACTCTCTGGGGGAAGCAGCATCACTTGAGGTGGTAGTTCTCAAACTTTACCATGCATAAGGATTGCCAGAGGGTTTTCCTGGGCCCGCCCTTCAGAGATTCAGATTCAGTAGGGTTACGGCCTGAGAATTTGCCCTAGTTCCCAGGTGATGCCGATCCTGCAGGTCCACGGACCACACTTTAAGAAGACTGACTTGGAGCATAAGTGCTTAACTTAATGAGTTCACAGAACTCATTCACAATGTGTTCTAATTGATCCTGACAAAAAGCCCAAGGGGGTCGGGAAAGTTGATATCAAAGATTCCATGTTAAGCTGAGAAACTGAAACTCAGAGAGGTTAAGCGATTAGCCCAAGGATACCCAGCCACAATGGGAGAAGCCCTTGTTCAAATTCAGGTCTACCAGCTCCCAGGCTCTGATTTGGCTCAACAGGTGCCCAGCTTCTCAGCTCAGAAGTATGTTCAGAGCTGGCTTTGTGGCAATGCCTCCTTCTCAGCAAATCCTCTGACCCAAATTAAAACTGGCTCTTTTAAAAATAAGTCATAGGAATGTAACGTACAGCACAGGGAATACAGTCAATATTTTATAATAACTTCATATGGTGTGTAATCTATAAAAAATATCAAATCACTATGTTGTACACCTGAAACTAATATAATATTGTAAGTCAACCATGCTTCAATTAAAAAAAAACTGGCTTTTTTTGCTTTATAAATACCATTTCAGGTCAACCAAGAGGTCAGAGATTTGGGGTAAGAAATTACTTTAGCAATGCTTTTGTCTATATTTATATTTAATTATTATTTTAGGGTTTTAATCATTTTGATATATGAATGACTTAAAATATTTAAATTTACATAATACATTGTACGCTGTACATAGTAGAATATTTGTGCTAGATAATTTCTGTTTTACATTATTGAAAAGGAGTTCCATTTCTAACACATCAGTCTGTTACTCAACTTCTACACATTTAATCCTCATGTATATTTTCAGGAATGCAGTAGAGGAATGCCTGTGTTATTCAACCTCTCTGTGCCTCAGTTTTCTCATCTGTAAAATGGGACAGGTAATAGTGCCTTCATAAGAGAGGTGTGAGGATTAAATAAATTATTAATGCATGTTAGAGAAATTGGAAGCATGCTTGGAAGATGCTGAACATTTGAAAATATCAGCTATTCTTGTTTTATTCTCTGCTGATGCCTATTTTATTCTGCCCATCAACATCTTTTGTCATTTTTATACCTGTACAGCAGTGAGCTCTCTCCAAGCGTAGGTCTATTTTCCTCCCTCTCTTTATCCGTCCAAGTCTTGCTTGCACATATTAAGTGACTAAGCCCTACTTATTGAATGAATGCAGAGTGTAAAATGCTTAGGAATTCCAGGAACTCATGGAGCAAAACTATGAAACCTAAAGCATGAGTGATGGAATATTTCCTTGAGGCTTCGTGGAGTTTGCTGGAATAGCCCAGCTTGGCCATGACCCAGTCTCCAGCATCTCACTTTCAGCTGCATGGAACGTGTTATGGGCTGTACAGCACTGTTCCAGACACAAGTCTTACAGGATTTCTAATGTGAGTTGCACTCTGGGCTTGGGAAGGCCTGAAATTGATGGACCCAATGGGAAAATGGAAAATGAGTTGGGTGGGTCTCATTCAGCCCTGCAGGCTGCTGATGGATTTGGGAGGGATAAACATTTTCCTCTGGATGCCTGGTTATGAAAGGAAAGAAAATAAAAGCAAGAATCTTAGTGGATATGGGAGATTTTGTGGTTTGGTCCAAAATCAGAACCAAGAGTGGGAATGAATCTCATGTCCAATGACATGAGATTAGAGTCTAGAGTTGGACTTTTTAAAATAAAAATTCTCATTTGTCAGTTGCTTGCTGAGCAAGGAGGTTTCATGGTGCTCAGGTCTGGTGACAAGAGGAGCGCTATTGAATTTCACCGGGTTGGTGGGTTTCAGGGTCTCCGGCAGAAGCTCGGACATAGCCCTAAAGATGACCAGTCAATTAAAGAAGAAAACCTATTTGGCTTGGAGGTTGTCCTGTATGTAGTTAGAACCTGCTGTGAAACAAACCACCCCCTAAATACAGTGGCTTAAGCAGCCATCATTTATCTATGATTCTATAGGTCAGCAAACTTGGTTGGGCTCAGCGGGCAGTTCTTCCTTTTTAAGTATGCTTCCTCGTGCATCTGTGGTCAGCTGCAGGTCAACGAAGTGGCTTTGCTTCCCAACGCTGGCTGGCTATTAGCTGGGCAGTGGGGACAACTGGGGCATTTATCTCTCATTATTCCAGCTGGCAAGCCTGGGCTCATTTAAGTGGTGGTGGCTGGATTGTGTGTGCGTTTGTGTGTGTGTGAGAGACAGAGAGACATAGACAGACACACACAGAGAGAGAGAGAGAGAGAGGGCGAGAGCAGGAAAGGATGCAATGCCTCTTGAGACCTACTCTGAGAAGTGGCATGGTGTTGCTTCTGCCCCATTTTATCGGCCAAATCAAGTCACAAGGCCAACCTAAATTCAGAAATACACTCTGCAAAATGCATTCCATTGCTTGAGGAAAGGAGCTGCAAAATCCCATTGCAAAGGAGGCATGGATATGGGGAGAGGTAGAAATGGGGCCATTTCACAAACCGCCACCGATTGGGAGGGTGATCAATCAAGAGCTGTTAGCAGAGTGAAGAAGGTAAGCACTTTGCAAGCTGAGAATGAGTGTGGCTGAGGATTTGGAAGGCTAGGCACTCTGCTTAGCTTCTTGTATGCCTGCTGGCAGCAGAGACGGCTCATACGAGGCTGAAGAATAGGCCTGTACGTGTGGAAATGGGTGAGGTTTGGATCCTAGTGCACTGCTGACTAGCCATGTGGCTTTGGGGGAGTCAATGAGTCCATCCAGCCTTAGTTTTCCCATCTATAAAATGGGATCACAGTTTCTACTTCATAGGGCTTTGTGAGGATTAAAGAGACAATTGGTCTGCATATGGTAGGCGCTGGGAAAACAGCCACAATAATGAGTTACATACAATATCAATGAAGTAGAAAATAATAGAATATGTGATTAAAGATAATGAATGATTAGAATTTCTCCCTGGAATTTCTTAGCCTGGAAGGCAGAGTGATATCCCGGGTTTACACCTGCAAAGGCTGCCCTCTCTATGATGTAGATACCAATTTGGCCAGCAGAACTGACCACTAGTCACTTACAGCCTCCATGGCCTCAGACGTCTCCCAGGGCTCTGTGGGGTCTGCGGCTTTAGTTCCCCAAGAGGAATCCCAGCGAGCGTCCGCTGAGCTCTGGGTAACACGCTCAGCCTTGAGTCTGACCTCGGCTCTGCCCAAGAGGCCAGATATAGTAAGAAGAAGTCTTACTGAGGAGGCGAGGCAGCCTCTTAATGGCCTCAGGCAAACCTCTCTGGCTTTGTCCTTTGACCCCCTATATGTCAGCGTCTCTGGGTAGGGAAAGATCAGGACAGATAGCAGAGAATTATGTAGAGTTCTAGACCAACAATCGTGAACAGATTCTGTATCTGCACTGCCCACGTGGTAGCCGCCAGCCGCACACGTCTACTGAGCACTTGACATGTGGCTGGTGCGACCACGAAACAGAGCCTTTAATTTCAGGGCCGTATTTATACAGCAACTTGTGGCTAGTGGTTACCGTACTGGACAGTGCAGTTCTAGGTGGTTGAGCCTCTGAAGAGACAAGCCTTTGTGGAGGCTGAACCAGCCAGCTGCTGAACCTTGGTGGGCTGGGGACATTGTCTTGGAGCTGTGTGGGAGCGAAGCCAGGCTCTGGGTGTGGGTCAGCTGACCAGCAGGGCCTTGGTGGACCCTGCAGGGTTGTTGCCTTGTTTCTTCCTATTTCTAAGTTGGGCTGAGAAAAGAGGAAAACTTGTTGACTCCATGGAAGTCCAGAATCCCCTACAGATTTAGCCACTCTGTGTCCCTTGCTCTACTCTGAGTGGCCACTTATAGTGCCCAGAAAGGCCATGGTGCTGTATACACCCTGGTCCTTCCCCGTGCCAAGGAAAAGCAGAGCTCAGCAGCCCAGTCAAGAAGAAAGGAGGGTACCTACCAGGGAGGGAGACGGGTCCTTCCCATTTGGATGGTTGCTTCTGAACAAAGGGTCCACATGGTCCAATGTAGCTTTTGAATAGATTAAATTAGTGTGCCAGCACTTGCTCACACATGTGTGTGCGTACGAGTGCTCATGTGCGTGGGCGCACACACACACACACACACACACACGGAGTTTATTTGTGAAGGAAGGTACTTTTGGAGAGTCGGGACAAGATGCCCCAGTTCGGAAAAACTAAAGGTTTTGCTTCTGCTTTAATTGGGTTCAAAAAGATGACAAACCAAATCTGCCTCAGGGCTGGTTCTTGAAACTCACATTGGAATTTATTTTAGGACTGTCGCCATGTCACAGCACAATGCAGCCTGCAGAACTGATGGTGGATTTTGCCTAGAGATTTTTTTTCCAATTGCCTTTCAACCCCAGCAGCAATAAATTGCCCAAACCGATCAGTCTTTGTATGAAAGCTGAATGAGGAAGGCTGCTCCCTGCCTACGTCACCAGTCTCTCGATCCCCTGATATTTCTTAAAGTTGGGACTCTATTGCAGGTAAAAGTTCTGGTTCCCTTTAAAGGATAGACTCTTTCTGGATCCTTCGATGAACTGGCTGCTGTGGAGACCTGCGGCTCCCGCATGGGCTTTTTGCGGCGGTGCGGGCGAGATTCGTTTTCTGCTATCACCGTAATTTACAAGGCTCACATAACCATGTAACGACTTGGTGATTACATGGAAAGTATCGTATAAATACATAGTAATTACAAGTTCATGCAGATTACTTGGTATATACATTTGAAGTTCCTGAGTAGTTCAAAGATTAATTATCCTATAACTGGCAGTATTTAAATCATTTTTTCCTCATATACGAATACACTGAGGCGGACTTCAAGGCTGGCGAGGATGGGGATGTGACGAGTATGATCTGAAAAGAAAAAATGAAATTTGACGGGCGTGGATTATTTGAAGCATGCGTATGTGAGCTGAACGGCCACGGACACTTTGATGCAAATCATAGGGGAAAGAGCAGGGGGATGGTGTGTAGAGAAAGGTGCTGAACAAAGTAAGGATTTCCTGCTGGCGACTTGAAATTTAAACAAATAATCATTTAAATGGCGGCCCAGCATTACGTTCCGAGTTGTGTGCATTAATGTCAACATCTGGTACCAACATTTTGACAATTCTATTAAAATGCCCCAGCATTCCCTATCTAACACCTGTTGGCCCTAATTTTCTTTCCTGAGAAGCACACCAGTAGACAGGGTAGATTCCAAATCATTTATCACTTTTAAAGTGCTTCCATATGCGTGTTGGACCCAGCCTGGCCCTAGGCAAACATTTTCTGAATGCATTAAAATTCAGGACTTTTTTTTTTTTTTTTAAGTGTAGACACCAATGTTTCATTGAATTCATGTCTGGTAATTATTAGCTTAAATTATGGCTCACACATGACTTGACAAAGTAGACCATGAATTAAAACACGCGCACACACATGCACACACCCCAGAACTCTTCAATAGATGCGCCCAACTCCTACGTTGCTTGTTATTGAGATGTCAGTCAGTAATCATTAGGCAAACACTCTTCATGTAGGGAACTGCTAAGAGGCCCAGGAGTCCCAAGAGACAATCTAAAAATGTCAAAAATGTTACAGTATATATGAATGACACCAACAAGAGAACATGTGTTAGAGATGCAAGCAATTAGTTAATATATTGCAAGTTTCAACCTCTGAGCAAAACAGGCAACAAAAATTTCCTCTTGACAAAAGACTACAGATAAGATCAGGTTGATTCCCCACAATACCATCTCCCTGAATTGGAGCAACCCTCCAGCAGGCTGGGAGGGAGGGATGATCTGGGGAATCTGGGGTCTGCAGGGTGTGAGTCACTAGGGTAGGTCTCGCTTTCCCTGGAAATGACTGGCTGGACTGCTGGGCTCTTGCAGTGGAGAAGTGGAGTCTGAAATGAAGGAAGACATCCGGTGCCCCCTGGATCCGGCTCACCACGAAGCTGCCTGCTCCTTGCTGGGGCTTCAGAATGAAAGTTAGTAGGTCGAATGAAATCTTATTGCTGTTTTCAAAGGAAAGGAGATGCCTGTGAAAGGTGATGGGGATGGGGATATTATATGGGCAAATGCTTGTTCCTTGCTTTTCAGAGGAGATTTTAAAAACTAAATATTGTATATTACATAGTTTCTGTCCCTCCCTCTCTCTCTTCTCTCTCTCTCTCTCTCACATACACACACACACACAAACATGAAGAAAAAATGTTTTAAACAAAAAAATCTTCTGACATATACACACATACAGAAAATATGTTTTAGGCAAAGTACACATGATGTGCACTTGGGCGGGCTAAAGATTTGAATAGGTCCCCCGGAAATATCAAAGAAACACTAAGAATGCAAGAAGGCATGGAAACCTGAGTTCACCAGCTCAAAATGTAAAAAATAAATTGTAGACAGTTAAAAATGTCCGCCCTTGTACACACGCACACGTTCACACTTTCTCTGTTTACTAAATAACATTTCAGCACAGTTTTCATCTTATAAGGAAAGTGTTTGAAACTTGGAATAAGTGCACTTAATTAAAGGAAGGCTGTGAAAATGTGCATTAATCTGATATGACTAATAGCAAAGTGCATGAAATTGCTAATTAGAATTTCATTAAAGGTGCTGCTTTATCAGACTGTGAATATCACAACCTTTAAAATTCTTTCAGGAGAGCTTAATTCCTTTTCAAACAGAAATATTCTTTAAAGACATTTGATTTGTTCTGAAGGAATTCGTGGCTTAGGCTGGAACTTAAAATGTTGCCGATATTCCAGGAGGTGATATCAGAATAGGCATATAGATCAGGGACTTTGTTTCATTTGCCTGATGAATCCCTTTCTCCCCACCTCTATAGATTATTGTTCAAAAACCCAGCCATGAAAATAGAGTTGAGTCCTGGGTTTAGTCCACATGTAATTTGTTTTCTGCTGAAGCCAAACATTTATTCTCTCCTAAAAGAATAAAGGAGAAATTACCTTAAAAGATTTTAAAGTCCCTAAATATAAAATTAAACATGATAATTTTCATACTCACTTTAAAAAATAAAAAGAAGCAGACAATAAAATATTTTTTTTCCTTAAAGGAAAATACCATCCATAGAAAAACAAAAAACCTCTTAAAATACTAATAACATTTCAATGATAACATTGTACTTTTTAAAATTAGGGAAGTCCACTGTTAACAATAGCAAATGTATTTTTATTCTTTCTCTGACTTGCTTTCCTAGGTTACAGGGTTTTCTTACTTCGCAGCTTAATTATTCCTGACACTAAATCTGCATTTCAGCATGCTTTTTTACCACTTATATTTCAGAAGCTCTACCTTTCTACTCCTTCATCTTCTCCATTTTCAACCTTTTATTGATTTATGGATATGAAATAGATCACCTCTATTTCTGTTCACTTTCCCTGAACACAGTTCCCAATGTTACCAATTGTATTTTTGAATTTTCAGCTTTTCCTGGTTGTTCAAGGGTTCTCACAATTAGTAACGGGGCTCTTTTTAACATTCAAGCTTGATTGAACAGTTACATTTTGTTGCTGAAAACCCATTAATGTTAATGAAAACTACAGCTCACTGAAAGCAGCAGTTTACTTTTACAGAAGTTGTTAAAAACTTAGCCTGGCTTCAAATTTGCTGAACACACCAGTTCACATTGATGTAATTTTGCAGAATTGAATATTTTAAATACACTTTAGAAACCTTGGTTTAAAAGCTAATCAGTCATATTTACCTGACGACCATATCTGAAAGGAGAGAAAATGAGAACAGAAGTAACTTTATTTGAGAAACAGTGTGATTTCTTTGGACATTTAAACAAATCTCAAGTGGCTTAATTACAGTTTGCTCTGATTTTAGCCCCAGCAAGAGGGATTTTCATGGCATTTAGATAATTTACCTACTGGGCTAGGTAACAGACAAAAGATTACGTTTTCCCTTCCAACATTTGGGAGGCACATTAGGACAATAAATGCAATGATTTTAAAAGATCGGTCTAGACTTAAATGAATGAAAATTAGGCTCGTTAACTGTAATGTCTGCAGTCCGAGGTGGGGTGTCAGTCTTGCCTATCTGTGGGCCACCGTAGTCAAACAAAGCTGCGAATTCGAATGTTTTAAGTTTCAAATTGAGAAATATTGTTCTAATATGGCAACAACGGGGCTGTTGTCTTTTCAAGCACTCTGCGATTGCAGCCTCCTTCTGGCTCGTTTTATGCAAAACGAATGGCAGGTAATTGTGATTTAATTCTTTTCAAGTAAATTACAGTGAGTGCGTGACACAAAGCCACGGCGGACCCTCCTTTCCCTGTCAATAGTTGAATTGATGATGGCAGGAGTAAAAACAGCAATTGGGCACCACAGCCCTTCCTCGGCCCCCACCCCAGCCAAGGGCGGACCTGCCAATCAGGCCGCGCCACCGCGAGTCTGGGACTCCTCGAGTCGCCGAGGTTCGGGGATGGAACGTTCCGTGTCACGGCGCGGGGGTCGCGGGGCTTGGGCTCGTCCGGAGCCCAGGTGCCCACAGGGGTCAGCGTGTGCGCCCCACAGGCCGCGTGCCCACCGTGTGGTCACCAGGGGCTTATGGCACTGGACACGCGCTGCCGAGTTGAGGGCAGAAAGGGTTCCCCGGGGGGCTGGTGGTCCCCGCGCTCGGATCGTGGCTTAACATGGCCACCCTGGCCTCCCCGAGACGCCCCGGAGGGCTTCCGGAGGAGGCGGCACGACCCAACCAGAGGTGGGGGGAGGTCGGGCTGCGAGCCGTGTTTGCGGGCGGCGCAGCGTGGCCGGGCTCTGCGCACCGGGGTCCGAGGGACCGAGGCCAGAGCACCAGTTCTCGCCCAGAACCTGCGAAGCCCAGGTGGGGAGGGAGCCGCTTGGGGAGGCCCGAGGGGCAAGGCAGGAAGGCAGGATCACCTGAGAGGGGTGCATGTCACGACCTCAGGCTCACTGCAGCCTGCCTGGGTGCAGTAGGTGCTCAATAATCATTGAACTGGCCACGAATGTTCAGTGTGATCTGATCACTTCCCATTGTACTTGAGTGAAATCCCAACTCCTTTCTGAGGCCCACAGGGTCTGTGTCCTCTAGCTTTTGCCTGGATTTGCAATGCCTGTCCTTAGTGGATAACTTTGAGCAAGTTACTTGACCTCTCTAGCCTCAGTTTCCACAGCTGTAAATGGGGTTAATAGTAGAATCCTACCTTCGAGGGTCCTTATGAGCATTTAATAAGCTACCAGTAAAGTTCTCAGAATGGTGCCTGGCACAAAGTGAAGCGCCCGAAAACTGTTAGCAGGGCTTACTTGACCTCAGCCATATCCACCTTTCCTGGACCTCATCAAGCACCATTGGGTCAGGCCTAGTAACGGGTGCCCAGAACATAAATACAATAATAGCTAACACTTGTCTAGCACTTCTCACGTGCCAGGATCTGTTCTAGGTGCTTCATGTGTGTTACACCACTTAATGAAATACTCACATCTCTATGAAACAGGTTCTATTATTATCCCGTTCTATGCAGGCGGAAACAGTCTCAGAGCCGACAAGAGAGCTCGCCAAGTTTACACAGGCAGGAAGTGATGGGTATGAACTTGACACCAGAGCCTGCACTTCTAACCACCACACTGCATTGCCCCCCGTCTTAGTCTCCAAGATGCATAAGATGCAGCCTCGGCTGCCCAAGGGCACAGAGCATCAGAAGCAAACGGAAGGTAGGTGGGTGCGTGTGGTTTCCCGCACAGGGAATCAGTAGTGACACGTAATGGTTCTGACTATACACTATATTATGAATTCTTTAAATCTCACAGCACTCTCGGAGGTAGAAAGTGATGCCATCCCCATTTTCTAGATAAGACGCAGGGAGGTCCAGCCGCTTGCCCCAAGTTCTCAGGGCAAGTAGGTGGCAGAGCTGGGATCGGCACCCACAAAGCCTCTCTCCAGGGCCCACGCTCGTAGCCCTGCCCTGGGTCAGGCCTCTGCTTGTCAGTCCTGGTGTCCTGTGTTGTCCTCAGGTGGTTAAGAGGGTGCTGAGTCCCTTCGGTGTCACCAGAAACACCCCGAGCTTGGAGCAGAGCTGCTGCTCACTGACGGAAACCCCTGGGGAGTTTCTATGACCTAGTCTTTGAAGTGGGGGGCAGATCACAAGGTCAGCTCTCCCCGCCTCCCAGGGCTGCTTCCGGGAGTAATGAAAAGAATGGACAAGGAAGAGCCCTATGAAGTGTGAACTCTGACCTCAGAAACACTTGGTTCTGCGTGCCTGGTCCGTGCTGGGCACCCTGGGGAGGGGGCCAGGCGACCCACCTACCTTAAGGATCAGGATGCGGGCCCATGAGAAATGAAGAGGTGATTATTTTAATTACAAAACCAACAGCTGTAAATGAGGAATCTCGTTTGATGATGCAAATGATTAGAGAATTGTCTGTTACTTTATTTGTTTGTTTGTTTGTTTCTAAGAGGACTGTATTCAAAGGCCCCTGGGAGAGCTTCACACCTTGGTGCTTGGTGTTTTATGTACTCCATCCCTGGGTCCTCCTGCAGCCTTGTGAGGTGAGATGATACTGTGCCCATTTTACAGACAGAGAAATTGAGCGGTGAAACCGTGGGGCTAGTGAATGGAGGAGCTGGGCTCTGAACCAAGTCCTGCTGACTCCAGTCCTGGCATCTCTGCTCCAGAGGGTCCTGGCACAGACCTGGTGCAAGGGGGCTGCCCCTCTTCTCTTCCGGTTCTGAACTTTCAGCTTTAGTTGCAGCTTTGTCTGGGGGGTCTCCCTCCCTCGACCCTGGTGCTTGTACATCCTTCACCCCTCCTCAGTCCTGGGGGCCCCCACCCACACAGTACCTCTGTTGAGTGCCTGAGGGACGGTCCCACTCCTCGTCCACCCACCCTCCCACCAGCTCACTGCTTTTGTGTAAGAGCTTGAAGTCAACACCTTGACTTTGTGCGAGGCTCAAGGTGAGATGTCTCCCCATCCCCAGGGCCTCCCCCTGTGTGAAGCGGCACCTCAGAGGGCCAAGGGAGTGTGAGTACCGACCAGGCTGCTTTGGTTCCCCATCACGTTCACCCCAGGCCTGCTTCTGGCCCCAGTAGCTGAATTTATTTCTGGCCCCAGTAGCTTAAATGACAAAGTGGTCAGAGATGTTAAGAATCTACCTTCATGCAGGCATCAGGTGGATGGAATGGAGTCATGAAGGGGTATCAGCTGCTCGTGGGCTTGTAGTGCCCACCTTACACGGGCTGGTGGGCTTTGCCATGGGGCTCCCAGTTTGCAAGTGGCCGGTGACTGTACTGCCATGTCAGCCCGCCCTCAGACCATGACTTCCGAAGGGGTGAGGCAGACTGGGCTGCAAGATGGGGGCGTGAGGTTGAGGGAGATGCATTCTCTGTTTACCTTGAAGTCATGGGGTGGCCAAGGGCAACTGCAGCTGAGTGAGTACAAGCATGGGAAGGAGTGTTTGCCTATGGAACTGGCTTGGGCGCTGGGGATGGAGTCCCGGTTCCCTCACTTACTAGCTGTGGGGTCTTGGGCAAACAACATAACTGTGCTTCCATTTCCTCATTCATAAACCTGGGATAATAATAGCTGGATGTAGCTCAGAGGGTTACTGGGAGTTAATTATTCAATACGTGGTATCTGTCATAGAGTAAGCAGTCAATAAATGATAGCTGACCCCAAAATACCAGCTCAAAGTTATCTTCTCCATTCACGTCTGCCTTCCCACTCAAAATACGTTAATATGCAAAAGCCATAAAATGGGATGCCTTTAAAACCGTATGTTGACAAGAGACAGACCTGAGGTGTGTTCTGGGCCAGAACACCCGCTACTGTGTGATCCTATGTAAGTGACTTAGCCTTCTGAGTCTTCTGAGTTCCAGTTTTCTTCTCTATAAAATGGATGTAAAATTTTAAAACCTATTATTAATAATGAGAATTAAGTGAATAATGTACATAAAGCAAATGGTACTTACCAATCTTCTTCATCCCCTGCCCCTTTTTACTCCCTCTGTACAAGTGCCTTTCCAAGGCTATGAGATGTGTTCTCCAACCCAGTTTTACTTCCCTCCTGGGGACACAGGAAGACTACAATTCCCAACACCCTTTGTGGTTAGAGGCCTCATGTGACTGAGTTTTGGCCAATGGAATGTAGGCAAGAGTAATCTATTCTACTTCCAGGCCTGGGCCCTAAAATTTCTTATAAGGTCTTTCATGCTCATTTTCTCCTCCACCTGCCAACAGAATGTGGCTCAGGGTGACCTTGGATGCCCACATGTTGAAGACGGTGGAGCCCCGGCCAGCAGAACCCTGCCCTTCACTGCCTACTCCTTATCAGCCTGCTTGCACTGGGACATATGTATTAAAACCATTGAGATTTAGGGGTTATTTGTTACTGCAGCTAGCAGTTAGCCTATCCTGACAGATACAGAATATTATAGAACCTCTACCTAGTATATATACCTGCATATATTTATACAAGACTTGGCACGTGTTTTAGGGTCTTCCTGGTCCCCATCCTCCTTAAGCTCATCTATTTGACCCAAGTTGAGAACCTTACTGCCTTAAAGAACCAGACCCAGCAGTTTTTATTAGTGATGGTGGTGAGATAATTCCTGAGAGCAACTTCCTGTCTACAGGGCCTCCCTATAGCAGAGAGGTTTTGAGGACAGCTTCTTACTAAGAGATTATACTGTCAGCCTCCCCTCTCTGGGCAGAGGTCTCCTGAGAGGGCATTGCTAATCATACAGACACTCTCCTTCCCGCTGCAGTTGTCAAAGTGCCTGCTTTCCTCCTCATGGCTCGTCCACCACATCCGATGGGTCACAGGTCACAGGATCAGGCAGCGGTTCCTCTCAGCTGAGCCCCTGAGACTTGGCTCAGCCCGCACCAACCCCCGCCCCCCGCCGCCACGCCCCCCCCCCCCGCCCCCATCCCTGCCCTCCTTCTGCCTCAGATGAGATGGGCTCCTTGCCTGCTGGCTTCCCCCATTAAATCGAGCGCCCCCTGGAGGCCAGGCTGGGCTGCACCCATCCCCTTTCTCCTTAGAGCCTGTTGCAGGGTCAGGGTGTAGCAGATGTCATTTTTTTTGCACAGGATTGTTGATTTTAGGGATCAGGGGCCATCTTTATGGTGTTCTGGAAAAATAAAGTCCTCAGCTTGGGTGAAGTTTATAATTAAAAATAATAATGATCTTAAGATACTGAATGTCTGCTCCTTTCCAGGCCTCCTGTTATTTCTTTAACTTCTCCATAATCCTGTGAGATGAGTTTTAAGTAGCCCATGTGTAGAGGTGTAGACATGCCAGGCCTAGCGCCCCAGAGCTGCAGGAGGTGGATTTCAGACTCCAGCTGGGGTCAATCCAACGGTACTAAGAGCTATGTTTTCCTGAGCCCTTACCACGTGCTGGGAACCATGTATCATAAGAGTTTTTTATGAAATAGTTCATTTAATTTTAATAATTTCTTTATGGAGAGGGGACTACTATTATTTCCATTTTATAGGTGAGAAAAACCTAAGGCTCAGTGAGGTGAATGGTCCCAAGTTTTCATGGTTAAAAAAGGTGGTGCCCAGATTCAGATTCAAGTCACTCTTTCTTTAGAACTTGCACCTTCACTCGGCACCTCGCAATGCCTCCTCGGCCACTGGGAAAGTGCAGTAGGGACCAGGTGAATACTCTTCCAGGGGTCATGACTTTGGGGTGGGGAGCCAGCCTGCGGTCAGGTTAACAGCCTGCTGATTCAACACCTACCATGTGCAAAGTCTGACCCAGCGCCCTGCTGTGGTACAAGGGAGACCCAGACTGTCCCATGGCGTTGGCATCCTGGAGAGAAGAGAGCTGTGTATCTCTACCTGCAACCTGAATAAGTCAGTGCCCTGGGAAGGATAGGTGCTGCAGACTTCAGAGGAGAAAGAAGGCACTCAGGTAAGGGCAGCGATGGCTTTACCAAGGAAGTGGGATCAGATGAGCCTGGTCTGCCTGGACTTGAGTTCCAGCTAGCTGAGTGACTTTGGGGAAGTTACCTAATTTCTCTGAACCTCCGTTTTGCCATGTATAAAATGGAGATGATAAAGTTACCGACCTTAAAGGATTATTGAGGATTAACTAATAATACGTAAAGTGCTTGGAACATAGGAAGCTCTATATCGTATACTTTTATTTACTCATTTCATTATCAAGGACTAGTAGACTTTCCATAGGTGAAGAAGGGAAGTTTAGTGAACCAAGTGACCGTCATGAGCAAAGCTTCAGAGTTGAGAAAACAGAGAGTGTTTTTTGAGAATAATAAATAGATCAGTTTGGCTGGTTCATATGGGGACAACAGAAGATGAGGCTAGAAAGAGAGCCTGGGGCCAGACTGATGAGGCAATGGGGAGCCATTGAGGGGTTTTGAGCAGGGAAGTCTCATAGCCAGAGCTGGGTTTTAGAAAGATATCTTGGCTACAGGGTGTAGGGTGGATTGGAATGGGACTGATGGGGAAAACCCAGTAGAAAACTATTGTCATCAGCCAGGGGAGAGAGTGGTGGCAGCTGGTGGGGCAGGAAAGTGTGAATTGGACCTTGTGGCAGGGGAGGTCCTCTGGAGCTTGGCACTCTGTAAACTTGGTGCTGCATGGGGCGTGGGCTACACACACCCTTGGCCAAGGGCAGGTGCAGCAGTGGTGCCCGTCCAGGTCCAAGTGAATGGCTGGAAACCCACAGCAGGGTTTTCCTTTTGCAGGCCCAGGCTTGGGAGGTGGTCCTTCCGGGCATCGTGTCATCACTGGTGTCTTTGTTCCAAGAAAGGGACAAAAGCAAAGTAGAGAAAGGGGGACCAGCCTCCTTTTCGTCCTGAGAACCCAGGGCACCTGGTATCCTCAGGGTGGAAAAGCCCTTCGACGGTCTGCAAACAGGTTCCAGAAGACTCGCTTGGAAGGGAAAAAGGAGGCAGGCTCCTTTTGGGCTTTCATCTAGGTTTTTGAAAAGCAAAGCAGACTGGCGAGAGCAGCCTGTCAGAGGCGTGTTTTATCTTAACATTTCCATGTAATCCTGAAAACCCACCTAATCAATTGAAGATCATAAAATATTAGACTTAATGCTGCAAAGTGCTGCTTTTTAATTCACATAACAAGCTCCTAAATAATTCAAATAGCAAACAGACCCGGCAAGTCAATGGTGGGAGGCTGCCTGGATCAGCGGGAGAGTGTCAACACATGCCGCATTTCCCAGATCGACTCCATTTCAAGAACCCTATTAAGTTAATTGCCGGTTGCTGACAGCAGAGAGCATGCTGGGAGCACAGCAAGCTTTATTAGCCTCTGTGGCATCTGGAGACGTCAGCCATTTTGCCCCTACTTGCAGGCACTGGGAGCAGCACGGAAAAAAGTAAATCAAATTATGAGACAATAAATGCTTTTGGCAACATGTGGGCATCAGAGTCATTGGAGAATCCAAAAGAGTTCGAGTGTGAATTGTCAGCCTGTTAAATATTTTACGGCAACGCCATCTGTTGCAAAAGTCTCATAGGATGCCACGGAATCGTTACATCATTTGGCATTGCATGGCCGATGCAGGTAAGCATTAGTGCCATTGAGGGGCCCCCATCCCCTAAAGAGACTACTGGGTAGAGAGAGTCTGTAAATAGAGCAGGACATTTTGGGATGGACGTTTAGAGAGGCCTTCCCACAGATCCCAAGTGTTATACATTCAGGTTTGTAGGCAGACCTGCCTGGGTTTGAAGACCCAGTGGAGGCACCCATGGGGGTCTGGAGATGGGCAGGGAAGGGAAGATGTGTGAAGTGAAAGTCCCCAGCCTTCTGTCCATTGGGAGATTCCCAAGCAGGGCATCACTTCCATGACTACCTGTTCTCCCCTTGGCAGCCCTGATATATATTGAGTATGGAGTGGGGTGGCGGAATCCTGGCAGTTTGGAGATCTACCAACAGGTACCACTCTGTAGAATGGGGCTCTGATCTATCCAACGCCCACTTTTGATACATGAGAAAAAGCAGGCAGAGAGAGATTCCTCGACTGTCCCAAGGTCACACAGCCAGCCAGTTCTCTTCTGGCATCATCCCATTTTGTGCTGTTTCTCTTTCAGCCTTAAGAATATGGTTCTTTGGTGACAACCTAGATTAGATCTAGATTATAATCCTGGTTCAACCATTTATTGTCTGCGTGGCCTTAACTTAAGCAAAATATGTAAGTTCGCTGTCCCTCTATCCTGTTGGCAATATGAGAATGGGGGTGCTTCCCTGGTGGAAGTCTTATGGAAAGGATTGAATTAATGATGGATGTTAAATGCGTGGTTAGGGCCTCAAGCTCGATAGCTGAGGACTCAGCATAACTTCTTTCCCATCGTGGGAGTGAGACACGGACGAGCAGGATTATTTACACTTCTTGATGATTCTTTTACAAACCAACCATCTTCCAGTTTATTGGCTTTGCACATCTGAATTTTGACATCAAGTCTACAGAAAGTGAGGCAACAATGCCCTCAAATCTCTCCTTGCTCCAGTCCTGAGATCTAGTCTCAGTGTCTGTAGAAACGACACTTCGTCCAGAATCAGGCCCTTGATATGATAGGAATTCAATAGGAAAGAACATTGTGAATGACTGGGGGGTCTGAGGAAGCTGGGGGCAACATCAACACAGGTAGAAGCACAGCAGGTGGACTGACTGTCTTGATCCTGGTCCTTAGGCTCCCCTGTGTTCATGGGGTCACTGCACTTCTATGCTAGAAGGGGTCTCAAAGATGCAGTCCAGCATCCTCATTTCACGGGTGGGGAAACTGAGGCCCAGAAAGAGATGGTGACTAGCTTGAAGTCACACAGCTACTTAGTGGCGAAGCCAGTAGCAGGAGCTGGGTCTGCCCCCCGACCAGTCCTGTCCTCTTTCCAGTTCTCAGACGGTCAGGCTCAACCTTCATGGCACTCAAGCTGATTGTACCTCACCTAGGAAGAAAGACAGCCGTGTCATTGGCTAAAGCGTCCCTACCTCCTGGCTTTATGAAGGAAGTATGAGCCATTGCCCCAGTACCTCTCTCTGAAAATAACATCAATTCACAACTGATCTGTATAATCACAACCAGCCTCCCTAAGGGCTGAATTCCAGGTACTTTATTTACATGATCCATGGAGCCCGTTGTGACAGGCATTACTGTAACTCCCATTTTTCAGAGAAGGAAGCTGAGGCTCAGGGGTTAAGTGGCTTGCCCAAAGTTACACGGCTGTTAAGATTCAAAGGTAGGACCTGAATCAGGGTTTATGTTGACTTATATCCTCTTCCTGTGGCAGCACCCTGCCCCCACATTGGATTTGGGCTTAGGCTGGAGTTCTCTAGAAGGTAGAACAGGGAGGGATGATTCACTCACCTGGGGCCTAGCGCTAGCCAGTGGGCACCAGCAGGAAGACGCTGTGGGATGCTCATCCGGCACCATGATGTTCTGCCCCCGTCTGCTCCCTCCCCCACCTGTTTCCTGTCAAGAATGTGTTGGTAGCCAGGGACCCAGAGCTTCCCTTTTGCACAGTCATCAGCCTCCAGTAGCTCAATATGTATGTCAGGATTAGGTCCAGCTGCACCCAACAGAAAACTCCAGTAACAGTGCTTTAAAGGCATAAAGGTTTCCCCTCTGATGTACAAGAAGTCCTGGGTGGGCTGGTGTGGTAGCTTCATGATCATCTGGGGCCCAGGCTATGTATCTCTTCCTGCTCTGCCATTCCCAATACTTGGCTTCCATCCTCAGTTTTTCAAGATGGCTGCTGCAACTCCAGCCATTGTGTCCACATTCCAGGCAGCAAGAAGGAAGGAAGAGGGTAAAGCAAAGGGGTCTTTCTCCTGTCATCTTTTCTCCCTTTCAAAGAACCTTCCCTCAAGTCCTTCCCTATGAGTTTCTCTTGTTTCAGTGGCCAGTCTTAGTCACGTGGCCATACCTAGATGTAAGAGAGGCTGGGAGGCAGAATCTTTAACTGGACGTATGGCTACCTCAAGCATATAGAGGCTCGTGAATGAGGAGTAATGAGAGAAGCAGCAGGCAGACTCTGCCATGGCAGGATTCCGTGGCACCTCTCCTACTTGCCAAAGTGCTGATGACTGAGAATGGTGACTTTTTGAATTAGAGAAAACTCAAGTTAGCTTTGGTCCGAGTTTTGTAACGTACCTGGAGATAATTGGAAACGCCCTGGGATGCAACAGGCCTAGGATTGGAACCACTGTGCTTTCTGGGGCTGTTTGTTCCGGGGATGCCAGCGATGATGAAATCAATAGTAATTCACACTGTCAGCGACTTTCATCCCTCATTGTCCCCTTTCAAAATATGGATACATTTTATTTCTCCTGTTCGTGACACATTTATTCTGCAGGTCTTCTGACGTTGACTGGAGGATGGGTTTCCTGTTCTGGAGGCTTCAGATGATCACTGGGCTGTAGAAACAAACACAGACACCACTGAGCCAGCTCCACCCATGTCCCAGGCACTGTACATGTGTCAGGTCATGTTATCCTCACAACACGGGGAGGGATTATGATCCCATTTTACTGATGAAACGTAGAGGCTCAGAGAGGCTAAGCAACTTGCCCAAGATCACACAGCTGGTGCTATGGACTGAATGTGTGTCTCCCCCCTTCCCACCCCACACTCTCTAATTCATATGTTGTAACCCTAACCCCCAATGTGATGGTATTAGGAGGTAATTAGGTTTGGATGAGGTCGTGAGGGTGGAGCCCCATAATGGGATTAGTGCCCTTATAAGGGGATGAAGATTGCAGAGCTCTCTCTCTGACAGGTGAGGACACAGTGAGAAGGTGGCCATCTGCAAGCCAGGAAAAGAGCTCTCACTGGACACTGACTGTCCCAGCACCCTGATCTTCTAGGCTCCAGGACTGTGAGCACTAAGTGTGTGTTGTTTAAACCCTCAGTCTGTACTTTTGTTATAGTAGTCCGAGCTGACTAGGGACAGCTGGTCAGTGCAAGAGCTGGAAGTTGTGCTTCCTGTCACACCACGAGGCCACCTGGTGCATTGCCAGCCTTCGTGCTCACTCCCCATTGCAGACGATGGCTCCTTGTGACAACAGGGTTGTCATCAACACCTCCAAGCATCTGCTGTCCTCTGAAGTCCTTTCTTATCTCCACGTCCTCCTTCTTTCTCCTCAAGACCCTCCTCTCCTCTTGGAAAGACCCTGAAAAGTTACCACAGGGATCCAGCCCCATCACCTGCCCCCCACGTGGGCTCTGCCAGTCACGCCACCTGGCTCACACTCTGATCCAGCCCCCATTCCCACATCTCAGCTCATCAAGTTATAACCCACATCATCTGCTGTCTAGGACCAGGGTCTGTCAATAGGAACAAATCACAGGCAGTCCACATCCCTGGCACCCATCCCCAGCTCAGTGAGTGAAGCCACTGAGTCTGAGGATGAAACCAGAAGCCCCTCTCCCCGAAGCCCCAAGAAGCAGGAAGAGCTGAGTGTGCAGCTGAGGCCCTGCTGCCTACCGGCACCGCTCAGATGTTCATATACATAATCTAAATATATACTTTGAAAAGTGCTCGCATATAGAATGTGGCTGCAGGGAGAGAACGCTCTCTTTGAACGTGTCTCTTTAAAGACAAAATTTGCCAAAGGTTTTCCTGCCCTTGAGGAGACACTCGAACATGGCAGCAGATGTAAAGTGGAAGTTGAAGTGTCTCTCCCAGGCCACCGTACACGTATAAAACAGGCACAGTCTATTCTAAGCGCTCATTAATAGCGGGTCTCTGAGGGCCCTGGCAGCAGCCAGAGGATTTTGCTCATTAAAAATGTGGCGAGGTAGTGTTGTGCCTTCCACGCTTCTTGCCGCGTGATCCTGGTGTTTAGATGTCGCCAGCAGGCCCCCAGATTGCTGGCATGGGTGACTATTTTCTGAAAGGTTTGAGAGTGTCGCCCACTCGTTGGTGGGGGAAGAAACCCTTGCTGTTTATCGAGGGGATTCGTCTCTCTTCAAGGTGGGCCCAGGACAGCATTATCTCAAGACAGGTGCAGAGGGGAAAGTGCTTTAGTTTGTCAGCTAATAAAAGAGCATCAGTGATTCTCAACACAGCATCATGGTCCTCTGAAAGCCACTGTAATGACACAGAACCACCAGGCTTGGTCCTGGCAGGGAGGCCTGGGGTCTCCAGACCCTTGGAATTGCAGGGGATGACAGACAACCCCCTGGGTCTCACATCCAGCAGGGCCCACTTGCAAGAGAGCCACTGGTTCATTCTAGAAAAAGAGGATCCCCAGCTTCTTTTACCCCCCTCCCTCTTTGTTTGTTCTTTGTTTTATTCTCCCACTGTTGGGATCAACGTTTTGTCCTCTTCTTCTCCTCTCTTGTGAAGAGAGTGGCATTGTCTTGTCCCCATTGGCACATTTGTGGGGATTCTGGACGGTTTTCCAGGCATCCTGAGGGCTGCCTCTCCACCCTGAAACCTAGGTGGAGGCAGGAAGCCTCACTGGCCTCTACCCTTCTGCACCTTCTACATCCACGTTTTACTGCTCTGGACCTTTGCTGTTGTTTTCTTTGACTTGCTTTCAGTGCCTTTCTCGTGGTGGCTCAGATGTCACCTCCTCGGAGAGACCTTTCTTAATGTGTCCACCTCTCCCCACCCTCAGCTCACTGTTGCATGAACACAATTTGGAATGACCTTGTTTACTTGGTAGTTCCCTTGTTTATTGTGGTCTCACCCCACTCTGAGGGTAGGTCCGGGGGGGCACGAACTTTCTGTCTTTTTACCTGTTTCCTCAGTGTTCAGCAAGGAGCCTGAACCCGAAAGGTACTTGCTTTATTGAATGGGCCAACAAACAGAGGAATGAGTGAGGGGTGCTTCTGTCTCAAAGCTGGGCTCTCAGTCACTCCACTTGGAGATTTTTTCTTTGTGACCCTTTGGAGCTTCTGGGCTGTGGTCCCCAACTCTCCCTGGGGTGTTCCCTGCAGGAATGCTATGGGGCTGCCCTACATGGCACATTACATCAGGGTCACCCCAAGGGTACAGAGCTGAGATTAAGACCAGAAGAGGGTCACGGTGTAGAGTTCCTGCGGGGAATGTTTCCTTGTTTGTTTTTATGGCATAGTATCAACACTGTGTTGAGAAACTCATTTATCTATTTTTACCCCTCATTAGCAGGTAGGAAATGTAATATTTCTGAAATGCTTATAATAAATTGAGTTGTTTAAATTAATCTAAACTTCAAAATAATTAAGCTCAATATTAATAAAATGGGTTCAACATTGGAGGGGGAGGGGAGATAGGGAGAACATTCTGAAATTATGATTATTTGTACACAAGGGTACCTGACTCATCCCTGGAAGGATTTGAGTTGGCCTACAGGCATGCAGTCATTACCACTTGCAGAGATGTCATTCAAAAATCGACCAGAAATCCAAGGTGAGGGGAAATAAGACAGCAAAATCAGTTCGAGTGAGGACTTACTATGCAACACGTCCACCGCTAGGGCTCAGATGCTTTGGGCTACTACATAGTTGGCTCTGAATGTCTGAGAAACCAAAGCAAAGAGAGAAAGAAAAGCAGATAAGGTTTGCAGGAGGTTCAAGGCCTTGAGCTTTGGAGGGAAGTCAACCAAGAGGGAAGAGCAGGGGATAACCTTGACTCTTTTTAAAAAAGAATTTCAAATAATTTCTTAAAAGATCAAAGAATTGTCACTCAAGGTCTCAATGTACCCATCAAACTGCTGAAATGTCCCGCCCCAGTTACTTAAAACCGCCTGGGGGATGGAGCTCTGATGGCCCAGGGGCACCACTGCTCAGAATCGCCCCAGGCCTCTGTCTGAAGACCCGCAAGTACAGCATCCCTTCCTGGGAAGAGCATATGATTACGCAGCTGTGTGATGGCGGCTCTGGGAGCGGGCTGTGATTAGGGTGAGGTAGGGCAGAGGGCCGGGGCCCTGAGACTGGGTTGGGTGGGAGGGTGAGGGTGAGGGGCCAGGTGCATTGATTTCACAAGCGCGGCACAGTGGGGTTGGATGACGTGGATGGTTAGTGGGATAAAGGTCCAGTTGGGGCACTACTGAGCCATGCTCAGATGTGACCCTGATCTCGCCTGTGCATGAGGCACCCAGAAGTGTGACTGGTCCACAGCATCCTCGGAATCCCCAGACTGTCCTGACAGCAGGATCAAAGTCTCCTGCCCCGGGAGCGCTACGTGTCCTCAACTTTGTGTTGTCAGCCGCTGATAGGACACTAAACAAATGTCCCTGAGCGAGGGAATGAATTGATGACTGAACAAGTGAGTGTCATGACTACCGTAGTCCAAATCCCATCTTTCTTTCAGCTGCTGTTCAAGGCCACTTCCTCCAGGAAGCCCTCCCTGAATTCTCCTGCCCTCCCTTCTCAGGACTCTTACAGTGCTGGGTGTGCGGCCAACGTGGATATGCTTCCATCGGTGCTAAGAATAGGTAGGTCTTTCTTGTGTTTTCTGTTGTTCCTCGTTCCAGCTGGACAAACTCATTTCTTCAATATACATTCATTCCATTCTTACCATACAGCACACACTGTGTGAGACAAAAAGAATTCAAGACTAAAACAGACAACAAGGGGCTGATAGTCCAGTGCAGGAATTGGCCAAATACTGCCCAAGGGCCAAATCTAGCCTCTGCCTGTTTTGTAAATAAAGTTTTATTGGTGCACAGCCACGCCCATTTGTTTACATATTGTGTGTGACTGCCCTTGAGTGATACAGGGCAAAGTTGAGTTGTTGTGACTAAGACCATAACGGCTGGCAAAGCCTGAAATATTTGCTCTCTGGCCCTTTCAGAAAAGTGTGCTGATCCTGGTGGGGAAGACAACCTAGAAAAAAATCTAGGCGTGATGTGTGTCCTGAGGGACAAGAACAGGGTGGCATCACTGAGACTAGCTGGGCTGGGAATGTGTGCTCCTGTACATCGGGTGGCTAGGGAAAGCCGCTCTCCTGAAAATGTTATGTGAGCAGAGACATGGAGGAGAAGAAGGTTGCCATGTGAACAGCTGGGCAAGAGCGTTCCTGGTGGAGGGAACAGCACGTGCAAAGGCCCTTTGACGTGTTGGAGGAAAGAGAAAAGCTGAAGCTGTGTAGCCGAGAACACCGTAAACAGGAGGCGGGTAGGAGAAGACGAGGGCTGGAGAGGTAGGCAGGGGCTAGATCCGTGGTTCGCGAGGGGGTGATACCGCCTCGAGTTTGTTTGGGATATTTGTTGGGAGGGAGGCGCCATATATGTAGTGAGTGAGCACCAAGGGTGCACGACTTCAGTCAGTGCGTCTAACGGTCCTACACAAAGATGGGCTGATCTGGGTCCTGCAGACTTTAGGACGTCCCAGTAGATATTCATGTAGGTGAAAAGCCAATTTCTAATGATCTGAGCCTGGACATAACTCTCTAATTCATATAAACAGAAAGTAATTTTAGCACGGTCTTAATTATATGTATTGAATTTTCTAGGACTGGAGCTACTATATAAATTAAGGGATGATTGCTCTGTGTTTTGTTTGGAATATTACCAAGTGGTGTTCGCCATGTTGGGAAAATCATGTCACCCATGGCAACATCACTCGTGGTATCTGAGTCTCCAAAACAAGACCCCTGTTGTCAAGTCTGTGTTTCTAGTTGTGGCATTCACTATGATTTTACACAAACACACGTCCTTGGGTTGATTAGTGAAGCCATGTCAGAGAACTTTCCAATTGAAATGCATCTTGTTTTGATACAAATTACTTCTTTCCCCCCCATATGAAAGTTAATATATTGATTGAAACATCTTGTGTGTAGATAAATTATATCGCCCCTGAATTCTGTTTCAGGATAGCAAAGGAACATTACAAAATATTGGCTGAGAGAAGTCCCAGGGCTGGATCCCAGAGTCTTATGTGGGTCTTGATACAGGGTTTGGATTTTATGCTAAGAAAAATGAGGAGTCATGGCAAGATTGTAGGAAGAGTGATGGGTTCTTTCAGGCAAGAATGACGATTACGCCTCCTCTTTTTCTCTTTGATCGTCCATCCCTCTCCTTCCAGCACCTGGCACAATGCTGGGTGCCCAGCAGGCACTCTGTAAATTAAAGTGCTACCAGCCAGAGCCAGCTCGGTCCATGAGCTAAGCAGGTCTGTACGCCTCCCATACAAATGAGATCGCCGAGGCTGAGGGGGGTTAAGTTGCTTGCCTGGACCAGGTAACATCCAGTAAGTGATACCTGATAAATAGGGGTGTTTGGGTTGGGGGTGCCTGTCTCCTTTTCCTGCCCCTGCGAGCAGTTCTTTGTGGTTTCCCTGCTTGCTGAGCTACCCACTCACCCTGCCCGGGCCCAGCCCTGCTCGCAGGCCTTCCTGCCTCGATCCTGTTACCTGACCGATGTTGTAGGCATCACTGTGTCCCAGGAGCCAGCTTCTCCACCTTTAGACCCCCAAGCCAGGATCTAAGAACATCTCTGAGAATATTCCCCAACACCTGCAACAGATGTGCCCACAAATTACCTGGTCTCAGGGGTGGGAAGCAGGCGAGGAAAGGGCTGCGCTTTCCTAAAAGCATTATGCACTGAATTTGCAAAGTTACATCACACATTTGTGCACAGGTCAACTTTCTGGGGGCTCATTTCAAAACCAGAGACAGGTCAGGGATCCCAAGTGTGTCCTTCACAGGGAAGGCCGAAGGGGGGCTGTAGATACCCATGAGTATCAGATACTTTCACATGTGCAAGGGCAGTTGGGGAGAGATGGATATTTGAGGGGTCTGTTTCATCTCTGCAAGCGCCCCCTGGGCTCCCCCACAGACGTCATCTCACTTCTTCCCAAGAAAAAACCCCACCAAGTGCACATGAGCGGGTCCTCATCTCACAGGTGTGGAAATTGAGGCTGTACGAGGTATCACAGACCATGGGACATGGGCAGAGCCTGAACTTGAACCCAGGTTTCCAGACTCCTAATCCCACACTTTCCCCACCACCCAATGCAGTAAGAGATGTGAACGGGGGTGATGTGTATAGAGTGTAGATACACATACACATCTAGCTACACTTTAAAAAAATTTTATTGACGTATAGTTGATTTACAATATTGTGTTAGTTTCAGGTGTACAGTAAAGTGATTTGGTTTTCAGATTCTTTTCCATTATAGGTTATCGCAAGATATTGAGTATAATTTCCTGTGCTATACAGTAAATGACCTTGTTTACAAGACAGAAACAGACTCACAGACGTAGAAAACAAACTTACGGTTATCACAGGGGAAAGGGGGGGAGGGATAAATTAGGAGTATGGGATTAACATGTATACATTACCATATAAAAAATAGATAAGTAAAAAGGATTTACTTAGCTACATTAAAAAAAAATTATTTAATAGGCCTGGGTACTTTGTTTATAAGAGTCACAGAGAAAGCTATGGAACCTATGTGAGATTACAGCCAGGAGTGGATAAAGAACTGTCCACAGAACCAGTGAAAATAACAATTTGTACAAATATATAAGATTGAGCTCACTCTGCAGTCCTGAGTCCAGCTCATTCAATTGACAAATTAATTGTCTTGAATTATTATTGGTAATTTTAAGGTTTTTAAAAATTAACTTGAGGGTAGTTTCATACTCAGAAGAGACCATTTAGAAGTCTATTTGATTTCTAAAATTAATATTAGATATATTACATTTGCAAAGTTAGAACCCTAATTCTTCCTTATGCTTTTAAATTCTGCTTATAAAATGTATTATTATATTTATTCTCCTGGTAATTGTTTTCATTCTGGTAAAATATATATAACATAAAATTTATTGTTTAAATAATTTTTAACTGTATAATCTAGTGGCATTAAGTCCACTCACACTGTTGTACGTATCTATACTTTTTTACAAAACATAAGAAATCTCTTCTGAAAATTCTAGCAAAGAACAAATGGATCAGAGGTTTCTGGGAGAAAAATCAGCCCCACATGCCCCCGCGTCCACTTCCCAGGGTCCAGAGAACACTTGTAAGCACGTCTCCTTGTCTAGTAAGATATGTGTTTCTGCCAGATTTTCTCAGTCTCTGAGGCTTCATTGCTTGTTACCACCGAGAGAGCATCTCAAACCCAAGCTGCCTCTTCCTCCCTCTATATTTCAAAGCAGTGTTTCCCCAACCAGATTTACATTTTCAAAAACCCTTCAGATAATCACAAACCCAAGAAACTTCCAGTCCTCTGAGGTTTAATTAGGAGAAACTCTCTTTCTGGTACTTCCAAGAGCCTGGCTCTAAATTTCTCAGCAGAAAGGGAAGGTTCACGGCGGGTGAGCGAGAGCCAGCAGAACCGCCCTTCAGTCCCCCCTCTCTGTTGCAGTGGAGAGAAAGCCGTGTTGCAGGTCATTGAAATCACATTGTGAGTGTGCCCTGTATCATTAGGACCCAGAGAATGGGGACGATTGGAACACAGGATAACACATTAGCAATAGATAATAGAGTCTAAATAAACATAATCAGCTTTCTTCTATGTCTCCAGACCAAAGCTTATCTATAAATGCCCTAATGATGCCCCACCAGCCAATTACTCATTTCTTGGAAGAGCCCCTTATTAATGGTGTTGCAGTGGGGGAAAAACATTAATTATTGGACACAGTGGGATCTGTTACGTTCTGTCTGGTCTGGACAGCACCAATTAATGCAACAATTATTATCAACGACTGAGGCAGCATCCTGAGCTCAGCCACCCCGGGCTGGCTCGATGGGGTGGGAGAACGTGTGCTGCAGGACCGTCACCCACACGCTTTTTACGGAGCCTGCTTCGTCCTCACTGTGGAAGCTGCTGGAACAAAGCAGAGGGAGGCCAGAGTGTGTTGGTTTTTCCTTTTACGCCTCAGGATAGTGCTCCTGGAGCACTAAGTAGGGGAGAGGGAGAGGAGCCAGGCACTGGTCTGTTGTGTTGAGTTACTAAGTGAAGCCGGTAGGAGATTGGAGAAGACAGGCCACCTTCAGAGAGCGGAGCACCTGGCTTGGCCCCGCCCACTCCTGCAGTCCCTTCCCCCTCACTCATTACACTGCATCCCATGGTTTCTCTCTCTGCTTCTCCAGTTCAGTTGGGCTCCATCCTGCCCCAGGACATTTGCACAAACCTGTAAGATCTTCTGCCCTTTGCAAGGCTAGCTCTTTTCTGGATGCAGTATGAAGGTTCCCTCTGTAGTGAGGTCCTTCTGGAGCCTGAGCCCATAATATACCTTTCCCTTAATATTAGTCACTTCTTGTTTCTATTCTTTGCTCAGCATCTATCCCAAGTTATATTTTGAAAATGTATCTTATCATTTTATTTGTGTCTGTTTACTCCACAAGAGTGCCGCCTCCATGAGCACAGAGACTTTGTCAGTTTTCTCCAGCATCTCTCTGAGTGTCTTGCACTTAGTAGGTGCTCAATAAATATTTGGTGAGTGAATGAATAAATCCATGAATTGTGTAGCAACAGTTTATACTTAAAGGGCTCCATACTAGGTGCCACAAAGACTAAACCAGCTGTTCTCTTGCAGAAATTCCATAGAAAAACCCAAACTCTTATTAATAGCAATAATGTCTCCTGCAAACTATGCTGACTCTACCTCTGCATTTTAAAAGTGGTGAGCGTGCTTGAAGGGCCTTTGATGGGCTGTCCTGTAAAATATTGGTCTCTGTTATTACTCATATCATGGTACTTTATTGGAGATGGCTAAAAATGATTCTGCTCTGCCCAAGGTATAAGAGTTGCAGGAATGCTTTTATTTTTCTCTTCTCGGTGACAAGAAGAGAATCTCTTCTGGGAGGCTTTAATTACAGAGCACTTTGGAAAATTGGTTCAGTGAAGGCTGAAAGAACTCCCCAGAGCCTTGGTCAGGCCTCTGAGAAGAGGGTATGCCCTTGTGGCCCTCCTGGAGAAAGAGCTCCAGGCTACTTCCACTACAGGTTACCCTTTGGAGTGTTAAAGCAGCTCGTATGTGTTATTCAAAGTCAGAGTCAAGTTCAAGAAGATTATTCAAACTTGCTGACTCTCAGCAGCCCCCGGGGCCACTAACCTGGGTCCAGCCTTGTGCACCTGTGACTTAGATGGTCTTCTCCTGAGGGTGTCTCACCAACGTGGGACCATGGAAGCTTAAAGGCAGCCATGGGGAGTCCTTAGCCTGGGGCTGCTGTACAGATGTGGCCATGGCAGGCATTACCATCCCAGCTCTCCTAAATAACCTCTCCAGGGAAACACTTAGAAGTGACAGGGACACTCAGGGCATCTGTCAGGGCTGGTTTTGCTTTCATCTCCTGGAGAGTGGCAATGACCTCAACTCGCAATGATCTCACCCCCTCCGCACGCCTCCAACACATTTGGTCTTGACCCTGCACTTGGGCTCCAGTGTGGACTGCCCAGCGTCTAGGCTGTTTAGGGACAGACAGATTGTAAGCTGCTGGATGGCGGGGTCTGCAGTGTCCCCACCTTGCTCAGTGCCAGCTTGGCGGTGTTGAGCAGAAGTCTGTTTCAATGCCACGTTACATCGACATTGTCAATCTCTTCTTCCCTCCCCGCCTCCCACGAGTAGCCTGTGTCTCCTGGACAGCAGGAACCACAAACTATTCATCCTTCTATCCCCGGTGTCCCCAAAGGACTTTCAGCTTCAAAGTGAGTGAATGCCTGGGCCCTCCAATGAAGCTGTCCAAGAGGTGTGTCAAAGGTGGCGGTCCCTGCTGCAGAAGGTCCTTCCTCTTCCTTCTCCCCGAGGAGGAGCATTCTGGGTTACTGTGGACTTCTGGATGCCCAGGATGAAAATTAAAATGAAGCATTAGAGCGACGTGATTCCAAACAAGGAAGTCAGCTGACCTGGGTTCAAATCCTGGTCTTGCCACCTGCTATCAGGAGGCATTGGACATGTTACTGAATTTTCTGGCATCTCGGTTTCCTTGTGTCTAAGATAGAAATGGTCACAGTCTCATCACGCGGGTGGGGTGTTCCGTGGGGCGATGTTAGTAGTGTTTAGCATGATGTTTGGGACAAAATAAACCTCTAATAAATGTTAGCTGCTGTGATCACTACGCTATAAATGAAGAGCTTCAGCACACGGGACTGAGGTCAGTTGACAGATTTGTACTGGACACCCACTGGGAGCTAAGCATGGTCCTCGGCCCTGAGGGTGTGACGGTGACAAAGTTTGAATCTGTCCCAGAGAATCTGTTGCACATTAACCAAGCATGGCTTCCTGTCGACGGGAATCTCACTTATTCTGAAGACCCTGTCCTGCAGAAGGATACCTTATATGGACGCAGATTGTTTGATGAAGGAAAGGAAGGCCAGTGACCACAGAGCGTGGGCCGCTTCCAAAGGTGCCGGCAGCCCTGTTGGGGTGTATTTCACACGTTGCTGTGGTCCCCAGACTGTGCTGGACAATTATGAACCACCTTTAAATCAACCAGTGCCTGTAGCCAAATAGAAATGCCCATGTCAGAGGATCTAGATCATAAATTATGGGCTGCAGTTCAGATGGTCTGCTGTTAGGACTTTAAATCAGGACTCGTGTTTGAAACTACTGTTTGTTTTCTCTGTTTGTGGCATCTTGCTATGTTTGACATTTCTTAATCAACTGATAGTGAAAAAGACCTGGTTACTATCAGCTGCTCAGAAGGACGACTGTCTCTTTCTCCCAGATCCCTTGGAACCGCCCAAGTGAAAGCTGTGTGCGCCATACAGCGGCGATTTTGGTTGACCACCCAAATATACTTTCTAAATTTGGAGGAAATCAGTCAGGCATTTCATGTGATGTGGAAACAGAGAGGCAGAAAGCTATTTCATTTATGTAGATTTGATGTAGAGTCTCTCCGGTTAGTGCCACTTGATTTCCTTTGATTTTAATTCTTCCTTCCTTCTTTTATTCACTCCCCACCCCTACTACTTCCATGCCCGACTCCTTCTCAAACAATAATAATTCTTGATTTTCCAGAATGTTGAAGAATAAGGTAGTCACTTAAAAAGTGTAAAATTCCTTACCCAAAATTGCAGTGTCTCTTCCAATGATTTCCATTACTATTCAAGACAAATGACTTTACTTTTGAATTGAGAGTATCATTTATTTCCAAAACAACAGCATAAGTTCCGTATCAATGTTCAACCCTCTACTGTGCAGTCAGCAACTCCGGGCCGTTAGTGGAAAGACAGACGGAAAGCATTGTTCTTCTGGTGTGTGGGGTTTACTAACCCACAACAGTTAAGGAGTAAAACTCCTTCACAGTTTGCAAGCTGCTCTCCACTTCTTCCCCCATACTCCCATCATGCTTGCTACCTCGTGACATTTTGTGGCAAGTTCAATAGCTTCCTCAGCACAGTACCCATCTGTGAACCTTGTATAATTGGGGTCCCTCACATAATATGTGTACTCTACATAATTGCTCTAACCGTGTACCTTATTTAATTGGAAACCAGGAACCCCTGAGCTATCTAAAGACATAATATGACTTTTATTAATTTCTGCCTATTTGCTTAGTTGCCCATTTCTATACTTGTTCTAAACTTTGATGAGGAAAGGAAATGCTGATGAGGTAGATACCAACGGAGTTTATTCACACAATAAATGAAATATTGAATGAAAAGAAATGAAATCAGTGCTAAATGAAACTCACAAAAATGTAAAGCCATGGTACTGAAGACTGTTTCTCTTGAGTACGAACAACACCTTCCTTTACTATGAAGATGGCAAAATCTCCTGGGCTCCGAATTGCCTCTGGGCAGGTTGCGGGTGGTGGCAGCAGGCAGAGGGCACAGGGAAGCCCTGGTATAGTGAGTGGCTGAGAAAACAGGTCCTGAGACAGACCGGCCAGCCTTGAGATCTGGGGTAAGTTATTTGCGTTTGTGGGACTTCTGTTTTTTCATCTATAAAAAGAGCCATAATTAGCCCCCATCTCACAGGGCAGTGCTGGGCTTAAATGAGGTAATTCACGTGATACACTTAGCACAGTGCCCAGCTCATAGAGAGTACTCAATAAAGGAAGGATAAATGTTTTTCTAATAATTAGAACCAGTTAAAGATGGCATGCACTTCCTTGGGGATGGGCTAGTGAGTCCCCTGCCCCTGGAGGTATTTAAGAGGAGGCAACGGGCTTCTCAGAGTGTCTTGTGCAAAAGAATTACCTGGAGAGAGTGTTAACGGTTGACTTCTGATTTACATAGGTTCTGGATGGGGCCTGAGGTTCCGTATTTCTGGTGAGCTCCAGGTGATACTGATGCTGCCCTATGATCGCACCTGGGTAGCAGGGAGCTAGTTGGTTCCTTGGGGGCAGGGGGATGCTGGAGAAGGTATGTGACAACCCAGATGGAGCAATGTGCTCCATGTTGTCCTATATGGTGGCCACTGGACACGTGTGGCTATTGAGCGTTTGAAATGTGGCTGAGTCCAAATGCAGATTAACTATGAGTGTAAAACACACAAAAACTTAGTATATAAAAAAAGGATGTGGGCTTCCCTGGTGGCACAGTGGTTAAGAATCCACCTGCCAATGCAGGGGACATGGGTTCAACCCTGGCCCGGGAAGATCCCACATGCCACGGAGCAACTAAGCCCATGTGCCATAACTACCGAGCCTGCGCTCTAGAGCCCGCGAGACACAGCTACTGAGCCTACGTGCCACAACTACTGAAGCCCGCATGCTTAGAGCCTGTGCTCCACAACAAGAGAAGCCACTGCAATGAGAAGCCCGCGCACAGCAACGAAGACCCAACGCAGCCAAAAATAAACAAATATATAAATATATATATAAAAAAGGATGTAAAATATCTCCAATTTTTATATTGATTGCATGCTGTGGTGATAATATTTTTGATATATTAGGTTAAATCTTGTAGTAAAGTTAATTTCACCTGTTCCTTTTTACGAATTTAGTTAATTTTTTACTACGGCTATTAGGAAATGTAAAATGACACGTATGGCCCACATTCCATTTCTTTTGGGCAGCACTGAGCTGGGCTATCCCCAAGTTCCCTTCGGAACACATGCACCCAGGAGCCTACGGTTTTTCACGTGGACTCTAAGCTGACGTCCATACGTGTCCAGGTGTGTGTCCCCCAGGGAATGTATGGTCTGTTTCCCCCCACTGCTGAAGGCAGTGAGCAGGGCAGAGACAAAGCCCAGGGTCTCCAGCCTCCTGACTGCCTGGGGCAGGGGCAGAGGGTGGGGAGCCAGGCTGTGTGTCTCTCCCCTCAATCTCCCTCAGAGCTAACAGGCGACAAAATGCTGTGTCACTACAGGGATAACCAATTTCTACCTTGAAAATGCTACTTCTTGAAACTGCCTTTCTGGGCGAAAGTAAACTTCATCTTCCCTCCAGAGCTCCTCACTGAATTTACGCCTCGCCAGCCAAAACAACAAAGGCTGTCTGGGGGAGGCGTTTCCTTTGGGAGCTGGGTGTTCAGGAACCCAGGGGGTAGAGGCTCTGGCAGTGCCCATGGACGCAGCGCTGTCTCCTGGAAGGTTGCCTGGTGGATGTGGCTCGAAGTCCCCTGAAGGTCTGGGGAACTGAGTCCTGTAACCCTGCAAATGACGTGGCAATTAGAGGTGGGGCATGGATGTGTCCGGGCAGCTGCTAGCCCAAGCCCCGTAACTGCAGATTTTTAACATCGTCTCTAATCTCTGCTACCCATGTCCAGCCCCCAACTTTTTTTTGCAGTGCATGATTTTTGCATGCACAAAAGTGAAACTGGAATCTGAAAAACACCTGCTATGTCATCTCCACCATTTCTATCTTTCCTGGTCCATAGTGACCGCTGGATACGAGGTTCTGATTTTTGCATGAGAAATGGGCTGTAACCCTCCTCCTATGACTTTGCACGACCATCTCACTGGACGAGACCCAGCTCAGTGAACAGTTAGAAGCTTGAATCCAGTCCCTACTCCTTTCTAGCTAGGGACCTCAGATAAGTGGTACAGGCACTCTGTGCCTTGGTTTCCTTTCTGTAAAACAGTGACGGCGATAATACCCACCTCTCCCCTCGGCAGAGATCTTGTGAGAATTACTGAGATGTTATGGTAAGGGGCGGAGAAGAGTCCCCCTCGCCTGGAAGGCTGAACATGTGATGGTGGTTATTCTTGGCTAATAAGTGCTCCCTGAACGGCAGCCTCTTTTTTTCAGCTGGCAAATTACCTACAAGAGCCTCCAAATTGCACACCTGGTTGAGTAAGTCAGGTCCTGTGTGGCGATGATGTAACTTAACGTACCTTTTTTTGGTGGACTTGGCAGTTCAGGGAGTGACCGATTTCCCTGCACTTCATCGAAGCCATCGCAATGGATTTCATCAACCAGCAGGTTTTGAAATGAACACGGTTTGAAAGCATTTTCCTGTGACCCTGGACTGCTTTCACCCTGTGCAGCTCAAGTCAGCGCTGGGAGGCGGACGGGACGCTTCCATGATGACATCTATGTTCAAAATGATGGCAACAAAGATGGGAGGAGGAGAAGAGCACATGTGCCTCACTTGACTCTCCAGGGGCATTTGCTGCATCACCAGAGGAGGTGAGAGGATTTTTGTTTGTTTCGTTTTTGGCCTGGAAAAGGGAGGCTTGAGTTTCCAGGTATGTGTAGGACCTTTTGCAGATTGAATGACAGCGTCCTGGGGGAACACATATTGTGAAGCTCCTGCTGTAGGGAGACCTGCAGCTCCTAACAGAGGGTGACATGGTTCCTAAGCGTCTTGTTGGGCACCCTTGTCTGTGACAATTTCTTAAGAGGTCTGAACTTGCACCCTGGGAAGAATCCTCGTGGATTTCTGGACCACCAATCCAGTCAGAGCAGAGGATTCTATTTGAAGGAAACTCCAGCAAGTACAGAGAATCTAGGGTTTTAAACTCTCTTTGGAATGAGGCTGCATATGAATAAAAATGTATAGATACACAACTAACTCGTTAACTAACTGACCCAGTGGAAATTGAGTTACCAGTCCTGGTGGCTGATAAATCAATCGAGTCAAATCAAATGAGGTCGCTGCTAAGAGCAGAGGTTTGGGCTAGATGGTCCTGGATTAAAATCTTGCCCCACTGCTGTTAGCTGTGTGGTCTTGATCAAGTTACTCAACCTCTCTGAGCCCAAGTGTGCGTGTCTGTGTGATGGAAGACGAAGCCAAACTTGCAGTGTAGTCAGAGCAACTAAACAGGAGGTGGCCTGAGGTCTCCTGAACCTCCTGGTGCAGGTCCAGGCTCTGCTGGTCCCACGTGGTCCTCAGCTCACCGGCTGCTTCTCATCTTCCAAGTTCAGCTTAAAAGTCACCGCCTCAGAGAGGCCTTCCCTGATCACCCACGGAAAGCACCCTGTCTGACCCTCCCACTCCTCTTACTTTCCATTGCTTCCTCTGGTTTGTTTCCTTCCCAGCTTGAGACAGAGTCTGCAATTTTCTTGTTTGTTTGTGTTTGCTCGCTGTTCTTTTTTATATGTTGATTGCTGGCTCTCTTGGGCCATAAGACTGAGGTCATTGAAGGCAGCGGTTTGATATCTATGTGTTGGGACCTGGAGTGCCCTGATCGGTGCCTGGCTCCCAGCAGATGGTTGGAGTATTTGACCAAAGATCCTTGTAACCGGGACAAACTTCTGAGCCTCGTTAGTCCTCCGTTTTTCTGTATCTGTGATTCCAGAAGACACTTTAAAGTGTTGTGGTGTGATAAGGATGCACTGAGATACAGTGTGGATTTCACTGAGTACAGGAAGTGAGTGACACAGAGCAGAAATCAATAGTGTTGAGGGAAGAGATATGGGGACATATGTATATGTATAACTGATTCACTTTGTTATAAAGCAGAAACTAACACACCATTGTAAAGCAATTATACTCCAATAAAGATGTTAAAAAATAAAATAAAATAAAACATAGAAATGAGGCTATGACATATTATCAAAAATAAAAAGAGCTTGTAAAAAAAAAGAAATCAATAGTGTTAGATAATCTCATGAGATGGCATATGGAGTAATCAGTGTCGCCTCTAAAACAAATATTTTTATTCTTTTCCCCTCTGCTCTTCTCTCTATGAGTTTGTACTTCTTACTTGCAGATACAAGTTACACTGAATGCAAACTTTGGGATAGCAGATGTAACCCTGAGAAATGAGAAAAGAGAAAACAAGAGTTTTCGATTTCTCCATTTACAAAATACATGATTTCATTTACAATGTCAGTGGAAGCGTCCACTGGGTGAGTTCACCCATGAACATGTAAACTGACCGAAGGAATCAGTCTAGATGGGAAAGTAGTATCTTTAGACTTATTGGTATATTCCATCAGAAAAAGAGCACAACTCTTTTCCACTGTGAGGTTATACAAGGACATTTCTTCATGAACCCTGTGGTTGAGTTTTCTGGGATGGGTACGTTACCCTTTCCCTTCCTAACTTTTGCCATGGCATTTGTTGAGACATCTCTGTTACCCGAGTGTGTCTCTCTTTCTGGCTCTGGTATGAAGCCTCCTCAGCTATTAAAAGAAGACTTTACACCGAGGAGAGTGTTCTGGGCACATGTAGAGTGAAAATGCTTTCACTCTTTCAATGTTCTAATGAGCAGTGAAGCCCTCTCTTCCTGTTCCGCTGTGTCTCAATGCAGTGAAGCAGGGATTCTTTTCGAATGTTTTTAAAGCCACATTGTCTTTTGTCCAAAATAAAACTGAGGGGGAATCCAAGTACATGAAACAGATCACAGAGAGCCTTTGCGGTGGAAGTGCGGGGTGGGGCTGTGGGTGAAGAATCCTCCCCCCTCCCTCCCCTCCCTCTCGCAGCCCCCAGAGCACCTCTGAAGCATCCCTAGAGTTCTGGGGAGCACAGTTTGAAACCACAGTATTACAGGATTGCTTGACAGAGCAGAATGGAATTCGCTTTCTAAAATCTACCTGCTTTGAAGCAAACCTGGATTGTAAGCTTCTCAAGGGTCAGGCGTAGCTGGCGCCTACTGGGAACACCAGTGTGTGTTATGAAAGGAATTAAATGAGTTCAGCAGTCTGTTCTCATTTCAGAGACCCGCGTGGCTTCGCAGGTCCTGGACACATCTCCCTGCAGACCTTCATCATCTTTTAAGGCCACAGAGTCCCTGACTGCTCAGAGACTACAGAGCATGTGCTTCTGTGGCCTTTGCATCAGAGTGATTTGTGACTTCTCAGGTGGGACTGCCAGTGATATAACTAACATTTCAAAACTTTGCAACAGCAGATTTAATTTCTTTTGAACATTTGGGGGCATTTAAACAGTATCGTGAGTATTAAATTTGCACTTATGGGAATTCGGGAGGAGGGACATGGGGAGCAAGGGGGGAAAATTTCCCAAAACTGTATGAAAAAAGGATGGAAAACATTGTTGAGATTTTGCTTAAAAAACAAAACAAAACAAAACAAAAACCGTTTTTTTGTTTTCTTCAACTGAAATACTGCTTTAAAGCATTGGCAGGCTTACAGAAGTGAAATGAAAAACAAATCCCACAAAAATCCTGGAGTACCATAAAAATAATGAATAAAGTAGTGCAAAATGCTTTGATATCAGTAATATTTTTCAATAAAGCTGGTGCATTCCAAACAGATTGTGTTTATCTTGAAAGAGGCCTCTGCACCATGGCTTAAGAGTTTACAAAAAATCTGGTGGTCTTGGTTGTGATACGATAATTAAAAAGTACTCATGTGGTGAAAAAGGCCTGGACTTTAAAAGTGGGCTGACCTAGGTTCGAATCCCTCCTCTCTTTTATATTACATGGGCCTCTTTATGTAAGTGACCATCCTGTCTGGGTTGAGTTTCCTCACCTGTAAAAATTGAAGAATAATGCCTGTTTCAATGGGAAGTTTACATGTGTGAAAGCTGCTGTGAGGGTGTGTGGGCACTAGGACGGAGCTTGTTTGGGTAAAGATGGTGATTCTGTATTTGTGTCCAGAGTATTGCAAGATGTCTACAGTATCATACAAAGCTCACATCCCAACAGCACGGGAAGCTACAGCTGTGTCCTTGTTCTTAGTTTCAATGGCATTTTTTACTGGAGAAAGCTTGAAAACTAAAGATGGATTTTAAGAAGGAAAAGAAATCACCCACAATCCCAATAAAAGATTGGTGTGTTTTTCTATGTCTATAAATATATAATTTTTGTTTGGTCAATTTATATTTCTTGGCAAGAAAAGAGGCTTATTCATTGAGATTTTCAAATATATTAGAATATGATTTGGCATACTCTTCTAATTTCTTAGAATACTATTTTTATTAGTACAAGAGTAATGCATGTGCATTAAATTTTTACAGAAAGTGAAGGCACAAGAAGAAGAAATGAAAATATCACCAATGATCTCAATTCACAGAAATAGTCACTGTTGACATTTAGTTGTATATCCTTCCAGTCATTTAAAAAAATTATATATATATAACACTTTATGCAATATATCAATATATGTAATTTTCTTCCAGTTTTATTGAGATCTAATTGGTATATAACATTGTATAAATTTAAGTTGTACAACATAATGATTTGATATATTATATATTGTGAAATGATTATCACAATAAGTTTAGTTAACATCAGTCACCTCACATGGTTACAAATTTGTTTTCCTTGTGATGAGATATTTAAATTTTAAAACTTAAATTAGGGACTTCTTGAATAATCACTACTACAGACTACTTTCTTTGGACGAATATTTCATTGAGAATCCTTTCTACATCATTAACTTTTCTTGTGTGTCATAATTTTTAATAGATGATATTATTTCATTGTTATATATCATAGTTTATTAATTCCCTATTATTAGTTAGATATCAGTATTTTATTATAATAGACAATTTTTTGGTGAACGTCCTCATAGCTAAATATATGTTATATCCATGATAGGTTTTTTAAAATAAATTTCTGGAAGTGGAATTTCTAGTGGACTTGCATGCACATTTTTAGGTCTTTTGCCAATGTGCCCTCCAGCAAGGCTATACCAATTTATCCTTCCACTAGTAATACATAAAAGTACCTTCTTCCGGGCAGAAATAGAGACACAGATGTAGAGAACAAACGTATGGACACCAAGGGGGAAAAGTGGCAGTGGGGGTGGTGGTGTGATGAATTGAGAGATTGGGATTGACATGTATACACTGATGTGTATAAAATAGATAACTAATAAGAACCTGCTGTATAAAATAATAAATAAAATTCTAAAATTCAAAAAAAAAGTACCTGCTTCCTTGTACCCTTATGTTTATTATACTAGTAATATAAAAAAGAGGAAAGCTTTGTTAATTTGTCAAAACTTTTTGTACCTCATTGTAATTTACATCTTATATTATTAGTATATATTTTCTATTTTGCCTTATCTTCCATAACTTTTACATATTTTTCTCTTTCATAATGGTTTGTTGTAGTAAAGCAAACGTACAGAAAGTGAATAAAGTACATTAATTAAGAGTACAGAGAGATTAGTTTTGACAATTGTAAAAATCTGTATAAACACCCAAATTAAGGTATAAAATATTTTAGACACTCCAGAGTAGAATAGAACCTCCACTGATCTATTTATCTAATCTTGTGGTATTGTGACATTAAAGAAACATCACATACCCAGGAATGAATCTTTAAAAAGGTGTGCAAGACGTCTACTCTGAAAACTACAACACGTTATTAAAATAAATTTTAAAAGATCTGAGTAAATGGACGGATATACTATGTTCGTGGATTGGAAGATTCTATGTTGTTAAGATGTTGATTCTCCCAAAATTCATCTATAGATTAAATGCCATCCCAAACAAATTCTAGAAAGCTTTCTTTTTCCCCTGTGGAGTCAACAAGCTGATTCTAAAATTTATCTGGCAATTCAAAGGCCGAGAAAAGCCAAGGCAATCTGGAAGAAGAAATGCAAAAGTGGACTTATACTACCAGATATCAGGACATTAGAAAATGAGAGTAATTAAGACAAAGGAGTATTATGTGTAAAAGACTTGAACAGACATTTCAAAAAAGGATATTCAAATGGCCAGTAAACATACAAAAAGGTTCTAAACTTTATTAGTCCTCAGAAAAATACAAATTAAAACCACAGTGTGATACCACGACAAACTCGCCAGAATGACTAAAATTAAAGGCAGGCATACTGTGTGTTGGAAGGATGTGGCAGAACTGGAACCCTCAGCTACTGCTGACAGGAACGTAAATTGGTGTAGTCACTTTAGAAAATGGTTTGACCGCAGTCATTTAATTTAAACATATGTCTACCTATGATGCAACAATTCCATTTACATATTCAGCTGAAATGCACACATATGTTCACCAAAAGACAATCTTCATTAATGAAATGTCCACCAGCAGTAGAACGGCTGAATTGCAAGATATTCATACAATGGAATATTATTTGGCAATGAGGGTGAACAAACCACAACTACAAGCAAAAACATAAGGTTCAACAAAAGAAGCCAGACGCAAAAGACTCCACACTGAATGATTCCACCTATACATGTAAAATGCTAAAATGGGCTAAACTAGCCTATGGTGTTAGGAGTCAGGAAAGTGGTAACACTTTGGGGATACGGAGTGGCCGTTGGGGCGTGATGAGGTTCTGAGCTGGTGGGCATGTTCTGGTCTTAACTAGGTACTTACCATAAGGGTGTTTTCTTTTTGAAAATTCATTGAGCTGTGTACTTACAATTTGGGTACTTTGAATTTTGTATATTTCTTACTTTTTTCCCCAAGGAGTTAAAAAAACACCTCAGTGACCAATGTTGTATAATCTTTTTGCTTTGTGTTGCTGAGGAGAATTTTGAGACCAGACAGGTTTTCCTTTCTTGGGTGAGATTATAGAATTTCCCTAACCTAAGACTAAAACCTAATTATCAGAATATTTCTATATATTGGCAATTTTAATTAACATTTCCTGATCTTCAGGGAGCCCTTTTTATCTAAAGACTTATTTCTTCTTCTTATTCTTTTAGTTTTAAATTTTCTTCTATTACTTATTAGATTATTGTATCTTCCATCTCCATCTTTTTGGCTATCGACATTGACATTCCTGATAAATGATAATTGAATCTTTTTTTTTTTTTTTGCGGTACGCGGGCCTCTCACTGACGTGACCTCTCCTGCTGTGGAGCACAGGCTCAGCGGCCATGGCTCACGGGCCCAGCCGCTCCGCAGCATGTGGGATCTTCCCGGACCGGGGCACGAACCCGTGTCCCCTGCATCGGCAGGCGGACTCTCAACCACTGCGCCACCAGGGAAGCCCACGGTACCTATTTCTTAGGAAAGTATTTTCTCTGATTCCTCAGAGTGGTCCCCTCTTTTTGCATGTCAGAACCTTTCTGTAGCGACGCTCAGAAATGGGAGCTAAGATGGGTTCTGTTATTCCTTACATCTTTACTTTATATTTGCCTGTCCTTCCCCTAGGTCCTGAAGATATAGTAGTGAAGTCTCTAGAAACCGTCCCTGTTCTCATGGTTCTTATATTCTAACAGGGAAGGCTGACATTGAACAAGTGGTTACACGTATGATGCATGTTGTACAGGTAAAGGGCAGGATCTTACAAGAGAGGAATGTAATCTAGTCTTGGTGGGCGATACATAGAGTCTTCCGGAAAGACTCCCTAAGAGAGTGATGTTCAAAATAAATGTCAGTTAAGGAGAGGGTGAAGTAAAGGCCTCCTTCAGTACAGAGTTGCTGAATAGCTGGTGTGGTTTCTCGAGCTGTGCTATGTTTTTTGTCCTTTCTACTTTTAATGTATATGAATGTGTCACATGTATACATTCCAAGGCAGGCAATTCATGGGATAGGATGTTGTCTTGAACCTGAAAATATTAGCCGTCTGGGATCACAAGCCCAATTTGAAATCCCTTCCCATCAACAGTCATTAAAGACCTCTGTGGTGGTCAATAGTATGTTATATAACAGTGGCCAGGACTCCAGCTCCTCTCCAAAACTATGGAGGACCTGGGACCCTGACACCTTGACAGATGTCTTCCTCCAGCATTGACCCATTTGCTGTGAGGGTACAGACTCCTCTCTTAGATGATCTGCTTAAGGGAGGAGATTTCGGTGTGCACTAATATGCAAAATGCAGTGAACACTTGGGAGAAAATTCCATGATTTAGTTGCACAGCTCGGCCACATTATGGGTTAAGTATGGTTCTGTGGGCTGGCCTGGAAGCTTCAGAACCATGTACAATATATTTCTTTTGGAAAGTAGGTTGTTTGGTCCAGACAAACTTTGGGAAGCCAGTGCACTTGGGACCTGGACACTTCCTGTAATGCAGGAATATTTTCACACTGAATCTCTTATTTTCATATATTATGTGAAAGACCGTACGCAAAAATAGTATATGAGGGTGATGGGATTGTAGATGTTTTTCTGCCACTGTTTTCTAGACAGATGGTACTAAATTATGTCTAGAATTCAAATATAAAAAAATTCACTTGACATTGAGACATTATCACTGCTTCTGTTTCTTTAAGCCCCTTTTGGGACAGAGAAGCTTTCCCAGTCTCCTGAGCCAGATCTTCCTGTGTCCATGGGAACGACCAGCATTTCTGGGGTGCAGGACTCATATGTGTTCAAGAAGGAGAATGAGGACACACTCCAGATCTGGCAACAGAGGGAACGTTGACACCAGCTTCTTTTCCATGAATGCAGCCCATTGAGAGCTGATGGAATTTGGGGAGGCTGGCAATGATCTTTGCAAATATGGATCACGAAAAATGTTAACTCCAGTCATAGATAGGAAACTCACTATCCAGCTTGATGAACCTGAACTTCAATAATTAATGGGCCGATGGCATGCTGGAGAATATACGGTGGCCCTGAAACTCAGTCAGTAATTGAAGAAGAGCCAGTCAGTGTCGTTAGGATTCATAGAAAGAGCAAACGCTCCTGCTGTCATTCCCTAGGCAAACGTTGCTGAGAACGTCAGCAGGTGGGAAAGGGAGAGTTAAAAATCACTCTACGTGATGCCGAAATCCTAACTTTGTCTATTGGGTTCATTTTGTGGCTGGTTGGCCTCGGAGAGCTTTCCAGGAAGTTCTGTTGCCCAAACATAGATGGGAGATGGGGTGCTACTGATATACAATCAAGACCCAGCTGGGACTTGGTTCCGCGTGCCTTAGGAGACCTCTCAGCCCCAATGAGTAGCTGTGCCAGATGGTGGACTCGTGAGAACCTCTACTGTTGACCCGACTGAGTGTCAGCCCAAAACCAAACTCACAGTCCAAAGAGAATCTGACCCCGGCTCACCTCCAAACAGAAGTGGGACAACCCTCCTTTCAGGCAGGAGCTCTAGTCAGGTCCCCCAGTTTTCACAGGAGGACGTTAGTGGATCTTTTCCCTGCTCATCTGATGGTTAAAACACATACCTGTGGACCCACTGGAAACCCAGAATGGCAGGTACCTGACAGGGGAGAGCAGGTCAAGCTCACTGACACTCATCTTCAAACTTATGCTAAAGGACATAATACCTAGAGCAAAGTATCTCACGGGTGTGCGATTCACCCTAAAACACCCTAAACGATGCCATCAGATGGAACATTCTGATGGAAGTTTTCTACATCTGTGTTGTCCAATGCAGTAGCCACTGGCCGTGAGTGGCTTTGAGCACTTGAAATGTGGTTAGTGTGACTGAGAACTGCATTTTAAATTTAATTTAATTTAAATTAATTTAGATAGACACAGTAGCCGTGGCTACTGCACTGGAGAGTACAGCTCTAAAATCTACTCTTAAATTAAGGCAGATCTGCACATGCTCTCGAGTGTGTGATTAGATATTACTGAGCTTTGATCCCTGGTCTGGGAAAATCCCACATGCTGCGGGGCAACTAAGCCCGTGCGCCACAACTACTGAAGCCTGAGCACCTAGAGCCTGTGCTCCGCAACAAGGGAAGCCATCGCAATGAGAAGCCCGCACACCGAAACAAAGAGTAGCCCCTGCTTGCCGTAACTAGAGAAAGCCTGCGTGCAGCAACAAAGACCCAACGCAGCCAAAAATAAAAAAAAAAATTTATAAGAAATTACTGAGCTTTACTTAGGTTTATTTTTACTTCATAAGTATAATCATATCTCTCTCTCTGGATTCCTTGCTGGAAAATTTATATCAAAATCTGAGACCCAGTTTGCAAACATGGAAGGCTCCATGTCCTGTTTTAGCTTCATTCTTGTCTTGGTCAAAAATTCCCTTTTGAAGTGGAGGGGCAAGCCGTGTTGGCTGAAAATTACTAAGCTTGTCTGGCAGTGAACTGGGTGAGACTGTGCACCCCCCCCCAAAATTTCCCATCTCCAGTGGGAGGGGTTCTATCAACTTAACTGGCCAGAGTCATCCCTCCATCAGAAGGGGCTGCAGGTCTCTAAGTGCTGTGTAGTGGCATTTCCCAGCAATTTCTGTAAACAGTTGGCATCCTAAACTCAGTCACGGAAGTAATCTGTTTGTCCCCGAGTTCTATAGGACCATTCCCATGCTTGTGTGGTAAGAGGCAGACCAGCGGAAGCCAGCTCTCCCCTGGAATGCAGACCCACTGTGTGCCCAGCAGCCTTGCCCAAGCCCTGGCACTCTTCCCTATGGAATGATGAGAGGAAAGGAGGTGAGACTGGACCTCTTCTTGTGGACCCTCACTTTGTAAATTCCTCACCGCCACCCAAATCCCTTTCTTTATCCCATATGGTATCATGTTGTTGTAGTATTTTCTATCCCTTCACTATATCCACCCCATTTTCTCTCTTAATTAAATCATGTTATCTTGTGATGATGTATCCAATTTTTCAAGCTGCATCACACTCGTTAGGAATAAAGTCAACAAGACACCATTTAAATGAATCAAAATAAATAAAACATGACAGGACGGGTTTCCCTTCACCTGGCCACCAACACTGCACTTCTGGGAGGCTGGCTGTCTTCGTGTAAATAATAGGAGGGGGATTGCTACATTTCATAGCTTATAACTCAAGGCTGAGAAGGAGTCATAGGCTATCCTAGTACAAAAAGGCACAAGGACTATTCTTTCCGGCCTAACCTTTCCATTAGCTCCGAGGCAAAGCATCCTGAGGGTTCTCCACTTTTCCCCGCTTCCGTTTGCAGGGTCTTGAGGCATGAATGGCAGGGATGGGAAGGCAAGAGTTTAAAAGAACCAAAAAGATGGTCATGGAGGAGAGAGAGGGCCTGAGAGAGAGGAACTGGGGGAATTCTCTCTGTTCACTGAGGGGCCAGTGACATCTTCATGGTCTAGGAGTCAGGCCCAAATCCCCACCAATCCACAGACTTTCTGGATTGAATTACATTGTTTGAATCAGAAGTAAAGAACTGATAGAATATTCTTTGGGATTCTGTGCTTGTTCTTGCCTGGCCGTGAGAGGAAGTTGCCTACCTCTTCTTTGCCCATCCATCCTTCCAACCACCTCCGGCCATATTTCCATGGCATTTAGGAAGCGTTAATAAATGCTGGCTCTTATGACTGTTGTTTGTTACATTTTGTCCATTTCAGTGTCTGTCATAGGTGAGGCCATTGCAGACCTCCTCTTCCAAGAGGCCAGGACGGGAGTGCTAGGGACCACATGTGAGACCACGCTATGAATGTCTAGCCTCAAGTGAAAAACGCAAGACTTTCCATTTCTTCCTATCTTCTCTAATCATTCCTGCTTCCCAGTCAAAAGAGAAACTGTTTAGAAAAATCAGGCCACGATTACCCCCGAGAGAAAATATGTTTTGAGTCTAGTGAAGGCCTTTGCTGAGTGACATTAATTATACTCATTTAGGTTTGACATTATTAATTAACCTTCTCAGTTGTTTATATTGTAGCCTTTTATTAAAACAAAATGATTAAAACAAATAATTAAAGAATATTACTACCACCTTAAATGTGTACGTCATTTTAAGCTTACCAAAGGCTTTTATCCACAATCTCATATAACACACACAGATTCCACAAGGTGAATGTGGCGAGGCTTATTCTTTCTTTTTTCATTTTTACATTTTGGTAAAATGTACATAATATAAAATGGCTCATTTTTAGCACTTTAAATTGTACAATTCAGTGGCATTGAGCACGTTTACAACATTGTGTAACCATCACCACGATCCACCTCCAGAAATTTTTCATCATCCCAAACAAAAACTCTACACCCAGTAAACAGTAACTCCCCATCCCCTCCACTCCCCTCCCCCAGACCCGAGGAACCTCTAATCTACTTTCTGCCTCTACGAATTTGACTATTTCAGGAACCTCACGTAAATGGAGTCATGCAATATTTGTCCTTGTGTGGCTTCTTTCACTCAGTATAATGTCCTCACGAGTCATCTGCATTGCAGCATAGATCAGGATCTCATTCCTTTTTAGGGCTGAATAATATTCCATTGTACGTACACACCACATCAGTCCACCCATTCATCCGTTGATGGACATTTGGATGGTTTCTCCTTCTTGGCTATTGTGAGTGGAGCTGACGTGATCATCGAAAAGCCTCATTCTTCTTTGACCAAGGTGGCTAAGTGATCCACCAAGTCTCGTGGAGATAGAACTCAGTGTCCAATCCTGACTGCATGTTAGAACGGCCTGGGAGTTTGAAAACAACAAACGAACCACGCTGGATGACCAGGATGGCAGATTCTCTGGACGTGCAGCCTGGATGGAGCGGTTTAAAGAGCCTCTAGGTGATTTTTCTGTGCAGCTAGAATTGAGGGCCAGGAAGCCCATAGCACAGGGCCTCCAGGCCAAGCCACTCACGGACGTTTCCAGGCTTCCTCCTTTGGGTCTTCTCTCTCTTTTATTAAAGCCACCCATCGCGATCAGTGCACCAAAGGAGATCCTCTTTATATCATTTTAGCCCATAATTTGGAGCAGGAAAAATAAAACAAAAATTTTTAAATTCAAGCAAAAAACAAAACAAAACAAAAAAACCCCAGCATGCGATCAACGGCGTGAAGCCAAATGCTGGTTTGTTGGCTAAATATACGGACCTCTTCGTTTCTTGCATTTTAATCATCTCGTTTTAATAACACACCACAATACAAACAATTGTGCGGGTTAATTCAGCTCTGTTTAAGAAGTCTTGTTCTGTACGCCAGAGCTTGTTGTTCTGTCTGGTTAAATGCTCATGCATTAAAATGCTAATAATTAAACTGTTACGACTGACTAATGAACTCTGCCAGCAATAAATGATGGTCTTGTTAGATTCACCGCTCAGCAAGCCTCCTTTTGTACTGAGAAAGTTAAAGGTTAAAGTGCTCTTGAAACCAGTGAGTGGATCTAGAAGCAATTACAATTTTTCCTTGAAACTAATAGTTACTACAATAATGTTTCAATTCCAACCCAGTAAGAGTAAAAAAGACCAAAAAAAAAAAAAAAAAAAGGTGGGCGGGGGGATGGGGTTTGAGGGAGGATGACGCTGAGCTCTATTCATGGAGAAGGATGTGGAGCTTTCTTTAGCCCACAGGGCAGGTGGTATGGTTTTTCAGATGAAAGCCTGCTGAGTTAACAGACATCCTTCCTAGAACCAGTCTTTCCAAGAATGCAGACAGGAGCAGTGATTTTTCAGGACACAGCAGCAGGTGACCCAGCGTCATGGGTACCATTTAGAGCACGATGGTTAAACAAAGCAGGAAGTTTCTCCCTGATTCTCTGTGTGATTTGGGGGGAGTTGCTTGATCTCTCTGGACCCCAATTCTCTCATTCTTAAGAGCAGAAGAATAATGACAACTCTCTATGGCAAACATTTGCTTTACCCTGCTGAGTAGTTGGTTCTCATTTTCCCATTCAGAGCCTCCAAGCCAAGCCTTGCTCCTGGGCTCTCGGGTTCACAGGGTTTGCGGGGGGAGTTGATTCCAACCCCCCCAGCTCCAGGGGTGAGCATGTGACCACGCCTGGCCAATCAGAGCCTCACATCCCTGTGGGCTCAACGGGGCCCAATCAGAAACAGCCAGAGCAAATCCTGGGGCTCCGGCCAGAGCAATCCAGAAAGCAGTGCACCCTTTACAGTGGACTTGAACCTAGAAGGATGCGAGCCTGGAGCCGCCGGGGCCACTGTAGCAGAAGGCCATCCGGACAAAAACAGAGGTGAGTAGGAGAGGCAGATTCTTGAGGAGCTGGACCCAGACTTACCCAGCGATTTTTCAGTGACGTGAGCCAGAATTTCCCTTGTGTCCCCTTTAAGCCATTTTGAGCTGAGTTTCTGTTGCTGACCCTCCTGGGGCGGCCCCTCTGAAGGCTCCAGTGTGATGCAAGCTTCTTCCTCTGTCAGCATCACAGGGCTCTGAGAATCGCCTGGGGCCGACTTTGCAGTTATAAGAGCCTTCTGTCTCCAGCAGGGCTGGGAATTCCTCAAGTGCAGGGTTACCATACCCGCCTCCCACGTGCTCTTCCTCAGATCCTTAAAGCCACCGGCAAGGTGAGCTTGACTTGGTCAGCTGTGGCAAAGACGCAATACTGCCAAAATTCCACAGTGCCAACAGAACCAGGAGCCAGGGCTGGCAGGGAGAAGCCTAAAGGCATTCAGGGCTTCCCTTCCGGAGACACCGTGCCCTTTTCTAAACGTGCATTTCTTTTCTGGAGGAAGAAATGGAAGAGTCTGCTGAAAAAAAAATCAACCAAGATCATGAACTCAATTCATCTGCAAGTCTCCTTAGCCATTTAGCTTGATCTTTGGACTCAAACTTAACGGTGGTCACAATGAACCAACCGCAAGGTTTCTCTAAGCATTTGGTGAGAGCGTGTGTTTGGAAGGATTACGGAGAAAGCAAAGCTTAGGATCTCAAGTCAGAATGACTTGTGTGTACGACCTGCTGGATAGTACGTATGACTGTGTACGCAGGTCATACAGACAGTGACATACAGCAGGTAACGGCCCCTCTCTGAGACGCCTCATCTCTAAGATGAGGATAACATCCTTGTGCTGGTATCAGGGATGCTGGGGAGTAAGCGGAACCATAGAAAGGATAGTTACCCGTTTGCATGGAGATCTCTAGTTTCCATAGAGTTTTCACACCTACCTTTGTGTTGGGCAGAAGTCATGTAAATGAAAAGCATGATACAAATATAAGAGGATTATTATATTCCCTTAAATTATTTTCTGGTCATTTCATGTCTTTCTCGCCTCCCTGAAAAGTTAATTCTTTTGATAAATATTTACTGAGCATCTATTACTATGTGTGCAGTCCTTTGCTGAGGATACAGCCGTGAAAACAAAGATGTGGTCTCGAGAGCTTTTATGGAGCTTATAGTCTAAAGGGGGGACCTATGGGAAAAAAATCCTACAGAAAAATAAATGTATAATTACAAATGTGATGAGTCCTATGATGGAAAAGAGGGTTTTCCTATGACGGAGAGGGTTAAGAGAGCCAAAGGGGGTCTCTGGAGACTTGTGGAGGGGAAGGCAACTGAGAGATCTCTGAGAATGTAAGATTTGGCTTGAGACCTGCAGAAGAATTCAAGCTGGGCCCCCAGTGGGCGAGAAGAGAGGTCCAGGCAGAGGGAGCAGCGGGCGCGAGGGCCGGGAGGCAGGAAAGAGGAAGCGGCTCTGGGATCCCTGAGGACAGAGCCTGGGTCTTCTTTATACCCTGTCTCCTGCTCCGCCACGGTCCTCCCTGCCACCCCAACATCCAAGGCTCCTAGCCCAGCAATGGGCACAGAGCTGGCTTTTCAGGGAGAAGAACAAGATGATCATTAGGGCTACTTACCTGCAGACCCATTTTCTTCCTTCCGAGCTCAAGGTTGGTGGTGTTTCCCTCCTTGTTGAAGTTGGGCATGAACAAGTGACCTGCTTTGGCCAGTGGGATGTGGACAGAAGTGATGTGGGTCACTTCCTGGCAGAGGCTTGAGGAAGGATGTTGGCTTTGCCACCTGCCCTCTGCTGCAGACCAGATAGGTTCCTCAGTGGAGGCTCTGCTGGTCTCCTGAGGTAGGAACACAGAACAGACCCCCGCCAACACAGATAGACATGAAATAGGACCTAAAAATAAACACTTGTGCTCAGCCACTGAGGTTTTGGTGTGTTTTTGTGGTGACAGCATTGTACAAATTACAATACCATGGTACAAATTACAATATTATGATAATGATGTGAAATAAACATCATGAGTACTTCCCAAGAAGCACAAGTGAGGGTGGGGGAAAGTGAAACAGGGAAGGAGAAAAAGCCGACATGAAGGTATGTTATTGATGTCACTGTTGTAGAGCAAGGAGGGCTCAACTGCCTGACCCTTGGAGCCCTCTGCCTGCCTTCTAGAACTTTCTGGCCATGGGGCAGGACTCTGGAACACTCGTCCGCAGGACCGGCCCATGGCCCAGTGATGCTTACTCTTCCACAATTCCACACTGCACCTGCAGGTGGGCTCAACAGGATCCCTTGACTTTGGAGAAGCTTCCAAAGCCGAAAAGGTGGAGACGCTCAGCATGCCCCGGAGAGCACTCTGCTAGCTGGCGCAGAACAGCCCGCTGCTCTTGGTGAAATCAGAGTTGGTATCAGACACAGCCTGAGGGGCTGTGACATAGGACTCAGAAAGCATCTGCTACAGAGTCCACCAGCTGCATTACTATCCCTTCTTCCAATGTGTGTTCTGAGAAGAGCTTAGGAGATGAGGTCACATAGCACTGAGGATGCAGCTCCAAGTGCAGACCATTAAAGGCTAGGGAAAGATGCTGCTTTGGGGACTAAGGTAGGTAAGTTGTGATTCACCTCCTCCAAGAAGCCCTCCAGGATTCCCTCTGCTAAAGTACCCTTGCCCTCTTCTAAACCTCTCTCTGAACTCTCTTTTCGTCCCAAGTAGAACTATCTGTTCTTCCCATGATGCCCACGAATCTCCCTCATGTCTGGAGGCAGGACTCACACCAGATTCATCTTTGTGGCCTCGCTGTGTCCAGCATAGTGCTGGAACATAGCAAACACCCAATAGTTATATTTTTTTATATTTATAACATATATATATATATTTTTTTTTTAAATAGTGACTGAAAATTACAACCAGAATGACAAGTGTTATCAAGAGTGAAAGTAAAGTATAACTTACTGCACTAAATGGTATACAGAATGAGTACTGAGCATCAGTACTTCAAGTGCTCAGTTTTTAATACGACAAATGAGTTTCCTTAACTTACTGAATCTATGTTGGATTGACAGCAACACTTCTCACAAGGGATAATATAACTAAACTACTAAACTACGTTTTTTTTAAATGTTTTTTTATTGTGGTAAAAGTCACATAATATAAAACATACTATTTTAACCATATTTAACTGTATAGTTCAGTGGCACTAAGTACATTCACAGTGTTGTGCGACTCAAAAAAAAAAAAACACGAGTTATATTTTCTGAGTGAATGGACAAGGGCATTTCAATTGGCACCAGTGGGATTGTCCACTTTTTTTTTTTTTTTTGGTGAGGGTCATTGACCACTAATCATAAAAACAGTCAATATGTATTGAGGTTTTACTGGCTTGTGTTAGAAAATACTTTTACAGCCATCATTTACATTCCACTGATGATAAAACTGAGGCTGAGGGGGTGAAGTATCCCAAGGTCCCACGAGGGGAAGTGGCAGAGCAAGGATTTGAACCGAGGGAGCTGACCCAAGTTTGAGGGCTCATCTCTCTTCCAGGCTGCACTGAAAGGGACCAGGAGAAGATGGGGAGACTCAGCTGATTCCTAGGTCTGTTTAAGTCTCGAAAGAATCCCCTCCCCAGCTGACATCATTTGGCTAAAGTTACATTTTCGATCTTGTTTGTGACCCCACTGTGGTGCATCATCTCTGTGTAATGAATGGGAGGAAGTGTGGGGGGGAAGCCTGAGCTCCCTTCTCTTCTCTGGGGGTCACAGCCACCAGCTGACAGCCCACTTCCTCCTGAGAAGCCTGGCTTCCTGTTCGTGACCTCCTTCTCAGAGAGAAATAGGCAGAGAGGGAGAAATGGGAGGCAAGGTTTACACAACTCAAAACCATACAGTTTATATCTTCTAGTGGATTCCTCCTGACTACCTGATCTTCCTCACTCCACTTCCTCAGAGTGGGACCCCCCCAGATCAGGCCAAAGCCTTTTGTGAAATTCTTCACTGATGCTGGGTACATCTTCTTTGTGACATTTGACATAATCGCAATTTTACATTGGTTTTCATGATACTTTAATTCATGGTCTCCTTCACAAAACCAAAAACCACAAGGGCAGGAACCATGACTGTTATCCATCCTTCTATCCACCTATCCATCCACCCAAAACAAATATTTTGAGTGTCATCCATGTGCCAGGCACTGATCTGGCCACTAGGGAAATTACAGTGAATGAAAGAAAATCCCTACATGTACGTAGCATTTTGGTGGGTGGAGAGAGATGATAAATGAGAAATCAAATACATGTAGAACATGTCCAGGATAAGTGCTATGAAAAAAAAAGTAAAGAAATGTGGGTGTCAGGGGTAGAGTGATGGGCAATGGGGACTCCATGCCCAGGACTTCAAAGAAGCCTACAGATTTGTCTCCCAGAATTTTCTTCCAAAGGACCGGGCAGTCACCATCCCCCAGCCGGCAGCTGGACAATTTTCTACTGAGACCCCTGGGCTCCTGCTTCTGTCCCCTGCTTGGGAAAGAAACAAGTGAAAAGAGAGAAATAGGGAGTAAAATTTCCAGTATCCAGCAAAGGGCCTGGCATATTAGATGAGCAAATGCACAGATGGATGGATGGGTGGTTGAAAGGGTTCTGTCATGGAGATATTTTGGGATGGGCTGGAGGCGGAGGACAGTCCTGAACCCATCCAGAGGAGAGGTGGGCTTTGGGAGTGTGGGTGCCTCATCCTGACATTTGCCAACTGCTCAGGAAGGATCCTCTGGGGAAGTTGAGACGGGCCCACGTGGCGCCTACAGGACTCTCTGAGTCTCTTGAAGCCCCCCTGTCCCCCACTCCCCTGGCATGAAAGGCAACTCAACCTGATCCCTAGGTCAATGTCCTGACCCAAAGCCTTGAAGCCAAAGGTGGGGTCCCGGGGTGAGGCTCAAACCCAGGTGACCACAGGAATTCCTCTTCCTGGATCCACTCAAGTGCAAAAAAGGCTCAACTGGCAGCTAAAGTAAGTTAATAAGAAAGTCTTATTGTGTACCTAATGAATTTTTTAAATCAATTACGAAACAGTCTCCTTGGTCATTTGTTAACATCTTGAAACATCTTGAAACCTTTACAAATTAATTTGACTGTATTAAAAGAAAACCTCTCACAGTCTGTTAACTCCATAAATGTGTTTTAAATTTGTTTTTGAATGCAACAACAAGCCGTGTACGTGTTTGTGTGTGTGTGTATGTGTGTGTGTGTGTGTGTGGTTCAGACTGACCATTCCCAGATATGCTGCTCTGCATTTGAATGGGGTGCCCTGGCCCATTCACAGAGGCTGAGTGTTTGACTGTCAGTGTCAGTGACAGTCCTGTCCAGGGGAGTGGCAGTGCTGGTACAGCTGCCCCCGTGTTTCTGACCGTCCTGGGCCAGCAGGGTGGCACCTCTGAGACGCTACTTAAAACTGCCACCCAGCCTAGGGCCAGCTCTTCTCCTGGGGCAGATTTAGTGGCTGATGACTGCGGTAAGTGGCAGTGAGAGAGAGGGACGGGTGGATGCAGCCATCCTGAACCCCAGAAGGCAGAGGGACACGGGAATCAGAGCTGGGAGGCCTAGCCAATGAGGGGGACACCGGGGCGGGTCCCCAATGCCAGGCTGCCTGGAGACGCTGGCAGCAGTCCTATTTCAGTGAAGTGCTGTTCCTTTTTAAGCCGGTGACCTGGGAACAAATCAATAGCAGGGGGCTTTGCAGGACCCATGAAGTAAACTGCTCCGCCATTTTGCCTTCAGCCAGGTCCATGCCTGAGCTCTGTTTTAGGCACCCTGTTTGGAGAATGATGCAGGCATCCTGGAAAGAGGCCGGGGGAGGCAACAGTCACTTGGAAGTGTTGAAAGGCAGGATTCAAGGAGCTAAAAGTATTGAGCATTTGGAGGGGAGAAGGGACAGAGGGCTGGGATGGGGACAGGTGGGGACAGCTTAATGGCTCCCCACTTTCAAGTCTGCACATCACCAGTCTTATTTCCATGGAGAATAATGATGGGCTTTCTTTTGAAACAGGAGGGAATTAAGTTAGACCTGAGGAAGGCTGACTTGAAGTAAAGGTGATTTATCACAGAGATGATTCCCCCGACTGAGGGTGTAGAATCCGTCTCTTCCTGAGAACCTTTAAGAACCAAGCAGACATCTCTGTTTTCTGAACGGTAGGTACAGCCTTCACCACAGAACCAAGTCTCATTCTGATCTGACTTTTTTTTTAAAATTAAACTTTTCTTGTTTCCCATCTTATATTTCTACATAATCACATTTCTTATAGTGAAATATAGCTACGTTAAATTTGTATTTTTAAAGTTTTTTTTTCTGACTATATGCTTACTGTTAAGTAATTGTGAAAAACAGAAAAGTACAAAGCAGAAGAAAAAAATTGAGATAATCACCATTACACTTCTTTCTTTTCTGGACACATAAATCTGTAGAACTATTCCATTTAAAGGTTTGTACTTTGATTTTTTTTAGCTTAACCTTGCTTCAAAATTATTTGTCCATGTCATTACAAAAACCTTCAAACTTTTCCCCACATTAAATAATGTATTTTTCTTGTTTTGTCTACAAATGAAATACAAAGTAATATAAAATTTAAGTATTTCGGAATTAATTACCTAATAGGAAAAAGGGAAGGCATCGCCCTTCCCATAAAAATACCCACGGGGATAACGACTGTGAACAGCTGGGGGTACATTTCGTGATCCAAAGTGTGTCCGATGACTTTATAATATCCCTTCCAGGGGATGTACTACATTTTATTTACTTCCCTGTTCCCATTGTTGAAGAGTTACATTTTCAGTTTTTCACTGAATCTCTGGTCTTCACTCATTCACCGTTTATGTGTTCATTTAATTTGTAACCGTTGGTCAGCTCCACATGCACTTTCTAGGTCATGAGAATGAAGAACAAATGAACAAAACAGATGAAACCCATCACCTCGGGGAGCTTCCAGTTTAGATAAGGACACTTGACCATAAACAAGCAAACACAGAGCATGTGGGAGGTGGTATGTGCCCGGGAGAAAACTCTGCAGGGAAGGGGGCAGACTGTGCCCGGTGGGTGGGGCTGGCTGGAGGGGCTGCCATGCCGCTTCCTGGGCCTGGGTGGACGCTCAGCCCGCACCTGAGCTAATGACCACAACCGGTTTCCTCAGCAGTCCTGGGAAGGCTCGGCCCCTTCCTCCCTGATGCCCTCCTCCTTTCCCATGTCTGTTAGGGTTGAGTCTGGAGAATTCTACCTCACACTTTTTCTTCCATGTGAAAACTTCCCCGAAATTAAATTATCATCAGCTCTTTACTGTGCCCATTTTCTCGCCCGCTCGGTACGTAACACAATTACAACAACCTGGGCTGACTGACTGAGACCAAAATCCCACAAGATGAGACAAGCCCCTCCCTCAGGACCCCAATTCTGCCTCCTCAGAAATGATCCCCCAGACGGGGCCTTCCACACAGCCTCAAAGCCTGCTTCTAGGTGGCCAGATGGTGGTCGGGTCACCCCAGCCTTGTCTGGCTATCAAAGGACCCCTGGTCCGCGTGGGGAATGCGCTTCCACCAGCACTGCGTCCAGGCCACCCTGAGCCTCTGACAGGAGACACTACAGCCCTTCAACCGGGTGACCAGGGAGGGGAGGCCCCAGCTGCCTGGCCCCAGATCCCGAGAAAGTGCCTGTCTGGTGCCTTCCCCTCACTCAGCGACAGCCCTCAGCTCAGAACGCCACCTGTCTGGTAACGGAGAATCACTTAATATTTCACTTAAAGTCACCAAATAATAAGTATGTTGGAACATTGAAAGCATCAGCAATTTGATACATTTTAGGATGCAAAAGTAAAAAGTTTCTGAAAGCATTTCTTGAAACAAGAATAAACTACAGAAAGAAAAGCTGTCTCTATCACAGGGCCCATCGCAGCCCTCTCCTGAGTGTCCAGTGTTCTAGGGCCTGAGGCCTCCCCAGCAGGCCCTTCCTCCTAACACATGTGCACATACCTAGGAGCTTTATTTGTCGTTTTCATGGAAATGGAATCCTACTTAATAAATATCTCTCAACCGATCTTGCTTTGAATTCTTAAGGGCTCTACAAGTCAGTGAATCTGAATCTACCTCAATCTCTTTTTTTCAAGTTTCTAAGCACCCCACACATATAATTTGCATATTTAAGATTTTATTAATATGCTGATTTTGAGGGCAGGTTTTTTTTTTTTTTAACTTGCTTCCCTCCACTATTCCCCCACCTCCCACCTCCAACGCATGCTAGTATCCTGTTTTCCGTCCTTCTATACCATTTTTCAGTGCTCGCGGAATCAGACACAGATAAACAAATATAAACACATGTATAAGATAATACATCAATTAAATGCACCACTGCTCTTGCTTTTCTCACTCACCATGTTATGGAAATCCGTCCCCACCCCCCAAATCTGGTAATGAAGTTCTCGTTCACTTGTAGTGGGCATAAGCCTGATTTATTTGGCCATTCTTCTATTGATGGGAATTCATTTAATTTTTAGTTTTGGTCACTGCAACGTTGTGCTAAACATCCTTGTGTGTTTACACGCAGATCCGTATCTTTAGGTAATTGTACTTTTACGTCTATGGAATAGATTCCCAGGAGTGAAAATTCTGAGACTTTGACATGATTTAAGGTTTAAAAGGAAAAGTTCTAGGGAAGGAAAACAAATGATGCATGTGATGTAAGCCCCAAGCTGGGAGCTTCTGAGGTTGGGACATTTTCCGTGGTCTAATTCTCTACCCTCATTCCTAAGTGGTTGAAAGTGTTCCTTCTGCCTCTTATAGATAGAGCCATGGGGCCCCCAGCTACTCACATTCTCCCTGAGCCTGGTATGGGAGAAAAAGCACTGAGGTAGGGCAGGGGCCCCCCACTAGCCTTGTGATCTGGGATATTTCCCCAGCTTTTCGGCACATTTCTTAGTCTCCCCATCTGCAAAGGAACCCAGCTGGTCTGGTGCTGAGAGCCAGGCCACTGGGGACACCCACAAGGAGGATGTGGGTGAGGGTTTGGGAAGGTGCAAGGACCAGGTCCTAGTAAGGCTCCAGTTTGCACTTGCTCCCGGAGGCCGTGGCAGGTGCGCGGCTACGACCCAGCCTTCCTCTCCTTCCCATACCTACTGCTATGGCCTCCCTGGGAGTTTCAGCTTCACTTAGTTTCTTTTCCTTGATGGAAAAATCATGCAATTGAGCAGAACAAGCAACCATACATTTTAGCCTCAACACATGAATGAGTCATGACGGATGAGAAGGAAAAACCACAGACGCTTAAGGTGGTTTAGAAAATGAAATCTTTGTTGGAAGCAGGCTGATAATTTCCACCTATTCATTTGGCCGTGTTGTTTATTAACCATGTAGCCGGACCAGGATGAGCCAAGGGTGGGGCAGGCCGAGGGCGGGGTGCTGTCTCCCACTCGTCCTGCATACACAGTGGACGCTTGGACAAGAATAATGTGCTGATATCCAGTGTAACGTTCACCGGGTGTCCTGGCACGTACATTGTGATGTGCGCCATTGATGTTACAACCCGGGGGAAAGGTGTGTAGACAGACGCAGTAAGGGGCACATTTACTTTTGAGCCAGTCCAGGGATGCTGAGTTTCACTGAGAGGAAAACGGGTTCCATGCAGTTGACTTCGTGGCAACAGTCCCTCCATGTTTATAAATATCTCTGAGACATCACAGGACGTCGTGGAAAGATTGGGGATAAGTTAGAGCAACTGGCTCTGCCAGCAAATAGCTTTGAGGACCTTTGTGGGGCACCACACCTCTCTGGGCCTCGGTTTACCCACCTGGAAACTAAGGCCATTAGACTAGATGCATTCTAAAGCCACTCTGAGCTGTGAAACTCTAAGTATATTTTTAAATTAAAAGGAACATTTAAAAAATATAACAAAAGAAATCATGTTCCTTATAGAGAAATCAGAAAATAGGAATTGACCAAAGAAAGAAAATTGAACAAAATATTAAATTTGAAATCACAGTACTGAGAATAAAAATTGAAGAAAAATGTTTAAAAATTGAAATCATAAGACTGAACAGTAAACATTATAAACCAACTCATGTACGCCCTCCTAGGCTTTTTAAAATAGGCATTTATATCTTTTAGTATTTATGTATAGGATTTGTCCTTCTTGTAAACAGGGGATCATTCTAGACCCGGAGCATTACCGTATATGCTTATTTGTAGCTTAGCACGACCCGTACATGATGATCTTACTTTCACATCGCTGTCAGCCGTGTTTAAAAATGCCTGCCGAGTTCTTCAGCAGAACTAGGATGGACGCTCCGAATTTTATTAATGCTGGACACTTAAGATGTTTTGCGTTTTCCAATATTATAAATAATGCTTGAAGACCATCCTGGTAACTACCTCTTCATATACATCTTAAAATTATGTCCTTAAATAGGATGATCAGAAAGGTATAAATGCATAGTTGATGGGTGCTGTGTGCAGAGAGCAGAGAGCAGAGTCCAACGTGCTTTGAGGGGGAGGCGAGGAGGGATGTCTGAGCCAACCAATAACCATGATTTTGTTGAAGGGAATCTCTGACTGTGCTGACTGGCTGGCTGGGATGGGGGTGGAGGGTGGTAGAGCAGGAGGGGGTTGGGTGGCTCGTTAGTGAGAGCTTATAACCGTGTTCAATGCGGAGTACCCGCCCTGTGGGCAAGGTCTATGGGATGCATCTGCAAAATCTTTCAGAGATATGCACTGAGTCCTGGGTGTTGAGTAAATCCTGTAGTGCTGGGAACTCAGGAGAATGTTCTCTGATAACAATCACTGCTCAGCTATTCCCTGAGGAAAGAACTAAAGGGTTCTCCTCCATTGACTCTTGGAATGCCATTTCATCGCCCTCCTCATTATGAAAGGGAAGGATAAAAGTTGAGGTCTCATAAACAAGTGCTTGCAAGATTACTGAGATAATATGTAAAGGCACTTGAATTCCTTCATGAATAAGAAGAAATGTAGAATGAGAGTGGGTTCGGTAGCCCTGATAACTCAGCAGATGGTGGTGGTGCCAGTTCCTGAGTACGGTATGTGCTATGATTCAGAGGGAACCTCTCTGTACCCATTTCACAGATGGGTGCCCCTGAGGCGTGGCAGTCCAAATGATGGGTCCAACTCTATGCAAGAGAGCCACAGCAGAGCTGGAAACCCATTGCTTGTCCTTGGATGACCATCCCTGCCTTGCCAAATTTACTGTTGAGAGGTTGGAATGAGGTAATGTCCCAGAACATCCTTTGTAAACTATAAAATAGTATATGTCTATATGAGAGATTACTCTGACTTATAAAGCTAAGTTACAGCAAATCTTAAATGAAAACAATCAAATGGCCAGGCTGTAGAACGCTAACTTTTCATATTCATTTTTCCTAACGGGACAATAAGGATGGAGAACATGTATTGAATTCTGCTATGTGATCTAAGAGAGTCTATGACGTTTACCCATTTAATCCTCACAAAATCCCTGTGAGGTAGGTGCTACGGTTACCCCCATCTTACAGATGAGGAAACTGGGGTACAGAGAGGTTAAATAATTTGCACAAAATCCCGCCATCTCTACGTACTAAGTCTGCTGACTCCCGTAGTCTTTGATGCACCCCGAGATGAGAAAAATGTACTCGTGTGCAGAAAAAGAGGACTTGGATTTGAGCTGACCATTGATGTGCCTTCGGAGAGTCTAGACCAACCCAAAGATTTGCCCCCCGTTGTGCCAGCACAAGGCTGACCCTCCCGGGATCCTCTAGTGCTCTGTGCACGCTTCTCTCCTGGAACAGAAAGGGTTAATTTGACCCATGACCCAGAGGACCCTGAGACATTTTCCTTCTCTGCCACATATGCAGATGGGCTCTGAAGACGAACACCTCTCCTCGTTGGAAATCATGAATTTTTATGAAGCCTGTCCAGAATTCCCAGAATTCAGCCGAGTGCACTTTGCAGACCCTAAAATGCTGTCACCATGGAAGGTTTCATTGCTTGCACCTGCTAAAACATTTGAGGCATTTGAGAGGCAGTGAAACACATTTGCTTTTCATTTTATCTGACTTTGGAAACCTTTGAAGTGTTTAATCGTAGAGCCCAGGAAAGATCCCCGCCTCTTAATCATTTACTCTGGAAGGCGCATTCTCGGCTGGTAGCCTGTCAAGCAGAAACTGACCTAAGCCCAGTTTTATTAAGTGTCACATGCCCAGTCCCTGTTCATTAAAGGTGTTTTAAGGTTTGAATTATGTAATTTATGAGAAAAAGAAATAAAAATTCCATTGTTTTATTAATATGCAGCCCAGGATCTCTCGCTCATAACAAACTTGAAGGAACGTTGGGCAAAAGGACAGGAGGGGGCTGGCTGGAGGTGGTCTTCCTCGGCCCCCAAACCCCCCCTCCACATCCACTCGACCCAACCCCAGGCAGGAGCCCGGCGAGTGGGCAGTGGGAAGGGAGCATCCCAACCGGTCCTCCTGTCTCCCCGGCCTGAGACTCAATGACACAGCGGCCACCTTCGTTCTCTTTCCAGCTCTTCTGTCTCTTTTCCAGAAATGCGGGAAAAAGCATTTCCAGAGTGACCCGGGGTGATGGTGTGAGTCACAGTCATTGAGAACTAATGCCCCTTGCTCTCAGAAGAGCTGGGAGAGGGTGTGGTGCTAGGGAATCAGCCACCTGTTCTAGGTGAAGGATCTCACATTGGATCCTCAACCCCCAAGGGGTGACTGTCCCCGTTTTACAGAAGAAACAGAGGAGTCAAGGTGGGATCCCTGGGCTGCCCTTGTCCTTTCCTCTCAGGTGCCAAAGGCAACCTGAGCCCAGGTTAGACTTCTCGGAATCATGCAGCTGGACAGGCCAGGCGGAGGGGATGGACCAGACTGGGCAATCTGTGCCTTATCTGGACTTGGGCTGCGCACAGAGGCCCAGCAGGACCCCAGCAGGGTTAGACACCTTCACAAAGGATATTTTTCTCAGAGCATTTACAAGTCCATGTCCACTGGAGGCTTTGCGTGTAGGTTGCTCTTAGCTGGGTCTCCCTTATCTGACACGGTGGGACCTCCCCTTGTTCTGAGGCCCCCAATATCCTCCCTGGTTTCCCAACAAAGGTGAGGGAGCCAGCCCTGCGTGCCTTGTGGTAGGGTGGCTTTGAAATCCTCTGGTGGTGTTTGCTCATATGCATCTTCCTCTGACCAGCACAATAAAGCACCCATGGGGGAAAGTCATTTTCCCAAATGCCCACGGCTCAGAACATTGAGACCGTGATTAGGGTTTGAAAGCTGGTGCAGCCGAAGGTATTTCTCACCCTCCACATGCTCCCACCACCACCACCAACTTTCCCCACACAGAGAGAATCATGAACTTGATTTTGATTTTGAACTTGATTTTCTTAATCAAGTGACTCCTGTGCTACAGGTGCAAAGTTGCACCAGGCTTTTCCCCCTTGGTTCAAATTTGTGACTTTTTATTTCTGAAAGGGGATCTCAGGTGCTAAGGCTTTCTAAGACATGTCACGGGAATGGTGCAGAGTTTTGAGAACAAGGGGCCTTTAAAATCCAGGAGGGATGGGGGCAGGGCATGGTTAAAGCTAAATGAACTCCCCTTTGGGAAGCTCCATGCTCCCGGCCAGCGCAGAAAAGGAAAGGCCCTGTTTGCAAGAAGAGAGTTGGTGGGCCAGGTTTTACAAATCGATGTCAATCATTAACCTACTTAATTTTGAATTACGAATTCCACTGATATTTTGATAGTGCTGGCTGCTGGCAATCTAGACTATAGGGGCTGTTGCCTTTGATCTGCCAGGCCAATTTCCATTAGCAGTAAAACCACAGACCTCTGCTGGGCCACAGGCCTCCGAGTTTGATGTCTCCCGGTGCCTTGGGGGAGGTCTGAGCTGCTGGTCCCAATGCTGAGAGAGCCTTGAGTAGAGTCTCCAGAAGGAGTCATCACAGATCGATCAACTCATTAATTCTGCTCAGTTTTCAGCATTGCACTAGGCACTGGGAAGCAGAGAGGAGCGAGTCATTTCAGACAGTTGGAGATACAGGGTTTCAGCACACGGTGTTCGATACACGCTTGGGTGGGGAAGAACAGACAGCTGTGGGAGCTTTGAGAGGTGCATCAGGGAAGACTTCCCAGAGGAGGTGACACGTGAGCTGAGACCAGAAGCTGGGGTAGGAGTTAGCTGGGCGATGGGCAGAAAAGCGAAGGTGAGCTCAGAAGAGCCTCGTCAACCCTGGGAAGGAGTTTGGAATTTCAGCCGAGGGTAATGGAAGCAATTGATTGATTTTAAGAAAGGGCGGGTAAACACAGTAGATTTATATTCTAGAGCGTCAAGTGTGGAGACAGGAGTGCAGAGGAGCGGGAATGGGAGTGGGGAGGCCCGGGAGGAGTCTGCCATTAGAAGGGGGGCTGCCAAGTGGGCATTTGGGGTTAAGTAAAGCCTAATTTGGGCAGATGTGTTGCTAGGGATTAGAAGGGAGATCCTGCCAGGAGACCTGACTCTTGGAGATGACAGAGCCTCCCCAAGACCACTAAAGGCAGGGCCCTTTTGGCATCTGTCTGAGCCTGAGCCCCTATTCAGAGGTGGAAACTCTCAGGAAAGTATATACAGTTACAGGGAAGGGAGGGCTCAGAGGCAGATGGGGAAGGGGTGCTCTCTTTCAAGTCTAGTAAGATTTAACTAGACTGTTGGATAACTTTGAGGACTGAAAATTGAGGAAAGAATACCATGGACTCTAGACACACATCAGGCAAGAGCCAGTCCAGCTGCAAGAGGCAGCCATGGACAGTAGTGCAGGTTCAGCACACAAGCAGGTTGCCATGGCGGGTGGCCCTGGGTGGCAGAGAACTTTTGCCAAGCATCAAGGTGTCTTGGCCTGAGTGTTGGAGACTATTTTTTTCCCTCATAGTGTGTGGTGAGGTTGGCAGAGGTACTCACCATACCCAATGAGACTCTCAGCACTTTCTTTCAAAAAAAGGTGTTAAATGTGGCCATCATCTATCCATCATTATTATTTTTTAATTAATTGAACACTTACTATGTGCCGGCTCTGTTGCGTGTTTTCACGTGTGAGCTCATTTAATTCCCCCGTCCCTGAGAAGTGGGCATCACTATGTCCATATTCACTGATGGGAAAATTGAGGCTCAGAGAGAGTAAATCATCAGTGCAAGGTCACACGGCTGATACGTGGAAGAGTGGAGAATTGTCAAAGCCTGACAGGGTCAGAGCATTAAGGGCTTGGGGTGGGGGCATGTGATCCAATCTTTTCCGGCTGCTCCCTTAACCAGACTGTTGAACAGGAAGGCACCGTCCGCCAGCTTGGGCAGCACATTTCTGATTCCCGCACATCCTCCCTTTATTGTGACATTGCTGCTCACTTAGATGAAGCCACTTAATCTAGCTTTTTTGAGGCACTGGATGCAGCACTGCCTGCAGATGAAGCAGGCAGAGGAGAGGAGAGGTTTGCCTCACCTTGCCCACCCTCTAGCCACTTCTCCTGCAGTCAGTGGCCTGGTGAACGGGAGGAGCCCACTGAGTCCGGAGGTGCAGTGCACTGCATCTCTGCTGCCACTGTCAGCTCTACAGGGATTCCTGTGGCTGTGGGGATGGCGTGCGGGAAAGCATGCTGCCGCATTAGAGCTGGTGGTAAATGTTGACCCCAGAGAAGCTGAGAGAAATGCAGAGAGTACCACTTACCACTTAGCTGCCACAAGTCAGAGCAGTCCGATACCATCTCTGAAAAGTTGACAGCATCCTTTTGGGTGATGTCTTATCCAAATAGACTGCTTTGCCCTGGGAGTGGCCAGAAGGAGAGAGGACCCCCTTCTGGTTTTATAGTGAGTTCTAGTGGTGAAGGGGGAAGACTTAGCCTCTATTCTGTGTCAGGCCCTCTGATAGGCACCTTGGTTACTTCACTTACCCCTCCTGGCCACCCCCTGATGGCTGATATGATCCAATTTTCCTAAGCCAAACATCGAGGTGTGCGGCTTCAACGTGATGTCTAAAATCTCAGCAGTGGAGCTGGTGCTCACTTACTTACTTCTGACTCATTCTGCGGGGTGTCTGGGGGTGGGGCCTCATGCAAAGGGGAAGGATTGGGCAGAAGGGGTCCATTTTAGAGGATGTGTAAAAATGTGTTGGTAAGCAGATTGCCATCATTTTAGATGGATCCTGTTATTCATAAAAGCAGTGCCTACCTTCTGATCTCAGTACAAGGGATATTTCCCAAATATCCCAGTTTGAAATTTAACCTACTACCATTGAGATTTTTATCCAAAGGAGGCAGTTATCATAGGGGAAAAATAAGATGAACACAAAAACTCTCCCTGCCCCCAGAAGAGAAGAGGACAGGTGCTGGCTTGCCAAGAGAAGGAGGTGGGTTTAGTGTTGTGGGAATTAGGTCCAAGTTGCCACACAAATGCTGGGAGTGGGCACAGGGGCCCAAGCCAGGTGTCCATTCCCTGAGGCTGAGAGGTGACATGATGGATGGGAAAGGGTGTCATGGGCCATCCCTCCAGGTCGGCCTGGCCTTTCCCAAATGACCCCCATATTGCCGTTCTCCCTAATGCAGTGACTTTCAAACCGTTTATACACAGTCTTGGGAAAGCCCGAAGTCCCATAAAAACTAAAAAAAATCATACTTTATCTCAATAATATAAAAATAATTGTTTAACAATTCTTTAACAAGACATCTAAACACATGTTCTCTGTTGCAATGATAATTTGCTCTATTGTAGAATAAGCCTTTCATTTGGCTGTGTCTCAGACTGGGGTTCAAGACAAATTCTCCAGAACCTCTGAGTTATTTTTTTCCTTTAAGTGGAGTCCAAGCACAGTTGGGGTTTGAGAAACCTGGCCCTCACATAACACTGCACAACCGAGCCCCCGAGATCAGAAATGGTGAGCAGATTACAAGGAGAGCCCCTGGTAGCCTTGCTCTGCGCCCGCAGGCTGTGGGACAACGGGAACGGAAGAAAATCCTTTTGCCCACTTGGCTCTTCTTTCGAACTGTAAGCAAAACCTGGCTTCAGAAATGATGAAACCCAGCCTGGTGGCATGGCTGCCAAGCAGGGGGACACAGCAGGGTCCCCGGAGACGCAGCCTATGTTAAATGGGAGTAATTTCCTGACTAACCCCTGATTCTCTCTGGAGGTGGCTCCTGGAATATTACTGAGTTTCCGGTTTGGCTGCTTCGGTCTGAAACAGCAAACATGTGCTTCCACTTTCTTGTGCACTGTTAAGTATGTAGGATTTGGTGGCGGGGGGGTTGCCCAGAGCACCCCGTGGATCTGCAGCCATCTTAGCAGCTGGCTGGACATAGACCGCTGGGTTCGCCGTCAACAATAATAGAAACATAGTAATAGCGGCAGCCATTGTTTACCAAGGTCTCACTATACAACGCTGTCTCATTTTATCCTCCCTCAGGGAGGATGGAGGGTGTTATCATCACCCCCTTTTATGGATACCCAATGCTTGGAGAGGTCAAGTGACCCCGCAATGTCCCCTATACAAAGCTGCATCCACAACCACTTCTCCCAACCTCAAGCAGCCACGAAAGGGGTTTGCTGAATACCTACTGTGGGCAGATCCTTTTAGACCCATGTCCAAACAGCAGCCACTGTCCCACGTGTTTGCTGAGCACTTGAAGTGTGGCTTTCCTAAGTGAGATGTATCGTGAGTGTCAAACATGCCCCGGACTTAAAGACTTAGGGCAAAAAGGAGAATGCAAAACATTCCATTAATATTTTTATACTGATTATATGTTGAAATGATATTTTACATATTGGGTTAAATAAAATGTATTATTAAAATGAAGTTTGCCTGTTTCTTTGAACTTTTTGCAAGTGTGGCTACTAGAAAATGTATAATGACCTCCATGGCTCTTGCCCTTTTTCTATGGACAGCGCTACCTGAGAGGTTCTGCTGCGCACGCGCACAAGGGTTCCGTCCTGGATCTCAGGCTGGTTCAGACAGTCCCAATCTTCAGGCTTCTCTCCTTGTGATGATGATGAGTCCTGGGAGAAAAGGGCTGGGTTTCTCCTTCTGTCCCCAATAGCAACATGCAGAGGTCTGTGCACACAGGAGAAACTTTGGAAGTACAGTCGATTCTTACTACTTGTGGCAGTCGATGTTCTATGAAGTTACTGCAGACAATGAAGTAGCGAATAAGGAAAAACACTGCCCTTCAGGGAGATACAGGGTTAGGTTCCTGTGATCCACTTCTTCCAACATTTTTGCCAACTGATCAATATATAATCTTGTTTAATTTGTGCTTCTGTTTAAAGAAACCTTATTTAATATATACATACACGTGTGTGTATATATAGTGTGTATATATATATAGTTATATATATATATAGTGTGTGTATATATATATTTATATATATAGTGTGTGTGTGTATATATATATATATAGTGTGTGTATATATATTTTTATATATATATAGTGTGTGTGTGTGTATATATATATATAGTTGATCTATATAGGTGATTCACTAACATTGAACTCACAGCCACCAGCACTGTAACTCATGCCTGAATGAAGCTTATCTAACTCTCCATAAGGCACGTCACAGTCTTCTCGAGCTTAGGGGTACCAGACAGTACTATGCTAGGAGGCCTTTTTAAACAGTGAAATCACCAACAAACAGCACAAAAACATGAAAAACACAGCACTAAATAGACTGCAGAAAGGACATTTATGAACACGCGTGTCCAGTGACTCACACCTTTCACTGTTTTATGCATGTCTGCACATGACGGCAAAAGCACCTGTGAATACTGATTTGGGGGTTACAGATAAATTTTACTGAGGAAGTGAATACAGAATTCACAAGTAATGAGGATCGATTGTGCTTGCTAATCGAGGTCAGTCCTGCTTCTCAACTGCTACTGGCCTCTGGTGTTTTGTGCTCAGACTGTCCCCTGAGAGTCCTGGTTGTATTTATTTAGCATCAGCGCGCTCCCCATGCTGGAGTGGCAAGCCAGGACATGGTGAAGCCCTGGACCCGGAGGAGAGGAGAGCAGCTGGGGTCAACCCTGGACTCACAGTTTGTAAGTCATGGGACTTGGGCAAGACGTTTCACCTCTTTAAGCCTCAGCTATCCAATCTGTAAAATGGGGTTCGTGATGCTTTATCTTCGAGCCTTGTGAAGATGTAACGAGATGACTTTGCAAAAGGGCTGTGGAAGCAGTAACTAATCCACAGATGTGCGCGATTTCCTGATACGCTTCGAGCGAGGGAAGGCAGAACCCTGCCTGCGTTTGAATCCTGACAGGCACTGACTGCCTACGTGAACTTGAGTGAGTCGCTGAACCTCTTAAGGCTTCAGGTCCCGCCCTGTGAGATGGGGATGATACTAACATAGTCTGTACAGGGATGCTGTAAAGATTCAAAGAGACATGCAGGTGAAGCACCTTCACTCCCAATGAGCGTGGCTATCCCTTCCGTAATGAGTGACTGTGCCCCTCCTCTGAACTGAGTGGATTGGGCGTGGGGGAAGTCACGTGAGCCTCAGTTTCTTCATCCTTAAAGGCAGGTGATAGCACCTCCTCCAGTAGTGGGGTGAGAAATAAATGCCCCAGAGCTTCAGGGCTTCTTTCTCGTCTCCCCTCTTTTGTTGAATCCTTCTGGACCTGCATCTCCTCACTTGTTAAAGGGGAGTAGAAGCACCTGCTCGGCCAGGTGGTCATGTGATTGGATGAGGTACTTTACCGAGAGCACCAAGCACAGCGCCCAGCACCCGGGGGCGGCAGTGGGGAGCATGGTAAGTCCACCCTCCTTCCTCCGTCTCCCCTACAAGTGGGTCCCACAAACTGCTGCACAGAAACAAACAAAACTTAGCTAACTGGTTTACGGAGAACGTGAATTTCAGGAAGACCAGGCTCAGTGATTCCCAGAAGGACGCCTGGCTTAGGGGAGGAGTTGGGGGGCGGGGGGCGGTGGCTGGAGCAGGTCACCCTCTGGCCCAAGAAATTTGATTCTCTGGAGAGCTTCACATGTAAACCTCTGGGTCAAACTGGGGCAGACCTGCTGGGTTTGGAGAACTGGCGGGGTGGTGCCAGGGGTCATTTGTCTTTAGCCTCAGGAGATAGTGAACTCCAGGACTCCTGAGCAACAGGACCGGGGACAGGGAGGGACGTCCCACCATCCTTCTGCTTTCTCTCACCCAGCTTCTAAGGAAATTCCATTGCATTGTATTTACAAGGCGTCCCCAACTGTCAGCTTCCTTGAACACAATGTATTTAATAAAAAGCCATTAGGCCTTGTAAAGCTGTCAGAAATCTAAATGACACTTGTAATAAAATCTTGTCAGTGACCTGTTCCGGTTAATCAGGTCCAGCGACATCATCACCCGCAGATCTGTCTGTTACTCGGGGCTCTAGGTATATTTAGACAGCTTTATGATCCATGCAGATTTGAGTTATTAAAATTGTACAGTTTTGCAAGGAATTTGGGATTTAATAAAGCAGCAGAGAAACTACAAAAGGAGCAATAACCTTCCCAAAGGCCAATCCTCCATGTGCTGGGGGCGTGTTCTCGGGCTAGTCAGCAGGCACATCTGATGCCAGGCGCTCACAGGGGCGATTTTATGTATCTATAATGTGTGTATCTGGCATCTGCAAGGCTAGAAAATATATTACATGATACCCAATGACTTCAAGGTGGTGAATTGTGCTTAAATGTAAAGATTTATGGATTTATTCAATTACAAGAAGACATTACCGCCGATTGCATATTGGCTCTATTAAACCTTTTTTTCGAGAAAATACAACCGCTAGATTGTAAATATCTTTGGCCCTGCTTACCACCTGGGTAGTTTCTGGGGCTCTCGTGCCTTTAAGGCATAACTTTACTTATCTTGAACTACAAAAGTCAGGCTTCATGTAACAATCAGGATGAGACAGACAGACAGACGCAGACAAGGGTTATCCATTTGCTCAATAATCTATAAATTTAGACTCACGGGGCAGATATCCAAAAAACGTATTGGGTGCAAGATAAATAAATCACACCTGGTCTCCTGGCATAAACTGGCACAGCGTTCCTGATATTTCAGTCAAATTATTCCATTTGTTTCTAAAGATATTTTAATCCCACATGACCTCAAACTTCCCGTGAACCAGGGCCTGGACCCAAGGCCGCCCACGGCCTTTGCAATAAATCCGTTGTCTCCCTTCTCGGCCCTCAACCCAGGCCCATAGATCACCTCTCCCTGCATCTTGCTTCAATTACTCAATTAACTGCAGTAAAGTTCTCGTAGGTTTTGCAGATGTTGCTTTATTATCAAGGCCTCAGACGAACAGGAGAGTTCAGGAGCCGAGGTTATAGGAAGGTTGATGGGGGAAGGGCTGGGATGGGGCATAGGGGATATTCCCAGCAATTGCTGGGGGCCGAAGCCCCAGAGAGGAATATTGTCGTCCCCCCCCTCCCACCCCCGATTCCGTGTGCTGTTAAATGCCCTTTACTGCTTGGGGAATTTGTGATGTTATCTCACTGAGAAACTGCTTGAGAGAAGCAGGTATTCCACCTTCCGATGAGATAATGCTGTGATTAACAGATGTTTAATTGGGCCATTTATCAAGAACAGGACCTGCCCCCAAGTCAGTAAGCTAAGTAAATTATTACCCACCCTGCAGGTGTTGGACTGGCAGATCTATTACTCTTCTCGAAACGGTCTTCAGAAGATTTTATATGAAAAGATGATTTATTTCCAAAAGGAATTCTATTGTGCTGTTATTTATCCAGAATGTAGCCTGGTTCTGCCCGGCCCCTCTTCCTTTATGCACAAAAGAGGATTGTTGAAAATTAGAATCACGGAGAGGGTCAGAGCCAGAAGGACGCTTAGAAATCAACTAGTACAACCCAGCCATTTGACAGATGAGAGCACTGAGGCTTGAGCAGACGACGTCAGACTGTACAGCCAGTTAGCAAATTGGCAAAGGTGTTTCCCACCTTTTTTTTTTCAAGTGTGGTTTCTCTAGCTGATGTTAATACAATTCCGAAAAAGCAAGAATTTAACTGTGGACAAGACATTTTTATACTTTAAAATGGGATTTCTCAACCTTGGCTTCATTGACATTTTGAGGGGATCGTTTTCTAGCGGGGGCTGTCCTGGGCACTGGAGGATGTTTAGCAGCATCCTGGCCTCTACCCACTAGATGCCAGTAGTATACTCCCTCCCGGATAAGACAACCAAGAATGTCTCCAGATATTGCAAATGTCCCCTGGGAGGCAAAATTGTCCCCGGTTGAGCACCATAGCTTTAAATATTGTCATCATTATTACCATCATCATCATGAAATTAATCATGTGAATACTAGCAGGTGAGATTTGTTGAGTGCTAGACATGGCTGAATGCTTCATATGCATTCTCTCAGTTCATCTTCACACTAACTCGATTCTGTGGGTATTAGTGTTACTCCACTTTACAGGTGAGAAGAGTCTAGGCTCAGGGAGGTTAAGGTTTGCCTAAGTTCACGCAACTAGTAAGTACCAGAGGTAGGGCAAGCCCTGGGACTCCCGTCCACACACTAAACAAAGGATGAGGCTGCCGGATTTGGACTTGTTATTAAGTGATAAAACTGTACAAATTCGTTTCCTATTGTCCCTCGTAGCGAACGTCTCTTTAAGAATGTGTTGGGATGATAAGTCATCGTGTCTCCACATTACAAGGAAAGTAAAATGCACCATGTCGCTTGTCAATGGATGCGCTGGTTTCTCTATAGATTACAGGGTAGCGTCGTTCTGGCAACCAGAGGAAGCACTATGGTCATCCATGTCGTGGACGAAGGCACCCATGGCTGTAACCACACAACAGAATTAAAAGCATCTGAACAACTATATTTCAGGGAGCACATATCTCTTCTGCTGTGTCCAAAATTTCCAAAGAGGCTCAGCCTGCTCTTTTCCAATAGGCTGAGGCAGGTGGCTTCCCCAGACCTGGGAGCTGTCCGATACCTGGGAAATCCCCAGGTGAAAACTGGCGAAGGCCACGGCTCTAAATGTAGAGCTGGTTTCGTGCCAGGAAATAAATTATGTGTAAAACGGTGACGTGAGACAAGACACCACCAGGTGGGGGATTTGTTATACCGGTAGCCACAAGTGTGTCCGGGCAGCTCTGAGGATGGGATCTGGGGGTAAAGTAAAAGGATGTCTTTGCATGAGTGTAAATAAAGCCCACTTCCCCGTCCCACATGTAGCAACTCTTCCAGATTGTATAGGCTTATGCTTGGATTAATCTGATTTTTACTTCTATTTCCCTTTCACCCTGATTTCTTCATCTCTTTATATTATCCTGTTATGAACTGTATGTGTATGTATGTGTGTGTATATATGTGTGTGTGTGTGTGTGTATAGATCTGTATGTATAATATAGAGAGAGTCTTTGCGGTAAGTCATGCCAAATCCTTCTTAAAGAGGAAAGTATAAATAAGAAAACTGTGACAGTATAACAGCTCCAATGAATAGGTTTCACTATGGAGTTTTAGGGGCCTGATGATCTCTCTGATCACTATGGAATTCCCTCTTTACCAGCCTTTCTACCAGTGCTTCCAAAGGCCACCGGGCGCTGTTGGCACCCTGCTGTCAGAGCAGGCACAAGCCACTGGCAACACCTCAAGCCAGATGCGCACCCCTGGACTGGCGGGGCTGCTGAACCGTCTATTTACTTACTTCCACCTGTTTTGTGTTTTTCATTCCAACAAGACTCCTTGTCTGTCAAGAGAGGCTGTGCATAAAAATGCTGCCGACTCTAAAGCACTTTTCAAAACTCAGGCTCTCTTGTCTGTTCTCATCCTAATCATTTGCTGTAATTTTTCTAGCCAAGCTAAGAAGATGTGCAGGGGAAGTGAATTCTCATATGAATCATACTGAGCTCCAGACTCAAGAAAGCGACGGGAAACGCTGGTATGAATCCTAGCTCCGACAGAGGCAGGGGGTGGGGGGAGAGAGACACCCCATTTAAGGCCATGTTTTCTGCCCAGGGCATACATTTTCTTCATTACACGGGGAAAGATGCTGGTGCGTGCACAGGGGTAATACGTGCAGGGCACCCGTAACTTCGCCCATAGCCAACCCAAGGACCTCATAAGGGGTGTATTTAACCCACATGGAAGATCAAGGGAGATGAAATTAGATAAAGCCAAGAAAGATTAAGAGCTTGTTCAGCAAGGGACCAAGTTTGGATTTAAACCCTGACCTAACCCCAAACCCAGCATTTCTCCCTTTACGTTTCACCGCTAGAGGAAGCCATCCCAGACCCTTCTGTGTGCCAGGCCTTGTCCCTGGTACTGTGGATGGGAAGAAAAAGACGTCCCCACAGGGTTTTCTGGGAGGCCCTTGGCCTCTACCGCTGGCATCTGTGGTCTCTAGTGGGGACCACCCCCGCCACGTCCCCTCCTTGTAGCAAGGCCCCAACGGAAGGCAGGGCTTGGCCCCATCCTTTTCTTTTATCAGTGTTGTTACATTCGTTTTTCTCTGCCAGACAGGCATCTCCCTGGTTCCCTGGTCCGGCCGCCTCGCAGCCGCTGTAACAGGCCGGTGGCGGGGCAGCCTTCCTACGTCCCCGCGGATGGGCTGCAGATGGATCTGGCCTCAGCTGTGATGGGTGAGGAGGGACTTGCTAAGTTACCCCTGACAGCTGCCGCCTCTTCCGTCTCCAGGTCCAGCCTGAAGCCACCAGCTCATAACACACCTCCCCACCGACCCGCAGAGAGAGGAGAGGAAGGCAATCATTTCAGGTCCTGAGATGTGAAAACTGCCTGTGCCGGCCTCCCACCCCCTGCAGCTACCCTTTTCTCCAGCCTCCCCGAGGGCTCAGCGGCTTTTTATCTCGAGGGCAGGCTGCTCTGGTGGCTCCTGTATCTGGGGGTGGGAGGGGGTCATGGAGACTGTTCCCAAAGGAGTCGAATGTCAATCACGTTCCCCTTTGGGAAGAGGGAGGGCATTCTATTTTAAGGGAACATTTGCTGGCTTTGGCTGCTGTAAAAATCCCTCTTGAACACAGCCCCGAGCTTCTTGTGAGTGAAAGGGGTGGTGGGAACTGAGGCTCTCGTGGTAGGGGCAGAGGGCAGGCGGAGGTGGATGGCGACGCTCCCATCCGAGCAGACAGAAATCAAAGCCATTCCTTCCCGGACGTTTGCAGGTCACATATCCTGGGCTTCAGGGTAGAATTGATAACTTGGCCCCAAGCAGCGTTGGTAATCATGCGTATTCACTCGTTTACCAAATCTTTATTGAGCACCTACTGTGTCCCAAGCACTGGGAGGACTGTAGTGCTCAAATGGCCAGGCGCTGCCTTCGTGGATTGTGTAGATTAGTGAGTGTCAGAGTGAGTGTTGATCAGATACTCCCACAAATAGGTATTTGAAGGAGAACTGGGATAAGGGCCATGAAGGAAAAGAACTGAGGAGGGGACCCTGTTTGGATTGGGCCGCCAGAGATGCCTTCTTGGAGGAGGGAGCTGAATTCTGAAGGACTTGAGCTGGGAGTATGTCGTTAAAGGAGAGGAAGAGGAACGTGTGTGAGGGAGCAGGAACAGGAGGGGGCTTGCTTCATTTGAGGGTCTGGAAGGAGGGCGGCAGCGAGGGCCGGGCTCCCCAGGGTGAAGAAGACAGAACTTTCCAGAACTTGCCGAGATGGCAAAGGCTAGCTGTGTGCACAGCTGTGAGGTGGCCGCTCTCTGGTGCTTCCCTCTGTGGCAGAGCCCTCCACCCAGACGCCTGGGCTCAGCCCCACCCCTGTCCACCAAGCCTTCTCTCCAGAAATAATCTCAGACCATTGGCTTAAATTAAAAGAAAGAAAAAAGGAAGAAAAGAAAGAAAGAGAGAGAGAGGGAAAGAAAGAAAGGAAAATAGAAAGAGTTGTTGAAGGAAGGAAGGAAAGAAGGAAGAAGGGGGAGGAAGGAAGGAAGGAAGGAAAGAAAGAAAGAAAGAAAGAAAGAAAGAAGGAAAGAAAGAAAGAAAGAAAGAAAGAAGAAAGAAGAAAGAAAGAAAGAAAGAAAGAAAGAAAGAAAGAAAGAAAGAAAGAAAGAAAGGAAAAAGCAAAGGTTATTAGACTACGTACCTGTGAGGAACAGAGATGAGCATGATGTGATCTCTGCCCCAAGATGCTCAGAGCCTCATTAATCTGCCCCCATGGAACCATCTGCAAAACCCCAGAGGTAAGGGCCCAACAGAGGGAATTATGGGAATTCAGAGACGACCACGTGGCCACCAGGAGAAGTGGATGGGGAGTTTCTTATTGGAGGTGGATTTTTGCAGATTTACCTGGTGCCAGGTTCAGGGAACCACCTGGAAGGGAAGTCCTGTGTCCCCTCTCCAGGGAGCTCTGTCTTTCAAGCCTGATGTCTGATAGGGAAACAAAAGGAATTTTAGGAGCAGGGAAGAGAGTCTTGGAAAGATTGGAGCCCCTTTATGTGGAAGAGCCCACGCTCCCTGTGAAAACAGAAGGCTCTTCCCTCTGGTAGATTTTTCCTCCTAGCTGTGAGACGTGTCCTGTGCTTTGAGGAAAGCTGTCAGGACCGGACTCAGCATCTGATGGACAAAACCAGAAAAGACCCCCAGGTCTTGCCCCTAAAGAACTTCTGGAGGAGGGTGGGACTCAGATCCCACCAAACTGCTTCTTTATAATGTCTTAAAAACTCAGTTCGACTCTCTTTCCCTGGCCTTTAGGGCAGACGATGTGCAGGTCACTCTGCCTGTGCCTCAGTTATCTTATTACGAGCCCATCCATCCCCACCTCAGGGCCTGTGACCAAATATGTGAACGTGATGGTGATATGGCCCTCGAGGGTGTAGTGAGTCCCCGGGTGTAGGCCCTGCACTCTGGTCCCCCACCATCCTGCAGGTGGATTCCCTTAGTGTCCTGCCTTTCCAGGAGGGGGCGCTGACCTGAGAAGGTTCATCCCTTGGCCAAGGTCACACAGTCACCCTAATGACTTTGAGACTCTGACGGCAGAGCCTGTCCTCCCCAAGGCTCTGTGCTACCCTAGGTTGTCTCTCCCGGTATTTTTCTGGTGCCCCGAGCAGCAGCTAAAGCACGGTGCGGCCGGCCGGGTGGAGCCCTCCAAGCAGGTTCCTTGATGAGCCCCCACAGTCCCATTTTACAGATGGGAAGGATGTCGCCAAGGGCGGGAGTGCAGAGGGAAGTGGGTAAGTGAATTGCTCCAACCCCGGGGGAGCTGGCGGAGGCCAGGATAGTCGGCGGCGGGCGCAGGCCAGTTTCCACTCTGCTGCCTGAGCCGCACTCTTCGGGCCCAGCTGATAATTGCTCGTTATGTGCTTAATCTGGGCACAGCCAGGCCTGGCAGCAGAATTGCATCACATCAAAGCGAGCTCTTCAAAGAAGCAGAAAGCTGGCCCCTGGGGTAATTAGCAGAGGGCCTATTCTCTCCTGCTTAGGACAGTTGGAGGGGTTTCGGGCAAGGTCCAAACAGCATGAAACGAGGCTCAGAATTGTCAACTCTGCTGAACTTGGACGAGCAAGGTGATGCCTCCAGTCGCTCAGTGTATGTGTGTGTGTGTGTGTGTGTGTGTGTGTGTGTGTGTGTTTCTTTTATAAGCTGCTAAGACAGTTTTCTGCCCGCCTGCCCCAGATGCCCTGATCAACTGACTGTCCTCTGCTTCCCTGGAACCCCATGGACCCTTTCTCTAGACTGCCACGTTCTAGAGGAGCTGGAAGAAAACACACATTCACGTGCACATACACGCACACACACACTGATCACCACCACGGCCCCAAAATAAAAGCCTAAAGAAGGCGACACAACCTTGCTCGTGCAGAGAGGTGTTCAGACCGCATCATTGTGACTCAGTTCCCCCAGCTGCCCGCACGGAGGAGCCCCGGATGGCAGCCCCGACTTGGGGGGTGTTGGTTCACCCATCAAAGTGGAACTCGGTCAGGGGGCAACAGGCCTGGCACGAGGTCTCCGAGAAAATCAAAGGATACAGCTGCTTGCTGAGTGCGACCCGCCTCCTCCCTCACCCGGCTGGAGGGGACAGGCGAGGTGATGTTCTGTCTGTAATCCCATTTGCAGGCCCCTCTTGCACAGCCAGGTAGCCACCAGCACGGCGTGGTGGTGCAGAAAGTGCTAAGAGACGTTATAATGGAGTCCGGTGCCTCTTCTTGATGACCTGTGGGGCACTCAGGCTAACAGGTCCAAGTGAGTCTGCTATCTGAGAAACAATGGTGCTGAACTGGCCCGCGGGGGACCGAAGACCCTTTGCATGTCTGGCAGGGGGAGTGCTGATTCCAGGACTGGTTGGTGCCAGAGAAAGAGATGTTTCTTTCATCCCTGCTTTAATAAATGCAAAGTTTCACTTGCTTGAAAGTTTGGAAAAGAATTCATCTTACCCGTCTCTTAACCATAATTGAATAATAGATATCTTAAGTAGCGAGGTCATTAAGGTGGCAAAACTCTTCTGAGCTAAATGAGGAAGGCGTTCTTAGACACTGAACAAAATCCATCGGACTGGGGAGTGGCGGGGAATCGTGGTACACGGTGCTTTGTATTTAACGGAAATAAAGCCATCGGCTTTATATTTGCCGATAATGCAGACTGTAGCCTGACATTGTCTTCATTTATAGTTTCTGAACATGGGGCTTTCTTGTATCAGTTATTTTGCCAACAGTGGGACATAAACGATTGAGCAGACACTTGGAAAGTCAGTAGAGAGTGGACATTATTACTCCCCCATAAGAGGCCCTTGTGGCCCCAGGAACAGACCCAGACACTATTGTTTCTAAAATGACTTAATCCAAGGCCATTCCCTTTTAGATATCTCTCCCCCTGGTTTCAGGCTCTCTATCCTGCAGCCAGCTCCCATCCACGTTGTGTGATTCATGAGTCCCGTGCTGCAAACATGAACCTTTAAGATTGCTTCACAAAGTACCTGCAGCCTCGCAGTCGTCAGTGTGTGAATATACCACACACCTACTCCATGTCCCCTCGGTCTGTGTGTTAACTATATGGGAAGTCACATGGGGCACTTCTGGGAGTGGTGAGACTTCATGGAAAGAGGACGTTAAGACCGGGGTTTGAGTCTCACTGGCCAGCTGGCTGAAACTCGGGCAGGTCAGCCTCACTTTGCTTGTCTCTACAATGGGCTTTGGGTGGTGTGAAACCATCTAGAGTGGGGACGCACCTTCCTTGGTGCTGCCTTTCCTTCCTCCACATGTGGGCACTGAGCTGTTTGTCTACAAGCCTTTCCCGCTCTTCAGCTGAGCTTCCTAGAGGATAAGATGTGAGCTAACTTCTCTGTGTTTAGGAGCAAAGTGCCTGGCTCACAGCAGGTGCTCAATAAATGCTTAGTAAATAAGAGAGCGCCTACTTGGCCTACCTTGAAGGTGGAAACATGTGGATTAAGGGTACAATCAGGACTGACTAAATACTTCATGGCCCAGTGCAAAATGAAAACGTGGGGCTGCTTGTTCAGAAATTATTAAGAATTTTAAGACGGCAACAGCAGAACACTGAGACAAGTGCAGGGCCTTTCTGAGCACTGGTCCCTGAGCAATTGCACAGGTCGTATCACCATCGTTATAACTTAATGGTGCTGTATCAGTCTGCTTGGGCTGCCATAGTGAAGGTCCACAGTGGGCACCTTCAACAACAGAAGTTTCCTTTCCCACTGTTCTGGAGGCTGGAAGGCCAAGATCAAGGTGTCAGTAGGGTTGATTTCTTCTGAGTCCTCTCACCTTTGTAGATTGCCATTTTCTCCTTGTGTCTTCACATCCTCTTTCCTCTGTGTGCATCTGTGTCCTAATCTCCTTATAAGGACACCAGTCAGAATGGATGACCCACCCCAATGACTTCATTTTAACTCGATTACTTCTTTAAGGACTCTATCTGCAAACAGGGTACTGGGGATTAGGACCTCCACATATGTATTTGGAGGGGGGAGGTGCAATTCAGCCCATGAGAGGTACTATCACATATAGACGCTTTATAGTCATCATTCTGAATTTGGTTTCAACCACATGCTGTTTCAACCACATGCTCTTTCAACCTACCCTGTAGAGATATGTGTAACACCTGCTTTTGCTGGTTATAAAAGAAAAGGATGAAGAAGTAAAGCTCACCATTATCCCGCCATCCAGAGGTTAATGTTTTGATGTTCATCCTTTCTGTCGTTTGTTAATGTGCATATTGATGGTACCGACTTAGATTGTACCATTTAGGATCTTACTTTTTTAGTCCATCATATGTCCCTAGCCCACCCCACTGAATATTTTGAATCGGTTTTGGGAATTTTAACAGTGACAAATCGTATTGCAGATTCATCCAAAGTTCGCAGATGCTGAAGTCACCTCCCAGGATACGTCAATAACAATTCTGCCCTGGTTCACACAGATGATGCCATCTCCGGAGCCACCTTGGGGCACTCAGACCACAGGGCAGTAAACCCACCCAATCCTTGCCGGCCAAGGCATTTCTTGGGCCTCTGTTGGCTTGGCAACGTGGAGCAGAGAGGAGGGGGTGAAGAATAGGACTGTGGCTTCAAGGAGGAGTCTCCATCTGTCCACAGTGGTTTCAAAGCTAATTACTACGGATGTAATGGCTCAGCATTCATTCCTTAATATAGTTCCCTCAAGAAAGAACCATTTAGTCCACCAATTATTTTATCTCTTTTAGGGCTACTTTCTTAATTGCAAAAGAATCTAAAAATACAATTGGCATACTTGATATGTGCAGTATCTTGTTTAGAAAGTTAGGCTGGGAGAAAGAATGCAATTAAACTGTCAAAATGTAATTGTGTCTCATAGTTAATTTAAACTGGCTCATTCCCATTTACTTTTCATGGTTTTGGAGTTAAAAGCAAAGAAAGTTACCAGGACAGCTGGTAGTTATGAAATGAAGATGTGGGGCTTTGAGCACGGGTAGCTGGGTAGTTGCTGCTGCTCTCAAATGACTTTGCTTTAATAATACAATCTGATGTTCGATTTCCGAGATACTGGAAGTATGGAATTAGCCAGTTTGGGGCACAATGGACCGTTCTGATTAAAGAAGTACACTCTGAACTGATAGTAACTCCAAATCTCCCCAAAAGAGCAGGTGTGTGTGTGTGTGTGTGTGTGTGTGTGTGTACAGTTTCCTGGGTTTCTGCTGTTTTTAGGTGGCTCCTGACTTATTTATAAGTATAATTGAAGGATGATTAGTTCAACAGAATGGGCATTCTTAGACAATTTCCTCAAAGGAAAAAGTCCCCCATCCATACAGGCTCGTTACGTAAAGGCCATTTCTTCTGGAAATGCATATGAAGCACTGATGTAATGTCTTGGACTAGGCTCCTGGGAGCTGCAGATGGGCCTGACTTGGTTTCTCTCCTCAAGCAGCTTGAAGACAAGCTGGGGAGACAGAGCATTTTGATTGAATATCGGAAGCACTGAGACAGAGGTAGGAAAGAATACCTGGGAAGCCACTGAAGAGGGAAAAACGCCCTGATGGCCACACACACCCGCTAGGATGTGGCAAAAAGCGTACTTCGATTCAGAAATATTCAATTGCTTCCTGTGCTTGGGGCATGATCCAAACCTCAGCACAGAGCTTGTGCTCTGGAAAGGTTTGGCCAACGAAGGAGGTGAAATGAAAGAATGAAAAGTGAGCACAGAATTGTAGGTGTTCCAGAAACGTTCGACAAATGAATGAAATGAATTGTAAAAGATAAGTACTGAACACTACAAAGAACGTCCAGATGAATAAGACAGGGCCGTGGCTCCTGACCATGGAGGAGAGGAGTGGGGACTGGTGGGGAGTGGGGCTATATTCATTTTTTAAGTCACCTCTTTGTCATAGCATTTTCCCTTTTATTAAAAACCTAATGCATGTTTACAAGGACACAATATCACTTACGTGGTATTCCTGTCCAAGATGCATAACCTGAATCTAATCACAAGAAGATAGCAGACAAGCCCCAACTGAGGGATATTCTGCAAAAAAATAACTAGCATATAATCTTCAAAAATGACAAGGGCAAGAAACACAAAAGAAGGCTAAGGAACTGTTCCAGGTTAAACAGAAGAAGAAATGAATTTCCTGATTTTGATAAATGTACCATTCACATATTTAGGGGTAAGGAGGCACAATGGCTGAGGGAGAGAGAGGGATGGAGGAATGATAGAGCCAACAGGGTCAGATGTAATCATTTGGTGAACCTGTTTCTGGAAGTTTCTTGTACTCTTCTTGCAACATTTCTGTACATTAAAAATAATATCAAACTAAAAAGGTTTTAAAAAATACAAACTAAACTTAGAAATGTTGGAAAATTTAGAAAAGCACATGGTAGCCAAAATAGAATAACTCAATTTCGTCCTCCAGAAACCACCGTGCTCAATAAGTTGTCATTCCCTACCAGTCTTCCCTCTGTGCTTTTGTACAGCGTTTAGAATGTGCTGGATGACCTTTTAACTGTGCACTGCATGACATCTTTTGAGTACTTCTTGTGGTTATGGACACACATCGTCAAAGAGGTCTGCCTTGCTTACTAACGTGTTTGGCTTGGCGATAGGGGTCATAATCCTGATACGTGGGCATTTGACAAAGCGTTTTGGTGGCATCTGCTGACTGCTTTCACCATAACCGGTGGGCGCTGCTTGTGTCCTGACAGTCACAAGCCCTGGACGTCATTCCCACACTGTCCTCTGACGCCACTCCAGCCACTGGTCTTTTTTTGGTCTTTAAAGCAAGGTTTCCCAACTTGGCACTATTGACATTTTGAGCCAGATCATTCTTTGTCGTGGGAGCCGTCCTGTGATTTGCAGACATTTAGCAGCATCCCTAGCCTCCCCGTGACCTGATGCCAGTAGCACCCCCCCCCAGATGTAAACAAAAACGTCCCCAGACATAGCCAATCATCTCCTGGGGGGGCAAGTTGGTCCCCATTTGAGAATCACGGCTCTAACATCAGAGACCACAGAGGCAATGGAATTCCTTCCGTAGCTCATGTCCTCATTGGAACTGACAGGGTTGGATCATCGGCAAAAAAGAGCCCTGAATCCAGGGTCACTCCTGCCTCAGCTTCCTCAGTGGTTAAATGGAGGAATTAGCGCACCTGTTCTGCTACCTCTCACGAGATCAAATGATACACGTTATGCCATGAATCTGTGCAGGGCTTGTAAATAGATGGTCTGCAAGATATTTCAAGGTTCTCTCTCGGCACAAGAATAAAATATACAGTAGTCACTGCAAACTCAAAAGAATACTTAACTTGAGGATTTATTATACTCATCTTCAAGTTGCTTGCCAAAATACCTACAGTTATAGAAAACTGTGACAGGGACAATATTATCTGCTTTCACAAAATCTGTTTTAGTTTACTTCTGGGTGTGCAGGAAGACTCCATTTTCCAGCCTCCCTTGCAGCTAGGTAGGCCACGTCACTGAGTTCTGGCCAATGGAATATTGGTAGAAGTGAGGTCGCCACCTCCAGCCTGGTCCCTAAAACTTCCTCTGTGGGCTCCACATACTCTTTTCATTTATCAGTCAGCCAGATTCAGTCCAGTAGAAAACTCTGGGTGCTGGGGGATGATGAAGCCACTAGTCAAAAGGAGCCTTGGTTCCTAAAAGATCTGTGTGGAATGTAGCCCCTCCCCAACAGACTGTGAGAGGAGCAAGACACAAAACTTAGTTGTATTAAGTTACTGAGATTGTTTGTTACACAGCAGGATAGACTTATCCTGACTAACACAGGTAACTAGAGATCAGCACTGAGAAAAACCCTAAGGAAAAGGTAGAGCAAATCAGATGCTATGACCAGTTATTCATGGGAAGAATTCACAGACTTCTCTGAGTAGAGTGTTCCTGCCTCTGTGCCTTTGGTCATCTCATTTCTACTCCTGGAATTCCTCCCTTTACTCCAGCCTCCACTTGGCAATATTGTTTGTTCTTTCCAGTCAAGTCAAGGACCAACTCTTCCAGGAAGCCTTCCCTAACTGCCTAGCCTAGAAGTAGTCTTTCCTTCCCATGAACTCCAGTTCCATCCTGTAATGTCCTCATGGCTTTGTTTTACAGCTATTTGTCAACATTTTCCCTTGATCAGAACTGACTTTTTTAAAGGAATACCCCATGTACCATTCACCTTTGCACCCCACCCCCAAGTCCCTTAAACACAACAGTATAATGAAGTCAAAACACCAGCATACTATTAATCAGGCATAGGTTCAATATACACACCCAGAACCAACCTTAGGAAGCAGATTATATTATTCACATTACAACATTTGTTAACTGCTTACCCAGTGCAGGGCTCCATGATGGTCCCTGCCATTGACATAGACCCGTCTCATATAACCCCCACCAAAGAGCCTGCAAATTTGGTATCTTTATTATCCCTGCTTGGCAGTTTTCCCAAAGCCACACCCCAGAGCCCATGTCCAATGCACCACAGGTGCTCTGCCCCCCAAACTGCCACACGCCAATTACTTCTTTTGCCTTGTCGTCTCTGAGAATTATCATCGGACCCAGAGGAAAAGGTGAGAAGTGAGACACAGCCCATCAACTGTAAAACAGTAAAGAGGGTAGAATGAGATAACCAGGTGACTGTGGCTGGCGCTAGACAAACACGCATGATGTGATCGTTATGGTTTTGGATACGACCCGACCATGCCTCACCTTAACCAAGAAAAACAAATGTGGACTTGGTCGAGCTTCCCTGCCACTGACCAAGAAGCCAGACACCAATGGAGACGGAAGGAAGAGACTGTGAAAGAAAGAACCACCACCAAAAGGTGCGATCAGAATTCAATTCAGGACAGAAAAAAACTGATTTTCCAAGGTTGCTTCACACAATTTCCTGCTGTCTAATACTGGGCTTGGAATAGCTCTTCATACAATCCTCAGCATAAAATAAATCCTTCTTTGATGCCCTTTTGGAGACAGCAGCATTGCTTCCTGAAAACATGTTTTGTTTTGCTTTTCCTTATACTTACCAGGTATAACTACTTTTGCATTAGAATGTGTATTGCCAGTACTGCCAAGGCAGGTAGATGGCAGCCTGCAAACTGGTTGTGGCCTCACTCTTCAATGGTGAAAAGCAGCCTTGGGCATGTATGCTGCCCTTGGCCATTGAATGGTCTGTGGATGTCAGTGTGAAACATAGGCTCGATTCACTTTCAGATCTTGGGACTCCTCTGGAACGTGCTGGACGTTGGTCCTAACTTACAAAACCTGGCCAACCAGGTGGTCTCTTGTGTTCCACCCGCTCTGCTTGCTTTCCAACTAAGAAATAATTTTGAGGGACTATCAACTGAAAAGAATTTGGATGCTTATAACCTGGGATGTTTTTAACAATGGTACCAGCTATTTAGCCGGTCAGATACAGTGTTGAATTCTGGCCTTGCCTCTTACGGCTGTGTGACCTTGAGCAGGTAACTTAACCTCTCTGAGCCTCAATTCCTACCTCTAAAATGGAGAGAATAGTAGTGCCAACTCCACAAGATTATTGTGAAGGTTTGGATCATCAAGGCTTACAGCAGAGTGGCCAGCACATAATGAGTGGTTAATAATGGCAGTTTTCATTGCTGTTGCTGATGTTATTAGCACTGCTATTGGTTATGTGCAATAGCACACGTTGCTCTTGTACACTGGAGAGTATATGCATTCGGTCCTTTAGATTGAATAGAACTGCTCGGATGAACACAACACATGTGCTTGTTTGCGCTCTCGTTTATTTGCGCACGTGCGCACGCGCATACACACACTTGGCAGGACATCTTATCCTGGCTCCAGGGCCCCTGGGCTGGGCCACACTGGCCAGCACAGCTCGAGTTTCTCTGTCTTGCTCCTACACATCCGCCCTCCCCTTTGCGCGTCATTACCTTTGAGCCATCTGGTTATTGCAGCCAAGTTTTTACCTCTCCTTCATCACCGGCTCCCTCCTCACTGCCCACTCCAGCTCTCAGCAGCCCATAATCTTCTTATCACACTTCATCCGTCCACTCCTGTCTCCGCACACTGTGCTTTTCCCCAACTCACTCCAATTCTCTTTCTGAAGCTCCCCATTTTCCCCCTGCTGTCTTCTCATTCACTTTATCATTTTAAATCTGGCCTCCGGAAGCCTTTATCTTCCACATCCCTGGCAGGTACAGGAGTCTCCCTTCCAGCTCTTTCGGCTGAGCTTCCCCACCCTGGGCTGTGACGGATCAGGCAGCTTTGCTGGCGGAGGGCACTACCGCACTACCGAGCGAGGGAGTGGGTGTGGCTCCGTATGCAAATACGTAATGTCAACAGCTGAGACCTAGGAGCCAGGCGCTCTTCCTGCTCATACGCACTGCCTGACTTAATCCTCACCACATCACTCTGCCTATTTTGCAGGTGAAGAAACTGAGCAGCAGAAATCAAATGACACGTTCAAGGTCAATTAGCCTAAAAGGGAAGAGCGAAAGCCAAGTCTAGCTTGGGCAGATGCAAAGCCCATACCACACGGCCCCAAGGAAGAAACAGACAGCCTGGGACTGAAGGGGACAGATGACATAGCCACCCACTGGTGCTCAGATCCCATCATTGTTAGAAAGCAACAACTTTCTGCTGCTGGGCTGCAAAGTGGCAGTCATCTTCTCCGGGATGGGCTCCATATCTAAATCCCTTCCTTAGTTCAACCCACACAGAGGTGACTTTCTTTGCACCTACTGTGTGCCAAGGAGTGACAGGGCATCGCTAAGTGGAAACAACATGGTCTCTGCCCTCAACTAGATGGTGGGCTGGAGTAGGAGGTGACAGAGGAGCATGAGCAGAATGTAGCATGTTGCCCCCGGCTCTGGGCCCAGAGGAGAGAGGAGCTCATCCTACGGGGGAGGGGAGGCTCTGGGAAAGCTTCTAGGATCTGGTGGCCGTTGAGCTGGGTCCTAAAGAACAACAGGTGTGGGACAGCTTGTTCCAGGCGTCGCATGTGACCTGGGACCATTGGCTCCTGGATACACAACTGGGAGGCTCCATGTCAGGAGAAAGGTGACATTTGGGCAAGAACCAGCGACTTTAAGTCTCATGGGTCTTCCTTTCAACAACTCCTCCCTGAAGCACTGTGGGGTAGTGATTATGGGCTCTTGCTAGGGGCAGATGGACCAAGTCCTAAGCCTTCCTAGCTTCCTATCTGTGTGATTCCCTGTGCCTCCGTTTCTGCATCTGTAAAATGGGACCAATTCTAGTAGCGCTCAGTTCTAGGGCTCGCACGCAGTGAATGCTCATTCAATCAAAGCCTTAGCATCATGACCATCGTCATTCACCACTATCATTTCTGTAGTCAGCACCCGGGCAGGAATAGGGACGTTAAGGTGCTGCGGCAAGAATCCCAGCCTCAGTTTCCTCTGCTGGGCCTCTTTACTGCCACAGCGCCTTTTGGCCCGAGTCCCCCCTTTAGCTACCTTCTAGATTTGTAGGGCGGATCGTGTGTCCCGTGAAAGGCTGTGTGTAGGAGAGAGAGCTGAGAGGAATGGAGCTCCATGTGCAGAAGATGCCAGCTTGTCAACCAAGAGGGATTGGGTTTAAAAGGATTGGGTTTTCTTAAATCTGATCTCAGTTCTTCTACTTAGTAACTGGGTGGCTTTAGGCACCTTCCGTCATTTCTGTCAGCCTCAGTGTCCTCTTAGCTCATAGGGGATTGAGGAGCATGAAGGAGTTATGGATGCGTGTTTCTGGCGTGGTGCATTGCACCCAGAGAGCCCTTAGTGCGGGCACTATGGTCTTCTTCCCCCTCCTCCCTGCCCCTTCCTTCCTCTTCTTTCTCTTCCTCCTCTGCCTCTTCCTCTCTCCTTTTCTTCCTGTAAGCCTCCCCACTTCCCCTTTCTTGCCTAGACTGGCTAAGAGTTTCAATCGGCTTCTGCGGCATCCTCCCTTGGGTACTCTGGTTAGGACAGCCAGCAGAAAGCATGTATTACAGCCCGCGTGGCTAACCCCCCGGTTAACCATCTGATTATGGCAAGAGGAAAACAAAAGGCCTGTGGGCCTGTGGCTGGGCCCGGAGCTCCTCAGATCTGAAGGCAGGACATCGAGTGTCAACAGAGCTGCATCTGGGTGGCAAGACGCTCCAATCCCATTGGACAGAAACTCCAGGCTGTCCTAGGTGCTGGGCTCCTGTCACAGCAAAGGATGCCTCGTGTCCAGAGCCTGCAGTGGTGCAAGAAGATGACACACTCAACTTGGAATGATCTGTGATTAGAGCCACAAACTGCAACACAGTGATTCCCGGGAAAGCAGAGCTGTTCTCTAGTGTTGGACGTTCTCGCTGTCCTTCAGCAACCTCAGCATGTTGGTTCTCTTTTGTATTCATTCAACAAACGTTTATTGGGTGTCTGCTCTGTACCAGGTGCCCTACGTAATGAATATATACTGGGGACTAAAGTGGACAAAAATCCTTCCTCCACCGAGGTTTCTACTTAGACGGGAGACAAAAAAACTCAAGTATACAAACATATAACCATATAATTACAAATAGTAGTAAATGCTGTAAGGAAAACAGGCAGGGTGTGAAACAGAACATAATGGGAGGACACCTCCTTGAAACATTCAAGGAAGGACTCTTGGAAAATGACATTTAAGCCAAACGCTAAGGGATGAGAAGGACCATTGCACAGGAAGTGTGGTGGCAGGAAAGGGCTGCAGCAAAGGAATGGGGTCAGGGAAGGAGTCTGTGTGCTGGGGGGACCCAGGGGACAGGAGAACTGGGGCAGAGGCAGAAGGAGATCATGCAGGGCCTTGGAGGCCAAGGTAAAGGGTCCGCATTTTATCCTGAGTTGGGGCAGGGGGCATTCCTGGCAGGATTTGAAGTAGGGGGTGATATGGATGTTAATGAACAGGGACCACTCTCATAGGCAGTAGGAATCACACTTCACCCACCTCTGCCTCGCTCTGGCTTTTCAGAACCTCCTTGGTAAATATGTGGGATGTTAAGATCATTGGACCAGATCTTGGTCTCATCCATCAGAGGGTAAGGGGCCTGTGTGGGTGGATAATTGGGCTACCTAACTTGGATGGAGACTTGCAATGCTGAAATTCCAGGGTGTGTCTGTTCATTAAACACTTAAACAGCACTTACTATGGGTTAGAGTGACCCTAAGAGACAGGTACAATTTCTAGGGAATGCCATCATTTCTCTGGGATAAACAAAAATATATCAAACCTCATTTTTGAGCTCCACCCATTTGGAATTTGCTACCTATTTCTGGGCAGTTCTGTGAGGCTAAGATGAGGTAATGAATGCAATGTGCTGACCACATAGTAGTTTCTTAAGAAACAGCCGTTTCTCACCCCTTTGCCTTTTGTCTATAGAAAATAGGTTTCCCAAGCAGGAAAAAAACAAAAAAAAAAAAACCCCACATATAATTAAAATGATAGGCACTTTGCAATTTGGTTAAGGCACACATTTCAATCACTTTGGAAACACCCATTCAGGCACAATTGCTGGGCTAATTATAAATCACTCCTTTTTATTCATTAAGCCAGAGTCCCCGAAGGCGCCCACAAAGGTGTGTTCTGTTGGACTAATTCAAGGCCCTCTTGTTTGACAGCCCTCCTTTGTCATTCTAGTGTTGGGGGACAGGCCTAACAGGTGTCTAACAGCTCAGCAGGGTCATATCAGGTTCTTACTGAAAATGCTTAAATTTCAGAAAACACGCTTGGCCTCACACTTGGCCAAGTCCATATGAGGCGAAGGGGTGTTGCAACGGGGCTCCTCTAAATGGACAGATAAAATGTCTCTTTCTTTAACATCAGTCCAAATTGGAGAGGTTTGAATATTTAATTATTAAAAAGTGTTATTTCTTTGGATGAGAAGTTGCCCTCTTAGAATGGGCCTGACTGGTGAAACTCTGCCACAAACTGGATTTTGTGGTCTGAGAGTATATTCTAAATTGCCTACTTGAAGTTATCCTGTGCAAGTTCCTTGCATTAAAAAAAATGAGTGCAGTGCTTTTGTTAAGTTATAAACAGTACCTTTGTGGTGGAAAAAAACTACACCCATAAATATTATTTTAAAAATGTAAACATATAGTGAACTCGAATGCTTCTGTACATAATCCAGCCAGATCAATTTAAAAGACTTTACATTGGTTGGTCACAATTTTTAAGTCTAAAGGGCATAATTATCTGAATTCAATAATGATTCAAAAAAGAGAGTTTTGAGGTTCTTGGGGGTATTTTTTCCAATTGATAGTTATCAATCAATGGAACAGACTCTGGAGTGCAGGAGCAGACCCACACATATGTGGTTAATTGAATTCTGACAAAGGTGCAAAGACAATTCAACGGAGAGAGGATGGTCTCTTCAGTGAACAGCGACAGCGCTGGCATAATTTAATACCCGTATAAACTAAAAACCAACCTCAGTCCATTCCTCACACTCTAGATAAAAACAGACTCAAAATGAATCGTTGATCTAAATATAAAATGTAAAGATGTAAGACTTTTAGAAGAAATGACAAGCGTATTTTGTGACACCGGGTAGAGAATATTTCAAAACCAAACTCCTGATCCATAAAAGAAAAAAATGATAAACTTGAACTTATTAAAATTAAGAACTTCTACTCTTCAAAAGACAGTTGAGGGCTTCCCTGGTGGCGCAGTGGTTGAGAGTCCGCCTGCCGATGCAGGGGACACGGGTTCGTGCCCCGGTCCGGGAGGATCCCACATGCCGCGGGGTGGCTGGGCCCGTGAGCCATGGCCGCTGAGCCTGCGCATCTGGAGCCTATGCTCCGCAACGGGAGAGGCCACAACAGTGAGAGGCCCGCGTACTGCAAAAAAAAAAAAAAAAAAAAAAAGACAGTTGAGAGAATTAGAAAACAAAGCAAAACAAAAACAAAACCCACCACACATTAGGAAAAAATATTTGCAAGTCACACATCTAATAAAAGACTTGTACCTATAATTCATATAAAGAACTCTCAAACCTCAGTGAGAAAACATTTAAAAATTTCTTTAAAAATGGGCAAAGTATTTGAATAAAAGTCTTCACCAAAGAAGATGTACAGTGTAAATAGGCTTGTGAAAAATGTTCAAAATCATTAGTCATCAGGGAAATGCAAATTAAAACTATAATTTAGAAACCACAACATACTAGAATGGCTTTTTTTTTTTAATCTGAAAATGCCAAATGTTGGCAGAGATATGGAGAATTAGTGCTCTCATACATTGCTAGTGGAATGTAAAGTGATACAGTCACTTTGGGAAACAGCTTGGCACCTTCTTATTAAATTAAACATACACTAGACATATGACTCAACAATCTCACTCCTAGGTATTTACTCAAGTAAAAGAAAAACGTACGTTCACACAAAAACCTGTATGAGAATGTTTATAGAGGCTTTATTCATAATAATTATCAAAGCTGAAGACCATTCACATATGCCTCAACTGTGGAACGAAGAAACCTCAGACAGATCCTCACAGTGGCTACGCCATTAAAGGTAACATCACTCTGGATGTCACATGAATCTCATATGATGTCATAAGAGGGGTACTTCACCTTTGTAGTATTTTCCCCCAAATCATCATCTAATCATGAAGATAAACTCAAATTGAGAGACATTCTACAAAACACCTGACCACTACTTCTTCAAACTCTCAAGGCTATGAAAAACAAGAAAAGACTGAGAAATGGTCACCATTTTTCTGGAACAGGAAAAAGGACATTAATACGAAAATGGCGGAATCCAAATAGTGTCTGGAGTGTAGTTAATAGTATTATGTCAATGTTGGTTTCTCTGTTTAGACAAATATGTCATGGTGACGAAAGATGGTAACCTTAGCAGAAATGAAACATGGTGAAGGGCAAGTAGCAGCTCTGTTCTCTTTGCAGCTTTTCTGTAAATCTATAATTATTCCAAACTGAAAAGACAATATTAGAAAAATAAGAATGCCAGGCACATAGCAAGCACTCAATAAATGATGATTATTGCTGTTCTTTTGAGGAGAAAGCCCTGGTAGGAAATGTAGATTATAAAACTTCCATTTTAAATTGCAAAACAATTCATAGATGGTAAATGGCTCTTACAAACGTTATTTCTCATCAGTTCAGAGCCGGAAGGGTGAAAATATTATCTGGACCAACGCCCTCATTTTCCAGATAAAGAAACAGAACCCCAAGAGAAAGAAGCAAGAAGAAGAAAAATAACAGTGATTGAAATAATAAAATAACATTAAGAGTTAAAACAAAAAAGCAACAGTCATAGATAACAGTAAATAATACCTACTGTAACTCAGGCACTGTTCTAGGTGCTTATACCCACAGTCTCATTCATAACAACCTTATAAGATACATTTTATAATAATCTCTATTTTACAGAGGAGGAAGCTGAGGTCAGAGAGGTTAAATAACTTGCTCAGGGTCACACAGCTTGCAAGGCTGGGCCTCACCATCTGGAAAAGAAAGGGAACTTAGATTCACTGAGCACCCACATGTAGCAGGCAAGATGCCAAACGTCTCCTAAACCTTAACTCATTTAATTCCTCACAAAATTCTGTGATATCTGTACCGATATCCCAAATTCACTAATGAGGAACTCAAGGTTTACATAATTGTCCCGCCACACAGCTGGCAGATGGCAGAGCTGGGATTTGAACTTAGATCCACCAGACCCCATTCCTGTGCCCTCTCTATCACACTGGTCTCCTCTGGATACAGGTAGAATGGTCCAGCAAGAACAAACCAGAGGCTCTGCCGTTTCATTCGCTGTTTATTCCACATTCAGGAAATCTTAGCTTTCCTAGTGGTACAGCTTCTGCTATTTTCTGTTTTACAAGCAGAAAAGACATATTCCATCCATAATTCCTTAAGACTCAGGTAGCTGACCTAGAGCTTTCGAGATCCTCAGGACACAGGATGACGACTGTGTCCATTTTAAAAATTCAAATTTCATCCACTACCTAGAAAGTATTAATAGAGTCAGTAAGATGTTAACATATAACAATATTAGCTGAGGCTGATGTCTGATGCTCTCTGGCCAAGCTCTGACTGTCCATGGCTGAGAGGGTATGAAAAGCGTTACATGTATTTAAACATATTGAGGAAAAAAGTACAAAGCGATCATCTGTTTGTATCCCCTCCCACATGTGGCCACAAATGGAACATATTGGAAAGGTTATGAGAGATCAGGAGATTTAGTGAACAGGGCACAATACAGCTTTGTGGTCCGGCTTATTTTCTCATGACAATGTATAAAATATAGATTGAGATGAACTCAAATCCCTCATATTTCGTTTTATAGTTCAAATTCATAAATTCTCTACATTCATTAGAAAGCGATGTACTATCTGCACCCACTTGAAAAGATAGCATCCCAAGGGACAGATACAAGAATATTAAAAAAAAATCCTGATCAAAGAAATATTGCTTCTTTCCTCCTTTCATTGAGCAGATGTGCAATGTGTCCAGAGAAAGAAATAGAAAAATTCCTGAGTGATTTATTTGATGAACCCAGTTTTAACTGAGGTTATTGCGTGCCTGATATCATGACGGGGGTTATTAGTTTCTAGTTGAAAATGACCAGAGAGAATCCCGTTCACTTCATCAATATGGTCCATTTATAGGTTGTCAGGGAGGCGACATCATGCAGCCGCAGCACTTTGTCTTAGAGTTATTTCTCTATTAGATGGTTGCCATCTTTATCATGAAGACTTTTGGTTATTTAAGAAAACCCAGACCAGAAAGATATATCTGTTCCATCCCAGCACTGAAGTCATTAAAAGCAGATGCATCACTTAGAAAAATGTCTTCTATTCAAAAGCCCCATTGCCACAGAAAAAGGCATCACAAAAGTTTCATTTGCCACAGAAAAAAATAAAAAACAGACCCCCACACCATGCTTTTTCTAGGAAGAAAGTTGATTTTTGCTTTTGCTAGAAAGAATACTTTGTATAAACCAGGGGTTCCCAGACTTTGTGAAGCAACAAAATTATTTTTAAAAGTTTGGGGTGGGGGTCCCTCTACATAGGATTATCAATTTTTAATTTTGCCAGATAAAATCATTAACAAGTGTTTTTTTATTGTCTCCATCATTTCATAAAGAAAGGGCATTTTAAGGCACACACACAAAATTTTAAAATAACATAAACATTTAAAAAGAACACAGTCTCAGAAAGAAGGTATTCCTTCCTAGGAGAGAGAGCCTTAGGCTGCTCTCCCCACAGACTGAAGAAGCTGTAATCACTTATCAGCTTTGGTCTGCAGACCATCTTCGGGAACCACCGGAAAATCTGGTAAAATCAGTGACGAGCTATTGATATTAGAGGTGAAAACCTCTTGTTCTGGAACTTGTTTGTAATGTCTTAATACTTTACTAAATTGTTAAAGCACTAACAGTAAAAGAAATAATGAAAACATAATAATGGTAATAAGTAGGTAACACCATGTATTAGAGTGCAGACTAGATGTCAGCTCTTTACTATGTCCTTGACATGTTGGTATCTCTTAATTTTTACAACAACCTGTACATCGGTATCGTTACTCTCACTTGAGGGACTAGGTAACCATGGCCCAGAGAAGTCACAGAGCTTGCCCAAGGCACCCAGCAGTGAGTGACAGAGCTGGGATTCCACTTCAAGCCCTCTGAGTCAGAAGCCGGTGCACTAAGGACTCGACATCCTGCCTTCTTCCAGTTACGCTCTGCTGTACTTAAATGTCTCAGGCTCCGTTTCTCCCCCATGTGCTCAGGTTGCTTTTGTTTTGTTTTGTTTTTTTACATCTTCAAGTCCTCTACACTCAGGCGCAGTGCCTGACAAATAGTAGGCGTCTTATCCCTATTTCTAAACAAATAAATAAATGAAGACTTGCAGTTTGAGAAGTTTGTTTTCAAACATAGGGTGGTGTGAGAAGTAAATGAAATCATATATGTAAAACACTTAAAACTATCCCTGATAACACAGGAAGCTCTTGATATATGTGAGTGACTTTCATAACCGGTATTAAGGAATCAGCTCCCCTTTGAGAAAGCTGTCTTGGCTTGGTCTGTTGGAGAAATTCCAGCAGCCTTGCAGAGGAATCTTCACACAGGATATCTTCTACAGAAGGATTTTAAAAAAATCAGAAATGACAATTTCTAAAATGCACACATACATCACTTTTTTTCTTCTTCTTTTGCTATATATATTATTATTATAACATATCATTACATTATATAGCTATCACATATGCCATGTGATATATATGTATCACATGCAACATAACGCCCCTTAGCTCATGGATGAAGGATGTGCAACTTAATAATAAAATAAAATCAATCCTTTGGCCCTCCTTTTTTGGGGGGGGATTCTATTCCGTTATTTTAATTTTTTTAACATCTTTATTGGAGTATAATTGCTTTACAATGGTGTGTTAGGTTCTGCTTTATAACAAAGTGAATCAGCTATACATATACATATATCCCCATAGCTCTTCCCTCTTGTGTCTCCCTCCCTCCCACCCTCCCTATCCCACCCCTCTAGGTGGTCACAAAGCACCGAGCTGATCTCCCTGTGCTACGTGGCTGCTTCCCACTAGCTATTTATTTTACATTTGGTAGTGTATACATGTCCATGTTAGGCCCCCCTTGATTAAAGGATTTTTAAAACAAATCTTGCTTTGTTGGGCCCCAAAGGAAAATTATAAGTGGTTGAAAATTGGGGTTCTCCTGTGTATAAGATGGAAATACAAACTCTTCCTTATATGAAAAGCAGAATTGACCAGTGCTATTTAGAAAGAGCTCCCTGACATTTTTTATGAACGTCAGTTATAGATACAGTCTTAAGCTCAAGCTTAGATTTGTTTTTCATTCTCCTCTACGGCGCTGTGAAAGCTGCGTTGCGAGTCAGACTATATTACTAGTGTCAGGGGCATTGTATTATTCTCCCAGACCTTTGCTGGAAATTTCCCAAGATGGTAATGAGAAAACGATTACAGCAAGGTCCATTTGTCTCTAATTTCTGCACCCTAAATTACAAGAGGTCCCAGGAACAATCCTCCCCAAGGCAAGCTTTGGGACCAGATAGAAGTGATGTTCTTACTGTTTTTTATTTCAGTTGGTGATACTCCCTGCCTCCCCTGGACAGATGTTTCTCTGAGCAAAGCGACCCTGGCTGCTGAAATGATTTCTAAGTCTCTTGCATCAGCAAGATTGGGGGACAAGGAGGCTAGTTACTCTTCAGCTCTTCAGATGGGTCAAAGTGTTGAAAGTCAGAGTTACCACTATAGCAGCCGGATTTATAAATGCCTCAACAACTTCATTGCATTTAGCCATATAAAATAATTAGAGATTACCCAAGATAAAAAGGACAAGAAAAGAAAATTTGGGATAAGTAGATTTATGTTTGTTTACTTTACCCCAGGCAGAAACAGGCTAATTTCTGGCATGCGGTACCCTGTGTTTGGGCTCAATGTGATTTCAGAGGTTTAGTCTCTGGTGCCGAGAGGTGAGTAACCATTTTCCATGTTTGCTCATAGACAGAGAAATGTAAGTGGCGTCAAAATACTAAACAGTTAGATGTCGCTTGTAATATGTTATCTTATCAGAGAGACAATGTCTGAATGGAGTTTTATCAAAATAGTTTCACAGATAAGTATACACTTTAAGAAGAACTAGAGGACAATTAAAAGTATCTCTCCCACAGATAATATATAAAAATATAATCTTTCATAGACAGACATATAGAAAAGTGTATCTTTTTTCATCGTTACATATATTTTCCAAAGAGCTAGAAGTCAACCATGGGCATCTTTTTTGCACCTTCTTCATGAATAAATTAGGCAGAAAAATCCTATAGTAGCCTAAACTTTTGCCCATGTAGACCACTTTCTTTCATTCAGGAACCGTATAATACCCCAGATCATCTCAGCCCTCTGCATGCTAAATATCCCTCAGATGAGGAACAATTGGACTTTTATAAACCTCACTTAAACAAGACTGATGTTAAGGATGCAGATAGTAAAGATGATGCTTGTTTTATTGTCTTCAAGATCGTCTCAAAGAGTTGATGGCTGACTGGCCCCAGCCCTTTTGCAGCAAATAAAACAATTTAAAAAAAAAAAACAAAAAACAGCAACAAAAAACACCTCTCTTCTATAGCAGATCAGGCCCGGAGGGTTATTTTGTTAAAAATCTTAGTCCAGAATTAGCTTTTCCTCCTTCCTCCCACTGCCTCCCTTTCAGTTTGCTTTAAAGGTTTTTGTTTTTGTTGTGTTTTCAACCAATTCCGTTTGCACTTGTGAATGATAATGAATTGGTGCTCTTGCAGGAACTTGAACTTCTTGGATAAAAGATGTGTTCGATGTTTAGGTCATTAACATTGACATGATTATCTTCAGAGTTTGGCCCCATTAACTTGATTATTGAGTCACTGTTTATTGTCATAGTCTGTCACAGAGCTTAACGGCAAAAGGTCAGATCAGCACGAAAGGATCCAAGTGATGCGGACAGAATGACTGATCTTTCAATGGAAAAGCCGCTGTTATTTGCTCTCGTTTCGGGGTGGATGACACAAAATGCCTCTGACTTCAACACAGGAAAATTATTTTCAAGCTGTGTTGAAAATCTGCAGCTTTGAGCAGGTATCAGTGTCCTTAAAAATGTCCATGCCCTTTCAGCCAGAAATTCTACTTCTACTTCTGCCAAGGGAGCAGTAAAACATACAAAGATTTACGTTCAAAGCTAGTCATTTCAGTCTTGTTTACAATAGCAAAGAATTGATGACCATCTAAATGTCCAGCTATTGGGATGAGCTAACCAAATTATGTTATCATACATAATGCCGTGATTCAAAAGCATAACTTCAAATAATAGTTACTAGATATAGGAAAAATTCATGGCCTATTAAGTAAACTACGGATTAAAAAAATATATATATAGAAGAAGTAAGCCTGATGGTCCAAGACATTACATATTTGTGTGTAGGTAACAACAAAACCACAGGATTTTTCCCGTGCTTACCACTGGGTGTGTGTGTGGGGAGAAGTATTTTTATTCATTCTTAGTATTTCGCCGTGTTTCCTAAATTTTCTGCCATAAACACACATTTCTTTGATAACTAAAAAAAAAAAAGGAAATGCAATTTTTAAAATACTAGCAAGGATGCAAGCCCTTGTAATTACATATTCATCTGAAGCACAGATCCATGGTCAGGTACACCGGTGAGCAGACATGCAAAACCGCCTCACGGCTCCACTATTCCAGGACCTACATAGAGTTGTCAAAAGGAAGTCCCATAACATGCATTTGCAGCTCCAGCCCTTTATTAATGCCACATGTGCTCTTGTAAGGTTAAGTTATTAAGTGATATACAATAATTGTCTCTACTCCAAAGTAGACATTTCAATTCACTCAGCTCATGTGGATCTATTTCGGTATCATTTATCACAACCGCTTTTTCAGAATGATCTCAGTGGGCTGCTTCTCTTGTCCTTCTCTTTGAATGCAAGCCGACCTAAATGGCCCCGGTAAGAAATTAAATATAATTACCTATGGCATCGCACAGGGCACAATGAGAGCGCGCCAGCTTCCGAAATGGAAAAAGGCGTTTGGAGGCCCCTCATCTTCATTCCTCCCCAGAGTTAATTTGCCTGTATTTCCTCCCTCGTGGAGAACGCTTACATGTAGCCTCACAATGACCTGTTTAGTTGGCGGTGGAAAATTATGTCATTTGCAAGCAAGCTTTCAGCTGTGATATTTTATAATTGTTAAGATGAAAACCTGATAATCCTCTCCCCCTTCACATAAACTGCAATCCATCTTTAAACCTGTGATAATTCCTAAAACCTGCCGCTTAATAAACTAACAAACCCCAGGCCTATGTGATTTTTACGGGGAGTCAATCTTTGATCAGCCAAGCTGAAATGGGTCTGATAAGGGGACGCCCTTCCACTCTGGGAGTCGCCACTTGAGTGGGTGATTGCTGTTTCCTCCCTGTCCTCAAGTGCCAAATAAGCAGAAGTCTTCCTGAGCTTCTTATCTCTTTCACTTTCTTCTCGAGATCTCTGTCGCTTTAATCCGGCATGTCTGCTGCTGGTTAACAAGGAAATCCTATGTCAATTATCGCCAACAATTTCCTGCTGCGAAGCAGTGGGGAATCAAAGCGTTTGAGAGCCTTTTCACACCAGAGAGTGGTGCAGGGCCTAATTAAATGGCCCTCATATCCTGCAGCCCGGTGGAGGCCATATGATAGATAGCTAATGAAAGATAGCCTAATTTTTCTAAGAACCGTTTGGAGGCTGGTGGACTGTCTGGTGGGCTGCAAGTACGCCCCGGGGTGGGACGATGTGAGTTTTTTTATCCACTTCTGCTAAATTTAGTGAGCCTGTTGTCAGCACAGGACAGCAGGATCGGAAGAGAGCCTACCTTTGGGAAGATTGCATCTTATTAGAGTTGCTCTGTACGTCCAAGGTCCAAATGAGTGGGAGAGGGATGTGCAGGAAGATACAGAAAGACGTGAAGTTCAGATCTTGAAGGAGACCACTGCCTATGGAATGATTCACCAGGCCCCAATATCAAGATTCCCCCTCCCGCCGAGGAATTCTCAGCTAATATGATGCTGCTTTAAAAAAATCATTTTACAAGATCACTGCCAATCATTCCTTTCAAATGACTTATTCCCTGGGGGTACACATACTCTATAGACAAATGAAACTAAAAATACACTTTTCATTTTATTACTTTTTTTGCAAGAAATACCTTTGTGACTCACATTTTCTCTCACCACTTTTCTTTATCTAGAGCAGTGATTCTCAAAGTGTGGTCCCAGGGCAAGCAACTTCCCCTGGGAGCTTGCTGGTGATGCAAATTTCTCAGGCCCCACTCTAAACCTCGTGGATCAAACACTCAAAGGGTGAAACCAGTGACCTAGAGTTTAACAAGCCCTCCAGGCGATTCCGAGGCTCGCTAAAATTTGAGAGCACTGCTCTAGCACATGTCCAGAAGCTCTTCTGTAGATGGCCAGTTTGGGTTGTTAATCATAAATATCATCCTTTGTTTAAAAAAAATCCAGCAAGTTACAAAACGGATACCCCATGTTATTTAACCTTGATGTGATGTCTGTCTACCTTTTATCAAAATGCATGTATACAAGACTGGGATCATTTCCTGAGTTCTGACTCATGATGTAGTACCTTACTGAGTGAGGTAACTTTTGTTTTAATTTGTGGAAGTTGGGGGTAGGAGGTAGGGAGTATATCCACTGAAATACTTAAACCTATCTTCTAGATTGTGATTTTTAGGCTTGCAGATTAAACAAAATCAAGGTACCAAACAGGGTTTGTTGCTTTTTATTTTGTTATGAACAACATTTACCCCCTCCGACACTGCATAAAAGAAAGGACATTTTAAAAAATGACAAAAAGAAAATTGTGAGGACATAATTTCAGAATAAATGTCAAGCCTTTAAATGGAATGAGGCTTTGCTTATGAAAAGTTCTTTCTGTTGTTTTTATTTTTCTCTTTTAATTAAAAATTTGGGGCTTCCCTGGTAGCGCAGTGGTTGAGAGTCCGCCTGCCGATGCAGGGGACGCGGGTTCGTGCCCCGGTCCGGGAAGATCCCACATGCCGCGGAGCGGCTGGGCCCGTGGGCCATGGCCGCTGAGCCTGCGCGTCCGGAGCCTGTGCTCCGCAATGGGAGAGGCCACAACAGTGAGAGGCCCGCGTACCGCAAAAAAAAAAAAAAAAAAAAAAAAAAAAAAATTGGGGGAGTTCTTTGCCATGAAATGGATTGACTTGCTAACTGATGTGTAGAAATGGCTAGTGTAGGTTTTGGTTATGGAAAGAGTGGGCAGGTAACACTTTAACTTGGAAACTTATAACTCCTAACTTAGAAGCAGTCATGTTACTCTCCTGCTTAAGATTATTCAATATATCCTTTTCATGGAATGAAAGTCAAATTCCTCATAACAGCATTATAAGTGCTTTCTAGTTTGGCCCTCAGCTCACTTTATTATTATAATTGTTACTACTAATATTGTACCTACTACTATTATTACATCTCCTACTATTATTTCTACAGAATGCACCTGTCTTTGACAAAACTTTCACTATATCCAATCATTCTGTAAGGTCATTTGTGTGGATAACCTCATCAACGACCAGATACTATTGTTATCTTGAGTTTTACAGATGAAAAATTGAGGCACAGGAAAGTTAGACTGACTGCTCAACTGCTAAGTGAGGGAACTTGGGCTGGGATTCAAGAGGTTCCAACCATCACATCTGCGTTCCAGAAAGGAAGAAGGAGGAAGGAAGGCAGCAAAAAACTCACCTAATAATTTTAGCCTACATATCATTCGCATGAACTTAGTCACATGGTCACTCCTGGCTGCAGGGGAGCATGGTATAATAGTTTGGTTTTTTTTTTTTTTCATTTTGGCACATGGCTTCCCCCAACAAAATTAGAGCTTTGTTATTATGAAAAGGGAAAGACGAACATTGAGTCAACTACCAGCAGTCTCTGCCCTGAAGCATGACATTCTCATTCACTATAGGGAAGAATTCCATTAATTCCCATTGTGGCTGAAGGATCCCCTGTAGATCAGGTGGGATTTAGCCTTCCGGTTCCTTCACTGGGACACAGACTTAAGTGGCGTACTGAGGGGCACATGTATCACTCCTTTGGCCGCGGGGGTGGTAGTTATAAACTGGCCACAAACATGGTTGCATGATTGGAGTATCAAAAGAAGATGAACCCAACTATGTACATTTTACATTTTAGCTATGATACTATTTGATCTGTGACAGTATAAAAATCATCGACTTTTTATCAAAATGTAAAATGAAAGCTTATCACATTCAAGTCATCTGTGTCCTTTTCCCAAACATTTCACTCATACTCTGTCTGGCTTCTTGGTAAAGAGATACACCAGGGCAGCATCTTCATAGCCTTTGTTGCAGGTCTGTCCACTCATTTACATTAATATGTTGATGTCAGAATAGGCACACAGGGGCATGGCCTCATCCCATGGTCCTCACCAGAATGAAAAAGAAAAAGGATCATGACGTTATAAGACTAACAGTTACTGAGACCTTTAAGATTCTGTTTCCTTTACTTTTTTTCTCAGCACCATTCAGTTGACTTCTGCCCAGCGTTCCAGAATATTCCAAAGATAACAGTAGTGGAGATTTCCTGGGACCCTTGTTCCTACATCGAAATGTGAACTGGTTGCTATTAGAATATTTTAATAGATGAAGATTTGAAGAAAACTTGGAATTTCCTTCAAAACTCTAATTTGGGTGTTTTCATTTTAAATGAATAATTTAAATGTCAAATATCTTTCTTTGTGTGTCTATATTAAATATCATGTTATCAACTTTTAAAAGTTTGTTACAGATTCACAGGGAAGAGGGGAAGTGTGAGAACCATGTTACGACGTATTACTATTTGAATTCTGCTGAATTGGTTTAGCATCCACTATCCCAATGGGGTGAAGGCAGAGGAAACAGAAAGAAACATTTTCCCACAGAGAAGAGCACACTGCTTTGGAATCAGATCAGTGTTTGAAACCAGGCTCAGATGCTTACTAGCAAACTTCCTAAGCTTCTCTAAACATCGGTTTTCTTATTTGTAGAATGGGATGATGTAGATGATGACAATTACAACAGTGAACATTTATTGAGGATTTCTCATGGGCCGGATGCTAAACATATTACATATATTATTTCATTAATTCTCATCATGATCCAATAATGTAATTACTATTAGCATTTTCATGATACTATCTGTTTCAGTTATCTATAGCTGCGGAACAACCCCTGACATTTTAGTGGTAAGCGATCACCCTCTCTTTAGCTCACTGTGAGTTGGAAACTGAGGCTGGGCTCCGTTGAGTCATTCTTCTGGTCTCTGCTGGGCTCCCTCGAATCTCTACAATCAGCTGCAGGTCAGCAAGGCAGCCCTGCCTCAGGGATTTGGCTGCTGGGTGACAGGACTGATTTGGGTCCTATGTCTCTCCTCAACAAGCCTAGGCTTGTTCGTGTGGTGGAAGCAGTGTTCAGAGAGAGAGAGAGAGAGACAACATAAGCCCTGCGGAAACATTGGCTCAAAACCAGCACATCATCACCTTGCTGTGTTCAATTGGCCTAAGCAAGTCTCACAAACCAAACCCAGATTCAAGGGGTGGGAATGGACTCCATCTCTTGATTGGAAGAGACACAAAGTCTCCAGCGAAGGAGGGTAATGGTAGCCAGTTCTGCAAACAGTCTTGCAAGTCTCTACCTCATAAGGTTGTTGTAAGGATTCACAAATAATAATAGCTAATCTTATTTAATTCTCACAATGATCCTGTGATATAGGTACGATTATCGTCTCCATTTTACAGATAAGTGAGCTGAAGCAGAGAGATGTTAGGTTTCTTCCCAAAGTTGCAAATTACTAATGAGGAGCCAGACTCAAATGGAAGCAGTTCAGGTGAAATCTGACAAGGGTGGTGCCTGGGTTAATACATTATACCAGCGTCAGTTTCCTGGTTTCCACAATGTGCCATGGTTATGTAAGATTTGATCATTGGAGGAAGCTGGGAGAAAGGTACACGGGAACTCTCTGTACTATAGATTGCAACTTCTTGTGAATCTTAAACTAAGCAAAATTTAAAGAAATATTTAAAAAATTTGAGGCAGTTCAAATACTGAGCTAATGTTCTGCAGGCATATGAGGACCAGAGTGTAGTGCCTAGTCATACAGTAGGTGTTTAATAAATGTTAGCTTCCTCTTCTGAAAGCCCATTACCCATTTAAAAGATTGGAGGTAACATCTCAAGTTCCTAACTCAGTATAAGCATGGGAACCACCTCAAACAGCCTCAGAAATGACCAATCAGATGTGGCCAGGGGAAGTCTGGGACGTAGCAGGGGCTATGGCTGATCTCCCATTAGGGCAAGCCCTGCAGTTATAGGGCAAAACCGGATGTGTTTCAGGATTTCTGCTTTTCTAAGATTACTTTATGGAAAATCTTTTTCAGATCTCACAGATCCCTGAGAAGCCTCAACTTGGAACTGAGAAAACTGTTGGGAAGTCTAATTAAAAGAGAACAATATGATATGGGGATTAGTCGAACTTGATAGGGTCAAGCCAGGCACGGTTTCTTACCTCTCCTTCAAGTTAGTGGAGAAAAATTCTGTAACAGAAAAAAATATATAAACAAATGATAGGCTACAAGTAGACCTAGTTAGTTTGTATTTTCACAAAGAGTGAGATAACAAGCTTTGAACAAAATTATAAAGGGAAATTAATAGCCATGTGTTAAAGTCACAGATCTGACAGAACAATAATAGTAACTATAGTAAGAATTAGCAGGCAGGTGCTGCTGGGCATGGATGTGGCCATGACCCACTGCTGAAGCTATGTCTATGAGCCCAGTGCCTGTGCGCTAATGGTTCGATGAGAAGCGGTTGATGTCTGGAACACTGGGGGAGGATGTTTTCTGGTAATGGCCAGTTGGTTTTGCATGATATCCTGACAGAGGAAAACAAGGAATATACTCATAATGATAGTAATAACAATAATCATAGCTAACATTTACTGGGCACTTACTATGTGCCAGGAACTCTTTTAAGTGTGTTACCTCTGTCATCTCATTGAATCTTCACAGTCTTTTATGCGTGAGGAAATTGAGGTCTGGAGATATTAAATAACTTCCCCAGGCATGCAGAAGCTTCTCATGGGGAAGCGGGGATCAAAGCATGCATTGTCCCAGTGTGGCAACAGGCTCATTTTGGGAAAGTATTTTGGGACACAATAGCCATTGCCTTCACCTTCCCAATCGTCAGTCTGCCTGGGAATGTTGAGCGTCCAGGCTTGGAGCAACGGGGCCTCCTGTTACTCCTCGCTGGGGATGGAACCCAGGGCGCCTGCTTCTCGGGTGGAAAGTATTGAACTTTCTCCAAACTCTTAGTTTTTGAGTATTTCGTCTGGAATTCATTTTTGTTTATGATGTGAAGTTTGAGATCTAGCATTCACCTCCACCCGAAGAGCCAACCAGTTATTCCTGTGTCATTTGGTATATAAACTACCCTCTTCACATTGAATCAAAGTGCCACCTTTTACATGTATTAAGTTTTCATATAGACTGTGATCCATTCCTGGTTCTCTATTTTGTTCTTGATCTATTAATTTATTCCTATATCAATGGCATATTGTTTAGATTATAGTGTAGTATAGCATATGATACACACACATATATATGCATAGTATAGTATAATGAGTTTCATTATGTTGTAGGGGAACCCCTCCAAATATCTTTCTTTTTCAAACTTCTCTTAGTCATTCCCAGATAATTATTACTCTATATAAGCTTTAAAATAGTTTCATGTACTCCCAGCATCCCCCGCACCTCGACACACAAAGTGCACAGGGATGCTGAACTGAATTGCGTTTTATTTCTAAGTTAATTTGAGGACTGATATTTTTATGGTATTAAGCTCTCTTTACTAGGAACATGATACATTTCTCCATTTCTCTGGGTCTTATTTTAAGATCTTCAATAAGATTTTATAGCTTTCTTTATACAAGCTCTATGCCTTTATTATCAAATTTATTCCTGGTTAATATGGTGAATAGGATTTTTTTGACTTCCATTTTGTAACTGTTTTTTGCTAGTGTAGCAGATATTGTGGTGCTGGCCCACTTCCCCGCAGCCTCCCGGCTTAAGTGCTCCCAGGTTGACATGCTTCTCGAAGTGCTAGTGAAGTAACATTCTCTAGGAGACTGATGGGAAATGAAATATAAATTCCCCAGCTGCCTCCCCTCTCCCCTAGCTCACCCCTGTGGCCACATGGGAAGTTCCCTGTGTCCAGCTGATGGAGGAGAAAAACCCAGTCTGGGGCTCATAGATGGGTCAATTCACTGTTTTGTGGCAAGCTAGAGATAAATGCTGCCACACTGCACGCGTTCAGGGGTGACACTGAAAACACTGGGAGGGGAAAGCCTCACCGTGGGTGTAGCTTCCAGGAGTAAACCTTGTGTGGAGGAAGACATGACCTGACATGAAGATAAACACAGACTCCTGGGAAGTGGTGAAAGGCCTGGCTGGTTGGATAGTATCTGAAAAGGTTAAAAGATCAGAGGCAAAGAGGTATAGGAAGAAGTATGTGGGTGGACCCAAGGGAGTAGTTACAGAGTGACCCACAACAGTGCCCACCATCCGTATCCATTTGCAGAGGGGGCCCTAAGCAACAAGTAGATAGTAGGCATCAGTCAGGCCCTGCCCTGGCCACCCTCATGCTTGCACAATGGGTCCACGAATGGAGGAGTCACGGCAGCTCCCTTTCACCATGGCTGATTCATCTACTGCCGTTGCTGCTATGTGACCTGTCAGCTGCAGAGACCAATGCTGAGCCCTCAATGGGACCAGTCCTTGAAGAAGGAGAGCATGACTTTTGGTGGTAAGCTGATTACATTGGACCCCTTTCACCCTAGAGTAGGTGACAGTGTGTCACTATTGGGATTGAAACATCTTCTGGGCATGGGTTTGTCTTTCCCGCCTGCGCCATCTATGCCAGAATCACTATTCAAGAGCTCGCAGAGTCTCTGTGTTCCCCCCTCCCCACCAAATTCTTATTTTGAAGCCCTAACCCCCAACAAGATTGTACAGAAATACCTCATTTTACTGTGCTTCACTTTATTGCAATTTGAAGATATTGCATTTTTTACAAATTGAAGGTTTGTGGCAACCCTGCCTTGAGCATGTCTGTCAGCACCATTTTTCCAACAGCATTTGCTCACTTCGTGTCTCTGTGTCGCATTTTGGTAATTCTTGTAACATTTCAGACTTTTTCATTATGATTATATTTGTTCTGGTGATCTTTGATGTTACTATTACAAAACTAATTATCATTCACTGAAGGCTCAGATGATGGTTAGCATTTTTTAACAAGAAAGTATTTTTTAATTAAGGTACCTATATTTTTTTAGACATAATGCTATTGCACACCTTACAGACTACAGTATAGTGTAAACATAACTTTTATATGCACTGGGAAACTAAATAATTTGACTCGCTTTATTGTGGTGGTCTGGAACTGACCACACAATATCTCTTGAGATATGCCTATATTTGGAGATAGGGCCTTTGTGGGGGTAATTAAGGTTAAAGAGGTTATGAGGGTGGGGCCCTGATCTCATAGTTTTAATGTCCTTTTAAGAAGCGACACCAAAGAGTTGGCTCTCTCTCTACCCTGTGAGGACATGGCCAGAAGTTGGCCATCTACAAGCCTGGAAGCGAGTTCTCACCAGGATGGAATCAGCAGGCACCTTGATCTTGGACTTCCCAGCTTCCAGAAAGGTGAGAAATAAACTTCTGTTGTATAAGCCACCCAGTCTTTGGTGTTTTGTTATGGCAACCACACAGACTAAGACACTTCTCAAATTCCTTGCCCTCAAATTCTTGTCTCTAGATATGCTTTGAGGAAAATCAAAGTAAGAAAGTCAGTAGAGAAGAAAGCTATTGGTTTTTTTTTCCCCTAAACTTTTTATTTTGAACTAATTTTAGACTTTGAGAAAAGTTGCAAAAATTGTTTCTGTATATCCCTCACCCAGCTTCCCTAATGCCAACATCTTACAAAACAGTAGAATGTTGATTAGAACCGGGAATTTAACATTAATTTAATACTATTCACTACACTGAAGACCTGAGTTGAATTTTACCAATTTTTTTTCACTAATGTCCTTTTTCTGTTCCAATTCTATCCAGGACCCCACGTTGCATTTAGGTGTTGTTTCTTCTTAATCTCCTGCAGTCTGTAAGAGCTCTTCATTCTTTCTTTGTCTTTCATGACCTGGATGCTTTTGAAAATTATTAATCAATTATTTCGCCAAATGTTCCTCAACTTGGGTTTGTCAGATGTTTTACCATGGTTGGCCTGAGGTTATACATTTTGGGCAGGAATACAAGAAAAATGATGTTGTGTATCCTTCTCAGTACCTAATACAAAAGAGATTCACGATGTCTCACCACTGGTGCTGCTTACCCTGATCACTAGGTTAAAGAGATTTCTTTTTTTTTTTTTTCACACACGCACACTGTATTTTATTTTTACAAGAGATAAATAAACTGACACCAAGCATGGCAAATGGATGACCACAACAAAAGCAACAATGATTGCAATTACCAAACATGAAACACACTCATACTGTGTCATAATATTGACATTCAGTCCAGGAATCCTCCACTGTAACGACTCCTTTACTTTGCAGTGAAAATTGATTTGTATATTTTTTGCCTCTGAGTCCTTGTGGGATTTTTTTTTTAATTCAAACAGAAAGTCACAAAAATTATAATCATCCTCATCAGTTCACTCAGTCCCATGTAATTAATGTTTTTTTTATCTTGATCTTTTGTTAGCATTAGTTTTCCATTAGAGTTTTCCATTAGAGTTCTGAAAATGCTTCTCTACTATAAAGTTACATCTTTCCCTGCGTAATTAATAAATATCTTGGGCAAAATACTTTGAGACTATGCAAATTCTAATTTTCCTAGAACTTTTGCCCACTAGTTTTAAAGTTACTGATATTTGCAAATCTATCCTGCATCCAGTCACATTAGCAAATTCTTTTACTAATTTGAAAAGATTTTTAGTAGAATCTCTTGTGCTTTCTTTTTTTTTCTTTCTTTGCGGTACGCGGGCCTCTCCCACCGTGGAGCACAGGCTCCAGATGCGCAGGCTCAGCAGCCATGGCTCACGGATCCAGCCGCTCCACGGCATGTGGGATCCTCCCGGACTGGAGCACGAACCCGTGTCCCCTGCATCAGCAGGCAGACTCTCAACCACTGTGCCACCAGGGAAGCCCATCTTGTGCTTTCTATTACATTCATATCAGATATACATAAAGATAGTTTTAACATTCATATCAGATTACATAAAGATAGCTTTATCTCTTAATTTTCATTGATTATAGCAACCATTTCATTTTCTTGTCTTATCACAATTGCCAAACTTAAACCATTTCAGGCAATAATGAGGATAACAAACATCCTGATTTGTATATTTGATGTGAATGATTTCAGTATTTTGCCATTTGCTATAATGGGGTAAGTCTTGATGTAAGTCTAGGGAAAGTGGTATTTTCCATACTTAAATAATTTCCTTTTATTTCTATTTTACTAATTTTTTTGTTGTTCAGAATAGCTGTTAAATTGGCAAATGCTAATATAATTATATCTCCTCCTTTAATTTGTTGATGCAATGAGTTATGTTGTCAGATTTCCTAATGTTAGATCTTCTTTCCATTCCTGGAATGAATCCTACTTAGTCATAATGCATTCATTTTAAAATGTATCACTGGATTCAATATGCATCTATAACCACAAAGGAACTGGGTCTATAGTTTTCTCTTTTGATTCTATTTTATAAGATTTGGGTTTTGTTTTGTTTTGCTTCATAAAATAAATCAGAGTGGTTTTAATTTTTTCCTATGGTCTGGATCTATTATGATCTTGATTCAGACAACTGAATTTTGAATGCTTCCTTTCATAATTTTTCCCTGATCCAAACATCTTTACAAATAAAAAAAACTCCATCATGGAAGGTGTGCATGTGTGGAGAGGAGGGTATATAGGTATTTTCCTCTTGACTTTGCTGTGAACCTAAAACTGCCATAAAAATAAAATCTGTTATAAAATAATTCCATCAGCTGGCAAAACTACTGTAACATTAGGTGGATGCCCCCGAAAGTATCCTGATTCATACTTTTTTCCTCAATCTGAGTGAAAATACTAGAAACAGAAAGAGCAAAGAGTACAAGGTCGGTGGTGAGGTAGGGAAAACTAGTTTCAGTTAATCTGAGTATTAAATTAACAACATGTAAATCATATGCAAAGTAGCACCCGATTGCTTGGGGAAAAGGACTCTGGCACTTTTTGAAAAAACACTGAGTTACTGTTTATACTATTAACAAAACCCTAAATAAACAGAAGGTTCACCTTGTGGGGTACTTTTGTTGAAGAATTTCTGTGACAAATGTTTAGAAAATGTATTAATCACTTTTCTAACCTTAAAAGTACAGAGCAGCAAACATCACAGCTTCGGTCTCTGACAGTTGAGATTGTTGACCATTACAAAAATTAAGACAGTCTTGGGGATTTTGAAGAAGGGGGATTTTGAAAAGGGGAAAAGGGGATTTTGTTTTTAGGAACAAATTTCTGATTCACAAAGGTGTTCTTTTCCACTTGACCTGTCTATTTTTTTTTATTGAAGTTTAGTTGATTTACAATGTTGTGCCCATCTCTGCTCTACAGCAAAGTGACTGTTATACACATACATACATTCTTTTTTTTATATTCTTTTCTATCATGGTTTATCCCAGGAGATTGGATATAGTTCCCTGTGCTATACAGTAGGACCTTGTTGTTTATCCATTCTAAATGTAATAGTTTGCATTTACCAACCCCAAACTCCCAGTCCATCCCTCTCCCTCCCCCACCCCCTTGGCAACAACAAGTCTGTTCTCTATGTTTGTGAGTCCGTTTCTGTTTTGCAGATAAGTTCATTTGTGCCCTATTTTAGATTCCACATGTAAATGATATCATATGGTTATTTGTCTTTCTCTCTCTGACTTACTTCACTTAGTATGATCATCTCTAGTTGTATCCATATTGCTGCAAATGGCATTATTTCATTCTTTTTATGTCTGAGTAGTATTCCATTGTATATATGTACCACATCTTCTTTATCCATTCATCTGTACTTGACCTGTTTGTTAAAAGTGGATATACAAGATTATAAACAGTTTCATTTACTTTTGTATTCCCCGTACCTCTCACAATGCCTGATATACAGAAGTCAAATATATTTATTAAATGAATAAATAAATGAACGAATAGCAATAATTCAAGTTAATCGAGCATTTTAGTTCATTGAGGCTAGTGATATATTTTGATGAAATATGTTTTTCGTTAAGGAATGAGGTTAAATCATATGAAATTACCATTTTGCAGATCAAAAACAGTCATATATTAATAATTTCATATGGTTCAACCTAATATCTAACCTCAAATCTGAAAATAACATTTACTATTTCAGGCCTGTGACTTAATAGAATATTATTTGATATCCATCTGAACTCCAGCCAGTCTGATCCTTCTTGATGATACAGCACAGTAGCTTTGAGCTAAAGTGTTGGAGAAATAAACCCATGTTCAAATCTTGGTTCTATCTCCTACTAGTTGTGTGACCTTGGGTAAATTCCATAATTTCTCTGAGCTGAAATTTCCTCATCTATTAAATGGGGATAATACTTTCCTCATAGTGTTGATATGAAGACAAACTATGATGGTAAAATGAAGTGCTTGACACAGTGCCTACACATAGTAAATGATCAATAAATGGTTTATATTACTCTTATTATTATTAATTAATTCATTTATTTTGGTTGCCTCTCTCCAGGATATTGAATGTCTTGTCATTTCAAAACCAATTTATAGTGGTAGATAGTTGTGATAGATGTTGCAATGGTGTTTTGGGTGGGAATATTGACTAGGAAGAGGCCCAAAGGAACCACTTTTGGACTGAAACTGTTCTAAGTCATAATCTGAGTGATGGCCACATGAGTGTACACCGGTGTAAAACACCATCATTGTATACTTAGGATTGGTGCAGTTTTCTCTCTGTGTTATAACTCCATAGAATCTTTGCCTATTTGTGGGGTGGTACTAAGATGGGGAAGAAGCCATTTAAATACCCAGCAACACAAATAGAGGGAATTAAGCACTGCATTTTATTTTATGAAAACCTTCATATCTTCATGTAAAATGCCTCCCCCCGCCATCTCCCCTCTCCCTGTGGCCACCCTGTCCTCCAGCCTCTCTGCCTTTAGAATCTGCAGCACACACACATAACCCAGCACACCAGGTAGACGTGGTCATGAAAAATGGGAAAAGGGCAGTTTATAGACAACCTGGTGAACAGCAAAGTACAATTTATATATGGTGTGTGTAAGGGTGTGTGTGTAAGGGTGTGTGTAAGGGTGTGTGTAAGGGTGTGTGTGTAAGGGTGTGTGTGTAAGCGTGTGTGTAAGGGTGTGTGTGTAAGGGTGTGTGTGGAATGGAGATTGAGGGTCAGCACAGGAATTTCTTGTTTCTGGCAAATGAGTTGGTCAATATAGGATGTTGATTTAGTTGAGGGATTGTCATCAGTACCCATGACATTTAAAAAAGAGCCAATACTTAATTGGTGCATAACCTCCCCCCCCCCACTGCTCGCTCTCTCTCTCTCTCTCTCTCTCTCTCTTTCTCTCTCTCTCTCTCTCTCACACACACACACACACACACACACACACACTGATATTTAGGACCTTCCTTTTATTTAATTCCTCCTACTATAATCAGGGATCTCTCTTGCCACGTTCTCTGTAATATCTTTGTTCCCAGGAGAAATCCCACTGTTCTCCTCTGCTTGCTGTGTTTGTGAGGTCATGTCCACATACATTAGGAGCCTGGACTTTTCTGTGGAAGCCATCGAAACAAATGCCTACCTCGGCACAAATGAATATGTTTAAAGACTCCGGTTTCCACATGGCCTAAAACATTTCTGAGTGTAGGGAGAAAATGCAGCAGGTTTCCCTTGGATGTACGGCTGAATAAAAATCTATCAACTTGGTCCTCATGGCAGCTGTGCGGATATTACCACGGTTTAAACTTCCTGGAACCTTTTGGAGCCTCCTGGAGCATCATGGAAGATGGTCTTTAATCAGGACGCTCTTCCTAACTGTCCCCTTCACGTTTATCAAAAGCAACACCAGCAGTGAGCCGATCAATCGCCCCAAACTGTTTTTAGACGCGTCTCTTCCTCAGAAGAAAGGGAAGAGTTATTTCAATTCACACCACACACCGCTTTATGAAGATGATTTCAGTCATGATTTCCTATGTGCCTGTGTAAAAGAAAGAGTGGAAATAAAGAACAAAACCAATAAAGACCAAACCAAAAGCACATGTCCTGAAGGGGCGCACACCAGGCGAACAATGGCTGTTCAACAGATGACTCCACCGAAATGTAAAATATTCCACAATGTCATGGCAGCTTTGAAATGCTACACTTTCTGGCGCTCATCTGTTAATCATCTGAGGGGACTTTCTCAGCTAAGCAACAGGGACGGTCTTTTCTTTCTAAGTTCACACAACTGGCAGGGCACGCGATTCAGGATCGAAGTGACAGGACAGAGAGACAGCCAGCAAACCACTACACGAAGAAAAAAACAAAGGAAGAACCAGAGAAAGAGAGAGGGCAAGCGAGCTGTTTTTACCCCCCTTCACTTCCAAATGAAAACTCACTGACTATATTTTTGGCATATAAGCTTTTCTTTGAGTTAGTTTCAAGTCATAAAGCTATAATCATATTAACGATTAATGACACCAGGGAAGCAAAGTGACATAATGAGAAGATTTAAGGTTCTACACAAAAATATTTAAAGAATCTCTCATGAAATCCATCTATTTTAAATAGTATCTTTCAAAGCAAAGAAATCATCAACAGCCCTAAATTTAAAACCATAGATAAAATGCCTCCCCCACCATTATCCCAGACAGGGTCATTCCAGATACATACGATTTAGAAAGTACTGTTTTCCAGAAAACAATAGTAACCCCAACCAGAGAGAAGATGTGAATCTCATAAATATGACACCTTGAGGACACATTGTATGAGTATGAAATAAACTACATGCACACACCTATGTACTCTGTATGCATCCCTTCGTGAGCAACTGGATCTCTTGTGACATGGACCCGTGCAAGTGATGGAGAAGTCAGTCAGGGGACCCTGGACTGTTACATTACCTCCAAGGAAGACCATTCTGCTTTTTCAGGGAGATTGTCTAAGTGTCCAAAGACAGACGAAGCTGTCCTCAGGGTGATGAGGTTGCCATTGGCATGACTCAAGCAGAAGCTTGAAGGGCCCCTGGTGGACATGATGGACCAAACCAGTAGTTCTCTAACTTTGCTGTACGCAGAATCGCCTGGAGAGCCATTAAATGGTTAAAGCCATTCCTATTTACTGGCTGCGTGCTCCCGGGATGAAACTCAGGCACCTTTATTCTTTAAAGCTCCCTAGGTGATCGGAATCACCCAGGGGCTAGATCAGTGCTCGAGAGCCCCAGCAGACAAGTGTTTCTCAAAATTCCCTTGCACATGAGCCACCTGTGCATGCGGTTGAAATGCAGATTCTGACCCAGTGGGGCTGGGGTGGACCTGAGAGTCTGGCTTTCCTGACAGTCTCCAGGTGAGGTCCAACCTGCTGGTCCGGGAACCACACTTGGAGTCACGGGTCTCAGATGACTTAAGTCCTCTTGAATCCAGAGTTTCTCTGGGATTCAGCATCATTTGGGGGAAAGAAATAGGGCACTGTGGTCAGATAGGGAGTGGTCCTGCCGCCTTCCCTGGCTGCAAGCTGAAGGCAAGTCACTTTTCTCCTGAGCCTCAGTTTCTCCATTTGAAAAAAGAAGGGTTTTTGGGAAGCCCTGCAGGTCCTCCTCCAGCTCTCTGAGACTCTGGGGAGGGAGAGCCCACAGTTTCGAGAATGCCCCAGGATTTCTAGAATGCAGGTTGCAGGGAGGCCTCTTGGGCTCCAGAATTATACCTGTGCCCTTGTCCTTATCCTTCACTGATCTGCATTTGTCCTCATATACATTGATCGGATGGAAATCTAGACGGGACAGTGGCAGTCAGTTCTTCCAGAGGGGTCAAGTCGGGAAGGCTGCAAAGACGAGGTGACTGAGTTGGGAGATGAGTGTGCAGACTAGGGGACAGGGCAGGGAGCAGTGTGAGCCCTCGTGGCAGCTTGAGGCCTTTGGATGGGGGGTGCGGGGTATCAGGAGAGAAGTGGCTGAGTCCCGTGGAGAGATGGGGGCAGGACCAATGGAAACATGTGGGCAAGGTGAAGTTTGCTTTGCTTCCAAATCGATAGTCCTTAGTATCTGTTAGGCATTCATTTAGATTAGAGGTTGAGTGTCACAGTGGGGAGATCAAAGAAGGAGAAAACTCCCTCACCTACCTCAGTGGAATTACCTTATGTCCTAGCAATTCAGTGCTGGCCCCAGCTCACAAAAAGCCCGGCAGCTAAATGAACACATCCTTATTAGAGAACAGTTTCAGAAGTGTCTATGGTCCTAGAGCATGGCCCTGGGTCTCTACTCCCCCTTTAGCAGATGCTGTTGGTTCCTCCATCACTAGGGTGGCCAAGCTTTCCAGTTTTTTTGCAACTGAGAGGTTTCAGGATTTGAGACGTTCAACACTAAAAGCCCTAGGAGTCTGGAAATGTAGGGAAGTTAATTCTCTGAATGGATGAATGGCCCAGTCTTCCCTTCTTTGGAGAGACTATTCTGAGACACATTCGACAAGGTTTCTCAGAGCACTGCAGTGAGACGAGCCCCAGTTACCTGTGGCAGTAACTTCTTAGGAGGAAGATAAAGGGATATGTCACCAACCTGCTGATTTTGCCCCACATGACTCTGGGACCAAGGCCATCCTACGGAGATGGGAGAGTTTTCCTGCAATTGGCCATCACTTCCAATTATCAGCACAAGTGGAAGGCAGCTTTTAGACTGAAGCTTCACTCCCCTCCCCAGGGCTCAGCGGCATTTAAAATTCAGTCACTGTCATCAGCAAACCCCTCCGAGCAGAAACAATCCCATCATCCTCTCCGGCCTTGCAAAGGTGTTTAAGATATCTAAATATTTTAAAGGTATCTACGAGGACTGGATTCTTTTCTTAGTGGTGACTTGATGAATAAATGATGCCCTAATTTCAGTTTAATTATTGTCTAATGCTCTCTAATTCATTTCAGATTGGTGTTTAACTTCTTTCCAACTTGACAACCTTTCAGGCAAAACTGATAAAAAAAAAACCTGGAGCTTCCTTTACAATAGGAATGGATTAGTTGTCTCTAGATACCAACTAAAGAAAAATAGCTGTTCAAATCCCTAATATTTTTGGCACTTTGTAAATTTAAACCCCAACCAAAACACATATGTAAAAACATTTTAAGTCAGGGAGGGATACTTGCTCAGAGCCTGAGACTTTGTTCTGCTGAGTTCCAGCACGGAGCATATTTTTACGGTTGAATTATAAGCCCCTGAAAATAGGTTTATTATGGAAGTGGGAGCACACAACTATAGCCTATAGCAACATGAATGGCCCTGTTATCATAATGCTTAGAGCCCCTTCTTTGTGCTGAATCGGCAAAGCAAGACACCTGCTTTGGCCTTTTTGCTAATACATGTCAATGTCAGTTAACAGCTGTGTCCCTCTTTAGAAATATGCCCCAAAGTTTTTAGTAATCCTTGCATTGCTAGGGACCCCTATGTCTCCATCTCAGGAATGAATGTATCATTTATAGTAGGATACTTGTGACATTAGAAATACATTCTCTCGTGGAAGGAGAAATCAGGAGTTTGGTGAAGTTTTGCTTTAGTGGTGGCTGTGTATTGCTTGGGTATTTAACTGCCTGCTATCGAGCAGGTTTCTCACCAGACAGAAAGGACAGGTGTAAATCCCTCAGGCACGTTCCTTGAGGCCGGGAAAGAGAGTACAGTGCGTACAGGAGGAATCTCAGTTTAAGATGCTATCACTTGCCCCAAGTTCAAATGCTCTGCATTCTTTTGGCATCTGAAGTTCTCCTTAAGAAGCCTACAGGTTTATTTTCTGTAGTTATTAAACTAAAAAGTAAAACATTTGGAATTCTATTGCATGAAACAGACAATTTCCATAACAGAATTAAAATTACACTCAGCTGCAGGGTAGATCGCCGCTGTGATTGGCTGGAAAAGGCAATCCCCAATTATGGGAGCCTGCTCGCAGAGGCTTGGTCTCCGGGTGAAAAATCATAAATGCCAAAACTGCCCTAAACATGTGCAGAATTAAGCCGTGTAGAGGAAAGTTAGACATTCGTCAGTTCAACGTAGTCTACTATCAGTAAGGCAGAGCCATACTACCTAGAACAGTTGACCAAGTCTCGGTTTCCCTCCCTCTCCTCCAGCCCTCCCCGACCTCCGGCTCAGAAAGACTCAAGAGCATCTACTGAGTGTTTACTGTGTGCCAGGCACTGTTGTTGGCACTTTCTATGTATTAATACATAAAATCCTCCCAACAACCCTAGAAGTAGGTGCTGTTATTACTCCCATTTCTACGGAGGGAGATTATTATTTCCTAATAAGCTTAGCAGCTGGGCAGAAATGCTATGAACTTTGGCTTTGCTGACAGACCTCCCCAGGTTTGCATCTCAGCTCTACCAGATATCAGTTGTGTGACCTTAGGCAAGTAAGTTACTTAGGCTTTCTGTGCTTCAACTGCCATTAAAATGTTATTTCTCTAAAATGGGGATAACAATGTGAAATTATAGTTAAGGGTTCTTGAGATAAAAATTTCTCTTTTATTACACAGGAGAATCCTATATTCTGATTGCTAAACAGAATTTTTTTTTTTTGGTGGTACGCGGGCCTCTCACTGTTGTGGCCTCTCCCACTGTGGAACACAGGCTCCGGACGCGCAGTCTCAGTGGCCATGGCTCACGGCCCCAGCCGTTCCGCGGCATGCGGGATCTTCCCGGACCGGGGCACGAACCCGTGTCCCCTGCATTGGCAGGCGGACTCTCAACCACTGCACCACCAGGGAAGGCCCGCTAAAGAGATTTTAAAATTATCTCTTCAGGTTATTTCCCATGAGTTCAGGCTTTCATACTCTTCTCCTAACATCATGACACACGTCTAAGGGATCGTGGTGTATCTGTGTGTGCACCCAGCATGGAAGTGAGGAGTGGAGTCAGGGAAGGAGATTGGAACCAAGAGCAAGATGGTCTTTCTCCTTTTGAAAGCAAGGGCTGCAAAGACTACATAAACTCAAAGTTGCCTGAGAGTGAAGCCACAATGGAGGGAAACAGAGGCAAGAAAGGAAAATAGCGAAAACCCCCACAAAGCCCCAAGGATGTCATTCTAGCATCTTGATCCAGCCCTACCTGAAGTTACATGACCCATAATTCCCACCCCATCCTGGCTAGTTTGAATTGAGTTTCTGTTACATGAAATTTTAAAAAATACAGTCTATAGGTGGAAGAAGTTAACTGCATGCTGACCACCAACATGTAGTCTCCAGACCAGTTGGAACCAGAAGGTTGATAATTGAGATTCCAGAAACATCACCCTGTTACTTCACCATCAACCAATCAGAAGGATATTCACAAGCTGATTGCACACCCTGCAACCTTACCCCTAATGTTGCCTTTATTTATTTTTTAAAGATTTTTTTTGATGTGGACCATTATTAAAGTCTTTATTGAATTTGTTACAATATTGCTTCTGTTTTATGTTTTGTATTGTTTTGGGGGTTTTTTTGGCCACGAGGCATGTGGGATCTTAGCTCCCCAACCAGGGATCGAACCCACCACACCCCCTGCACTGGATGGTAAAGCCTTCCACTGGACTGCCAGGGAAGTCCCTAATGCTGCCTTTAAAAACCCTTCCATGAAAGCCATCTAGGAGTTCTGGTCTTCTGAGCGTGAGCTGCCTGTTTTCCTTGCTTGGCCCCAGGTTGGGCGCCTTGCCATAAATGCTGTACTTTTCCTCACCAAAAAAAAAAAAAATCTAAAAAAATATCCTACTTTATTTCCCCTTCCCTCTTCTCTTTCATAATTCAAATATAATTGGAGAGATAGTATCTAGCCATCCATTCTTCTTTCGTTCTATCCATGCACGCATCCATCCTTTCAGTTATTCATTCATTCAACAAACATCCACTGAGCACTCACGTAGAGCCAGATGTGAAAGAACAAAGATGAATGTGCCTCTGTTCCTTGAAGAGCTACAGGCATACTCACAAAACTGCTACTATTCTTTAGAAATGAGCATTGAGAAAGGTAGTCCTGTGAATGGGACGGTGTGACTTCAGAGCAAATTGCTTAATATCTGTGTATCATGTCTTTAAGTTTCTTAAAATATTGTATAGATTATACTTTAGGTTTTAGTAGAGTTCCCACTTTTTCCTTCAATCCCCTAAACTGAATGGTGATGTATGTTTAAATGAAGGAGTGAATTCTTAACCTTCAGGACCCCACCCCACACACACATCCTTTGCACTGCCCTCAAAAGACTTCAGCCTTGGGCTTCCCTGGTGGCGCAGTGGTTGAGAGTCCACCTGCCGATGCAGGGAACACGGGCTCGTGCCCCGGTCCGGGAAGATCCCACGTGCCGCGGAGCGGCTAGGCCCGTGAGCCATGGCCGCTGAGCCTGCGCGTCCGGATCCTGTGCTCCGCAACGGGAGAGGCCACAACAGTGAGAGGCCCACGTACCAACAACAACAAAAAAAAACATGAGCTTAAAAAACTGAAGAAGAGACTGGCCTGTCCAACTGATAAATTATTTTTCAGCCAATTCTCTCTAGTTAGGGTACGTAAATCTTATCACTAAAATGATCAAACATAATGCAAATTTATTAGGAATGCATCCTTGATTTGTTTTCATTTGAGATTACTGTGGGCTTATTTATTTATTTTGCAAATAAACTATGAAAACCTCTAATGTGCGATATTATTTGGTAACAAGATTGGATTTAGAATTCACGTTGAACATAATAGGCTATCAAAGGAGATGTCACATCAGAATCTTTTGTGTTGTGTGTGTGAAATCTTCAAAGTAATTACAAATGGGACAAAATCTAAATTGTACATTTAAGAAGGAAATCGTGCTAAAAACTCTTGCTTGATGTTCAGATAATACGAGCAGCTTATAAGCCTTTGTGTTTTGTTCTCTGTGTTGTAAATAGTATCAGAAGCATCCCAAAGTCGTGGATTATTTATAAAATACAGATTTAAAAATCTGGTGTTTTTTAAAAAAATAAAGTTATACTTTTCAGTCTGTTCCATATGGCAGTATTGCTTTTCCACATGCTTACCATCCTTTATCAATATTTGTATTTTTCTTAGTGACATAATCAAACATATGATTACGTTTCAACACAGGGATGTCAATCACAAGTTTTGGATGGGTGAGAGTAGGAAAAACTCTCATTTTGGTGGTGACCAAAAGATGACCAAAGATGAGAGATAGGAGACCCATCAGTCACTTTTTTATAAAAACATTTTTAGAGAGAGATGGGGTAAAAATTGGGGGTTGTAGAAAAGAAAAGCTCTATTCCTTCTCCCTTTCTTTCTCTCCCTACATCACCATCTTCCCCTAACCCACTCTACAATTCAGGGCTCAAATCTTCCAACCGAATGCATGTCCCCAGCCTTCCAATCCCTGTATAAAAGGGAGGAGAATCTTTTCTCCTTTGGAACTTAGACTCCAAGTGTTTGCTCAAAGGGACAGTGTCAAGGTCAAAATAGGAAAGAGATGTATCCTGGCAGCACTTTCCGTAATGCCATGTTCTGTTGGTATTTTGACCTTGAGCCACCATGGCATTCAAGGCCTCTACAGCAGCACTTCTCAAACTTGAATGTGTGGAAGGTTCACCCAGGGTCTCCTATATGGATTCTGATTCAGGAGGTCTAGGGTGCGACCTGAGGTTCAGTGTTTCTAACAAGCTCCCAGGTGATGCTGAGGCTATTGGTCCTCGGGCCACACTCTGAGGAGGGAGGTTCTAAAGAACCTTGAATCTTGAATGAAGCATTGAGACAAGTGTGTGTGTGTGTGTGTGTGTGTGTGTGTGTGTGTGTGTGTGTGTGTGTTGGAATTGAGCTCCTAAGACTTGGCCAGTTCTATGCCAGCCAAATCAGCCCACGTGCTCTGATGAGTAGCCAAAACATTTTTGCATCCTTGTGAAGTGCTGGGCACTTCCAGATTCTTACTATTATTGCAATCCCCATTTCACAGATGAGGCCCAGAGAAGTTAAGTTTCTTGTCCAGGGTCACAGAGCTAACAACAGAGGTAGGACTTTTGGGACCCCAGCCCGCCAGGATCTGTACTGTACGCCCTGAATCACAAGGCTATACTTCCTCTGAAAATGTGTTTCAAGCTCTTTCCCTTCCCAGGACTTCTGCATATGCTGTTCTCTCTGCTAAGATTGCCCTTCCCCACATTTTGCCTGACTGTTCACCCTTGAGATTTCAGCTGAAATATCCCTTAGAGAGGCTTTCTCTGATGGTTGTCTCACTGCAGATTAAACATGTCCTGCTTTTTTCCACATCACATTGCTTTCCCTCATAAGTATGCTCACAATTTTCAATTACTTGCTTATTAGCATTAATTTGCTTTCATATCTAGTTCCCTCACGAAACTATAAGCTCTGTGAGGCTGAGGCTGCTTATTTCACCAGCTCCTAGCACTATGTCCAGAACAGAATAGGGGCTGTCTCATTACTTGACTGACTGATAGAGTGACTGATGCACTAAGTGAATGAACGAATGAATGAGTGAAGTGAATTTACGTTCTGCAAATACCTACTAAGCCACTAGGGGGCAAGTATACTCACCACACTTACTGACTAGATGTAAATGTATCACATATGGTTGACATAACCAAGAAAGTGAATGCAAACAGTATTGCACTTCTTACATGTGCCATTGGCTATACAATAGGTGGAGTAAAAAACTCATCTAAAGTACATTAAAGAATGAGAGTATGGGTTTCAAAAGTCTACTCATTTCTAACTTCCTGATATTGTCCTGACCAGACATTAAAAAAAAAGCCTGAGATGATTTTCAGGTTTTCGGAGCACATGTCTACTTTTATTCCTCTTTGCTCAAGTCCTGCTCCAGAATCAGCGCGTTTTTCTTCCCAAGGTGTGTAGGGAGCTTGGGGAGCTGCCACCCTCGGAGAGGGATGGATATAGGCTGTTACGGAGACATGGTCCATGGATATGGCTCCATGATGAGCCACCAGGACGTCCAGCATGATGATCGGGAGGATAGCTGTCATGGCTTGAGTTCCCCCAGAAGCAGATCCTGATACGAGTATCCTGGGCAAGTTGTCTGTTGAGAAATGAGACAGGGATGTGGGTGCCCGAAGCTTAATCCCATGGGGAGACTCTGGGAAATGTTAGGGTCCCTCCTCAGATATTCCACTCAAAGGACGAGAAGCTCAGACATTCACACCCAACTCCATCCAAGTTAATATGCAGGCATTTCCAGCCTGCCTGAAGTGGGCAAGACCCCTCTCTTCCAGGACCTGAGAGAGGGCCCCTGAGCAGAGGTACAGACAAGTGGCACAGTCATTTGTTAAGGAGGGAGCTTGGTAGGACACTTATGTCCCTGCAACGGCCATGCTGATTCACAACCTAGTCTAGAGGATGAATCTTGGAGATGACGGACCATGAGTCTGACTCAGAATTTATGTCTCAAGTTCCTCAAACCCCTAAGTACCTCCGATGCCCCCAAAAGCCACCAAGAAGAAGAGAATATTATAGCCTAGAGCTGTCACTATCCCAACTTCCACCATTAATGTGGTCATTTGTCATCATGAAGGAAGCCCGTTTTGTCAATGCCATGGTCCCTTCATTTTCAGATTTGTGAGATGACATCTCTTCTGAGTACAGATATACTCGTGGATTTTAGTCTGCCATCCTGTGTGATCTTGGACTTGGGTCTAAAATTTTCTGACCCTATATTGCCTTGTCCATGGAAGGAAGGTGAGGACACCCTTACCATGTCTATTTCACAAGGATGTTATGAGAAGAGACGAGATAGTATCTGAAAACCACTTTGAGCTCTGGAGAAAAGTGCTCTTATGAGCTAAATAAATATAAGTTATTACACAGTATTATTTTAACCTGGCCCAAGTTTAGATTAGTTGTATGAATCATTCATCAACCTTTACTTTGTATAATTAAAAACGTGTGGTTCTTGGAATCTTTGTTTGGGAGGCAAGTTAATGTGGCGGGACTGGGATTGGCAAGTCCTTAGAAGTCAAAGACTTCTGGTCTAAAGACAGATGCACTGATTGATGGGTGAAGTTCTATGATCAGTTCTCATTTGGAGGTATCCTCAGTCAGCCTTTTTAGGAGTCTATGATTCATGTTTTTCCTTATTGGCCTGTTTCATATTGCCAGTCCTCCCATGGTATTTCAGAACGTATTCAAGTGTTGTCTCCAGTTTTTCATTTTACCCCCAAGTAAGTCTATGCCACGTATCTGTTGCCGAGGCTTTCTCTTTGCACGAATGTGTCAATGTTGATTGATTCTGGGAGGCCAGCTGAATAATTCACTCCTTTAGGAGGCAGAACCGTCTCCCCATCTGGGTTTCTCTCCAAATGTGCAAGTGCCTGATTTAAAAAAAAAAAAAAGTGCAGATGAACCTATTTGCAAAGCCGAAATAGAGACACAGATGTAGAGAACAAACGTATGGACACCAAGCGGGGAGGGGGGTGGAATGGATTGGGAGATTGGGATTGATGTATGTACACTCCTATGTATGAAATAGATGGCTGGTGAGGGCCTACTGTATAGCACAGGGGAAAGAAAAGAAGGTACAAGCTGTTTGCAGGGCATATATTAAGTTAACCTTAAAAATGCATTCCAATATACATTAGGTACAGACAAATACTGTTTGATTCCACGTATACAAGGTACCTAGAATAGCCAAATTCATGGAGTCAGAAAGTACATTGGTAGATGCCAGGGGCCGAGGGGTTGGGGGGAGGGGAGGGGGAATGGGGAATTAGTGTTTAATGGGGACAGAGTTTCAGTTTAGGAAGGTGAAAAATTTGGGAGGTGGATGATGGTGAGAGTTGCACAACAATGTGAATGTCCTTAGTGCCACTGAACTGCACAGTGAAATATGGTTAAAATAGTATGTTTTACATTATGTGACTTTTACCACAATAAAAAAAAATTTTTTTAATAAATAAAAGGTGCCCTCCTTAATACAAATTGCATTGACCACAGCAGTGCATGAAGGGACACACCAATATGACAGTTAATTCTTAGAGCCTGTGTGCTTCCTGAGAGCAGTGGCTATGGTTCCCTCATTTTTGTGTCTCTTCCAAAATGCCCAGCACAGCACCCAGCATTCAATGGGCACTCAACAATTGCTAATTGAATGAGTAAATGCTAATAAAGAGGGGGAAAAAAAGAAATAAAAACACAATGAACCACTGAACCCAAGGATATCAGTAGCTATGGGCTCCCCATGTGTTAGTTATTAGCTATTAGTAGTGTGGGTGGTCTGCGAGAGATGGACTAATTCTTCTGTTGGCCACAGTGGTGTCAAACAGTATATTAACTATTGGGAACAAGGGTGTTGACTGGATTTCTGCTGTGCACTAAATGTCCCTAGCGACTCCGATGAATTAGATACATGTCCCCAAGGGCCCAAGCTATTCCTGGCTTGGAACTTACACAGTGGAAGGATCTGGTGGAACAAAAGGATGTCAGGTAAGGTCTGCAGGGATGTCTGCCCCTGCGTAAGCACACCAGGAAGCAAATTGTTGACAAATCCCACCCAAGTATCGCTAAGGAGTGGGTTATGGAATAATGGGCAGGAGGGTAATTGACACCTCACAAGGAGCTTAGAGGGAGCTGTTTACCCACAATTTTGCCATTTCCTTCCTTTTAAATCTTCATCACAAAATTTCTGCCATGATCACGCGCACTTATGATTAAAGAGTTACTGACAACACACACGCAGACTCGATCACAGATAAACCAAAGTGAACAAATGAACCTCTATTACAGATGAATCAATATCTGTAATGATCTCTAGTTTTGTTTTTGTCCATTGATCATGTAGAACTCATCCACTTTTTAAACAATTATATTTCCCTTAATTTTTAACTGTAGCCATTTCTTCTTTGTTTTAGCATGGGAAACATGTTGCCCACTTCCTAGATCCAAACTTCAACCAATTTGCACTATGTTTTTTTTCTTTTATTTCAAGATTTAGGAGTTTTGATTCCCTCCTAAATTGTGAAGTGGTTTGTTCTTTAAAAGAAACCAGCAAACTATAAAAGGGTCCTTTAAACTTCTAGGACATCAGTTCACTTTTTCAGGAGAACAGTTTGAAGAGATGGGGTAAATGAAGTAGAAACATTCAGATTAAATTTCCTTTGAAATCCATGGGTTTTAAAATTAAGGGAAAGTGATTGGCAAAACATGTTTTGGTTTTTGCCGAAACTGAAATGTTTGAAAAATAGTTCAAGATGTTCTTCCACACCCCAACCAACCACATCCATCTGGGGCTATCCATCTCTAGTTTAAATCTATTTTTATCCATCCACTATGCAAAGAACAGAGCTCCTTACTGCAGCCAGAGGGCCACCATATTTTTCTAAGGGAGAAGAACATGCCGGAAGTCTGAAGAGTGGATACACAGTCTTATGTCCTACGTCCTGCTCACGATATTCTTTTCAGAAAAAGAAAGTTCTAGACTAGGTGGTTGTGAAAAGACAGTTGCTTCTACTAGACTTCGAATCAGACCAGGAATGTGAGAACAGTTCCTTTGCTTATGTGTCTATCATCTATCTATCTATTCATTCTCATAGTCAACCTTTCCTTCATTCAACAAATATTTATTGAGTGCCTCCCATGTGCCAGAGATTGTAGGAACATAAAAGGAAGTAAAAGATAGCCCCTGGTACTAGGGAGCTGACCATCTTTTACAGATATTTTTGGAGTGTAATGTGTGGAAGGTACCATATTTAGGGCTGAGTAGGGGCACGGAAGGAATGAATAGACCTGCTTGGGGATGACAAAGGGGAAGATTTCATGGAAGAGCCACAAAAGCTGACACAAGATGCAGGTGAAAAGAGGAGAGTGGTTGGAAAACCATGAAGCATAAAGGAAGAGTATGTTGGAGCATTGGTTGGGATGTTATTCATTCTAACAGGTAGACCAAGGAGAGGTTGGGAAAAGCTAGGTGGATGCTCACTGGGGGTGGAGGAGGGTTGGAGGAGCTATTCCCCTACTGAGGATCCTTTCCTTTCTTTTCAAAATTTGGTTGCTGGCTCTCAACCTGTTTGGCAGCCTCCTGGTTGGTGCTGTAAGTCAGAGTCATGGGTTGGGGCTGAGCTCTGCCTGGACACATGTGAGCCTTCCCTCCTCTCTGGGACTTGGCTAGACTAGATGATCTATAAGGCCCACCAGAGAATAACCACATAGTCCTTGCTCTGAAAATGACCCAAATTGTAGATCCCCCTCCCCTTTTTTTATTCTAATAATCAGAGTTGGGGAAACTTGCTGCGGAAAGTCTTGTCTTCTCTAGTTGCACCTTGCAATTCTGATGCCCGTGGGCCTGTGTTAGCCTCTTCACAAACTGAAGCACCACGAAGGGATTTCTTACTTCAGAGAACAGCCAGGGGCCCTGGAGACATGTCTGCCTTGTGGACTGACAAACAGGCTTGGATGACACTCAGCTGTGACTATAGCTGTTTGGTTATGGTTTTCTTTGGGGTGTAATAAGAATTGCAGTTTCCTCCTATTGTACTGAAACTGCCAGTTAATTTGTAGCTGTGCGTCCACCTAATCGTAGGACTGAAAAGCTAGCTGTCCTTTGCATACATGAAAATGGTGATATTAGTAATTGGGTTGTCACGTGTGGCATAATACGTGGTTTGGAAGCCATTATAGGATTAGAGGCAATTTGGAGATTATCGTCTCCATGACATCACCTATGGGTGTTGAGACTGGCAGGTCCGTGCTTTCTGTGATTCAGATGACATGGTTTGAAATATATGTAGGTCAGGTTTTCTGCTCTATTGCCCAAGGCATTATATATATACGAGAATCTGGACGACTCTATACCAAAGAGCTGCTTGACGTTTTTCCGATGAGCACTGTACTATTCCTAAAGTCAGAAAATACAAAAACAAAGCCGAGTACACATGTGTAGGCTGATCCGATTTAAAACTAGCCCTTCCCTTTTTCCAGGTCCAGCTCTAAAGCGTATAGAGGATTTGCCATCATCATTCCTGCAAAGTGTCACGTGGAACTTCTGTTCCAACAATCAGCTCTTAGGACTCTCAGCCTCTTTCTGAGTTTTGCAATGAGAGAGGAGGGAGTCTCTAAAGCTTTGGGGCTCCATCCCTACTTTGGTCCTTCCTTTGGCTACCTCGCCTCAACAAGGCTTTGTTTTCTCCCCTTCTGAAACCTCCTTCTCCTCCCTGGGTCCCGGCCCTGGACACTGTCAATGGATTGGAAAAAGCTAGAACAGGATGGCTCTTTCTAGGAGTTAGGAGATACATGTGGAAGGGATCAGCAGAGGTCACTCCGGGGAGCTTTTTACTTTCTGCTCCAGCCTTCTGAGGTCTGTGCCCCTGGACATGCTACTTAACTTCTCTTAGCCGCAGATAAGAATGGGAGTGGGAAGAATAATGCCATTTCCACCCAGAATCCTTTTCTGACCCAATAGCCCTTCTAGATTCTTCCCCAGCGCCCTTGCTCATGCCTCTCCCAGCACTTGTCTGCCTAGCTCTGTGAGCGAAGGGGACCATGAGGTTGACATGTAGACGCACAGTAGTAGGGAATACCTGAGTTAAAAGAAGACTAAATGATTCCTCGTGGCACAGGATTTTGTGAGGCTAAATGAGGGATCACATGTGAGCTCCTAGGGCACACGTGTCACCTTATAGGCATCAAGCAAAAGTCAGTGTCCTTTATTCATCCTTGTGTTGCAGGGGCTCCATCAAAGCTGTAGGGCTCGTTTGTGTAATCATCAAGATTCCTCAAGGCCCTCTGCATGGCCATGCTCAGAGACACATCGGGAGAACTGGAAATGGTACACTGCCACTCTTCAAGTGTCAAGGAAGTCGTTCCAACTCACCAGGCCACACACCCCCAGAGCCATCCCTGTGAGCAGAGACTTCTGCATGGCAATGGCTGGGCCCCCAGTAACCCACAGACTCATCCAAGTGGGGACACCAAGCTCCAGAGATGAGGGAGGGCCCAGGCAAGTCAGAAGTGTGCTATAGTGAGAAATTATGATGAATCTAGAAGCCACAAGACGTATACTTTACGAAGACAGTCAATATAATAATTATGTTTCTTTGCACGCTCGAATTTGTGGACCAACATTCATGCCTGCTACTTAGGTTGGCATTTAGGAGCTGAAACCATCCCTGGATAGGACTCAGACCTTTGCTCCTTCAGAGATCATCTGCCAGGCCCCGGGTGTGGAGTGTGTGTGTGTGTGTGTGTGTGTGTGTGTGTGTGTGTGTGTGTATGGGCTTTGAGCAATGGGGAAGTCCATGTGTTTTCACTTTGTGACCAAGTATCCCAGAGTCCCCCAAAGTCTTCTTTCAGATGTTGTTAGCATTATCAGTTCTTGAATTTTCTTAAGAAGCACATTTCATGTGGTTCCCTAAATGTTAGAACTCTTTTACCCCCAGACCCAGCAGAAGACTTTCATAGGGTTTCCATTAAATGACCACAATGAAATGCGCATCGTGCCATGTTTGAGAATCCCCACTTTAACAGGGGTCCGCTCTCATGCTGTCTGTTGGCGAGGCCTCGGAATCACTCAAGTATGTCTCTAATTTGTGCTGCTCTCGGGAGAAGTATCAACAGTAAGAGATCACTTTCATAAGCGATATCATATCCTGATTGAACATTGCCAGGGAGTCTTAGGCCACTTGGTGGTTGCATAGGCCTTAGATCCAATTACAGCTGTAAAAGTGGTTTGCATTAGAAGTTCTGACTCTACGATTTGATCATTATAAGTAGGATAAACCACCAAAAGAATGTGAATTGCCTTCACTAAAAGGATGTAATAGCCCAGAGAATATCTTTCATATTTCAAATTAGGGAAATCCAGCACTGCCCTCTTCCCTGCAACTACTCCTTTAACACTAGTCAAAGCAATGCCAAGTTCTGCATTTGGTGGGTATCTCTGGATCCTCCAGCCAAAGGGGTTTTAGTTCTTGAATAACCAAAAGGGCCTTCCTATAGGACCTCTTGCAGAGCTCACCCTGAGAACTGAGGTTCAAGGGTGCTGTATCAACAAAAGGCAGCTGTCCTACGCTTGTACTAAGTGCCCAGAGACTTTGAAATGGTCCCCTGCCCACCTTCCCCTCCAAGTGACTCCTCCCGAAGGCTGTAATATTCCTGCCTGAAGCTGCCCAACTGTGGAAGCATTTGTGTCCGAGATGCTGCCTTGAGGAGGTTCATAGGCAATATGTCCATGTTGGATGTTAAAGAAATCAGTGTCTCCAAGGACTTTGAAAGGCCATTATCCTGGCCAGAAGCCATGAAAGGGCCCCAGCCACTTCAGAGTCTGCACACAAATGTGACCTTCAATCCATACCTCGCCCCATCTCAGAGCAATTTACCCACCACCAATGCACATGCCCTTGCTGTTCTCGGAGAAGGAATCCATGGCTAAGGAAGGGCTCAGACGGCCTAGAAGGATGGGTGGGAGCCTCAACATTCCCTAGAGGCCCCTGGTTACCCAAGCACACAAGATACGCCAGCTCTCCGTTCAGCCTGGTTACTGCTCATCCAGCACCCCCTCTGTTATTGCTGTGAAGATGCAGAGAAGCATGAGACAGAAGAAGGGGAAAAAGAGCAGGCAGCCCTTGACCTCCATCTTCTCCACCCCGCTATCCCCCAGCACCCTCCAGCACTCCCCTCCCCCCCACCCCAGTCATAGGCAGTAAGGACAACCCAGTCACAGCACCTTGGAAATGGGCCTCTCAGAAGCCCACTTGACCAGAGTGAGATGTAGTGACGCGTCTTTGGCAGGGAAGGCTATGTCAATTTTCTTTTTTTTAGAAACAAATGTATTTATATAACCAGTTCATGCTGGGACTTCATTTGCGGCATAGAATTACTTCGAAGAGAAGTCAACGTATAGACCAGTAAAATGGTTTGCAGAAACTCTCAGTAGTGCCTTAACTTTCTGAAAGAAGTTTTATTGGACATACTTGCTTCAAATTAGGGCATTTTACAAAAAGAACAGTAGGTCTCATTTAGTCAATTTTCCACAGCTCTGCAAATGCTCTTTTCTCCCTCCCTCTCATCGTTTTATTTCCCCATCCCTTCCTTCCTTCCTTCCTTCCTTCCTTCCTTCCTTCTTTCCTTCCTTCCTTCTCTTCCTATAACTTTCCTTTCCACCCTCTCTTATTTTTTTTAAGAAAGAAATTACATTCTATCATCTTCCTTCTAAGTAATGACATTATTTTAAAATCCAGAGTTGAGCTGCAAATGAAAATTCTTACTTGCATTCTATATATGAGAACTCAAATGACTCTCCAATGCTAATTAAACTGAAAAATTTAATTGCCAATTACTTTTTTTAAACTACAGAATATCAATTGTTATGAAATGGCCTAATTCAGTATGTGCGTGTGCGTGTGTGTGTGTGTGTGTGTCTGTGTGACTTCCAATTTGCCAAGAGAATTTTTTTTTTTTTTTTTGCGGTACGCGGGCCTCTCACTGTTGTGGCCTCTCCCGTTGCGGAGCACGGGCTCCGGACGCGCAGGCTCAGCGGCCATGGCTCACGGGCCCAGCCGCTCCGCGGCATGTGGGATCTTCCCGGACCGGGGCACGAACCCGTGTCCCCTGCATCGGCAGGCGGGCTCTCAACCTCTGCGCCACCAGGGGAGCCCTGCCAAGAGAATTTTTGATTCTAAAGTTGGATCCACTGATTCTCACGTGGAATAATGTCAAGACTGAGAAGCCAACCCATCTGGGACTTCAACCCTAACCAGAGATTCAGCATCAAATAATCCACTGAGTGCGTACCTCTCAGTCTACTTGCACAGTGATAAGCCACTCTCCCTGCCTGTGGAACCCCAGGGATTTCTGATCCTGATAACAGCACTCAGATGACAATGCGGGAGCTCAGGAGAGCCGGTGCCTCTTGCACCTACCAGCTGTAATGCGGAGCGCGTTATACAGACAAATCAGGCCCCCCGAGTAATATGCTTTCACCTCACAGCAAGCAGCATTTGAGTTCAGGGAGAGAAAATGTGTATTAAGAGAGCAGGTTAAAAATCGACATTATCCCAGACTTTCATGAAATCAAAATTATGGCCATGATGCTAAGTTATTATAATGTATTTATTACCAGGATTGCTTTCATATTTAACCAGTTTGGCCCATCTCCAGACCTGTTTTAAAATGCACCACCTTGCCCACCTTTCCCATTTTCATATGAAAAACAGGAAAGCAAAAACTAATTTACTCAGAGAGACACAGAGCCTGTTTGCCCGTTTATCTCTTACAGACCACCCCTCAGTCCAATGTTGACAGTACATGATATTCCATTAATCTGTCTAATGAAAATTTAACCAGTGTTATAAACAAATAATTGGCTATTATCTTCTCAAAGATCCCGAATAAATTACTTCTGCTTATTTTCCCCCCTCTCTCAGTGCTCAAAAGCTAGTCCTTTCTGATGGATGTCACAGGGAGAGGAAAGGGGGAATCGGCACCATCCCGGTTCAGCTTTGCAGGCAACTGCTGTCACTGTCACGGACAGACTCTGGGAACTCGGGGATGGACCACAATGAGGGGTGGGGGAGGGGTGGCAGGAGGGACAAGCCCCACCTGTGGGTCACCGGCTTGGCTCGCTTTTAGGAACCACTTTCTACACCTCTCATTATCTCCACACTCCCCTACCGTTTTTCCTGCTCTAGTTTTTTTTTTTTTTCCTGCCTTCCATTAGATTTCTCTTTCCTTCCTGCTCCTAAGCCTCTGAGTTCTTTTCTTTTTGAATTTTACTTTATTTTTTTATACAGCAGGTTATTAGTTATCCATTTTATACATATTAGTTTATGTATGTCAATCTAACCCTCTGAGTTCTTACAGGCGTCTTCATCTCTCATTCTCAATTCAGCCACACACCCAGTACCCCCAATCCGCCTGTAGTTCTCTTACTGCTTTGCTGTTATAATTGTAATTTTCAAAACACAGGGTCTGCTTTAAAATGGAGCGCCTGGTGCCAAAATGGTTGGCACGTCCGACGTTGAATAATTCAACGAAACTATTTGGATAAGGTACAGACCCTGTTTGTAGCATTATGTTGAGTCAGACAAATTGAAGGAATCTATTTCAAGCCATTACTGCTAAAAAGCAGTCCCGCCTCCACAGTTCCACATTAAAATTAGAATGGCTTGGCTAAATGGCAGGGAATTGAAAGGGAAAATCTGAGCCAGTCCTCAGGATACTGCCTTGCCTTTCTTCACTTAGTCATCTATCTTCTCTACTAGATCACAACTTTTTTTAAAGACAGGGATTACATCTTGCTCATCTATTTCATTAACATGTGACACATGGAAAAAGTCCTAAGTGACTAAATGAATGAATAAATGTAAGCGTTGTGGGCTCCTTTAAGAAAAATTCCTCCCAGGAACAAAGGTAACAAAATTATTAGAACGATAGATATGAAGATTTCATTTTTATAATGGGCCTCCTTTCTCAAAGCCCTTAGATTTCCTAATACCCACAAGTCAAGTCCCACAATCTATGCCGCAAACTGCAAAAACGAATTTAAACACCGTTTGCGTTTTCCCTTAAATGCCTAGTAAAAATATCACCACTGTTCATTATGAAACAATAAAAAAAGAGCAGAGAGGGGTCATTCTCACTCTGCGGTTCTCAATCTTCAGAACGAACAAATCATCTAAGAAGCTTATTATATGTAGATCCTCAGGTCCACTCTCAGATTTGGATTCGTGGACCTAGGCTTCTGCTACTGTGTCAAGCACCTCCAGAGATTCTGATGTAGGTGGTTGGTGGACAACTTACTAAGAAATGCTGCTCTGATGAGAGCCTGAGCACCTCTTGGAATCACCTAAAGCTTCTTATTAGGCTGGGACTTCCATGTGCTATGAGTAAGAGGTTTACATCTTCAGAGAAGGCCCATGGGCTCAGTCCTGGACTGGAGGAGGGGAAAGAGGGAGCTGCCATCCCCCCCGCTTGGCCCCAGTGGCTGCTTCAGTCAGTACTCCTTCAACATGAATCTTCACTGCTAATGTTTCATCCATGGGCCATTCCAGCTTGCAGGTCAGTCTGGCACTTAAGAGAATGGTTAGGGCTGGAAATCCAGAATTAGAATTCAAGCAAAGTCTCAATAAGTTGAAACTTTCTTCCAATGTATAAGTTTCCAATAAATAGTTGCTCAGATACTCAAGCCTGAGAGCATATCTGTCCCGGTGGAAAGATAACACCAATAACCAACATTGGTGCCGGTGTGTCTCACACTCGTCATTACATTTGATCTACACAATAACCCTCTGAAGATGTGATCAGGACTCAGTTCTTCCCACCCAACAGATGTAAGATCTGAGGCCCAGAGCAACCAGATGAGCTGTAGAAGTTCTTTGATAGGAGCACTGTGACAGAGTCAGATGGAGATTACAGGGCAGGTAGGACATCAGGATATCAGGATGGCCTTGGGGAGGATGCGAAACGGTGAGGATCCCTTCCCAGACACTGAGGGCCAGTGTGAATGGACACCAGTGGGCCCACTGAGTTGGTCTTTACCATCTATGTTAATGGCGCATTACCAGGGATGGGACCTCAGCCTGACATCCCAGCATTGAGGTCTCATCACTACTACTACTGCAAAATTTGCAGAGCTGCCTCTCAGGGTGGTTGAGACAGCATATGTAAAGCACGTGGCCTGACCCGCAGAAGGGGCTGGATTACTGATAGCTGCTATTATGGTAATTACCGTTCTGACCTCAGAAACGTGTACGCTGCCCTCCGGGGTAGTGCAGCCAGGCCCAATGTGAGGCAAAATTGCAAAGCAGGTGTGATCATTCCAGGGCAGAGGGCTTTTCGGTGCCCTCAGACCCCACAGCTGGGATTATGGTCCCAGCACGGCTGCACCATGCCCTGCTCTAATCACCAACAAGGCCACTGCGGGAACTGGTCTTCTCAAACAGGGAGAAAAGTCCTTGAGAGAGAGGGTGTTCGTTTATAAACTTCTGAAGGTGCTTTATGGTTTACAGAGTGGCTAATGAACAGAAACATATATTTGGCTTGGTCTAGGCTCATAGGAAAGATCTGGATTTCACTGGAAAATAGACTATTTCCTCCAGTAACCCCCAAAGCAATCAAAGACACTGAGTAATTTGATCTCTGAGAATCAGTTTTAAAAAATTAAATAAAATACAGCTTCATTTAGAGAAGAAAAATAAAATAATCCCCTCCAAAGGAGTAATCATTAAATCATTCCCACGGGTATGAGCAAGGGAGGAAGTGGAAACTCATGGATACAATCCACTGCATTTGTAGAGAAACCTGCGGGATTCACCAGCCAGCTTCAGATGCAGACTTCATCAGCGGCCACGGGCTGAAAATGTGTCACCTGTGGCTGCTGTTGTGACAAAGACTGAGCTGGAATGGGCACAAGGAACGGGGACCTAAATGGAATTAAGTTGTCCTGGCTCGTCTCATCCCATCCCTGGTCCGATCAGGACTGCGGGTGGAGGCAGGGCACCGACCACTAGTGATGGTCCTTTCCGTGTAATCCACCAGCCACGTCCACCAGTCTACTGGGGCTTCCTGATACAATGCTGATCATTTGGGGGTGTGTCTTAGATCTAGTACAAATCTGCAGCTGCCTGATGAGAACCCACCCTGGAGAGTCACCCAAGCAGCCCAATTCAAGCCGATTTGAATATCGGTCAAAGGGATGATCCTTGGGAATCTTTCTTCTCTCATCCAGTGACTCCAAAGACCAGGAAAATGTGAGCATCATTGCTCAAGAGCCAGAGGAGGTAGGAAGCAAAGGTCTATGTAACCTTGGGAACTTATTCTTCCAACATGCCGAGTGTTAGCATAACAATAATACTCACAGAGCCAGTGTTGATTGTGTACTTTCCATATGCCAGGCAGCATTCTAAGTCCTTCCATGTATAGTAACTCATTTCCTCCTCACAACATCCTTTTGAGGTAGGCACCGGTACCATCCCCAGTTTACAGATGAGAAAGCTGAGGCACGCATGAAGTGACTTGTCCTAAACTACACAGGGAGTAAGCAGGAGAGTCAGGATTAAACTCAGGCCATCTGTCTTCAGCGCCCATGTGCTTAGTTGCTGCACTGAACTAGGGTTTTCAGTCGCTTTAGACAACATCTCCTTCCAAATGTCTGTGCTATAGCTTCCCCGGGAGAACCACGCTTTCAGAAATGCTTGAGTTGGAGTTTCTCCCTTCCTCTGGTAACGAAGCGCCAAGTATGCAGCAGGGGCGCACGCCGATCGCCCAGAAACCACATGGCCTATCATATGTCCTTCCTCATAATTTATTTTTATGAGAGTAGTAAGTGGTATCAGCATTTTATAAGCATGTATTTATATTTGTTAATTTAATTTATGCAAATGCCTCATTTACGTAAATCATACACAGATCCACCATCAGGATATCTTTAGGGAAATTATATGATGAAGATATTTAGGGATCTAACATATACAATCAGAGAATGCAAATTATTTTTACTGCATGTTCTTTACGCCATTAAGTTCATAAAATGTCAACAGTCTGGTTTTACTAAAGCTCACTTTGCAGTGTTTTGGTTGCTTTGGTCTTTCTTTCCTTCTTGCCTCATTTCATCGCTTCTGGGATGACCAGCTCAGGCCAGGGTGCTGCTGGGAGAGAGGGAATCTCAGCTGAAGCTACACTGGAGAAGCCCCGCTTTTTCGTTCTCTTCTGAGGGATGAGGTTACAGTGTGTAAACACAGTGCTGTATTTCGTAGCTATCCCAGGGCTTTGGGCTTGATCCCTTCTTGATAGTGGTGTCCTCATTACCCATTCATGGCGCTGCCAGGCAGCTATCGTGAATAATAAGCTTCCCCCTAAATATGGACCATCGGTTCTGAGTTTCTGGCATGTTGCTTCAATGAGTGGGGTGGGGGGTAAGATTTTTATCTCACTTCAGGGAGGAAACCCTGTATGTGACTTTATATCCGGTTCTGGGACTGGAGAAATGCCTTTAATACTGTGAGCCTTAAGAATCAAAGATGGCAAAAGGTTGTAGGGATGGATGTTTGCGCCCATACCCATAAGGCAAGAAAATGGGAGTTAGAGCAGACCTGACGTGATCTTCTGGTCATGAGGACCCAGAACATTCAGCCGTGCAGCCTACAAGAGCCAACGCTGCTTTTTACAATGAAAGCTGAGACTGTCATCTTTGTAGTAAAGTAAAAACATTATCGTCACCAGCTGTCTTCCCCACCCCCTGTGCTGCTTACAAGAACCATTGGCCACCAGTAAATACATACATAAATCCTTGTTTCTACTTGCCCTGGAGCCTGCTACATAGGATTGCCCGTGTGAGAAGCAGTGAAACGCCACCTATGGAGCACGTGTCTTTCCGGCCTTCCCTTTGCAGCTCATAATTGGAAACTCTGCTGGTTTTCAGTCCATGACATCTTCAGGCGTCTGACACGTCTCTATGGGTCATCCAGGTGCCCTGGTTTATATGTCAATTTCAGGGGCCCTGGAAGATAACTCTGCCCTCAGGACCCAGAAAACTCCAATTTTTTGTACACCTCATGGCCTGTATTTTCAGCCAGTCCATCCCTTACACAGCATCCAAATTTGGAGAAAATCTATCCAACAGTTTAGTGTAAATTGGATTATAGACAGAAACAATTTGAATATAGATTGTATCTCTATTAAAGTAAGCATTTAATAGACTTTTAAAGAAAAGTCACTTCACCATCATTTGGGCTATTCACAAAGCAATTTCCGACCCACCCTGAGCTCCTGCTGTGGGGCGGAGGGGGGCAGCTCAGGGCACAGTTACTGGTTCTCCACAGAAAGCAACACAGTATTCATACTTTTCTAAATGGAAAGAGCATCTACTTTTAGCTCAGACACTAAGAGAAATGCAGAATGGTCCTGCTTATCACCATGGTCGCCCAGCACACGGGGACAGGGGACCCTGGGCCACTGGATCAGAGCTGCAGCAAGGGACAGCTGCTCCGCCTGGGAGCCAGAGGCAGGCAGGCAGCCGCCATGTGCAGCACCTAAATGGGGATGACTGGAGCCTTCCCGTCACACTGCCATGGTCCAAGGGTCGTATCCAGAATGATGATTGAGCGTCTGAGAAACTGAAGGTACAGAACTTGGTCTCTGTCTGAATCAGATAAAAAAATTTGCCTTGAACCTCAACTGTTTCTTACATTTGTGCTTTTGTTTCTGTCATGCCTGCTACCTGGAATACCTGTCTTTCCTCTTCACCTGGTCAATTTCCTCTTATCATTAACGTGTGCCACCCGCATCTCACTCCCTCCTTTCCTTCCTTCTCTGGGCTGCTCATAAGAGTGACCAGACCTCTCAGCACGCTCTACCCACCACACTCTTATAATTCCCCATCCAGTGTTGGGCACTTAGGAGATATTTAACAAACACATGGAATAAATGGATGAACATTTCTGTGTTTGTCTCCCCTGACCCCCATGGGGCTGTGGTTTCCTCAACGGCACAGACAGTCTTAGCCAACTCTGTGTCCCCAGAACCCTGCATGTGTTTTGGGCAGAAAATATGTCTCTGAATAGCTGAATGAGTTCTCTTAAGACAGTAGTGAGGGTCCTCAGAAAATGTTCAGCCATAGTATATTTGGGCTAAAAGGTTTGATTTTAAGGGACTGAAGTGAGAAACATAGCAATTTTTCCTGAGAAAATTGGGACACCGGGAGCTAAGCAATGTTTACACCAGAACTTTAGCAAAAGAGTACATTAAAACAAGGTGTGCCTTGGGAGGGAAGGCAACTTTGCCAGGACCTGTCCCACACTTCAGTGATGATTATTTGTTATAAATAAACACAAGCATCATTTATTTTTAGCTTTTTATAATCTCCTTTGGGCTCTGCCATTTCAACAAAGGTCAAGAAATAAGGACATAAATGATATTCTGGAAGCCAATTCTCTTTCCTGGAATCTCTCTTGAGAGCTTAGGTGGTGAATAGCATCTTACCTTCCTCCAGCCTCTGGCACCTAACCTCTCACTGATTGTTTTGTGGTTCCTTACAAATCAGTGAATCTCGTGAACCAGGTCTAGGCCCAGTTATTATACAGAAAAGTGATTAAATGTGACCAGAACATTTTAATTCAAGGAGACCTATTCTCTAACTCAAAACAAAACAAAACAAAAACAGAATGGTTCACAATTTCCATACTTGCTCTGCATGGTAGATTCATTTCTGAGGGAGGAGCCGGCATTGCCTTGTTGCTGCAACAAGCCTCCAACGAGCTGCTCGCAGTTGATGGGCAGCTGTCTTACTCCTTTCCTTTTCCTCTTCACTTTTTTCTTTTTTTTTTAAATGCAGAGAGCTTGCATCTTGCTTCTGCTAAACTTTTGACTTGAGGCTAAAGAGATAATTGGAATTTTTAAATATATGACCAATATGAAGTAATAAGAAAAGTCAGTTTTGACATTAGTCAATGTCTGGTTTTTGTCTGAGTTGTAAAACACCAGGTAAGCGGGTTTTAGAATGCCTGTGCAGCTCACCCAGGGCAGCATTAATCTGGGGGGAGGGAGATGCAAAGTCTAGTCCAAGCACAGGTTTACTCTTGAATCAGTCCCCTCTGCAAAGTGTCCCCCTCTCTTGGACTTGACTAAAACTTCTGAACTGGGTACTGGCATCTAGGTAGGAGCTGTTTAGAAGGAAGGAAGGAAAGGAGGAAGGAAGGAAGGAAAGGAGGAAGGAAGGGAGGGAGGGAGGGAGGGAGGGAGGAAGGAAGGAAAGAAGAAGGGAGGGAGGGAGAAAGAATTCTATTTTCTTTACTTTTAGACCTTTTTTGCAGAGGTGGTGATATTAAAATATTTAACAACAGAATGGCAGGGCACCAGCCAAGCAGAAGGGCTGCAGTATTGTGGCAGGTCTCAGTGGCTCTGCTGAGCCAGGTGTTAACCCTTCTGTGGCTAGGTGGTTGTTAAATATTTTAAAGATTATGTTTGACTAAAGTTATATTAACCCCAGATGGGAAAGGGGAGCCAGTAAGCTCCCCAGGAAGAGGGTTCAAGTGGTTTCTGCTGAAATTATAATCACCGTAATCCCCAGAAGCTTTCTCCTCCACAGAGATCACAACAGGGATGGGTCATTTTGCTGATCTGATAAAAGGATTCTTGGTGCAGAGGGTTGGAGTCCCTGAATGCCCCCTCGTTTGACATCAGTGTTTTACTGCATTGATGTGGCCAGGTTCCCACCTCTGTGTTCATGGAGCTGTGCGCTGATCTGTTCAAACATTCACTGAGTACCTGCTGTGTGCAAAGCACTTTGGAGGGAAAACCGGCCTTAAAAGCTTCCCACTTTTTACAGGTGTCACCAACAGTTGTCCACAGATTTTTTCTTTGTTTGTTTGAACTGCACAGTGTTTAAAAAATAATTGAACAAATATTTTAAAATCATGAGATTTTATTTTAAATTCCAGATTTCTAATCTTTTGGGGGAGAAACCCCTAAATCTCAGAGGCTCTGATGACACTGAGCCCACATGTCCCCCTGGAATTTCGGATTCTCCCACAATCCACTGGGGCAGCCCCTGCCCCATCTATTGATAGTTGTGGATTGAGTCACCACTGCCCGAACCCCTCCCAGCTGTCACACAGCCAAGCTCCCTCAATTATGTCACAGAAACTGTAGGGCAGTGGTGGGGAGGGAAGGCTCTGTGGTGGACAGCTGACCCTTCTCACTGTGTTCCCTTGGGCAAGTTACTGAATCTCTCTCTGCCTCAGTATCTTTACTTGAAAAATGGGGATAATATAGTTCAGACTGTCTAAGTTTGTTGTAAAAATTAAAAAGAGGTCATAAGAATACAGTGCTTACAGCAGTTCCTGGCACATAGTAAGTGCTCAATAAACATGCCTGCCCCTAAGAATACAGAAGATGAGGACGATGTGGATGCTGTCCTCAACCAGCCATAACATGTAAAATGAGCATTTAGAAAACATCTTTGATGGCTTTAGTTCGGAGACTGGTCCCTACAATTCCCTCCTGAACACCCTTTCCCACTATATTTCGTGGGCACCAAATACAAACATCATTTGTGTACAGCTGGCGCTCAGAAGGGCAGAAGCAGAACAGGCAGAAGCAGATTGATTCTCTTCTCCTGATGGGACTGCAGACAGGTCTCTGAGAGGCCATGTTCCACCCACCACAAGAAGAGAACCTAGAGGTCACTGTAACTAGCCCACTCCCCCAGAGCCAGATGCCTTCAGCAAAAAAAAAAAAAAAAAAAAACCTCCAGAAAAAAAAGCCCTGAATGAACAGTGTTGCACATCAACTAATCTGTGATTCATACATATTCAGAAGGAAAGTGAGTGAAAAACCAGCATTTCAGACAGCTTTACATTTTCAAATTAAGTTAATAAAATAAGATTTCCAATGTAATGACAAATTAATTCTTCTTTTCATAAGTTTATTAAAATAAGCATCTCCTATCTGCTAACTAGCGCTGACATATGCTTACATAGATACATCCCACCCAGTAACCTAATCTCCCAGCAATCTTGAAGCAATTAACTCCTTCTAATCTTGAGCTAACAAAGCCCACCGTGCCAAAGGCCCCTGAGAGCGCCCCTCCAAAGGCCTGCTTGGCAGCCTCCCTCTAGCTCTGCTCAGAACATCCAAGCAGGGAGCACTGAAGTGGTCCAGCCCAGTGATTCCTCTGAAACAACCAGATGAGTCATCACAGATCATAAGATCTTCATTAACTCCTTATTTCTCTGCTAATTAACACAAAAAGAATGAGTTGAACGCCTGACAGTCAATGACTGACCCACTGCTTGGTGGTTAATGGGATGCAAATGACGTCTAATGAGGGTCTCTCCTTGCAGTGTGGGCAGCTGGCCTACTATTTTTGTTGTGGATTTTCAAGTGTGGGAGCTCCATGAAAAGAGTTTACCTAATAATTTAAACTGCAGCTGAGTTTGTAATATAAAGTCCATGCATTCATGTAAGTCCTACACATGGCAGACTTAACAGTTAACTACAAGGTTTAACTGAAAATACCATAATTTAGGAGGAAAAAAAATACAGCTCCACGCCCTTCCAAATGAAGCACAATATTTGTTGATTATGTTAAGTTCTGTGATGCATTTTGGATTTTTTTTTTTTTTTTTTTGCGGTACGCGGGCCTCTCACTGTTGTGGCCTCTCCCATTGCGGAGCACAGGCTCCAGACGCGCAGGCTCAGCGGCCATGGCTCACGGGCCCAGCCGCTCCGCGGCATGTGGGATCTTCCCGGACCGGGACACGAACCCGCGTCCCCTGCATCGGCAGGCGGACTCTCAACCACTGCGCCACCAGGGAAGCCCTGGATTTTGTTTTAATATGACAGTGGTAAGCATATTATCGAAACATTGCTTTTTTGTTCATCCTGAGCATAGCCTTTGCAATCTATTAGAATTTTAAAATGCTGGCTACAGAAACCAAAGTTTCATCCTCAAAGATTTGTCTCAGAATACAAGTAGAAAAATCAGCCAAAATCTGTTTTGGGTGTTGTCAATAAAATGTGGATTCAATAAGGAGATTTGAGCAATGAGGTCAACAACGTAGACAAAAGAAGGAATTTTCCTATCTATCCTATCATCTATTAATGATAATTAAGTGACACACTTATAAACAAGAGTGTAAATGTTTAAAAAGTTTTAATGAAGATGCATTTTTCTTTATTCTACCCACTACCACTCCGTTAACCTGGATGGGGAAGACCCTCTGCAGTTAAAACTCTTGAGTTCTCTTCTCAACCCACATCTTTCAGAACCTTCTTTTTTTTTACTAATAAATTGAATTGGCAGCTCACTCATTGAAGAGACGTAGCATTGCCATGATCAATCTACACTAAAGTCTTTTTTAAGAACAAAGAGCATAGAATTGTTATTGTGAAATTCAAAAGAATTATCACTCTATAAAATAAATTCTCTGAGTTTGGACAACATCCAGACCCATCCCACTTGTACCTGTTTATTTTTTCAACAACTAGAACCTATTGGTGCATATAAGTAGTCGAATTTATGCATTCTTTGAACTTTCAAGTTTAACAACAAACAGTTCCTTGCTTTCTAGTGTGGGAGAACCAGTGGAAAAGAGGAAATCATGGTAGTCAAAATTATTAGTTGTTGCTTGACATTTTTAAGGAGTTCTGGAAAGGTGATTTCTCCAAAATTGCAAACTTTTAACTCCTTTTAAATTTCAGGATCAGTTAGTGATACCCTTTCTTCTTCTTTGTTATGGAATGTCTCTTGAGCCCAGTCTTGAAAGGCGTGAAGATATTTATCCTTCTTTCCATTCTTTACACAGGCCTCAGGCCTTTGGAGTAGCTGTTCCTTCTCCTGGAATCCTTCTCCTGGCTCTGCTTTTCAGGTAGACTCATCACAAGTTGGATGATCACCTGAAGCAGCCCCTGATCACTTCCACCCTGTCAGCCATCGTTAGCGCATTACCTGCCTTCTTCTGTTTTCTGGTTGCTCTTCATCGTCTGGCATCCCCACTGGTCTGTAAGCTCCCGGAGAGCAGGGACCTTGCCTGTTGCTGCATCCCCAGATGAAGTAGTGCTTGGTGTGTAGTAGGGACTCAGTACCTGTCTACAGAATGACAGGGCATTAGATGCTCCCTCCAGAATGCAGGGATGCTCATACCTCTGTGACCTCGATCCTCTGTTTTCTCTGCCAGATTGCCCTCTATCCTCTCCTTCTTCCTGGGGAAGCCCTGCTCATGCTTCAAAGACTCTGTTTAAGGTGTTCTCTTCTTCACAGCTTTTCCCAGGCCCCCAAAGGAGAATTCAGATCCCCATCTTCACTGGGTTTAAATGTTAGTGCACTGACTCCTGATGGGTTACATGTCTCTCTGTTTCCTAGGCTGCCCTCTGAGCTCACAGAGGCTGGAAATCTTATCTCATTCTACTTTGAACCTCTCACACCAAGCACAGTGCCAGGAACTTGAAGGTCCTCAAAAAGAAACGCATTGAACAATGAAGCTATCCTTCTATTTCAAGAAGGCCTGGGAACACTAGGGTAAGTAACCATAACAGAGACGCAGCTACTCAGAGATGGTGGCGTACTTTATCTCTAACCCCCATAAGCCTCTCCCAGACACCCCCATTTTACAGATAAGGAAACTGAGGCTCCAATAGATTAAGGAACAAGCCCACATGCTCAGGAGCTGTGGTGGGATTAGAACCCATTTGGAAATGAGGACAAACCCCAGGCTCCTTTTGCCAAACTTAAGTATATTTTATTGAATGTTAACACTAACTCACCATTTTGTTGGCTTCTTCTGACAGGTTCCCTACGGGTATTGATTTCTGTATTGATCTTATGTTGGTCGTGCAGCCGAGCAGAGAGCATGTTTTACTGCTAGGAGTAGGCAGAGTTAGTGGGATTGAGTCACTGGTATGCCTGTTATTTTAACTATTATTTCCACAAAGTTTTATGCATCCCAACTCCTTAAAATTGGGCAAGTGGGACAGAAAAAATAAGAGAGGAAGAAAGAGAAAAAAATTGAAAGAGAAAAGAAAAGTAGCTAGTGGTAGAGTGTTAGTAATTTTACAACTTTGTATGAGATCATTGGAGGCCATTGAAACTCTATCAAATTCTATGGCTTTGGGGAAGCCTGCCTCAGTGACCCCATCTACAATAAGGCTTTCCTAGCACCTGCTCTAAACAGCTCAGTGGAAATCAGGAAGTGGGGAAAAAATGACATTTTAAGTAGAAGTTGCTTTAAAAAAGAACATTTTTAATAAATATGGGGGTCCATGGTACCATTATCATTACTTGGCTTGACCTTCCAAAGCTTTCAACCAGTCTTTGACATTGTTTTTAACCAATTAAACTGCAGAATTCCCTTTGCAGAATCTGTTCCCACCCGACATGTCTCTGGCAATCAGACATCCTGGGGAAGGCAGCTTGGAGTCCTGAGAGAAAGGCCACCTCTGGTGACAGTCTGAGTTTGGCTAGTAAGCCAGTATGAAGCATAGAGGCCTGTGTGATTAGTAAAAGTCGTGGAAAGCTTTGAGCTCTTCTCAGACGACATTTATAAAAGTAGCAGACTTCAGGGGTTCAGGGAAATGCATTTCAGAGTCGGGTACCCTAGCTGGACCAGTTTTAATGATCAGAGAGTCCCAGTGTGCCTACAGAGCCTTGGGTTAGTCATTGTGTCTCTTATTTGCAAACTGACTAAAGGTATGAACATGGCATCCAGGAGCATGTTGTTCTAGAAGAGATATTCATGGATTCCCCCCACCATTTGCTCTTGGCTACCACCATTCATGTGCTGCCATCCCAGGGCTTTTGAGCACAAGTGATTTGGAATCCTCTGGGCACCCACTCTGTTTCCTTCTGCCCTTTATGTGCACAAGATCTGAGAGTGGACAAAACGCAGTCAATTTAGTTGCCAGTGGCCTCTCATTAGTTCCCCATTTAAGAAAACCCGTAGCTATAGATGAATAACCAAATAATACACACCAAATATGAGAATGTGAATTATATGAAATTGAAGCACACTGTGCTCGGGGAAGAAAGAAACTAAATATGTGAGAAGGACTAATCCCAAACAACTAAAAATTCTGACGATTGTTTTTTCAAGCACGGGCTGCTGAGGGAGCTATGAAAATGGCAGAGACTCAATATAAATCTTTTCCCCCTTTTATTTAAGTGAAAACATCCTTGTATATTATGTATACTTAGAATGTCACCAATTTGGGAGGTAATCTTTTAGGTTAAGTATGTTCCCACATTAAACTATAATTATCCTCCCTTCTCTTCTTCTATCCCCCTGACACTCAACATGCTGGATTTTTGCTTCATGTTTTATTTATGGGACAGAATTAAAATGCAGATTCACAAAAACTTAAAAACTCATAATTATTCATAAAGGGCTTTAAGGTTATTTAGTACATTTTTATGAAACTCTGGGTTTGTGGGAACACGTACTTGAAAGTTGTGGAAGTCGATTAAGGTTGAGTTCTACTATGAAGTAAATCCCAAAATGATCAAAATCTTTGAGTAAAAGTATTTGTCAGTATTCATAATCTATATTTAAGTGAAGTAATGGGCATAAGTATCCTTGAAAATATATTCAAGACTGGCCTGGCAAGAGAAAAGACTTGCATATTCAATGCAAACAATCAATGTAGGACGAAAGGTCTAGTTAGAAATCTTTGATCACTAAGCAAATGTAACAAAATACAGAGATTTTTCTTGTTTTTTGGCTATCTCTATGATATTACGTGCATTTACAAAAATGCTCAAGTCTAGGAAAAATTAACACCAATTGGAATTGGATGTGTTCTATTTCTTCTGAATAAGCAGAAAGAGTAAAACGGTCACTACTGATGGAGGTGACGGCTACAGTTTTATAGAAGTGACTAAAGAGAAAAGGGCATCTGTGAATAGCTGTGAGGACAGAGTCTCTACCCTTCCCTACCCGATGATGACTTGGTCTCTTCAGTCAGCTCCAGATTAAGAACATTTTGATGGGGAGTGTGGTCCAAAACCGTTGATCGAGGGACATGTGTGTTTTGGGGACTGTTCCTACTGGAAACATCTGAAAATGTAAGATAATCAAATGCAGGGAGTGAGAAGCCCATGGGTTCTTGGGAAATTCTTCTTTACAATAGAGTGGGGCAGGGAGATGGAATAGAAAGAGCATGGACTTTGACCTTTGGTACCTGGACCTAGAATTGAATCTCTGTTCTGACACTCACCAGCTGGATGACCTTGGGCAAGTCAGTTAATCATTCTGAGTGTTGGTTGACTCATCTGTTAAAAAGAGAGAGAGCGGGGGGAAGAGAGAGAGAGATAACATCTACCTTCAAACAGCTGTGAGATAAAACGAGATAATGGACATAAAATATCTCATACAGCACCTGGCACATAGTAGGCATTGAAGAGATGTCAGCTCTTTTTATTATGTCACGTAACTTTGCTCTAGGCTTTCTATTAATATTTTAACCTTAAGTGCACATACGTGCTCATACACAAAGATGAAGATGTACAAAATCACCATGATCTTTGCATTAAATGCAGCGATGGCTGAATGGAATAGGTGCTAATCTATTTTTATCACCTTGTGTACATTACATTATTTTTAATAATATTCTATTTACCAAAGGCTTACAAAACATAAATGTATATGAAAACAGAGCTATCTTCACAATTAGAATCATTCTGCCTGAGAGAAAAAAGAGAAAGAGTAATCCTCTTTTAGCAGCTTTACCATGGCTTCTGAGCACAGTATTTCTCACATGCTCCCTCATGTTTATCTTCAGAGATAATATAATTGCATACGTGATGTACTCGAGGCTTTATCTTCAGGAACACATACTTCTTGGCGAGGGTCAGGGGCCGGGGGGGCAAAGGATGAACTTGGAGAATATTCCCAGTTCTGTTGGGGTGGGCATCTCTCTTCCTAATGATATACAGCTCCAGAAGCCAACTTTTCAAATGACTCAGTAAAAATACTGATAAACATTTAAGCCTCTTAAATACAGACATAACCTGCCGGCATGACAGTTTGAGCAATGAGCTCCATTGATTTCATGAGAGTGAAATATCTGAGTAAGCTCTCAGGATCTCACTTGTTCATTGAGCAACAGAAATGTCAGCTATCTGGCTTTTACCTGATCTCCCCTCCTTCCTTTTCCTAATTGGAAATGGCATCTAATGAGGAAGTTTGACTAATTCTGAAGATAATGCTATTGGGTTGGCCAAAATGTTTGGGTTTTCCCATAAGACATTATGGAAAAATCCAAATGAACTTTCTGGCCAGCCCAATATATATGTGCTATATTATTACTTCATGGAGAGGAAACCATGTGGATTTTTTTATGGCTATATATGATTAACCTGTGCAGTGCTGATGTAAAAAATACATACATATGTACGTGCCTGTGTGTATAATATATATATTCCCATCCACCCCCAGCCAATTGAAAGCTTACCTTCATGATAGACTGAAGCCCTGCTCTAGTAGGAAGTTCTATCGACTTTTGAGAAGGCTAGTCTCATCATAGTTTTGAGGAATTTACCCCTTAAGCTGTGGGGAAATGACAAATCAACAAATGAAATCAATATCAGCTTGAGTCACAGCACCAGACACTTAGCATGAGTTTAGACCCCATAGTCAAAGAAAAAATGTCCCTTTGTCTTTTCACTATGATCTCACTGTAGGACATTGCTGATGAAACCCCTTGATCATCCCCCTTCTGTGATTCCTGTCTGTGAGACTCATAACTCTTCTCCTGGCTTTGTTGCTGCTACTTCTTGGTTTTCTCACTGGCTTCTCTTTTCCTTCAACTCCCAAAGGCTCCCCTTTCCAACATGGTGGTATTGGTGGCATTAACAGGTTTCCAGGTCTCCTCGATTTAAAACCAGAGTATCATCTCTGAGAGACTCTGTCTGGTATCCCAGACAGCTCCCTGGACAACTCTCTCCCACCTTCAATCCTTCCCTCAGCTCCTTCCTACCGCCTGACACAGACTCTCATGAAGTCCTGCCAAGACCCTCTGGGTGGGTTCTTTGATTCCAGCTGCTGCCACAGCTGCTTCTAGAGCCCCTAATCCCATCCACCAGCTCCATCAGACTCCTCTTCTCTCCTTCTCCACAGGGACCTGCACAGCTTAAGACACCAGAGCTCAAGTGTCTGCTTGGTTTGCAAGCTGCCTTTACAACATCCAGCCAGCTGGAATCCAACACAATGGCTCATCTTTGTCACGTGTTGCAAATTGCAGGCACTACATCTTTTTAAATTTTCTGTAAAACGCAGCATGATGCTGGGTAAAGGGAGGTTTAGACATGAAATGTCCATCTGAAGATCACAGAAAATATTTTTGCAAAGTAATTTTTAATTTCACAACTCGTACCTGAGTCCACTTCCCTTGAGAAAAATGGAAGCGTGAAAAGACCTAAACCCTCTTTGAGCATCATTCCTAACCCAGGTCCCCACCCCCAAGATGGCCACTTTTATATTTGTGTTTGTGTGGGTAGGGGTGGGGAGCACTCTGTTTCTTTCAGGGCCTTCCTCTATATATTTGCATATGCAGGTTTTTGGTGCAGCTGTTTGAAGGGAAATGTCTCCTCTTTCTTCTAAAGTTAAACACTATTGAAGTGATGGATTTCACAGCTTGAGCAACTTCCTGCCTGAAATTTACCAAACTCTGTTGCTCACGTGTCTTTGTCCCTGCGACCTTCCCTCCAGATTTGCTCTTAACACAGCACACATCTTGATGCAAAGCTTCATAATCTTCAGAACATTTTAGCAATAGGTAGAACATTATAGAAAGTGACAAGGGGGCTTTTGTTGTTGTTTGCGTGTTTGGAGGAGCTCTTTTTCCCCTTCAAACACCATCACTGTAAGAGCTTTAAAGCTCCAAAGATGCCCCTGGAAAGGCTAGATTGACTGCAGCCTTGCTCCCTAAACCCTCACCCCCCCACTCCCCAACATGTTGTAAGAAGTGACTGGATCCACTTGTGTTTGAGAGAAATTGCTTGTGCCCTGATGAAGTGCTCAATAATTCCGTGGTTGGAAGCAGAACTCTGGATCCCAGAATCGGCCGGCTCGTATGCGCTCCCCTCTCTAACCAACAGCAGGGTCTTGGAATTTAATATGCTTTCAAGTGAGTTTTAGTATGTGTGACATTTTTGAACCAAAAGCTAAGTTCAGAGGAATGACAGTTTGGTGAGAAAGTTCTCAAGATGTGCTGTTGTATCTTAATGAGATCCCGATCTCAGAGGTGATGCAGTAGCTGCCTCCAGTTTAAGGATGCAAATCCCTCGATTCCCTGTTGATGAATTTAGCTAAAGGGAGAGGCCCCCCTGTCCAGACTCAGAGTTTCCCCCATCCCATTCGTTAAACTGAGCTATGTTAATAAAAATTACCCAGTACTTTTCCTATCAAAAGTGGTCAAGTTACTTCGAGGGCCCCAGAGCTTTAACTACCCCAAGGGAAGGAGGGACAGTGATAATATCATTCCCCTGAAAGTGTTGGGTTTCTGTTTATTTTCAACACAGGCAGCTGGTAAGTAAATTTATCCTCAAAAGGAGTGACCCTTTCAATGGTTCTCGTTTACCTGAAAAAAAGTAACTCTTTTACACTCACTTAGCCTTAGTTCCCTGTTCCTGGTCCCGACTGATATACCTGGGAAATGGTTTTCACCTGCATTGTCAAGTCTAATTCATTGGTGGGGGGCTGCCCGGATTGAGAGGGGATCTGGGGCCATAGCTGGGCTCTGTGGAAATGTGTGACCTGGTTGATTAGTGGTGTCTGGGGCCATGATTAGTGAAGCCTGCTAAGGAAAGGGCCTGGAAAGGACTGGCTCCTTTATATTAGCTGTTGCTGGTAGTTACCATGGGTTACATTTAGCCCATGAACTTAGGCACCCTCGAGCCCTTCTTTTTGGACAACAGATGACAGTGATCCTAGCATTTCTGAGTTTCTCTAGAAGAGACATCTTAAAAAGCCAGAGATCCAGGGATTTCTAAGCACCGCAGTGATCATTAGAGAAACGATAGAGCTAAGGCAGAAAGAAGGTGTGTTCAGGGGACCTGGGAATGAGGTTCTGGCCTGTTTTTTAGAAAATGCTGGAGCCTTCACATTCTGTGCTCTCAGATCTCAGCTTTTCTTAGGAAAACTTCTTGAAATTCCCTGTGTACACTAAGCGTTAGTGCAAATATTATTCCAAAGGTTGGTCACTTACACTCTGTGCTAGAAATGATGATTCTGAGACCCATGAGGGACCCTCTGAATCAGATGTTCTGGGGCAGGGCCTGGAAATCTACATTTCCCCATGACCCCACCCCCACCCCACCCCTCTGCCCAGGCAGGACCAAATACATAATTTGTGTGGCCCAGTACAAAATGAAAATTTGGAGTCCCTGTTAAAAAATTATTAAGAATTTCATAACAGTAACAGCAAAGCGTTAAACCAGGCAGGGGGTCCTTCTAAGAGGAAGCCAGTCCTGCCCCAGAGTTATTCTGATGTGTACCAGTGTTAGAATCCTGAACTAATGCCTCACCCAGAAAGACAGAGGTGAGATTGTTCAGTTCATCCATCCATCCCAAGTGGTGGCTGGAGGCAGAGACAGGCAAGGGCCAAGCAAATTCCCAACTCCCCTCTAATAGAGCGCTGGAAGCCTAGAATTCCCGAGCCCTACTCGGCACCCTGCAAGAGCTCCACCAACAGCAACATTTAAACAGTTTCTAAAATCTCACTTCCCCGCTAAATATTCCCAAGTTGATGACGTAGAAAACTCACAGCTGTTTTCATGGGATCCTCCCTGCCTCTTGACTCACTCATTGAGTTATCTAACTAAATACCAAACCAAATAAAGCCTGCAATTCAGTAGACCACCAGAGAATTATTAGAAATCCATTTGTACACCAATTCCCAAGGCTCATTTGTTGAACTATCCGGTACAACTGCCACCACAGAAACCATCCACCACCGATACTGCGTTTGATGCTCCACAAAAAGGTTTGGAATTCAAGGCTCGACTTCTGTGAACCGACCCCTGTGATAAAGATATTAGTTATTAAGTTGGTGTCTTCCTTTATAGAAGCAGCAGATGTAGACTTCTAAGACACACAAGTGTTTTTCTTATTATCTTGCTTTTAATACTCCTATTGCTTTTGTACTCTTTTCTTTCTTTTTTTTTTTTTTTAAGCACGAAGCTTAGATTTGACCATTACCCTGCTCATATTCTTCCTAGTGCCTACAGAAGAAAATGTTTTCCTCAGTCTGGCTTTTCAGACTCCTGTAGCTTGTATCTTATGGAGGGAGATAGACAATAAACACCTAAACTGCAAAATAATTGCAAATTGTGATTAGAGCTGTTTTCAAAAACCCAGCATGCAATGAGAATAATGAGAAGGGGCAAGCAGTGGCTCTAGTGCTGTAACCAGAGGTGTCCTCTTAGAGGAAGCCCATAGTCCATATTTTTTGGTTTGTAAGTGACAAATACTGAACTCAAACCAGTTAAAGCAAAGAAAGAAAAAAGGAGGAGGGAAGGAAGGAAGGAAGAAAGGAAGGAAGGAAGGAAGGAAGGAAGGAAGGAAGATAAGAAAGAAAGAAGACCCAGTGCACATGAGGCTTTAATCCATGTCACTGGTAGGGACCTGGCTTTTCTGTTCCCTTCTGTTTCTCGCCTCTCCCTTCCTTTCTGTATCCCTCTCTGAGATAGTATATTCCTGCTGTCAAAGATAGACATTGGAGGTCCAAGCTTAAGTCCTGCCAACATAACAGACCCAGTGGATGGAGAGTACCTCTATCTCATTGGTTCCAGAAAGACTTCAGAGGCTGATCCTCATTGGCCAGTCATAAGTCACATGCCAATTCTTGAACCAATCAGTGTGGCCAGCGCAAGGTTAAATGCCTTGGAACTTCCTGGAAAGGGTTGGTCCTTTTCCACTAAAACCTCACTGACTAAAGGTGGGACAGGCTGATTTCTCCAAAGGAAAATTTGAATTTTACTACGAAAAGAAGTGGAGAGAAATGCCCAGGAGGCATACACGACAGAAGTCCACCAAAGAAGATGACAGTCTGAAATCTGATGAGAGGAATCTAGCCATGTGAAGAACTAAATGGGAAGGAATATTCCAGACAGAAGGAGTGGTAGGAAAAATTGACACTTAAAAGAAACTAATAAAAGGTCATTGCGTCTGAAGGGTAGTGAGCCAGGGCACCAGTGACTTGAGATGAGTTTGGAGAGGTCAGCGGGGATTAGATCATTAGAATATTTGAGGCCAAGGGCACAGAACCCATTATGACTCTTCCTTTTCATAATATATGACAGATTTCTTTGGAGACCTTTTAGAAAAATCTCTTATTTCGATTTACTAAATTTGTGAGGTTTTAGCTACTCTGTTCCAAAAGGGACAGACTACCTTAAAAGTGGCAAAACGTCACGTCATCACATTTGATTTGGAGATATTTGATGCTGGTTAATCAACTATTTAAGAAGCTTTTGATTTTAAGATGTAAAGAATCCATCAGGCTGTTACTGTTTAGACCAATTTAGACCTCCAATCTTTTAAGTTTGCAGAAAAATTCTAAATGCGTTACACGCTGCTAAGACTTTTCAGATTCAACCAGAACAGGGGCATTTTATTTCCTGAGGATATGGAAGTTTGCCTGTATTAGCTGTATTTAGAAAATTATTCAAAAACTTTCTAAGTCAGATTGAGCCAATCTGGATTTTGAACATTTGCTATGATTTTAGCGTTTCATCTGTTTATTTCTTAATATCTAGCCAGATTACACTAAAGTCTTTTCATCTCGGATGGCATGGCTATGCATTAAAATGAATGGAAGGAAACTGACTTGACAATGTGTGTGTGTGTGTGTGTGTGTTTGTCACCAATCAGATCACACTTTTCTTATTAATAGCAAAATGCTTATGTTGAAAACAATGAAGAAAACAAGAAAGAACAAAGTTGACAGCTGTGACTGACATCTGGTTTCCTTGGGAGCTGGCCGTCATGACTTAGAACTTTGCACAAATATGCCAAGCATGAGAGGACTGAGCTAGCAGACCCTAAATGTTGGCATTGCTTCATTCATATATTATTATTTTTGCCCCACCGTGTTCCCACTGCAGGGCTTTTGTCAGTTTCCCTTGAAAGAAGGCAGAAGCTCCACAATGATTTATTATGAGTTTTTTCTTCACTAGAGATTTATTTGGTTTTGTTGTTGTTATACTTAACATAACAGATGTTCCGGCGTTTTTTCACATAATACCACTTTGAGTCTCATGTTATCCTTAAAACCCTACAAAATTTTAGGCGGTCCCTCTGAAATAATTTCCTCCTCCTTTGGAATTTTATCTTCAAGGAGGCCTTTTTCTCACTATTTGTAATGGTATATTAAAACAAAAGCTATGTAGAAACGGAACTGTTTACTCTTATGTTTTATATCTTTGGAATTAATTGCTGTTCAAAGGTAATTACCCCAAAGCTGGAGTCAGAGAGTCTACACATCGACTGAAAGGGAATAAAAACATTCCTTTTGATTTTTCCACTTCTGCCCCCAATTTATAAGCAGGACTCCATAGTGATAGTAGATTCACTTAGGAATATTCTAGAGACCAGTTGCAGGCCAGGTTTTAGTAGAATGTGTTAGAGCCACAGTGAAATGCCTGAAGCACACCCTCTATGCTCTTCTGGGAAAGTGAAATTCAGAAGCTCTTATTTAAGGGTCCTTTAATTATTAGACTTAGGAGACTCGGGCCTGGCTGGTTCCCCAGGTTGCCATCATCTCCAAGACTAAGGTTTATCCAGAGTCAGCATAGTGGTTGACCGTCAGGCCCTACATCCCCCAAAGCAGACTAGACAGTTATTGACAGGCTGTCGCCATCTTCCTGAGGGCTAATGGTACATTTTCCTGACTCTTTGCCCTCCTGGGCAAGGTGACGGCCCCTTGTTGTGTTTGCTGTCCTGTCACCAAAGAGAACAGTACAATGTAAAGTATCCTCTAATGTGCTAAAAAGCCTCTACAAGGATGGTTAAACAAACAAAGCATTAAGTTGCCTTTCAAGCCAACTTGGCTCTCTCTCCTAATTGTGTGGAGAGCTGATTGACAAAATTGATGATCCTTAAGGATCAATTTCCTCCTCATCAGGTCATTACTCAGCACAGAATGTCCAAGGGCCACAGGTTAAATTCCAAACTCATTGTTCAGCTAGTCAATGAACTGGCCTTAGCCTATCTCGGATTGATTCCCACCTCTGCCCACTGGAAGGTCCCCCAGCCACGCTTTTCTATTCATGATTACACCCCAGTGAGCCCAGGACATTCTTTTTCTGCCACCTTCATCTTTGGCCCATACTTGACGTTCTATTGACCTTTGGTGTTTATTGCTAACATGCTTTTTATAACGTCTCTGTGTCAGGTAAGGTTCTTTTGATTGCAAGTGACAGAAACTGCAAACCAAACTGACTTAGGAGAAAAAGAAAAGAAAAGAAGAAAAGAATTTGTTGATTCTTGTAATTGAAAGAGTCCAGGGGGATTGTTAATTTTAGGCAAATCTTGATCCAGCGTTCAAATGCTGTGCCTGAGATCCAGTTTTTCTCTTTCCTTTGCTCAGTTCCACATCTTTGGTGCTGATTTCTTTCCGTGGTCCCGCTTGGAGGTAAGGTGACTGCCAGTGGTTCCCAGGGCTCCTATGCAGTAGGAGATAGGAAGATCTGGGTACCTCACTCCCAGTCAACATCTCCTTGACCATGGATAGGACAATGTGCGGTCATCAGCTTGATCTAAGCCACGTGTTCCAACCCTGAGCAGGGGTTGGAGTCTAATGTACCAGAAGCATGTGGACTGAAGGGGAAGGGAGGAGCGACTTCACCAAAACAGAGAGAACGGATGCTGTTGGCAGAGAGGCAAATGTGTCCCAGTCATAAGCTAACCCGAGGACAGAAACCTCAGCTTCCACTTCTGTGTTTTCCCCAGGCTTGAGCACCGTACCCTACATTTAGTAGGTACTTCATGAGGGGCATCGATTGATAACTACCTATGTAAACTTTTGGACTAATAGCACCAAAACCAGAAATAATAAACATTTTTAAGAGTTTAAAAGCTAATCAGAACTTTGCCCTGACGCCTCTTGTCTTTCGGCTGGCAGACGCCATCCAGTTCACAGGGATGGTGACTGTAGACACGAGCTCTGTTTAGTTGCCCCGTGTTTTGACAGGTGCCCGAAGCTGCCAAAGCAGATGGCCTGGCGAGATGCTGGCGGTTCCCCAGATGAAGTTTCCTTTTACTACATGAATTCTTCCATGTCCTTGAGAAGGAGCTGTCTCTGGCTTCGCATTGACTTGACTGTCTGCGATGCTGGCTTATTCGTCACCTCTGATCCTGGTAGAAGGATGCGTTTCTCTTCCTGTAACGAAAGTCAGTAGGGGGAGAAAAGTACAGTGACTGGGGTTCTGGACGATAGAGCAATACTATTTATTTACTTATTTAACAAAACGTGTCTGAACGGTGGCTGCAAGCAACCCTTGATGTCCCTTGGCTTGTAGACACTTCATTCCGATCTTTGCCTCTGCCTTCAGTGGCTTCCCGTCTGAGTCTTTGTGTCTCTGATCTGTCATTGGACTTAGGGTCCACCCAAATGCAGGGTTATCTCATCCTGAGATCCTTCACTTAATTACATCTGCAAAGACCCTATCTCCAAGTAAGCTCACATTCACAGGGGCCTGGGATCAGGACTAAGATATATCTTTTGGGGGGAGAGGTCACTATTCAACCCACTCTAGGGAACCCTGCTGAATCTCACTACCTGCCCTCCTAAGGTTGAGCCCTTGCCCACTGCCTCTCCACCAGTTTTGTTTTGTTTTTTTTTTTGCGGTACGCGGGCCTCTCACTGTTGTGGCCTCTCCCGTTGCGGAGCACAGGCCCCGGACGCGCAGGCTCAGCGGCCATGGCTCACGGGCCCAGCCGCTCCGAGGCATGTGGGATCTTCCCGGACCGGGGCATGAACCCGCGTCCCCTGCATCGGCAGGCGGACTCTCAACCACTGCGCCACCAGGGAAGCCCTCTCCACCAGTTTTGACATTGTGCCTTTCCTGTCTGTCTCAACCTCACACACCCCAGCCACCCTGGCTCTGGGTCCTGACGCCCTGATCTAGCCAGTTCAGACAGAAGGAAGGGAACCCGACAACCCATGGCCAGTAGTCACTGATTGAATGTCTCTTAAAACTTTTCGAAATAATAGAGTGAAATAAAACTTCCATTGGTAGATACCACCTTGAGACCTTAACAAACTTTAAATGTCTGTGGCTTCAAAGGAGAAAAGTAACTCAAGATGCTTTAGCAGGGAATGATAGTCTCTGGTGGATAATTTGACGTTATGCTACATTTATAAATTAAAAGAGGGCAGACAAAATCTAGAGAATTATGCACAGTTGAGAAGTAGGAAGAAGGCTGTGATGAAATTTCTCAGGCTAAGACTCAACATTGAACTGTCGGATAAATTAGGCACCCACATCAGCTGTGGACCTCTCACCTAATTTAGAGGAGTGATATTCACAAACATTGTCAATATTTCTGAGTTTACAATCACACCTTTGACTGTTGACTTAAAGCATCTAGTTTGGTTCAGGCTAGTGGTGATGTTTACACTTCAGAATCTATTATGCATAGAAAAATTAGGGATTATCTTTGACCTGGGTACCACATATTCTTATGCAAAACCAAGTAGGGTTATTTATTCATTTAATCAATTCCATATGTTTGCTATCATCATCACCATGTAGAGCAGATCTGATTTCTGCTGAGGTCAAACCAACATCATCCTGTGCACAGGGATGGTAGGTCTGATTGCGAACACAGGTAGCCTGGTTGGCATTCAGACAGCGTTAAGCCTTCCTGACTCCTGCCACACAACGGTCTCGTTTTTTCCGAGAGGTCACATGGCATTCAAAGGCAGAATCAAGAGAAGATTTTTCTTCTTTGTGAAAGTACAATTTAGGGCCTAATATGTGGGAAAGATTTGACTTGGCATTTGCTTTTTAGTTCAGCCTGGGGTATGTAGAAGGACAGAACATAGACATCGATGAAGAAAGGCCAGTGAGTATTGCAACAGGTGATACTGTGACCCAGAGAGATTATATTTAACTTTACAAAATCACACCAGCCTCATTGCTGACTGTGTTCCAGGCACTGACCTCGGCCCTAGTGCTGCAAAGATGAATTTTTACCTATTTATCCCTAAGGGAGTTCTCAGACAGACAGACACACACACACACACACACACACACACACACACACACACACACACACAGAAAGGATGTATAAGGGCTAAGGGGATTTGTATGAAGAACCATTGATTCTATGTGGTTGAGCCTGGAATGGGATTGACGAGGGGAATAAAACAAAAAGTTCAGATAAGTGTTCTATCTTTATATGATAGGTTTAATAAGTTGATTATTTGGGCAAGGTCAGCAGAAACAGTCCATGCAGAGGGGACCACATGAGCAAGGCAGAAAGGTGTGCAAGTACGTGGTGTTCGGGCATTACTGAGATTTTCATGTGTGCGGGGCACATGGGGCAAAGAACTGGGGGTGAGAGACCAGGGCTGTGATTTGATAAGAAACCCAAGAGGGGAAGTAAGATGGGCTGTGAAGGACCCTTTATGAAAACCTATGGATTTAGGGCTCTTCCCTGCAGTTGATGGAGAATCAGGAAAGACTTCAGAACAACAATGCAATAGTGCTTAAGAAGATGACTCAGGAGAGGGGAGCATGGTGGAGTAGGGAGAGGCTGGGGCAGGTGGGCCCATTTGGAGGCTGTTCCGATCATCCAGGCATTGGGAAGTAGGGAGGGAGAGACTGGGGCAGAGGTGGAGACGTGATAAGTTTGAACCTGGGGCGAGATGAGGTTCGTCTGCCTGAGGGGGATCCGGAGTCCATGACCAGAGAGCAGAGGCGCAGAGCTCTGGAACTCAGCGGGCACGGGCTCCACCAGATCCATCCGTGTCTCCTTGACCTTCATTCAACCCACTCAGCAAACATTTGTCCAGCATCCAGTATGTGCCAGGCATTCTGCTAGGCACCGGGGATTCCAAGATGAAGAATGAATGAATTCCCATGAAACTTAATGGAAATCCAGAAAAAGTAAAGGGGAAAAATGGTCTCTCTCTCTCTCTCTAATGGTTAAAAAAGAACAAAATAAATTGAGATACCATTTTCTAAATATTAATGTAGCTTTTAATAATTTTCCAAATGACAAAACTTTCCGCTGACCGGGCGGAGCCTGACCTGTGTGCTTCTGTGAGGCGCTGCATCCCGCACCCAGGTAGCCTCCACTCAACAGCGGCCATGTTCCTCCCTGCCTGCCAGTTTGGGTACATTCTTGCTGACTTTGGGAAATTCTCAGCACATGGGACCTGCTTTCCCCAGCAGATGCCAGACACTTCAGCCCTACCTCACCCGCTCTCCACCGCAGATGGTCAAGCCTGGTCCTGAGCACCTGAGCAGGTGGGCCCATACGTCCATGTGGCTGGTGAGAGGGTGGCAGCAGTGCCAGGCCAATACTGGAGCAAAGCAGGCACTAGAGGGGCCGCAGCAGGGTACAGCGGAGGTGATTCCCCTTCGGGCCGGTTCCTGGTGGCTGAGAAGCTGCGTGTTCAGTGGGGTTTAGGCAGCTCCATTTCATGAGGCCAAACAAGACAAGTGTCCTGTGTTTGGGAAATGCCTTAGGAAATTATGGTCCATCCACATAATGGGGGTCTCATGCAGGATTGAATCTTGAAAGCTGTGTTGCAGTGTGGAAGAGGTGTGTCAGTGGTAGGTCTAGTGTGTCAAATATATTGGAACAATCAGCATACCACCCTGTAACATGCAAAATGTACATCTGTGAAAGGTTTTTTTTTCCAAATCAAGGAATTAGCTCTCTTGAGATAGTAGAGCTGTCCTTTTCATTTAAAAACACACTTAAAGACGCCCTCCCTTGGCCGTCCCCCCTGCGTTGGCCGTCAGCTGCTGGCTGCGCTCGCCCCCATTCCCAGGCCAACATCTCAGCCCAGCCACCACCACCTTCTGCCCTGGAACTTTCAGGACCCATCTCCCTGGGCCTTTTTCACCTGTTTACTCATTTGCCACTTGAGCCCAGGCTCCCAGGTTTCCCTTTAACCCCTGGGACTTCATCCTGGGGGTCCAGGGCAGGTACTGTCCAGCCTCAGGAGCCCTCTGCATCCTCCAAGTCTCCCTTAACACCCTCCATTTTCTTGCCCCAAGGACCCCCTTCTCCCGTAGTCTCTCAAATAGAGGCTCCTTCCTCTTCCACGACCTTTAGACCAGTGGGCCCCAAACAGGTAAGTTGGTAGATTAGGCGGCGAGGATGGGGTACATTCTCTTCTGATGGCTTCTATTTTCTCAGCAGGTGAAAGTAAAGGGGGGATGTGTTGGAGGTTTGACGGGAGGAGAAGTAAGGGGAGGTGTGGATCTTCTCCCCAAATAAACACTTGTTCTGACACATATTCACACTGATGTGCACGCGCGCGCACACACACACACACACACGCACGCACGCACACAGAGTTTTGCTCAATTTCAGGAAATCTTCAGAAACCCTGACATTCAAGGGTGTTTGAGAGCTAAGACTAAGGATTCCTGTCCTAGAGGAAAAAAAGACCAACCAAACAGAGTTCAAACAACAAAAATCAGAGCAAAAAGAAGCTTAAAAACAAGCATGAACTGGTGATGCAGGTATGGTACTGTGCAACTCAAACCAGTAATAAATGAATGTGTTTAACACCTTAATGAAACATAAAGCCCCTGATTGGGTTAAAAAAAATCCAACTCTCTTCTTTTATGACACATATACCATCATTTCTTCTCCCTGCCCTCCTACAATTTGATTAAATATAAGAATAGAAACAAAATGTAGCAAGTAAATATAAAATAAAACAAAGCAAGGATAGACATTTTAGCATCAAAGTCCAATGCAAACCAAAAAAATTCAATGAGTCAGAGAGGTCATTCTATGTTGGCCAAAGTCACAATCTTTAATGTTCTTCTGAATTCTATATTTTTCCTCCCAATAAGCTTCCTGTACTAGAGAGACAAGAAAAATAATTTTTAAAGCCTTCCTATTTTGCAAAATATCTATCTTCAAGATTTTTTAAAATCCACAATGCATGATAAAGATATATCAGTTTGTGTATATTTAAATGTTAAAAATTAAAATTAGAGAACACAACTTATTAAAAATACAATAAGAAATTGATAGACTGATTTTTGAACTGGGTATTTTTTTTAACCTCCCATTCTTGGTCCTTGTCTGATTAAGTTCATTAAAAATCAATAAATAGAGTATTAGAATAATAAACTAAAGTTGAATCAACAGCTATAAATCTTGCACCTTAAACACAGAATTCAGCATAATAAAATTTGAGTTAAAATGCGTGCTTTTTATGCATAGAAAAAGTGTTGGAAAATACACAGCAAAATTAATATTTATCATTTTGAGCAATGTGATTACTGGAGAAGCATTTTCCTTTTATTATTTTCTGTATTTGTAAAGTCTTTTTACAACGTTTAGGTCACTTTTACAATCAAATAAAAACTAAATTTAAAAACAAAACAGTTACAGAGGACATCCTTTAATATCTCTCTTCTCAAGAGCCGTCAGTGTAAACATTTTTTCTTTCAGCACCAGGAATCATGTGAAAGTTGTATGAAAATTTTTGCCAAAACACCTGCACTGGAGGGCTTAAGATGTTTTCCAGTTTATTTTTCCTCTTTGTGGCGTGTCCACTTGTACTTAGAAAATTCTTCATTTTCATCTGATGCAGAAATTATTAAAAGATGCCAATTTCATGGGACTGCTCTCTCTTTCTAGATCCCGGGCAGAGTTTTTCAAAACTGTACATAGCCAACCAAAAGAGGAATGCTGTTTTTTAATCATCAGGCAGTTTGCAGGTGGATGCTGGGTTCCAGGTCTAGGGAAAATTCTTGTGGGTGAAAGAGTTCTGCAGGATATCGTATGGCATAACCAATAGTTATAGTGTAAGAAAATTCCAGAGACAGAGGAAAGGGTAAGTAGGGGAGAACACTGAGAATTCTCCTCCTTATACTTGGTTCCTTTGTGGCCAGTCTTTATCAGAAGAAAAGAACAGGTGCAGAGGGAGTGTCCCCTCAGAATATGCTGGTTTTATTCCACATATTTTCAACCAGCACCACTGAAAGGAACTGGCTTCAGGGTGAATTCAAAAGCAGAGAGAAAGTAACGTGACAGAATATTTCTCAAAAGATTTAAGAACAAAAATCCTCACTTCCCACTCTTCCCAAGCAGGAACCATAAATTACAGGTGGACATTCAGAAAGTAATAACTTCTAAATTCAACTGAATTTTTACCAAGTTGGCCACAAAAAGTTAGGAATATTAGCTACTTAGCTACAACTGATTTCAGTCAAAAGGTACAAAGAAAAGTTACTTATTTCTTCACAATAAAGAGTTTTAGTGCCTCTGCCACATTGCAATTTCAAAGGCAACTCTATATTCAGGTATACCCTGGAGGGGTGGAGAATTTGATGAATGAAACTATCATGTATAATTTATATGGTAGCAATGGTAATAGATGGATTGGAGGTGGAGTGTATATCTCAATCAACCCCTTCAATATTCATGAAACATTTGTTTCAGCATCATCATGCAACCTAAATTGAGAAGGAAATTACCTAAGAAAGTCATCTGGCTGACTCACAGCACTGAATTAGGTCAATAGTTAATTCAGTGGCTCCCAACCTTCTCAAACACAAGGACATTTCTTTTAACTTCAGAAACCTTGTTCAGTTTAATATTAGTTGTAATTTTAATGCAAGTTCTTTGAAAACAAATACTTCAAGGGTAAAAGCTACTATGAATTCAAGAATAATTTGAAATTCAGTAAAACACTTCTATAGCTATTCTAAATAGAACTACATTTGTCCAATATATAGTAATTTGGGGGTCTTTAGACAGTGCTTTTAGCCAATATGGAATCATAGACCCCTGGAAGTATTGCTGTGGCCCTCCAGAAGTCTGTGGCCTCAGGGAAACTCTGGGCTAAATCCTTGTGGTAGTTATTAGTGCTGTTTCTCCCAAATATCTAATTCTCTTCCTCCTAGGTACAGGGTAGAATTGCACTTCCCTCACCTTTAGAGCCTCATGACTTGCCTTGGCCAGTCAAATGTGAGTGGAAGTGACATGTGTAATTTCCTGGCAGAAGCCTTTAAGAGCCAGTATGTGGTTTGCCACTCCCCTTTTCAACTGACACTGACTGGCAAAGCCCCAGATGGTTGAGGTTCCATCAACCAGTCTCTGACTGAGAATGACATGCAGGAAAGCCCCCAACCATGCTGGTCATATGAAGAGAACTATGGAACATTAGCTAGAAATAAACCTGTGTTTTTTTAAAGTCACTGAGATGTTAGAGCTGTTTGTTACTGCAGCAAAACCTGGCTGATCCTGACTTGCCCTGTTTAGGATGGAGAGTTACTTGTTCTTTATGGGCAAATCGTCTAATCCAGTGTGCCAATTACTTATTCCAAAGTAGTATGTATTACCCAGTTAATCTAAGATCTTCTTCGTAATCTTCTACAAGATCATAGAAGAGTCCCAAATGTACTTCTGTTTACTGAACTGCCATCTCCTATGGTTCAGGAATTTTTTTCTCTTTAGAAATCATCTATCTTAGCCAGAAAGGTTTTTGGCTAAGTAAATTTTTCTAGAGGGCAGAATGTGGAGAAAAAATGATTAACAACAAAAATAAAACATGCTGGGCTGAATATGGAGGCCAAAGGGAGGATGAGAATGCCTCAGCTACTCAAATGGAACTCAGGAGAGTAGCTTGATCTGGAATCAAGACTTTACCAAGAAGAGTCTGGCAACACCACTCCTTCAAGTTCATTCAACAGTCCCCAGACCTCCCATCAGAATTTCTCTAGGCTGCTTCCTTTCACACATCACTCCAGATCTGTCCTGGCAGGCCTGGCATTTTCTCCCCCATTCACTTAGTTATTGCATTAGCTTAGCTTTTTTTTCCCCCTTGGCTGCACCAGAGGGATCTTAGTTCACATGCAGGATCTTAGTTCCCGCACCAGGGATCGAACTTGTGCCCCCTGCTGTGGAAGCAAAGAGCCTTAACCACTGGACAACCAGAGATGCCTCTGCATTAGCATTTCTGAAGTCCACTTTGACTTAAGACACTTTACCTTCAGAGAGTAGACTTTAATACTATCTGCAATCAATGGAGGAGGAGCATATTTCTTCTCACGAAGAAGCCCAGTGGCTGTCAACCCAGCACAGCACGTTAGAATCTCCTGGGCAACTTTGAAAAGTACTGATGGAACTTCCCTGGTGGTGCAGTGGTTAAGAATCTGCCTGTCACAGAAACAGCAATATAGATCAATGGAACAGGATAGAAAGCTCAGAGGTAAACCCACGCACCTGTGGTCAACTAATCTATGATAAAGGAGGCAAGGATGTACAATGGAGAAAAGACAGCCTCTTCAATACGTGGTGCTGGGAAAACTGGACAGCTATACGTAAAAGAATGAAATTAGAATACTCCCTAACACCATACACAAAAATAAACTCAAAATGGGTTAAAGACCTAAATGTAAAGCCAGACACTATAAAACTCTTACAGGAAAAGATAGGCAGAACACCCTATGACATAAATCACAGCAAGATCCTTTTTGACCCACCTCCTAGAGAAATGGAAATAAAAACAAAAATAAACAAATGGGACCTAATGAAACTTCAAAGCTTTTACACAGCAAGGGAAACCATAAACAAGACAAAAAGACAACCCTCAGAATGGGAGAAAATATTTGCAAACAAAGCAACTGACAAAGGATTAATCTCCAAAATATACGAGCAGCTCATGCAGCTCAATATCAAAAAAACAAACAACCCAATCCAAAAATGGGCAGAAGACCTAAATAGACATTTCTCCAAAGAAGATATACAGATTGCCAACAAACACATGAAAGGATGCTCAACATCACTAATCATTAGAGAAATGCAAATCAAAACTACAGTGAGGTATCACCTCACACCAGTCAGAATGGCCATCATCAAAAAATCCACAAACAATAAATGCTGGAGAGGGTGTGGAGAAAAGGGAACCCTCTTGCACTGTTGGTGGGAATGTAAATTGATACAGCCACTATGGAGAACAGTATGGAGGTTCCTTAAAAAACTACAAATAGAACTACCATATGACCCAGCAATCCCACTACTGGGCATATACCTTGAGAAAACCATAATTCAAAAAGAGTCATGTACCACAATGTTCATTGCAGCTCTATTTACAATAGCTAGGACATGGAAGCAATCTAAGTGTCCATCGACAAATGAATGGATAAAGAAGATGTGGTACATATATACAGTGGAATATTACTCACCATAAAAAGAAATGGAATTGAGTTATTTGTAGTGAGGTGGATGGACCTAGAGTCTGTCATACAGAGTGAAGTCAAAAAGAGAAAAACAAATACTGTATGCTAACACATATATATATATGGAATCTAAAAAGAAAAAAAGCTTCTGATGAACCTAGGGGCAGGACAGGAATAAAGATGCAGACGTAGAGAATGGACTTGCGGACATGGGGAGGGGGAAGGGGAAGCTGGGATGAAGTGAGAGGGTGGCATGTACATATATACACTACCAAATGTAAAACAGATAGCTAGTGGGAAGCAGCCACATAGCACAGGGAGATCAGCTCGGTGCTTTGTGACCACCTAGAGGGGTGGGATAGGGAGGGTGGGAGGGAGATGCAAGAGGGAGGGGATATGGGAATATATGTATACATATAGCTAATTCACAACTAACACAACAAGGTAAAGCAATTATACTCCAATAAAGATGTTAAAAAAAAAAAAAGAATCTGCCTGCCAAGGCAGGGATATGGGTTCTATCCCTGGTACAGGAAGATCCCACATGCCACGGAGCGACTAAGCCCATGCGCCACAACTACTGACCCTGCGCTCTAGAGCTCGCAAACCACAACTACTGAGCCCGAGTGCCCCAACTACTGAAGCCCGTGAACCTAGTGCCCGTGCTCCGCAACAAGAGAAGCCACTGCAATGAGAAGCTGGCACACCGCAAAGAAGAGTAATCCCCACTCGCCGCAACTAGAGAAAGCCCATGTGCAGCAACAAAGACCCAACGCAGCCATAAATAAATAAATTTATTTTAAAAAGAAAAAGAAAAATACTGATGCCCAGATAGGACCTGAAATCAATTAGACCAGACTCTCCGGAGTTGAGAGTCTCTAAAAAAAAATTAGTGAAAATACCTTTTTGTTTTATTATCTGTAGTCTTAGAAAATAACTAATTCTGTTCCTATAAATGTTTTATATTTATAAGTAAAGTTGAAGAAAGAATTACGCCCCAGCTTTCTCTGTAACAGCTAATCCCAAATTCATGACCAAATTCCCAGACAAAACCTCTCACCTTTATATTATTTGGTCCTTTGTATAGGTATCTATCGCTATGTAACAAATTGCTACAACAATTGTGACTTAAAACAACATGCATTTATTATTTCACGGTTTCTATGGCTCAGCTATCTGGGTCCTGTGCTCAGGATCTCAAAATAATGTGATCAAAATGTTGGCTAAGTTGTTTTCCTTTGTGGGCCTCAGAGACTTCCTCGAAGCTCATGAGTTGTTGGCAGAATCAGGTTCCATGCTACTGTTAAGACTGATGTCCTCATTTCTTGCTAGCTCTCAGCTTCTAGAAACCACTGCAGTGTCTTGTCATATGGCCCCCTCACAGGACTGCCTACAGTATGGCAGCCGACCTCTTCATGGCCAGGAGGAGAATGTCTTCTAAGCCTTTCACCTGATTAAGTCAGGCCCACACCGGACAATCTTGCTTCTCATTAAGTTAAAATCAGCCATTTTGGAACTTTCATTACATCTGGTAATTCCCTTCACCTTTGCCATATTCTATGGACTAGAAGCAAATTACAGGTCCAACCAAACTCAGTGGGAAAGGATTTTAGAGGGTCTGGCTCACCAGGGGTCATTTTAGCCACATCATTTTTTAAAACCATTATAATTTTTGCATAGTTTCTTAATATTATGATGGCTCAAACTAGACAGTATCATCATCATCAACATCATCATCACTATCATCATCTTCATCCTCATCCAAATTATTCTCTGAACAATGGAGAAAGTACTGTAAAGATAGATGAGCCCCTCTTTCCCTGCCCCTGGTCTAGTTCCTAGCCCATTGTAGTGGGTTTATGGTCAACAGCTGTACATTTCTGGCTCATTTTCAGCCTGTTCCCAATTATGACCACCACCTCCCCCCAGTCTTCTGAAAGTTTATATTTAAGATCCATGCACAAGAATCAAAATTGTTTCCTCCAACTAAGAAGAACTTGCTCGCCTGATGATACCCTAACAGATGCCCACATCCAATCGATGTTAGAAATCAGTCTAAGTTAAATAACACAGATCCTAAAATGATATTATCTCCTAAAATAACAAAAAGCTGATGGTGACTACTAGGCAAAGAAGATATTAGTAATTTGATGTGAGAAGGCCCTGGGTAAAGATTAGGAAAGATCTCAATGGACAGATTTTAGACACTAAGTAGTAAGAAGGATATTCTTCCTGGTTTCTTTTCAGCCCAAATTTCTGTTTTCCCACAAAATACAAAACAAAGGGGGGAAATATGAGATACTGATTATTTCATACTTTAGTAGCAGTCATGAAATAGATTGCAACCTCTTCTCTGTCCAGTAAATGAGCAGGCAGAGTGAAAACAAAAACAGAGCAGTGTGGTAGAGATATTAGATAGAATGCTAAAAAAATTAACACCCAGGGAAATTTTTTTTATAAGTTTCTACTTTTCTGAGATTCAACATTGATATGTTTTTCTCATTTAGGTTCACTAAGTTATGTTTATTATTAATTCAAATTCACAATATTGAAGGGGAGATATTTCCCATATGGTTGACATGTTGCTCTGGAGGTTCATAAATTTGGAGGAGTTTTGATTAACACTGACAGAAAATCCTTTGAAAACATATGGCTGTATATACATCATGTCATTTCTAATAAGATGACACATCCTTCTTCACTTTTCCCTAATAAGATGAGTTCAGTTGTATTTAAGAAACATGATAATACTTTGTTTACTTTTCTTTATGGGGAGAAAAACTGAGTAAAAATAAACTATTTTGTTGTTGCAGCAGACACTGAAAGCATAGCAGATAGTTTGTGGGAATTAAAAAAAAAAGAGTGCTATCTCTAAATACTTTTTATAGATGCAATTAATATGTTGTAAACTTGGAGTGATTTTTGACACTCCCCTGCCTATTTCCTTCTTGGTGACTCTGGTGGTGCATTCCACCTAGCTGACTGGGGATTCATCTCCTTCTCACCAGGTTTTAGAACTGCTCTCTGCCATCCTCGCTGATCACAGCTTTCATACCATTTTGGCTCCAAAAACATTCTCGTCCTTGGTAGCTTACATTTTCAGATGAACAATTATCTTTGTTTCTTGAATTGATTTGTTTCCACTTCTTCTGAAACCCATTGCAATAAATTCATTTTTGAGAGTTCGGACATTAGCTGTTGGAAGTATATTTTAAAATACAACAAATATGGAAAGCAAATTGGCAACTTGTATCAAGAATCTTAAAAAAAAAGTCTAAGCTGTTTGACCAAGTAACTCCCTTTTTGGAAACCCACCATAAGGAAGTAATTTAATATGTGAAGAAAAATTTATTATCAAGGATGTTTATAATAGTATTATTTATTATAATAAAAAATTCAAGAAAAACTTACATGGCCAAAAAGTGGAAGGTGGTTCAATAAATATGGATGATCCACTACAAATCATTTACAGGCTGCAGGATAATAGTGGAAAATTAAAACTAACTCACTAAAACTATGCAACCCAGTACCTAGTGAAATGTACACAATTAGTTTTTATAAAAGGATAAAAATTCAGCAGCAGCAATTAAACAAGAAAAAAGTTCATGTCATAAACTACTAAAGTGGTGGCTAAAGAAGGAAATAAATGATTTTGCTGTGCCAGTACTTACAACACCCCCACACAGTTCTGAAGAAAGAAAGCGAGTTAGTGAAATGCTGAGATGTCTCATTAATACCTTTCAATTTGGAGAGAAGACTGAGGAAGTGAGTAGGTGACCTGGAGAAGACCCTAGGAAAACTCATTTCTTATTGCATCCCCTACATATCACATGGATGTCAGCAGAGGCAGGACAGGGTGCCAAGGCCTACCATTTCTACAGTGTCAATTTGGGAAACAAGGTAGTGTATAAGATCCTTAGCAGGACCTCGGAAGAAAGAGCAGAGCTAAGTTCCCTCTAATGAGCTTCCTGCATCTCCTTGTTCAACTCTATAATGTTAAGGTGAGGAAAAAAAAGAAACAGATAAGAATACCCTCAAACTCAGAGAGCACAGAGAGGCCCCAGAAAAGCTAGGAACATTATGAAGGAGAAATTACCACACCATACTATGGCATAAAGAAGGTCTGGGCAACCATGCAAATGTCCTTTAGGAAGGAGAGGGTATAAATTTTCTGCTATCAGATGAATAAAGTCTGAGGATCTAATGTAAAACATGGTGACTATAGTTGATAACACTGTATTATATGATTGAAATGTACTAAGAGAGTAGAAATTAAATGTTATCACCAAAAAAGGGATAAGTATGTGAAGTGATGGATGTATTAATTTGCTCAATGGTGGGAATCCTTTTACACTGAGAGAGAAAGAAAGAAAGAAAGAAAGAAAGAAAGAAAGAAAGAAAGAAAGAAAGAAAGAAAGAAAGAGAAAGAAAGAAAGAAAGAAAGAAAGAAAGAAAGAAAGAAAGAAAGGAGGGAGGGAGGGAGGGAGGAAGGAAGAAAGAGAGAGAGAGAAAGAAAGAAAGAAGGAAGGAAGGAAGGAAGAAAGAAAGAGAGGGAGGGAGAAAGAGAGAGAGAGAGGGAGGGAGAGAGAGAGGGAGGGAGAGAGAGAGGGAAGAAGGAAGGAAGGAAGGAAGGGAGGGAGGGAGGAAGGGGAGAAAAAGAGAGAGAGGGAATGAAACAACAAAACATAGATGAGAAATCCAGTCTGGATGAAAACAGTTTAAAAAACAGAAGAAATCATTCCAAGAGATTGTTTCATGCTATAGAAAAACTTACAAAGTCAATAAAACAAAACAGCAAAATGAGAATAATAAAATAACAGAGTGAGAAGAAAAAGATTGGTGTGAGAATTAAAACATTGAGAACTAAAACAATAACATTACCATAAATTAAAATTAGCAAGGAAAAGAATAGATGTAAATAAAAATTAAATTGCTGGAATGGAGAAACTCTTGAGATCACCATAGTGAACACAGAAGTAAAAGCAGAGAGTAAAGCAATTTAAAAGAAGATGGAAGATGAGGATAAGCCAACATAAGGATAATTGGTTTCCCTGAAGTGATACTCCAGAAGAACAGGAAAAGTTCTTTTGAGATATAATAGTGAAAACCAAAAATTTTTGAAAGGAAGAACCAGATCTACACACTATGTTTCAGAAGAAAATTGACAGAGGAGTCCATGTGGAGATGTGTCTTGGTTCAAATAGTAAACTCAAGAGGAAAGATTTTTTTAAATATATTGTTTATTGAGGTATAGTTGACTTGCAAGATTATATTAGTTTCAGGTGTACAACATCGTGATTTGATATTTTTATAAATCACAAAATGATCATCATGATAAGTCTAGTTACCATCTGTCACCATACACAGTTATTATAATATTATAGATTATATTCCCTAAGGAATAAAGAATTCTTCAGGCTATAAGGGAGTAAACACAAGCCACCAGCAAAGGGAAATTATGAGGTTGGTCTTGGACGTGCTATAGATTTTCAATGTCAGAAGGTGATGGGGAATTTTTACAAGATTCTAAGGAAAACAAAATGATTTTCTAAGACATGAAGCCAAGACAATTTATTGTTTAAATATAAAGGTCACAGGCAGATATTCTCAAACATGAAAAAATATGGTGAAATATAGCATCCATAACCCATTTTTAAAACAATTTCTAACAGAGGGAATCAGCCAACCAAAAGATGAATCAAATACAGAATTTAAGCATCGAAAAGTTGTGGTTTAAAAGGCTGGTGACAAAACATGAATCCAACTAAATATAGTCTAAGATCTAAAGTGAGAATTTAATTGCAGAACAGAATATATACATTATTAATCTGGAAAAAGTCTGCAAAGCTATATAACCAATGAAATTGGGGGGTGGGTTTTGGGGAGAGAGATGGTAAGAAATATAAAAGAAATAATTTTATTTTTTTAACAGATGAATAAAATGTGTAATTAAAAACTTAATGACTCCAACTTCTTAATTTTTTCATAATATTTATTTTAAAATTTAGAGTAGGGGCTTCCCTGGTGGCACAGTGGTTAAGAATCCACCTGTCAATGCAGGAGACACAGGTTCAAGCCCTGGTCCAGGAAGATCTCACATGCCGCAGAGCAACTAAGCCTGTGCGCCACAACCACTGAGCCCACGTGCCACAACTACTGAAGCCCGCATGCCTAGAGCCCATGCTCTGCAACAAGAGAAGCCACGGCAATGAGAAGCCCGTGCACCGCTACGAAGAGTAGCCCCCGCTCACTGCAACTAGAGAAAAGTCCGTGCACAGCAATGAAGACCCAATGCAGCCAAAAAAAATTTAGAGTGATCATTTAGGAGACAAATCTTTATGGTAGAGAAACATTAATCTGTGGTTTAAGATTTCTTTATGTTTATTCAGTTTCTTTTATTCTGTTAAAAATAAATAACACTTATCTATAGTGTGCTAAATCCAGCATGGTACCCTGCATTGGATTGTGAAATGTAAAACAGGACAGTAGTGGAAAACCTGGTAAAATCCAAATACAATTTGAAGTTTAGATAATAGTAATGTACTGATGTCTATTTCTTAGATGTGACAAACTTACCATGGTAATATAAAATGTTAATAGTAGGACAGTTTGGGTGTGCTACCTTTGCAACTTTTCAGTAAATTTAAAATAATTGTTGGGCTTCCCTGGTGGCGCAGTGGTTGAGAGTCCGCCTGCTGATGCAGGGCACGCGGGTTCGTGCCCCGGTCTGGGAAGATCCCATATGCCGCGGAGCGGCTGGGCCCGTGAGCCATGGCCGCTGAGCCTGCGCGTCCGGAACCTGTGCTCCGCAACGGGAGAGGCCACAACAGTGAGAGGCCCCCGTACCGCAAAAAAAATAAATAAAAATAAAATAAAATAATTGCAATATAAAATGTTTCTTTAAAAATATTATGCATCATATCCATATACCCTTTTATCTACATCTTTATGAAAAATGAAGTCTAGGATAAGGTTTATAAAAATTCAACACTGGCTATTTCTAGGTCGGTGGCTCCACGGTGATTTCTTGCTTTTGTTTTGTATACTTTTTGTATTGTTTGAAATTAACACAGATGAATATCATTTTTATTACAAATGCTATTAATATTCCAAAGTTTTTAAAAGAAACAAACAAAATAGTGTTATAGATGAATATTAACATAGGGAATGTTTATGATAAAATATGTCATGAAAAAGGCAGAAGACAAAACATAAATATAATAGTAATAATTTTATTTCAAAAAATATATTTATGAAAAAAATGACCAGAAAGAACTACATTAAATTATTGCTACTGATTGATTTGGGATTAGTAAATTTTAATTTTTTCTTTATACATTTTCAACTTTTACAGTGGTTTAAACAATGAGTACACATTCATAATAACTGAAAAATAAACGTTACAGTTTTACTGTTGTCCAATGAAGTTGGAACTGGCAGCTGGCAAGTCAACTGGAAAAGTTAATTAAAGCAGTGAATCATAAAATGTGATACATACATACCTTAAAGATTTAATTTTAACCTAAAACATATGGGTGCTCATTCAGTTGCCACTCTTTTGAAGTCATGCCAAGGCCCTTTCTTTGTGTTGGGGTCTGCTGATCAGAGTTCCAAGCCGTCTTTCTTTCAAAACCACCCATAATGCATCACCCAGAAGTTCCAGTTTTGGTTTCCTTAAGGCAGAATGAGACCTTTAAGACACTCACAAAGCAATTTTTCTACATTTTTGCTCTTCCCCCAGTCTTTTCTGTGTGTTTTACATACACCTTATTTGATAGCAATTTATTATAGCAACTTGTCATCATCAAATCTTTCATCACTTTACACAATAGTTGTGTAAATAACAAGCATATAATATTTGCATATTACAGTTGCCAGCACAACTAGCATAAATAGGTTTGGGAACACACATGGCTGACTTTTGGTCATCACAACTGGTGGGAAGTATGGGGGCTTAATAGAGAGTAGTCTAAGCTGTAAGACCTCAATGTGCAGCGGGCATTTTTGGGGAGGTTTTACTGAGGAAAGCAGGACCCATACCTTGTCTGACAAATTGATGAAGTTGAGGAAGGTTATGAGAGTTCCTATAGATAAACATAAAAATGGCAGACTCTAATACAAGTCTTGCTACCTTAAGTGTAGCAGGAAGAGGCTAGCATCAGATTTTCTCTTGATCTGCTATTCTCTCCACTTCTTACACTGGATAGCTAGGATACCCTCTTATGGTCCCTTCAGCATAAGGTACTGATGAAGGACAAATAGGTCATTTGGGCCTTTTCTAGTTGGCCCACTCTGTAAGCTGGTAATGGTATTCCATGGTACAGATGAGGAAACTGAGGCACTTAAAAGTGCCCACGACTATGGTTACTCATTGACAGATCCAGGATTCACACCTAGATCTGTGTTCTGACTCTAAAGGTACTGCTGTTAACACTCTACCACAGTGACCTTCTTCAATGGTACAGACAGTCCCCGACTTAACAATAGTTCAACACGATTTTTTGACTTTATCATGGTGCTAAAGCTATACACAGTCAGTAGGAACCATACTTCAAATGTTGAATTTTTTCTAGTGATGTGCAGAGTGATACTCTGTTGTGTTGCTGGGCAGCAGCAGCGAGCCACAGCTCCCAGTCAGCCGGGCCATCACGAGGGTAAACAACTGACACACTTATTACCATTCTGTAACCGTACAACCATTTCTGCTTTTCCCTTTCAGTATAGTGTTCCATAAATTACATGAAATGTTCAATACTTTATTAGAAAATACGTTAGATGATTTTGCCCAACTGTAGGCTAATGTAAGTGTTGTGAGCACATTTAAGGTAGGCTGGGCTAATGTGTGATGTTTGGTAGGTTAGGTGTATCAAATGCACTTTCGACTTACAATATTTTCAAGTTAAGATGGGTTTATCGGGAAGTAACCCCATTGTAAGTCGAGGAAGATCTATATAGGGTTAATGATTAAATAAAGACATGAAATCACACAAAGAAGGACATTTTAAAATTGTCACTTACATTGTCAGTGTAGAAAAGCTTTGTTCTTATAGTAGCTGATAACATCTTAATTTTCTGAGTCTTAAAATCATCAGTGATATAGAAATAATGTGCGTGCTATGCCATATACCTCTGTCCTATATATTTAGAATAATTCATCTCCATCTTTCTATTTGGGGCCCATCCTACAGGAATCCTATTCTCTTTAGGGCCGTCCATATCCCAGATATCCTTAATTTCACAAGCGCTGTCTGGAGTTCCAACTTCCATTCTCAGCCTGAAGATGTGCATGGGAGTACCTGATCCCTTCATTAAGCACTGCATCAGCTATCCACGGTTTTCCTAGATTGGCAGGTCTGATCTTTTCTGCATCACAAGTTACATCTCTTTACCCTCTTACCAGCTTATGTCAATTTTCACAGATTTCTTTCTCAGTACCATTTCTCCATATTATTCCTCCTTTCTACAGCTAAGCTGCTCCAAGGAGTGACCGAAATTTGATTTCCATTCCCGTGCTTTGTCTCTGTCATTTCCAGCATTTAAGATCACCAATGGCCACCATTTTTCCAAATCCAACACTTTTCGGTTCTCATATTTCTTGACCTCTCAGGAGCAGGCAGTCGACATGTTTGTCCACTCCTTCCTTCTTCAAAGACTTTCTTCTCCAGAACTCCAAGACATCATATTTTCCAGGCTCTCCTCCCACCTCACTAAACTCCTTTGTCTCCTTTCCTGGGCTCTCTTCTGTTCAACCTCTAGATGTTGGAGGACTGCAAGGTTCTTTTCTACATCCTAAATTGATCTCATCTAGCCACTGGCTTCAAATACTGTCTCTATACTGATTACTCCTACATTGATTTTTTTCTGCCCCTTCCTTTCCACTGAGCTCTAGATGGATACGTCCATCATCCTAATGGGTATCTCCACTCGAGTGCATAACAGCCATCTCAAATGGAACATATACCAAATGAACTCTTGATTACTCCCAGTTAGAATCTACTCACTATCCCACATCTTGCCCAGTGGGTAAGTGACTTCACAATTCACCAGTTGGTCACGTTAAAAATTCAGATGACATCCTTGATTTCTCTCTTTTCCTCACCCCCCAGTCACATTAGTTCATCAGCAAAGTCTATCAGCTCCACCTCTAAAATGTCAAACGAATTCCTGCCTCTCCCCATAGCCAGAGCTATCTCTCTTGTTCAGGTCAATATCATTCTCTCCTGGCCTGATGTGGTGCAAAACCTAAAGGTAAGACCCTATATTATGAACCGCCTTGACATATGGTGAAACCAGAGAGCCTCAGATAGCATAACCACAGGTTTTCCCTCCCAGCTCTGCTCCTGCAGATAAGTTCTATCCAGACAACTCTCCTTATCCAGGGGACAAGGTTCCTGCTTTTCCCCAGGTAGCGGGTTTCAGTCCCCTGCCAATCCTCGGAATTATTCCAACAAGCCAGTTACAGCCTCCTGCAGAAACCCAGGATCACCTCACCCTCTTAGTACTACAGGGCCTGCCTTCCACAGCCCCTGGCTGTTTACTCTGCTCCCCAGTACAAGTCCTGTGTGGCCTGCATGATGTCCTCCTCTCCCAGGCTGTAAGTATATGTAACTAATAAACTTCCATCTCATGTGTCCAGTGTTCAGTGTCATGTGTTGGACTATCCTTATAGTCTAGGATGGGAATTTCTTCCTCGCCACTGGTGTAGGAAAAAAGGCGACTAAAACACTCAGCTGTCACTGACATCTCATTTCAGATGGTTTCTTCTCGGAGGGGTCTCTCTTGACCACCTCATTCCCAGCATTCTCTCTCATTTTCTACATGGCACTGGTCACTGTGTGAATTATTTATTTACTTAGCACATGTTTCATCTCTGACACATTCCACTAGACTGTGAGCTCCACTTCCAACATCAGAAATCTATCAATCGGATCCACTTTAAGTGTAACTGTGGGAAGAGACTTCTGCCGCCAATCTAGCCTTCATCTGAGCCCAAGCCATCACCACCTCTCAGCTGGATTATTGCTCTCACATCCTCGTCACTCTCCCCGCTTCCACTCTTGCCCCGTTCCCCTCGTAGTATCCAGAGGGACCCTTTAAAGACGTGAGTTAGCTCATGTCACTCCTCTGCTCTACAGCTCTGCCCCACTGCCTCTGGGCTCCCACCTCACTCAGAGTCAGTGCCTGAGTGCTTATCATCACATACAAGTTCTGCTCAGTTCAGCCCTGGTGCCCACTTTGCCCTTCTCTCCTAATATCTCCCTTCATCACTGTGCTCCCAGCACCACGGTCTGTTTGGTATTTAGAGTTTTGTACTTCGCTCGTCTGGTTCCCCCACCTAGAAAGCCCTTCCCCCAGATACTTATCTAGTGGCTCCCCACTTCTGCTCAAATGTTACCACATCAGAGAAGCCTATGGTTCCTACACTCTTCACTCTCCATCCTGTTACCCTACTTTAACCTTCTTACTTTTATCACTCATATTTTTGCTGATTTGTTTATACTTTGTCTACTCTGCTAGACTGCAGGGAGGAATAGAGGCTCTCTTTGACTCAACACTGTGTCCCCAGAGTCTAGGACTTCAATTAGGGGCTTAAAATGTATTTGTTTAATTAATAAGTTTGTGTCTTGCTTACCATTGTATCCCTAGAGCCTTAAACAACATGTGGCACACAGTAATCATAATAACACTAAAATAATTTTTAAATAATAAGGAGAGCTAAAACTTATCTAGCATTGGCTATGTGACAGACACTGTTCTCAGCTCTCAGTATATGCTATTATTTAGTCCTCACAACTATAGGGCAGGTACTACTATTATCCCTGTTCACAGATTAGGAAAATTAAGCTTAGAGAGTAGAAGTAAGTTGCTCCAAGTTACATATACAGTAAGTAGAGTAGTCAGGATGCAAAACTAGGTGGTATAATTTCAGAGCATGTGATTTTAACCACTTAAATAAATAAATGACTTATAAAACGGTCATCAGTAACCTCTCCTTGTGACATCATCCTCAGGCCAATCAGTGCATGAGGATAAGATACTTGTAGACTGCTCTATTTACTAGCAGACAGCAGTGGATAACAGTAGGAGAAAGCATTAACCAATATTATATTCTATTAAAGTACTACCTAAGACATCAATAAGTATTATACTAGGACTTGGGAAATTTTTTAAAATAAAGATTATATATTTTAATTGCTTTCTTAACTCTCAGAAGGGTTAAAAGCCACTGATTTTCAAAAAAGAAACTTCTACATCCTAATTTATGCATATCTATCAACTGTCAGTAAGAATGTAAAAGGTCACCTCAGCCTGCACCAAAAGGTGTTTCATAAGTTAAATGGTGATAAAGAATTAGATCAGCCCCAAAGCCAACCTAGAATGGAAATGAATATGCACTTTCAGCAAGCCATTCCTCACAGGATATAAATTATAACCACCTCAAGATATAGTAGGTGTTCACTCAAGTTTCTCTCTGGGTTTTCATAGCCCTTAGACCATTACGTTTGAAGTAAAAGTTAATAAAAGTCCAGAAACAAATTTGAAAAGGTATTGGTACCAAGAGATTAATTCAAGGGGTTTTTAAAGAAAGTACCCTCCACCTTGAATAGCTTTGCAATGAAAGAGGAGCGTCATTCCACATATGGTCTCAGGAATGCCCTAATGCAGAGTCAGTCACAGCACTTGTGGCCTTTACCACCTTCTCCCACAGGAGAGAAAGAAACCCTGCGCTCTGTTATCGGCTCTCGGCAGCAGGTAAAATCAGCTTAAGAGTCCCTTATGCCACCAAGAAGGCTCTGTGACCTGCAGTCCATCTGCAAAATCTATCTTTCAAACACAATCAGGCCCACAAAGGTAAGAGTCAGGAGGCAATGCTTTTGACCTTAAAGACCTGAAGGATCTATCAGTGGGTTTTGTCCACAGAGACCTAATGCAGCGAGGGGTTAAGACAATTGCCAAGATCACTCCAGCCAAAAGCAACCCTCCTCTTTGAATTCTGACCAACAACACTCTTCCCCCAAAAAACAAAACCCAAAACTTATGAAGAAAAAAAATACTGACCAGCATGATTGACGTGATGTATATTGGTTGACTTTACTAGAAACTCTAGGGGAAAACAGCCTCAGGGATTCCTGGGCCAGGGACCTAAAGATTACTAGAATGGCAGTGCTGAGTACTTAGGATGAAGCCCAGTGGAGTGGCTGAGGCCTCACAGGGACGGTCACCGCCAGTAAGGTTGACATTAAAATGGGACCAGTCTGGAAGAGTCACCTTATAGCTTGAAGCCAAGCAGGTAACCCCAATAACAAATGAATCTTCTATGAGAGGCGAAACCCAGCAATTTTCACTTCATTCTTTTCCGATATGTAACAAATATTCCAGCCTGATGTGGCATTTAAACCTCGCAATACAATATTATGGAAACATGTTTGAAGCACAGCAAGGAATTTTCGAAAGGGCTGCTGGGACGTTGACTTCGGAGTTTTCGAGTCAAGTTGGTTTACAGTTAGCTCATTACAGAAAGAAACCCCGATCGCTATTTCTTGAGCCCAAAACTTGGCTCTGCTCAAGTTTGAGGGAATTCATTGGCGCTCTCAAGGTGCACAGTGGGCAATCAGTAAAGTTCTATGGAATTTTGCCCACATTTAAGATAGAGTAAAACAAACCCAGAACTTAGTTTGGGGGGGTGACTCTAAATTTAAAATCTGGGTGACATTCTGAAATTATCACAGACGAGCTCAGAATTTAGATTCTACTCTAATGAGCTCTGTGAATGCCAGTGAGAGGCGGCCTAGCTCACCTGCCCTTTCCGCTGATCCCCAGATCTCCAGTTCCCACCAGGTCTCAATGTGACGGGAGCCTCGCACTGCCACGTGGACCCTAAGATGAGAGCCACCACCGAGGAAAGCCCAGCTGAGCGGACGTTTATGCTGCACCATGCCGCATCTCCTTGGCCCACCTGTTTCTAGTGCAGCTGTAGTGGACCCTCATACCCTGTTGCAGGGTCCCATGTCAGGTGTGCCCTAGAAGGCCACCCAGGCACAAGAAGGCACAATCCAGAAGTAAGGGGGGGGGGGGTTCCTAATGCCCCTGGGAGCAACCCTCAACCAGTGGGAGACAGGGATCTGTGGATGTGTCCTAGCCGCCCCTGTCCTCCACTGTGGAAAATTCTGTAGAAATTCTGAATTCTATATGGTACTTCAGAGGTACCCCAGCAGGACTGAGGCCTGGTTGCCCCCAGCAGGACATAGTCAGCTCTTTACTGCAGTACCTGCGGGCTCTCCTCCTTTCTCCGTCTCTTTCCCTCTTCCTCACTTCCACTTCTGGGGTCCCCTTCCAGATAAATTAGTTGAACCTCGGTCCTTGTCTCAGACTCGCCTTTCAAGGGAACCCAAATAGGATGTCAGCCAAAAGAGATGAAGCAGGAAAACACACCTACACACACACACATGCGCGCACACACACACACGCATGCACACACACACAATCCCCTGCACCCAGCAGTACTTATCCTTCAACATTTCTGTCCTTTGAGCCAATAAATCCCCTTCTCTTTTTCTGTTTTACACAAGGCAGTTGGCATTAGGTTCTTCATCACTTGAAACTACCCAAGTCCTGAATAGGACAAGCGCTTGGACTTCGAAAACAGACGATTACACTTTCCTACTAGCTCTTCATCGGCAACATCTTTGTGTGTCTACCACTTAGTGCGATGCCTGGCGCCCAGTAAGGCTCAGAGATCATGCATTAGATTAATGAATCTCTCGTATATGTTTTTACTTCCATTGTTAAGAAGAGGTAAAGAGAGAGCTTGGCATTTTTATGTGTCGTATAGTGAGAGATCACGTTTAGCTGGCACACACTGGTATGGCCATGCTGTAAACAGCCACCCCCCCTCGCCGAGTCCCCAAATAGCCCCCAGCACCTCCAGTCACCCTAGCACCCCCAGAAATCCCTGGACCTCCCCATGATCCAGCAAGCGAAATGTTAACATCTGGCACAGCGTCTGCTCTGATTGGTCAGTTCCGGCCTTGCCGATTGTATAATATTTGGAATATTACCCTTGCGTAAGGTCTGATTTTTTCACTCCCTGTGCTCTTTTAAAATTAATCCTCATAAAGCTTGAAAGTAATGCAGCACAAACTCCTTAACACAAAAGAAATGCTAAAAATACAGAGGAAACAGCTTTCTTGATAGTCTCCACATGAATATTAATACTAGTACAATATGCCTGCAGATGTAGTCATTGGCTTTTCATCTGGCCACATGATTCACCGAGAAATCAACTGTTCTGCAAAACTTCCTTCCTTCCTTAATACAGCTCCTCCCGTGAGCGGCAATGGTGATTCTGTCGGATTTTCTTTGCCCCACAGCTGGTGCCGTTCAAGGATTTTTTTGGCACAAGAGGAAGTCCCATCTGTGTCCCAAGTCCAAAGTGATCAAGAAGTTTTAGAGTTCGTTTTCTTCATGCCTTTTCCTTCCTTCACCTTCTTGAATTTTCAGAGGTGAGGTAGTTCTTCAACTCTAGAAGCCAAGTCTAATTATGGCCTCTTTGGAGGCAACACAGTATATTTTCTCTGTACGGTAGAAAGAAATGTCTCCGATGGGTTCAAAGTCGAGTGATCATACTAATTGGACCCCGGGTGGGATGCTACAGTAGGTGAGCCCAGGGATGGAAGGGAGCATGTGGAGGACCCTTCCAAGCGTGCCGCTAGGAAGCCTCCAGAAAATCTGGAGGAAGACCAAAAGACCACTCTTGAATCTACCCTTCCATGGACAAGATACGGGAAAACGCAGAACAGGAATGGCTGCTTTAGACATTTCAGCTAAGGACAGAGCTGGGTCCAACCGTCAAGTGCAGATGAAGCTATTGAGAAAAAAATTCTGCAAGAGATTTTGCAGAACGTAGGGAAATGGGAGAGTAAGAAAACAGGAAGTCAGGGGCTTCCCTGGTGGCACAGTGGTTGAGCGTCTGCCTGCTGATGCAGGGGACACGGGTTCATGCTCCGGTCCGGGAAGATCCCACGTGCCGTGGAGCGGCTGGGCCCATGAGCCATGGCCGCTGAGCCTGCACGTCCGGAGCCTGTGCTCCACAATGGGAGAAGCCACAGCAGTGAGAGGCCCGTGTACTGCAAAAAAAAAAAAAAAAAAGTCAGGGTGGTGTTGAAATGGATCTCAATTTCAGATGAGATTACCCACCACACACTCACCGGCTCTGTTTCTTCTCTATCTACCAAAGGATATTCCTCTTTGAAAGAGTCTTTTCTTCCTAGGACCCTCTGTGTGTTTCCTGGGGCTGCTGTAACAAACAACCATAAACTTGGTGGTTTAAAAGAGCAGAAATTTATTCTTTCCTGGTTCTGGAGGCCAGAAGTCCAAAATTGGTATCAATGGGCCAAAATCGAGATGTCAGTAAGGTTACATTGCTACCCACCTGGGTCCTTGGACTGTTTCATCAATAGAAATTGATGAGAGGTCAGATGAGAAATTCTGGCAAGCCTTTACTGGGGCTCTTGCTGCAGCACAAGGGAGAGAGAACAAGTGACAGGTGCCCTTGCCAGCTCCTGGGGGGCGGGGTTGGTGAGCTGGTCCCTTAAGTGGGGCGAGGGTAGGCACCGATCAGTGAGTCGGGCCAGAGGGGCAGCTTAGGTGCTGTGCCCACCGCTTGGTGGCGCTGTGCGCAGGGATCATGCACGGCACCCTGCTTTTGCTCCCGATACCTCAGAAGTGGCAGCTGGTTTGGGGCCTTTTTGTAATTTTTGTAGCCCAGCTGCACATGTGTGCAGTTATTTTTAGCCCCTTTATAGTGTTTTTTGTATTTTGTTGCTGTAGATGTTTGCCCAGGTGCAAGCTCTGCAGAAAAAGGTCCCAGGTCCCAGGTCCCAGCCTGTCTCAACACTCCCTTCAGAAGCTCAGGGAAAGAAAGAGTCCAGCCTTTGCCTCGTCCAGCTCCTGGCTGCCAGCACTCCTTTGCTTGTGACCACATCCCTCCAAGCTCTGCCTCTAAGGTCACATTGCCTTTTCCTCTTCCGTCTGAAGTCTCCCTCTGCCTCCCTTATAAGGATACTTGGAGTTGCATTTAGGTCTCACTCAGATAATCCAGGATAATATCCTCATTTCAAGAGCCTTAATTTAATCACACCTGCAATGTTTTGGCCCTATGAGGTAACAGTCACAGAGTCCAGGGATTAAGACATGGACAATTTTGGGAGGGTTCAGCCGATCACAGACTGGATGGTAGAAGGCCTGTGTTCCCCACCTGTGACTTCAGCCCTAACCATTCTAGTCCGTGCCAGTGGCATGTGACTGCAAGTACGAAGACTTTGCCCCTTGGGTGTTTTCTCCGGGCCAGAGGACCAGGAGGTTAATGTATCAGAGAGTAGCCTTCAGGCAAATCCAGATGTGGAGTTAGAGGATAAATACCTGACTTCCTCTCTCCTCGGGTGGGGCGGGTGGGGCTACTCAGAGATAGTCTACACTGTCTGTCACTGTTGCGGGTGAGATGGAGAGCTAGCTGCCCCGGGGCAGCCTGCTTATTGGTCGTGCACTTTCACTAGCTTCTTCTCTCCCTGTGCCACTTCCCTTCCCCTGGCCATGCTTCCTAGGATGGCCTCTCTCACAGACTCCGTGCACTCACATCCTTGTCTCAGGATCTGCTTCTGGAGGGAACCACCCTAAGATAGATCTCCTGTCCTTACCTGGTGATTCAAGACCATTTCCAGGCACCTGGGCTGTGCGCTCACGAAAGGCAAGACTTCGACTTCAACAACCTTTCCCTTCTCTTGCCCAGGCCTGCTGAAATGAATGGCAGAACGAATAAAAACCATCTTCACAAGTCCCAAGTCTGAGAACCGTGGGGGCCAGGGCTTGGGAGTCATGTGACTGGGCCCCTGCGAGGCAGACCAACCTAGAACTAGGTGAGAATCAAACTCTTTTCTAGTAATATCCTAAAAGGGGAATTGCCATATTAAGAATTCAGGGCGTTCTCCCCCGGTTCCTTTCACGCTGGAGGATTTCACTGTTCCCTCTGAATGTAGACCATGGTAGTGTTAATCTCATATAAATAGAAAACAGCCCCCAAATGTATAATAATTGCGTACACCACTCCTTTTGTCAACTTTTTGATTTAGTGCTGCTGCTGCAGAGCCGGGTTTTATTGTATTATGATACGACAGTAATCTTTCCGAGGCTTCCACTTTATTTTGTTACATTTATCTAGCGCGCCAGATTCACACTCCCACAGTAACCATATGGGGAAAAGCCACAAAAGCTGTTAAGTACATTTAATTACTGTTTTGATGAGCTCATATTTTAATTATGTTTATTGATTCTGTGTATATTGAAATAGTTTGAGCATTTCCAGAAGAAAAAAACGGAATCAATACGCGGCAATTACTGAACATTTCATGATTGTGTGTGTAATTAAAACTTTCATAAACTACTTTTGAAGACCATTTCCCCTCTAATCCTATAGTGGTGATTAACTAGGTTTCTGACTGTGTTTAGGTAAGCTTTGGTTTTTCTTCTATGTAGAAGGAAAATAGGGTTCAGTGAGAAATATGTTTACAGTCAAATATTTCTGACTTAAAACGTCTCCCTTCCAAAACAGCAGAACGCACATATTGTACCTTCCACGATTTGCTAAAACACCGCTAACAATGATAAAACACAAATTTAAACTTCCTAACAATTCAATGTTGCCAGCTCAAAGATTACTCCGACTGTCAGCCATACATATGCTGTTGCTAAGTGACAGATTAAAACAAAGAAAAAACCCCGCAATCCTTCCATGCCTGCCTCTATCCTTTCCTCATGCTCGTAGACATTTTTACAGATCTTAAGAAATTTGTACTTGAAAAAATAAAACTGCACAAACCCCACATTTTCTTCAGAGAATGAAATTAGTGTCATTTTCATTTTATACATTTTACTACTCTCAGTCTGTCCGTGAGAAAATGATGCAAAATAGGGACTTGTCTCTTTAAAAGGTGATGACAGATTGTCTATCCAGGAACAAATATTTCTAGCTCAGTCTCTAATTCACCTGGGTCAAAAGCACCGTGCCTCCAGCCACCTGCATCAGCATCGCCTGGAGCCTCTGGAATGTCACAGATTCCTTGGCCTCACTGAAGGCTACTGAATCAGTCTCTAAAGTAAGCCTCAGGAATCTGAATTTTAAATACCCTTTCCAGCTAAGGTTTATGAGTCTTTGACCAAAGAGGCTTCTACTGACCTTAACTTTCTCATTCTAAAGTGGACCCTTAACAGTGTCCTCCAAAAACAGTCCTGGTATTGAGCTACCTGATGACAGATCATTCAGTAAGACAGCGGGGTAGGGCAACTTCCTCCCCCAAAGGGGCTCAGCCTACCTTGGCCCCCGCTCTCCCAGCGCGGGGCTGCCTGCCAGCAAACGCAGAGAACATCTGTCCCCTAGGAACTCACCTCAGAAAAGAATTGTCTAGGATCCAACCTTACCAAAAGCCTGAGTGAGGTAAGTCTATTTCTTTCCTGGGCTGCCGTAAAAATTTCCATTATTCTCGCACAGGTCTGGAGGCTAGAACTCTGAAATCAAGGTGTCAGCAGCTCTGGTTCCTTCTGGAGGTGCTGAGGGAGAGTCTGTTCCATGCAGCCCTCCTAGTTACTGGGGGCTGTTGGCCGTCATTGGCTTGTAAGATGCCTCACTCTCATCTCTACTTCCAGCATCACGTGGTGTTCTCCTTGTGTGTCTCTGCGTCCAAACTGACCTCTTCTTATAAGGACACCAGCCATTGGTAGGGCCCACCCTACTCCTGACCGTATCCTCATGTGATTACATCTGCAAAGACCCTGTTTCCAAATAACATCACATTCACAAGTACCAAGGTCAGGATAGGAACATATGTTTTGGAGGGCTACTATTCACCCCACAACAATGAGTGATGCTTACCAAGGGTTGTTTGAAGACTGTGCCTTCTGTTCAATCTTCTCGAGTCTCCCTTGTACCCCATTTTGTCTTTAGATCCAGCCAGCCCATCAAAAAGCCACATGCCCAGATCCTATTGCTTTGGGGCCATGCAGAAAGGCTTTCCTGAAATGTATTTTAGTCAGCTCCTACTGGCCCTTGCTGAGGGTGCTGGAGTAGAGGAGTGCTACTCCTAGTGTGGCTTGTAGATGGAGCCAGTCTCCGTCCTGCAGGGTCACTGGTGCCCAGAGATGGGGTTGGGGTCTGGTCTCTCCTGCAGCTGGTCGAGAAATACTGTCTGCATTACTCTGGTTCCCAGCGATGCTCCTTGGAAGAATTTTCTTTTACTGTTTAGTTCTAGTTAAGTCCTTCCCAGTTGAGGAACTAGGATGTTTATTCCTCTTCAACAGCTGACCACGTGTCCCTTTTCTATGTGACTTTAGGAATCGTAATTAGAGTAATAAGGCAAGCCAGGCAGGGAATTAAATGAACAGCCTGAGCCTGTGGCAACAGGGTTGAGGGGTAAGAAGGGTGGCGGGTGGAGACTGTATCGAACTAAAAAGCACATCATTCACCTCCAGACAGTCATAGTCTAAATTTTCTAAATATTCATGATGGAAATTTTCAAACATAGACAAAAACAGAGAGGTATAAAAAACCCTCATATACCCATCATTCAGATTCAAAAATTATCAACATTTTGCTAATCTTGTTTACCTACCTCATTTAGGTTTTTTTGTGTGTGTTTTTGTTTTTGTTTTTGTTTGCGGTACACGGGCCTCTCACTGTTGTGGCCTCTCCCGTTGTGGAGCACAGGCTCCGGACACGCAGGCTCAGTGGCCATGGCTCACGGGCCCAGCCGCTCCGTGGCATGTGGGATCTTCCCGGACCGGGGCACGAACCCGTGCCCCCTGCATCGGCAGGCGGACTGTCAACCACTGCGCCACCAGGGAAACCCCCATGTCGTTTTTTATTTTTGCTTGTGTATTTTAAAGGAAATCTCAGATATCTTGTGGTTTTACTGGTACGTATACCATTATCATACCTAACCAAAAGAACAATAATTCCTTAATATCCTCTGGTACTTAATGCATATTCAAAATTTCCAAATCCAAAACCAAAGCTGGTTTTACAGTTGGACTACACAAAGTCCGCACATTGCATTTGGTAGTTCCAGCTCTTAAATCCCTTTTGTTCTGTGTTAGTGTCTCCTCTGACTGATTTGTGAAACAGGCTAAAATGTAACTTCAGTTGGGTTTGTCTCAGGGGCTGCTGTTTTGCAATCTCCAACGCAGTCTCTTTGGGGCCAGATACTCGCCTTCCATTTTTCTCCTGGGTTTGACTTCCTGTTTTAAGTTCTACTTTCCCTGGTTCAGATTTTTAAATCTGACTCTTAGGTTACCAGTTCATGATACGTGTTTTTGCCATAAGCCCTCAAATCCTTGACAGGATGATTTGGGATATAAAGAAGTTGAATTACATTCATAAATAAGATAAACTCAACATTCTCTTTCTAAGTGTGTTTGAGATAACAAAGTTCCCAGTAAGTTGAATCTCACTGTTTAAAATTTAGAGATAGTAAGCAGATTCTGGAATTTGGCACCTGCCCAAGAATTCAGCAGTGTGTCTGATATAAAATTCTACTGAAAGCAACAGAGTTAGGATAAAGAGCTAAGATCTCACTGGCTTTTTAATGGCATTTTTTGAATTATACTTCATATAGTACTAGACAGAAAAAAGAAAAGAATGAAGTCAAAACAAAACAAAAGCAAAGTAAGACTTGTCAGCAAAACATCTGTGGTATTTCTTATTTTGAGAACTGGGAAACTTCCAGGCCTACTTAGAATACCTTTGCTAAAAGGTTTCCTTATAAAAAGATTTATCACCTTCTCTCTCTCAGGATTCATACGTAACATGTACGTGTAGGGCAACAGCTTATGATTCACTCATAAGGGAAGAGCAATTAACACGTGCATTATTTTGACAGCATGTGCTCATTGGGCTCCTGCTGTGTGTTCAGCATTATCCGGTTTTGGGGGCTTTGAAAAAGTATGAGGCAGTTTCTGAAATGCTTTCTCCAAGGATGCTACGCTTTTCCCTTTCTGAATGGAGGACCAACCACTGTGATATAAAAAACAAAAAAAGCTCTGGATCCAAACAGTCCTGAGTTTGAATCTCCATCATTTATGGGCTGTGTGACTTTAGGTAATTCATTTCGATTCTCTAAGCCTCAGTTTACCTATCTATAGAAAGAGGATAAAAATGATACCCACTCTCAGAGTTGATAAGATAGGACATTTGTGATGTGTCTATGGTGTGGCCACCTGTGGCCCTCAACTCGGTAGCCAATTTGATACTTCTGGACTAATTCGATCAACCTCACCCTCTCACCAATCTGGGTGAAAATTCAGGAGCATAGCTTGAAAAAGAATGAGGGGGGGGGGGTCCCAGCCCTAAGGAGTCCAAGCAGATGACCAAGTCAGGGACTCTGGGAGCAAACTGGAAGCTGAGGCAGCAGACAGGGTCCAGGATCAGAACCAGGACGAGATGCTTGATCAGCGCCCCAGCCCCGGGTGCTGGCCTCCACTTTCCTGGCCTCCTGGCTCTTCCCCTCCCCCAATCCCAGATGGGGCCATCGGAGACTAACCAGAGCTGCCTCACCCAGCAAACGATGCTCACTCAGGACTGAGGCTGTTGACAGCCACTGACTTTGCCACTTGACTCCAGCTCTTTAAAAGTCCGACTTCATAAGAGAGTGTTGTGATCCCGGTGGCATCTGGGAGGTGCGGCTGCCTGTGTGTAACCAGGCCCAGACCAGCTCAGTGTGCGTGGCAGCGATTCTGGTCCAAATGTTTTGAAAGTTTGCCCGATGCCATCAGTCTAAAGAGTAAAAGGCAACAACACTGAAAGGCTTGAGGGTCCAGATAAAGGGAGGCGATGACAGGGAGCTCAACCAAGAAATTGAATACGGGCTGAGTAACTGTTCTGCACTCAGAGACTCGACATTTCCCCCCTCCCCCCACATACACCTTAAGTTCCTGCAGATCACTGTGTATCCTGACACAGCAAGTGCAGTATAGACAACTAACCATACTGGGCAGCTCTCCTTCTGTGACCTGGCTCTGAGAATCCTCTTTCTGGTAATGGCTAACACACTTATGTTCAGACACATAGAGCCTCCTTCAGAAATGACGAAAGCCATGAGAAACAGAATTCAGGGCAGCGCTGGCCCATGACTCTGGGCGGACGAGGGTGCCTGAATTTGGACCTGTAACAGAATTAATATTTGAGACAGAAGAGAACCAGGGACCTCTGTATGGCTCAGCCATCCTACTCCCTTTCTGAAGTCATTTTTCATCCCACAGGTGGTCCAACTGATGCCAAATTTGGTCAAAGAGCTGGCCCAATTTCTCCCCAATACACAAACGGCCAACATCCTTCGTATAACTGTGTTCCGCTCAGCAGGGTTCAAGGACCATGTTCCTCTCATTACCAAGTGTTTTTCTATAATAAACACAGCAGCAATCATTTACTGAGCATATAATATATGTCAAGCCCAGTACTAAGGGCCTTATATCGTTGCATTTAAGTTTAATGACAGGATTATATTAATTATATTAATTATACTATATTATATCCAAGCAAAAATTGTTATTATTAACGTATTACAGATGAGAAAGCCAAGTTTATGGAGGCTAAGTAAAGGGCACACAGATAGGAAGAGGAGGAGTTTGGATTTCGAAGGACACTGTCAGTTTCCTTGAAGCCCAAGCACATTCATTCTCTTGCTACCCACGTGACGCTTGGCTTCACCACCTTGGAATTTCCCAAAGTGGGCATGTGTACGTCCACTAATATGATACTAGGAAGACCGCAACTTCACTAGGCCATGGAAGAACTCGGTCCCCAGTTAAGTTCCACAAGTTAGATGTGTTCTCAGAATAAGACCCCTCGTGTTTACCTGCCTGGCCTCCTGATCCAGCACCTTGCCACTCCTGCTATTCGACATTGTCACTGCTGACTGGGTGTCACCTGCCTATGCCAATGACTGCCCCTAACACCAGCATGATGGCCCTGGGGAGAATGCCCTGCCCACCCCTCTCCCTTCTACCCCAAGTATGAACCAGGCTGTATTAATTTCTGAGGGCTGCTGGGTAGCTCAGGCAACAGAAATTTATTTTTTTACAATCCCAGAGCTTAGAAGTCTGAGATCAAGGTATCGCGGGGTTGTTTTCTCCTGAGGCCTCTCTCCTTGGCTTGCGGATGTCTTGTTTTCGTGTGTCTTCACTCCGTATCACCTTCCACGGTCTTCCTCTGTGCATGTCTGTCTCCCAATCTCCTCTTCTTATAAGGACACCAGTCATAGTGGATTAGGGTTCACCCTAATGACCTCATTTTAACTTACCTCTTTAAAAACGCTATTTTCAAATAAGGTCATATTCTAAGATGCTGGTTGGGGGGGCGGTGGTTAAGACCTCATTGTAACAATTTTGGCTGAATTTTGCAATTCAGCCCCTAACACAGGCCCTCCCTTTAATTTCTGCAATAGAACTGCTACCGTTTCACAACTTTTAATATGACTTCACTGATAGTTTGTAGAAAACGATAGCGAGCACAGCTATAACCACTCCTGCACAGGGGCATCCTCAAATCTCACAAGCCTATACCAAATCCCCTGGCTACTTGAAGGACACTAGCTTGCTTAACTCCTGCCCTGTTACTTGGCAACAGCTTCTCTCTTAAGCCATTGAGATGGAAATCACATCTGCATCTTCATCCAGACCCAACCAGGACAGCCCAGAGGGAGAAAGATGTTTCCCCATCTCTGGTCTGAGGCCACTTCTCCCGCCCTCCCTTCCTCTCCCAGGAGCAGCCTCTTTCAGGGTGACTGAGAGTGTGAATATTCATTACCTGATGGAATAAACACACACTTCTTTTCTTGCTGCTCCAAGTTGGACAGTTTTATCAGAACATAATGTCCATTGTCAGTACATTTCCCAGTCTAGGCTACTGACTCTTAAAAACACAGTGTGTTGGACACTACAGCAGAGAATGCTGGCTGTTCCCCAAAGATTTCTCTTTCTCCTTCCTTAGTGCAGAGACATGTATCATTTCCCTTCCACCTAGGTAAGACAACAGGGCTGATCGTCACCTGTGGAATGTGAGTGGAAGTAACAAATCCCTTTGGGGCCACAGTGGTTAAGGAGTAGGCGTGTCTTCTCCATCATTTTTCCCCCATTGACTGGCCATATGCGAGGTACTCCAGGGCCCTAGAAAAGGGCAGAGTCACAAGATGGAAGGAGTCTGGTTCCCTGAATCATCATGTAGAATGTCAACTGCCAAACTGGCAGCTGGTAAATTGCATGATTGCTGTATAAGTAAGAAATTGACCTATATTGACTTAGGCTACTGGAATTCAGGGTTGTGTTAGCTAGCAGATATTCTTTACTTTAATGGACATAACTACCCAGAGGACAACCCAGATGGAACTTCATCAGGTCGGGTTCAGTGTCTTTTCTTGATCTTCCTATCATCATGATGACCAGCCCGCATACCCTCCATGTAGTCTTGCATAACGGCAGCCATGATAGCCTGTGAGCTTGCCCAGGATACACGCATGTCTCCAAGAACAAGCAGTAAGTTAAAGGTATACCCATTCTGTGAAAAGAAACATGTCTCAGAGAGATTTTAATATATCAGTTGTAGTCAACATTTAATGTCTACCTCCAAGGAAAATTAACCTGCTTATAGATTTAAATAACTACTCTGTTTTACTCTCATTTTTGCCCATTGATCCTTCAAAAATCTTGCTGGACTGAATGTTTGTGTCCTCCTTCCAAATTCCTATACTGAAGTCCTAACTCCCAATGTGATGGTATTTGGAGACGGGTCTTTGGGAGGTAATTAGGTTTAGGTGAGGTCATGAGGGTGGGGCCCCATGATGAAATTTGTGTCCTTATGAGAAGAAGAAGAAGTCAGAACTCTCTCTCTCTCCACCATGTGAAGACACAGGAAAAGGTGGCCACCTGCAAGCCAGGAAGGGGGCTCTCAACAGGAACTGAATCAGCTGGCACCTTGAACGTGGACGTCCCAGCCTCCAGACAGTCTGGATTATGAGAAATAAATGTCTGTTATGACTATAAGAAATAACTATCTGTTGTTTAAGTCATCCAGTCTACGGTATTTTGTTATAGTGAACTGAGCTAAGACAAATCATAAGATGAAATCTCGGCAGAACTCTGATTCATTCTGTTCTTGGTGATGTTCTCATCATGGCAGGCTTCTCTCTTCACCAGCTCTGTGAGTGTATCAGTTTTCTATGGCTTCTGTAAGCAATTAGCACAGAGTTGGTGGCTTAAACAACAAAAATTTATTTTCTTACAGTTCTGGTGGTCAGTCTTACAAGAATCTCATTGGGATAAAAGGTGTTGGCAGGCCTCTGTTCCTCCTGGAGGCTCTGGGGAGAATCTGCTTCCTTGCCGTTTCCACTTTCTGGAGGCCTCCTGCATTCCTTGGCTTGCATCTTCCTCCTCCATATTCAAAGCCAGCAATGTTGGGCCAAGTCTTTCTCAAACTGCCTCTCTAGTTCTCTGGAGCATGGAAGATTCTCTTCTTTGAGGTTAATGAGAAAACTATCAAGACAATTAAAAACAAATACTTGGGGGAAAAAAAGGACTCACAGGGTTAGATTAGGCCCAACTGGATAATCCAAAATTATCTCCTCATCTCAAGGTCCTTGACTTCAATCCTATCTGCAAAGTCCCTTTTGCCATGTGACGTATCATACTCAGGGGTTTTGACGATGAGGATGGGAACTCTTTTGGGGTGTAACTGTCATTTTGCCCATCATGGGAGGTTCTACACGCTCACACACCTTCCTAAATCAGTTTGTAAAACATAACGAAACAAAGCAGAAAACTCCTGCATCTGTTTTTCCTGCATCTGTACTTCTTCCCTTGAGTCAGTATTTGTGCCTCAATATCTCACAGAACCTCTAGTCTCATTTCCTTGTTTGTGGCAAATGGAGACAGAATCCATGTGCATCTAATACTCCAGCTGTTCCCCTGTGTAGGTGCAGAAAGAATTGGGCTGGGGCTTCAGGAAGCACAGCCTGATGAACAGAAAGGAGACCCCAGAAGTGAGCTTTGGGTTGGTAAGGATTGATCGTTGCGTCTCCTCGTTTGTAAGACAGGGAGGAGAAAGGGTTCATTCAACGCTTCCAAGGCCTCCTTCACTTTTCCCTTTTTCCAGAGTCTGTGGCTGTGTGTTTCTGCTCTGTTCTCTCCTACCCCTCCTTCGAGTTGCCTGCTGCTATGGAAACGCGCCCTCAGGGTCCTGCCTCTATCATTCTATTCTCATCTCTCATTTTTCAATTCTTTCTTAAACTCACCTCCTGCCATCTATTTCAATATTGTCCTCTGGATTCATTCCTTGCATTTTTGTTCTCAGAATCACCCCTAGGATTTAGACATTCACTCATTTCAGGTGCCTGGCTCATTTGAGACATGATCCCCCTATAATTGTAACGTGGCTGGGCTTGCTCTTTCTGTATGATTAATCAAGCTATGACCTCGGCAACACAGGCCTGTTTCAAACTTTTATAAGATGCCTGGGAGTTCCAATGCTATTTAAGGGAAGATGTAAGTAGGAATTGTTCATTTAAAAGTCCTCCCAGGTGTTGAAAAGCAGTCACCTGGTAACACCAAGGTACAGTAGTAATATTTTTTCCAGAAAGACCCTATTTCTACTTGCAGATTTACAGATTTCATACTTTGCAAGGCTGGATGGAAGTCTTCCTAGGCCCCTCAATCAACACTTATCTTTCAAACAGCCTTCTGGACCTGGGTCAGGGGAAAATTAATTTCATAATAGAACCACAGCTTTCTTCTTAGGAATTTGAGATGTTTGTTCATTGCCAAGAGCACAGGGCTATAAAAGATAGTCCCTCGTGTAACAGATATTACTTCATAAATGTGAGATCAGGGTAATCCTTTAGAATTTGGGGAGACTTTTCCAAAGTGGTGGAGCTAAAGGCCACAGGGGTATCTGTGTCTTTGGGTGGTTGCCCCAGGCAGTGTCATAGCTCTTTGACTGAGAGCCAATCATGTGCTCAAGCTGGTCAAAGTCTTGAGCATCTGGCCGAGAAGTCCTGTGACCTTTCCCCTGAAATGTCCCCATGTCTTCACCTCTACCATCCCACCTGATCTCCTTGACTTGCGGCTTCAATTGCTCCGGCAAATTAAATCAACATACCACCTGCTACCAGAGTGATCTCCTCCAAACACTCATGCGATAAAATTGGTTTAAAGTCTGTCGTTTGCCCATATCCTGTTAGACAATATCAAAACTCCTGAACACGGCCCCTCACTCCTACCCATCTGGTCTCCCCTGCTCGCAACACCCATCTTAAGCCCCAGCTATAACTCTAGGCTTAAGCAGTAAGAGAAACTTACCTGAGATACTCTTCCCTCTTTTCTACCTTCCATACTCTGGTTGTCCTTCAAGACTAAGTTCAGTTTTTTCCTCCCCAACGCGTTGATTGTTGGAGGATCAAGGAAGATGTAGAAGGTTGCACATCAATGTTTGCTTTAACATCCCAGGAGCAGGATGGGCAGGAGGCTGGGAAAAGAGAGAGAAGTAAACCAAAAAAAGCGTTACTGTTTATATATATTTTTAAATATAATATATATTTCCAGGCATGTTTCTCGTCAATAAGAGATGAGTGGAAGTATGGCCACCAAAATAGGACTATCTCAGGGTGGCGGGAGTGCAGGCGATTTTCGCTGTCCACCCCCCTCTTTTTCTGAACTGTTCCCATTGATTTCAATGAGTGTGCATTGGTGGTGCTGAGTCACAATGTTGACCAAAGCACAGAGGCATTTCCTCTGTGTTCTAGATGCTTTACATCTAGTACCCCATTGGAGCCTCACAACTGATACAGGATGACATCAGTACTACCGTTGCCCTCAGTTTGCAAGGGGGCGCAGAGGCCCAGAAAAGATCATCAACTTGCCTGAGTCATGTGGCTCGTATGTGGCAACACCAGTCTTGATCCAGGTTTAACCATGAGGCAAAACTGCTTTGCTAATTTAAAAAAGACATTAATGCCATCTTCACGCTGGGAAAGTGAAGGTCCTCCTTTCTGGGTGTTCTTTTCATGATCTGCCCTGCAATCCACCTGCCAGACACCTCTGTGTTGCCAGAGGGCATCTTCATCGCACCTTCGTCCTCCCATCCCGGTCCTGGGCACAGAACCGGCTCCTAGGGAAAGTTTACTTGAGGAAGATTGCTAACCCTTACTCTCTCTTTCCAACAAAATGATGAAGCCAGAGAAAGAGTTTGAAACACAGTATCTCTTGGTTTATAAAATGCTCGTGTGGATATAGAGAAAAAAAAAAAACACCCTGATCTCTGATATGTACCTTATTTAAGTTATTACTGGGTTTTAAATTGCATGTGAAGACTGAATTTAAAGACTAGAAAAAGCTATTAAGCCTTTAATATAGAGCGGAAGTTGTTGTTTTTAAAAATGCACCTCCTGTGTAATATACACCCTAAATTAGACCTGCCAGAGAAATGGACTATTTTACAGTTATCATTCATGCAGACTTCAAGGGAAAGCTGACTGACTGAAGTTCCTGCTTGCTCAAGGGTCATATTTCACACTGCAAAGTTTTAAACATGCTTTTGCAAGTCATAATTAATGTTAAAACGAGCCTTAAATTATCACAATTTTTATGGTGGTGAATTAGGGAAACCCATGAGTAGCTTCACCACAAACATTAGGTAGAACCATATTTTGTATTAGTCACTGAATAATGTGCCCATTAGAAAGCTGCTTGGGATAAACTGCACTTTATTTGCACCCTCATCATTTCATGAGCTGCAGCAGACTGCAAGAGTCAGGTCAACTTGCAGGTCGAGCTGCTTGGGAAGTTCTTTTAACACCGTGCTGGGACCTTTAACGATGGGTGTTTTTAAAGGGCTAGTGTGATTAGGTGATGTTCTCTCAAGATAATCTCCTTTTTTAATTAATTCAAAGTTAACTGATAAGGGACCATAACTGTATCTCAAAATCCCTTCAATTTTGTGTGTGTGTTATTCATTTTTATTAATTTAATTTAATTTATTTTATACAGCATGTTCTTATTAGTTATCTATTTTATACATATTACTGTATATATGTCAGTCCCAATCTCCCAAATCATCCCACCACCCCACCACCCACCGCTTTCCCGCCTTGGTGTCCATACATTTGTGCTCTACATCTGCGTCTCTATTTCTGCCTTGCAAACTGGTTCATCTGTACCATTTTTCTAGATTCCACATATATGCATTAATATACAATATTTGTTTTTCTCTTTCTGACTTACTTCACTCTGTATGACAGTCTCCAAGTCCATCCACATCTCTACAAATGACCCAGTTTCATTCCTTTTTATGGCTAATATTCCATTGTATATATGTACCACATCTTTATCCACTCATCTGTCGATGGGCATTTAGGTTGCTTCCATGACCTACCAGGCTATTGCAAATAGTGCTGCAATGAACATTGGGGTGCATGTGTCTTTTTGAATTATGTTTTTCTCTGGGTATATGCCCAGTAGTGGGATTGCTGGGTCATATGGTAGTTCTGTTTTTAGTTTTTTAAGGCACCTCCATACTGTTCTCCATAGTAGCTGTATCAATTTACACTCCCACCAACAGTGCAAGAAGGTTCCCTTTTCTCCACACCCTCTCCAGCATTTGTTGTTTGTAGATTTTCTGATGATGATCATTCTAACTGGTGTGAGGTGATACCTCACTGTAGTTTTAATTTGCATTTCTCTAATTATTAGTGATGTTGAGAAGCTTTTCATATGCCTCTTGGTCATCTGTATGTCTTCTTTGGAGAAATGTCTATTTAGGTCTTCTGCCCACTTTTTGATTGGGTATTTTGTTTTTATAATATTGAGCTGCATGATCTATTTATATATTTTGGAGATTAATTTTTTGTCCATTGATTCGTTTGCAAATATTTTCTGCCATTCTGAGGGTTGTCTTTTCGTCTTGTTTATAATTTCCTTTGCCATGCAAAATCTTTTAAGTTTCATTAGGTCCCACTTGTTTATTTTTGTTTTTATTTCCATTACTCTTGGAGGTGGCTCAAAAAAGATCTTGCTGTGATTTATGTCAAAGAGTGTTCTTCCTATGTTTTCCTCTAAGTGTTTTATAGTGTCCAGTCTTACATTTAGGTCTTTAATCCATTTTGAGTTTATTTTTGTGTATGGTGTTAGGGAGTGTTCTAATTTCATTCTTTTACATGTAGCTGTCCAGTTTTCCGAGCACCACTTATTGAAGAGACTGTCTTTTCTCCATTGTACATCCTTGCCTCCTTTATCATAGATTAGTTGACCACAGGTGCGTGGGTTTATCTCTGGGCTTTCTATCCTGTTCCATTTATCTATATTTCTGTTTTGGTGCCAGTACCATGTTGTCTGGATTACTGTAGCTTTGTAGTATAGTGTGAAGTCAGGGAGTCTGATTCCTCCAGCTCCGTTTTTTCCCTCAAGATTGTTTTGGCTATTCGGGGTCTTTTGTATCTCCATACAAATTTTAAGACTTTTTGTTCTAGTTCTGTGAAAAATGTCATTGGTAATTTGATAGGGATTGCATTGAATGTGTAGATTGCTTTGGGTAGTATAGTCATTTTCATAATATTGATTCTTCCAATCCAAGAACATGGTATATCTCTCCATCTGTTTGTGTCATCTTTGATTCCTTTCTTAATTTCTCTTTCTGATCTTTCATTGTTAGTGTATAGGAATGCAAGAGATTTTCTGTGCATTAATTTTGTATCCTGCAACTTTACCAGATTCATTGATTAGCTCTAGTAGTTTTCTGGTGGCGTCTTTAGGATTCTCTATGCATAGTATCATGTCATCTGCAAACAGTGAGAGTATTACTTCTTCTTTTCCAGTTTGTATTCTTTTATTTCTTTTTCTTCTCTGATTGCTGTGGCTAGGACCTCCAAAACTATGTTGAATAATAGTGGCAAGAGTGGACATCCTTGTCTTGTTCCTGATCTTAGAGGAAATGCTTTCAGTTTTTCACCATTGAGAATGATATTTGCTGTGGGTTTGTCATATATGGCCTTTATTATGTTGAGGTAGGTTCCCTCTATATATATAATTTTGACAAAATTCAGCACCCGTTTATGATAAAAACTCTCCAGAAAGTGGGTGTTGAATTTTGTCAAAAGCTTTTTCTGCCTCTATTGAGATGATCATGGGGGGGGGGGGTTCTTCAATTTGTTAATATGGTGTATCACACTGATTGATTTGCATATATTGAAGAATCCTTGTATCCCTGGGATAAATCCCACTTGATCATGGTGTATGATCCTTTTAATGTGTTGTTGGATTCTGTTTGCTAGTGTTTTGTTGAGGATTTTTGCACTTATATTCATGAGTGATATTGGTCTGTAATTTTCTTTTTTTGTAGTATCTTTGTCTGGTTTTCGTATCAGGGTGATGGTGACCTCGTAGAATGAGTTTGGTAGTGTTCTTTCCTCTGCAATTTTTTGGAAGCATTTAAGAAGGATGGGTGTTAGCTTTTCTTGAATGTTTGATAGAATTCACCTGTGAAGCCTTCTGGTCCTGGACTTCTGTTTGTTGGAAGATTTTTAATCACAGTTTCAATTTCATTATTTTTGATTGGTCTGTTCATATTTTCTATTTCCTCCTGGTTCAGTCTTGGAAGGTTATACCTTTCTAAGAATTTGTCCATTTCTTCCAGGTTGTCCATTTTATTGGCATAGAGCTGCTTGTAGTAGTCTCTTATGATGCTTTGTATTTTTGCAGTGTCTGTGGTAACTTCTCCATTTTCATTTCTAATTTTATTGATTTGAGTCCTCTCCCTCTTTTACTTGATGAGTCTGGCTAAAGGTTTATCAATTTTCTTTATCTTCTCAGAGAACCAGCTTTTAGTTTTATTGATCTTTGCTATTGTTTTCTTTGTTTCTATTTCATTTATTTCTTTACGATTTCTTTCCTTCTACTAACTTTGGGTTTTGTTTGTTCTTTCTCTAGTTCCTTTAGTTGTGAGGTTAGATTGTTTATTTGAGATTTTTCTTGTTTCTTGAGGTAGGAGTGTATTGCTATAAACTTCCCTTTTAGAACTGTTTTTGCTGCATCTCATAGATTTTGGATTGTCGTGTTTTCATTGTCATTTGTCTCTAGGTACTTTTTGATTTCCTCTTTGATTTCTTCAGTGATCTCTTGGTTATTTAGTAACGTATTGTTTAGCCTCCATGTGTTTGTGCTTCTTATGCTTTTTTCCCTGTAATTGATTTGTAATTTCATAGCGTTTTGGTCAGAAAGATGCCTGATATGATTTCAATTTTTAAATTTACCGAGGCTTGATCTGTGACCCAAAATGTGATCGATTCTGGAGAATGTTCTGTGTGCATTTGAGAAGAAAGTGTAATCTGCTGTTTTTGGATGGAATGTCCTATGAATATCAATTAAATTAAATTAAATATCGGTTAAATTAAATATCAATTAAATCTATCTGGTCTATTGTATTATTTAAAGCTTTCATTTCCTTATTAATTTTCTGTCTGTATGATCTGTCCATTGGTGTAAGTAACGTGTTAAAGTCCCCCACTATTATTGTGTTACTGTCAATTTCCTCTTTTATAGCTGTTAGCAGTTGCCTTATGTATTGAGGTGCTCCTATGTTGGGTGCATATATATTTATAATTGTTATATCTTCTTCTTGGATTGATCCCTTGATCATTATGTAGTGTCCTTCCTTGTCTCTTGTAACATTCTTTATTTTAAAGTCTATTCTGTCTGAGTATTGCTACTCCAGCTTTCTTTTGATTTCCATTTGCATGGAATATCTTTTTCCATCCCCTCACTTTCAGTCTGTATATATGCCTAGGTCTGAAATGAGTCTCTCGTAGACAGCATGTATATGGGTCTTGTTTTTGTATCCATTCAGCGAGCCTGGGTCTTTTGGTTGGAGCATTTAATCCATTCATATTTAAGGTAATTATTGCTATGTATGTTCCTATTGCCATTTTCTTAATTGTTTTGGATTTGTTTTTGTAAGTCCTTTCTTTTCTTGTGTTTCCCACTTAGAGAAGTTCCTTTAGCATTTGTTGTAGAGCTGGTTTGGTAGTGCTGAATTCTCTTAGCTTTTGCTTTTCTGTAAAGCTTTTGATTTCTCCATCAAATCTGAATGAGATCGTTGCTGGGCAGAGTAATCTTGGTTGTAGGTTCTTCCCTTTCATGACTTTAAATATATCGTGTCACTCCCTTCTGGCTTGTAGAGTTTCTGCTGAGAAATCAGCTGTTAACCTTATGAAAGTCCCTTCACTTTTGCCATATAATGTGCACTCATCACAGGAGTGAAATCCCATCATATCACAAGTCCCGCCCACATTCAAGGGGAGGGGATTATACAGGACATGTACACAGGAGGCAAGAGTCTTAGGGGACATGTTGAAATTCTGCCTCCCAGTCACCCAGTAGGAAGTGGCATTTCTGTGACATGAAGGCCCATACACTTGACATCAAGATCTGGGTTCAGAAACACTCTGGAATATCTAAAAGATGAAAGAATGGTTATGAAAGCACACTGCAGGCTGCAAAAGGCTAGGAGAATGGGGGTTAGTATTACTGTTTTTCATCCATCAGGGTCCCCTCTTTTTCCTCCATCTATGCTATAAAGACCTTACTGATCTCTGGAGCTTAGCTCACCTGATCCCTGCCTTCTCTGAACGTTGTTTCCCTTCCTTAGTTACCTTCATGCCAACAAGTTTACTTTTCCCTTTGTTGATTTTTTCTCATTTGTCCATTTAGTAGGCTGGATAATGCCTCCAGAGATATGAGGTCTTAAACCCTGGAATCTGTAAATGTTACAGATTTGGAAAGGGGGTGTTTGCAGATATGAGTAATTTAAGGATTTTGAGAAGGGGAGATTATCCTGGATTATCCAGGTGGGCCCTAAATGTAATCACAAGTGTCCCATAAGTGAGAGGCAAAAGATTTGACACCCAGAAAAGGAGAAAGCTATGTAAAAACACAACAGAGAGAGATGTAAAGATGCAGGCCCTGAAGACTGGAGTGATGTGACCATAAGCCAAGATATGCTGGCAGCCACTGGAAGCTGGAAGAGGAAAGGAACTCATTCTCCCTTTGAGCCTCCAGAGGAAACATAGCACGGCTGACACTCTGGTTTCAGCCACTGATATTGATTTTGGATGTCTGGCCTCCAGAACTGTAAGAGAATACATTTCTGCTGTTCCAAGCTGCCAAGTTTGTAGTAATTTGTTATAGCAGCTACAGGAATCACAGTCTGTAGGAGCCTTGAGAGATTTCCTAGAATGTTGTGTAGTCATTAAAAATATTCAGTGAGACTTTGTAACCACATGAAAAACATTCATGCTGCAATGTTCTCAAAAAGCAGGGTTAAAAATAAAAGTTGCTGGTGTAGTAAGCACAGCTATGTAAAAATGCAGAGAAAAGAGACTGGAAAGAACAGGGAGTAGTACTAGAGCTGATGATGTTTCCTCTTTCTATGTTTTGTTTTCAAAATCTAGTGAGCCCTATTGCTTTTGTGCTGGGAAACTTTGTAATTTTTTAAGACAGGGTGCCTCTGGTAGCTTCTGAAGTGCTGTCTACTGCTTGGTTATCATGCTGGGCAATAACAAAGATGCCAAGGTCTAGACTCTCCACTGTGGACTGAGTTAGAGTGAGACAGGGACTGTGTCTGCCTCGTTCACTGCTGTACCCTCTGTACAGGGATGGTACACGTTTGTTGACTGACAATGAGCAGTTGGACAAGTGTTCAGGGCCCTGCGCACAGCACTAACTTCCTTTAAACAACAGAGGTGAGCAGAAGGATGCCTTGAACAGAGCTGGCTTGCATACAGAAGGCACTCAGCATTGGATGGATTAAACCACAAGGCAGGAAGTTATCCTGGGCAGGGCATGAGTGCACTGCAAACATGCAATGGGACATGACTGGGATACTGGCCACATCCTCCAGATTAGGAAGGTCAGTGTCTTAGTGCATTCAGGCTGCTGTAACATAAGACCATAGAGTGGGTAGCTTATAAAAACAGAAGTTTATTTCTCACAGTTCTGGGGGCTGTAAGTCCAAGTCAAGGCATGGTCAGATTTGGTGTCTGGTGAGAGCCCACTTCCTGGTTCATAGAGGGTCTTCTAACTGTGTCCTCGTGTGGCAGAAGGGGTGAAGGAGCTCTCTGGGGTCCCTTTTATAAGGACACTAATCCCACTCATGAGGGCTCCATCCTTATGACCTAATAATCATCCCCAAAGCTCTACCACCAAATACCATCACACTGGGGGTTAGGATTCAACACATACATTTTGGGGGGACATAAACATTAAGCTCATCACAGTCAGAAAGGAAGAGATTTTGGTGGGGGGCAGAGAGGATCCTTTCCTGATGCTTAAAATTCACCCCAGCCCTGGAGGGTACGTGTGTGTGAAAACATAAAGGTACCTCCTCCTTCCTTCAGCTCTCTCTGAAAATCAAAGATTAGGTGCTCCCTCAGTGACTGGAGAGTAAACTGAAGGACTGGAATTAATGAAAGAATAAATGGCCAAAATTCTGAGTTTTACAGAACACATGAGCGTAATGAACATGTCTGTTCTCCTACTATATCCCTAGCATTTATCATAAGGCCCAGTACTTGGAAGACACTTGGCAAATATTTGTTAAATGAATGAAAGAAAACCCAGGAAGTCCCCTGAGCAGTGATGGGAAAGAGGATTCTCCTCCATCCCCTTCCCCACTCACCAGGTGACAGGCACCAGCACACCTGGGAGAGCCCAGAAGCACAAGAAGAAGTCAGGCAGGGGAGAGCCAGAGCCTAGCAGCAGAGGGCTGAGCCCTACACTCCCCCGCAGCCTCTCCTCCTTGGGAAGGAAAGTGCCCAGGCATCCTGGGAAACACTTGAAACTTTGGCTTCTGGATTTCCTCACTCAAGGAGTGAAATGGGGAAATTAATAGTGACCTCCATTCCCCAAGATTATGGGGATTAACTCAACAAGACTTGCAAAGTGCTTTTAAAATTCAATTTTCAGGGCTGAGGAGGCAGGCTGCTGCGGTAGAGGAGATGGGCTTTCCTGCTCGTGGGGTCACATCTGGGGCCTTTTTCAGGAAGGAAAGTAATTTCAAGATAGTGATCAGCAAAGGTCAGACCAAGGACATCAGAGATCGAGGCAAGGGAAGGAAGGGGGCGGTCAAGGGACAGCGAGAGGAAGGCAAGGACCTTGTTTTGAGCAGTCCCCAAACAATCTCTACAATGGTGAGAGGGAGGCAGGGTACCCAGGTCCTAATCCAGTCAGCAACCTTGAACCTCAGCTTCCCGTCTGGGGGAAATGAAAGTGGTTGGATTCAACATGGCTAAGCGCCCTTTCCGATTTGTCAATTGATGACATTTCTAGCTTCTGGGGTGCACATTTTCCAAGAATAAAGGGGAACAGAGTTTTGAGCCACACCACACCCTACATTGATAACCTCATCTTTGATTGGATAATTTGAGTTTTCCAGAACTAGAATTTGGAAACATGAACAATTTTGGAAGCAAACTGTTGTTGAAAACACAGACCTAGAACTTACGACGTTAAGCCCCTTCAAATTCATTACCCTTTTCTTTTTGTTTAAACAAAACCAAAAAAAACCCAACAGAAGGGGAACCAATAACTTTAACTCCCTCTTTTTGAATCACAAGCTTGAAAACTACCTGGCTGATGAAGCTCTGTTGAAGTTTCCAACATTCTCCCTTGGATAGCGTCATGTGGTGGAAGGACGTGGCTTTGGAGCTCCCTCCATGGCCATGAATGAACTGCGTTGGATGAGCAGGTCACCAAACCTTCCTGACTCACTGTTGTCACCTCTGACATGTTGGAGTATGACGTGGATTAGAACTAAGTTAGGCAAAAGTGTCTCACTCTGTATTGGCCCAGGGTAACTCCTCAATCCATTAATATTATTATTTTGGAATTGTAATTAACAATTAAACATTTGAAGTATGTGATGCTCTAAGTATTACAAATGTAAAAGATAGAAATTCCTTTGTAGATACTTCCAACTCTTCTAACTACTAAGACAACAAAGGCATTAAAACAAAACAGAACCCCTGAATGTCCACACAGGGTTCTGATCACCCAAAGAGCACAAGTTGCAAAAGACCACTTTTTTCCCCAACATCAGTAGAGTTTAACTCAAAGCATGGTAGCATCTTCAGAAAGCTCACAGCATGGCAGAAAAGTGCTATCAGCCTGCAAGTGCCTAGATGTCCCCCCCAGAGTGCCAAAATCTGTGATACGATACCATGATGTGTTGGTGCGAAAGGGCAAAATGCTTTTAGTTGTTATTGCAATGTGTTGTGTGTGTGTTTCTTTTGCCCCCAGTTCACATACCATCAGCAGAGCTGAATAACTATTCATATTACCTGGAGGTCACTTTTCCTCCCAAGAAACTCAGAGCAGGTTACTGAAGGGAAAGGGAAATAAGAGTGTTCCTGATGATGGGAGAAATCAGAGAGGATACACAGTTTCACTCAGCATGGCCCTCGGAGGGGTCTCGGCTCGGAGGGCAACCTGATAGCGAAGCTAGAATCTCCGTCTATCGATGTACTAAATTGATGGCAATGAAAAGAATCCTCCCCAGACACAAAAGTACACTTGTTTTCAGATTAATGTATCCTGAATGTAAGCTTTTCAGCCCCTTCTCTGAAGGAGTTAATGCGTGCTTGCTTCAGGGAGAGGCAGAGCCTTGGTAGTGTTATTTTTAAAAGTATTTGCTTGCAGGAGTGACCTGACCACTTGCTCGTTAATACACAGAAGGACTGTTCTTTCCTAACATCTCAGGATACAAATTCATGAGGACACTAAATAGTTTGTTTAAACTGGTGGCGACAGAGAGACAAGCCATGGTGCACGCTGGATAGAGGTGACATGCTTCCCCCTGGCAAAGTCTAAAGTTGTCTCTACTTGGCCCCCATTTCCTCCTTCCACTTGCTACAGAGGATCTCAGTTACCTGCTGTTAAGCATCTTGGCCTTATCTTTGTGTAACCAATGCCCATTTCTCTTTTCAAAAATGACTAACAGGAATCCAGGGTATTGTGTTGAATTTTAATGGGTTATTTTGTTCCTGGTGTGTTGGTTTCCAAAAATTCTGAGAGCGGTTTCCTCTCTCCTGGTCCTTTAAAAATAAGACTAGGAATCCTCATCTCTGATGATGTTGAGAGTCGACGTCTTTCTAACAGCTGGGAAAGCTCAGTGGTATAAGATTTCGGAGAAAAAAAATCATATGCGGACCTATATTTTAGGATCTTTGAAATTACAATACAGAATTTGCTTGAAGTCTAAAGTGAGAGAGGCCAGGGAGTATAGACATCGCCCCCTGGATGTGTGCAGTTGTGGGACCCTCTCTCTCAAAAAATGATTAGATTGACTTCTCACAAGTAACAAGATGAATAATTCCATACTCTTTATTAAAGCCATCTCTCAGCGTTTGAATATTGGAGGAGTACAGGTGTACTTTATGGAAATGTGTAAGACTAAGGGGTTTTCTTTTCTTTTTTCTCCCTCCCTTTTTTCTTTCCTTCCTCCCTTCCTTCCTCCCTCCTTCCCTCTCTCCCTTCCTTCCTTCTTTCCTTCCCTCTCTTCCTTTCCTCCTTCCGTCATTTCCTTTTTATTTTTATTTTTTTGAGAAAATAAATCCAGAATTTTGTCTTTAGAGTTCAGTAATTCCCTAGATGTCATGTCATGGAAAAGGTTCTGTACCCGATGACGTTGGCTTAGGTTGAACTGGTAAGTCATGCTGCAGTTTCCATGGATACCCATCACCTTTTCCAAGGTCACTAGGAGGGACTGTGCTTTTTACAGTGCACATGTAGTACACCTTTCCCCTAAACAGAATTTGGTCTCAACCTGAGTATAAACTCCTTCAATTTTTTTTTAACATCTTTATTGGAGTATAATTGCTTTACAATGGTGTGTTAGTTTCTGCTGTATAACAGAGTGAATCAGCTATGCATATACATATATCCCCATATCCCCTCCCTCTTGCATCTCCCTCCCTCCCTCCTTATCCCACCCCTCTAGGTGGTCACAAAGCACCGAGCTGATCTCCCTATGCTATGCGGCTGCTTCCCACTAGCTATCTATTTTACATTTGGTAGTGTATATATGTCCATGCCTCTCTCTCACTTCGTCCCAGCTTCCCCTTCCCCCTCCCCGTGTCCTCAAGTCCATTCTCTACGTCTGCGTCTTTATTCCTGTCCTGCCCCTAGGTTCTTCAGAACCATTGGTTTTTTTTTTTTAGATTCCATATATATGTGTTAGCATACGGTATTTGTTTCTCTCTTTCTGACTTACTTCACTCTGTATGGCAGACTCTGGGTCCATCCACCTCACTACAAATAACTCAATTTCGTTTCTTTTTATGGCTGAGTAATATTTCGTTCTATATATGTGCCACATCTTCTTTATCCATTCATCTGTCGATTTGACATTTAGGTTGTTTCCATCTCTGGGCTATTGTAAATAGAGCTGCAGTGAACATTGTGGTACGTGACTCTTTTTGAATTATGGTTTTCTCAGGGTATATGCCTGGTAGTGGGATTTCCGGGTCGTATGGTAGTTCTATTTTTAGTTTTTTATAAACTCCTTCAATTTTTAGAGAAGCTATAATGTCCTGGTTTTGAAAGCTGGGAGCAGTAGAATTAGCTCTTCTACATACAACAGTTGGAGGCTTTTTGCAGAGTTGGGATATACCATACACCTAACGGTCTTCTATAACGTCATTTTAACACATGCATAATTTTTCTTGTTGCTCAAAATCTTGTTTGGATAACTAATAATTTGGACAAATGCAAGCCTGTTTCAAGAAACACATCTTTCATTCATTAACAGATAATTCATAGGAGTATTCAACTCCCAGGTCCTATTTGTCATTCTTCCTCTTTCCCATGAAGCTATAATGAGTTAGCACCCATCACACACAAGTAACGAAGAAAAGGCTGCTTACCTGGGTTGTCATAGCAACCAGTGTTCTCTCCCTGCCCCAGACCAAGAACCATGTCACGCCCCATGCCAGCTATATATTCCCAAGTCGAAAGTATATCTAGTCCATCTTCTGGCCAAAAGTTCTCATTTTGGTTCCATCTATTCCTAGAATATTAAGTAGAAAGACTTCTGCTTGCCTTTCAAAGCCTTCGTACATGCTCGCAAACCACCTTCCCATCGTCTTCCCCCTCCTCTTCCACTCTGAAACTGGATGCTTTGTGTTGTCTTGAACACTGTGTACTTTCTATCTGCGAGTTCTGTTTACATTGTCCTTTCCATCAGAAGCCCCCTCCCCACTCCCAGCTCCCGCCTGCTGAAATCTTCCTATTCGTTACCAAATCCCACTGGTCCACGGAGACTTCCTAATTCCCCTCACAGATGGGACCTTTGCCTACTTAGCCAATAGAGACCTTCCTTGATCACCCTTATTACAGCCATTTATTCACTGGAGATCCCACTCCTACTGGACTGTACATTTGCAAAGGCAAAGTCAATGTCATCTCTGCAGCCAACAACACTTTGCATTTAGGAGGCCCTCACTCTCTGTTTGTTGTGATGAACTAAAGGACTCGGTGCTTCCTTTGAACCCATCGTAGATATTTGCATACGAAAGGACCCTAAGCTGGCCCAACTCTTGATGCGCCAACTGGATAGAATCACCTGGGGCTTTTGTGACCAAGGATTGGGCAAAGTCTTCTTAGACACGGATATCTCAGCCATGATATCAAATGCACGATCCATAAAAGAAAAAATAGATAAACTGGACTTAACAAAAATTAAGAATTTTGCTCTTCAAAACACCCTCGTAAGAAAATAAAATGAAATGCCTCAGACTGGAATAAAATATGTGCACATCACATATTTGACAAAGGACTTGTGTCCAAAATATATAAAAACTATTCGAAATTCAACAGTAAGAAAACAAACCACCCAATTAGAAAATGGGTAAGACTTGTACAGATGTTTCACAAAACAGGACATATAAATGGCAAATGAGCACATGGAAAGGTGTTCACATCATTAGCCATTAAGGTTACATACATAAAAGTAGAGGCATAATGAGACACCGCTCCACACCTATTAGAATTGCTAAAATAAAACAAACACACAAACACTGTTGATACCAAGTGCTGATGAGGATGTAAAGCAACTAGACCACATCTCATACGCTGCTGGTGGGGATGTAACAAGGTACAGGCTGGCTAGAAAACAGCTTGGCACACACCCTTTCAGTCACACTCCTGGGCATTTATTCAAGAGAAATGAAAACGTATGTTCACGCAAAAACCTCTACACGAATGTTCATGTAAGTTTATAGTAATAACCCTAACCTGGAAACAACCCAAATACCCTTGAACAGATGAATGGATAAACAAACTGTGGTACATCCATACCAAGGAATATTACTCAGCAGTAAAAGGGATCAAATGATTGATGGATGCAAACAACCTGGCTGGATTATGCTGAGTGTGAAAAGCCATTCTTAAAGAGTTACACACTGTATGATTCCATGTACATAACATTCCCAATGTTGTAAAACTGCAGTAATAGAGAACAGGTCATTGGTTGCCAGGGGTTAGAGCTGGAGAAAGGGTGCAGTGATCAAGGGAGTTTCTTCGTGGTGAAGGAACAGCCCTGTACCCTGATTGTAGTGAGAGTTTCTAGAATCTAAAATTTCAGAAATCAACACACAATATTCATGTAAATACTGTTGAAATCCAAGTTAAGATTTTTACCTGAATTAATAATATTGCACCATGTCGGGTCCCGGCTTTGACAATATACTACATTTATATCCCATATTATCACTTATGTTATCAGCAGAGAATCTGGGTGAAGAACACGCAAGAATTCTCACTACAGCTTTTCCAAGATCTTGTGAGTTTTTACTTCAAAATAGAAAGTTATATGAGAAATAGCGCATAAATACGTATAAAATTACAATTATGTTGAGTGCTGCAAAGGAAAGGTACATGATGTGATGGAAACGTGCGCGAGCGGGATTGACCTTGTTGTGAAGGTCAAGAAAGACTTGAAAATGAGCTGAGATCTATAGGAAGGATAGAGGTTCATGAGGCGAAAAGAGCTAGGAGGTTGTATCCAACTGCCTTGACTTCGGAAAAACTCAATAAGGTAGGAAGATAGTTCTTTTCATGAACCTCCAAGGCTGAAACACATAAACATACAGAAAAGCAGTGATGCCTCATCTAAGGTGGGTTGGGAAAGAAGGCTTCTGGGGCTTAGAAAACCCCTAAGCTTCTGGGAAAATTAGAAGGGCAGGGGGAGGGGTAGAGGGGGTGGGCGCATACCCCAAGAGTTCAAGTTAGGAGCCCTCAGAGTGAGACCCCAAATCACTGCAGGGCTGCTGAGGTAGGTGCCAGCCCCAGCCATTACCGGCGAAGGGCTTGCCCATTTACAGGTGTCTGTGGCAGGTTTACCGAGGGGAACTGTACGAGTGTGTGCCTGTGAGCTTCTTCTACAAAATGTTGTAGGGTATTCGAGAAGAAAGAGTAAAAGACTTCTTCATATGCCTCCCCTTTCAGCCTGGACCATCCAGTAAGGCACTTGACCTCTTTGGATTACAGCCTTCTCAACCATAAAGTGAACTAGACCAAATGACCTCTCCGTTGACTTAGCCTCTGCATTTGGTGATCCTAGTTTCTGATTTTTGACCTCTGTATTCAAATGATACTTTCATTTTTGCCTAACAGCTCACCCTTATGAATACTTAGCTAAATACGGAGGGAAATTGTCATGTCTATATTATGGAAAGACACTTCCTTTTAAAGTCATCCTTTTGCTTGAGAGAGTTCAGTGGTGATCTGGAAGTTCAGCTACAAGGCACAGACTGCATCTCTGGATCTCTGGAAATGATCTCGTTGGGTCAAATACAAAGAACCGTTCACTCACTAAGTTCCAATGAAAACGAGAAACGGGATGTGTTACGATATAGCCTTCCAACCAAGGGAGGATTTACATTTTCTCTTAATAGTAATTTGACTGAGCTAATATTTATACATTTAATAAAATTTTCAACATTTTAGTTAAAATGCTATTTTTATGTAGTCCTCCAATCAGGAAGATTTAAATTATATTCATTAGTGATATCATGTTCAGTGGCTGAAGCCATAACATTAGAGAGAGCCCAACTGATGGGCAGAAATATATTTGCTTAACAAAAACAAGAGAGAATAAGACAAAGGCAGATGTGACTAGGAAGAGATTTCTTTTGGAAGGCTGACATTTTTCTACTAATCCTCCTTCAAAGAAAATTATTACTTACCTTTCCACCTAGTCTGATAAAATAATCACAAATATTTTGAATGACTGCATTGAAAGGTGGAGTTAGAACATTTAGTGCTCACAATGGTCAGGTCTAGGGATGCAGAATGGTTATGTATGGTTTCATTTTAACTCTCAACCAACCAAAACATAGGTGTTTATCTTTAAGCCTGTGGAGCAGAAGCATCTAATTGATCCCACTTGGGAGACAGACAGTGAATAATGGGCCATTATATTTTGACAGACACACAATTGCCTTGAACTTGTCAGGATTTCAGGTGTGGGGATCCAGCTACCTGGGGCAGTGGCTGGAATGTGATGGTTTCTGAGCTCCTGATCACGCATCTGCCCGCTGCAGCCCTTGTAGGGCCCAGCTCCATTTCACAGGAATAACTCACCTATTCATGAACAATGAGGTTCAAATTGTACTTTCCTTTAACACAACATTAACTCTCAAAGAGCTGGAAATTCGGCACTCGGATCCGTGAGCTTAGATTGCAAATCAGTCACTGAGAACATTATATGAGCAGTAATCCCATTAAATATATCATCTTGCAAATATCTAAATCCAGTTAATTAACTTGTATTGCAAAAGAGCTCGGAGATATAGTTTTCAGAGAGCAACCATACATTTTAGGGCCCTAATTATACTTAAAGCAAATTCCAGGCTCTACTTTTTGTACAAAATAGGTAGAAAAATGCCTTCTAAGGAAAAAATGGATTGATGGAGGGCTCCATTTATGAGATTTGAACAGAAATGATATCCAAACATCTAAAAAATTAACTGCTTTCTTGCATAAACTTTTTATTTGCATTGTAGGGAGATTTTTTAATAAAAGGATTAAACAAAGTCTGCCATTTTAATTAAAATGCATAGCAATACAATGTCATCTTTACAATGGTCATAGAAAATAACTAGATCCTGGATTTAGCGATCCTTCAGAGTTCAGAATAATATGACTTTAGTGTGATACCAAAACCCTCAAGATGTATAAACTTTAAAATAATCATAGCAAGGACTTAAAAATAAATAATAATAATTTCACCTAATGAAAATCCCTTTACTGAGTTAGAAATGTATGACAAAAATGCTGAATATATTTTTAGTGGTCAATAATTATCTGGAATGTGTTTATATGTAGTTATACCACTGTCCGAGATGTATATATAAATGTATATTTGCATATGTGTATTTTGTGTAAAATTTGCATAAAGAGAGAGAAAGTGTATGTGTGTGTGCTCTGATGACACCCACTCCCCTTCATGCTTGCTTTGTACCAGCCCCAAACCACTCACCACAGTAGATCTTGAGTAGTATTTGTCAGTACAATAAATTCTCCCAATATATGCTTTTCATTATGTGTCATGAAAAATCCACACCTTCTAAGTGTGAAATTCAGGACTGACTTATTTTGAAATAGTTTAAATTGTGGTTTCTCTAGACTATTGTTCAATACAAACATATATATGTTTGCTATCCTAAGAAGAATAGCGATGAAGTGTAAGAATACTTTTAATATAAATAGTGCTTTTCTTCCCAATAGCTTAAATTCTCATCCTACGCATTAAATCCATTTATATGTATGAAGAATATATGAAATAAAATGTTTTTTAGAATCTCAGCTTCATCTGAAGGCTGGGGGTAGACACAGCTTTTAAAAGATGTCAACAGTGTCGGATTTATTTATTTATTTTTAATTAATTTTTTAATTTATTTTTGGCTGTGTTGGGTCTTCGTTGCTGCATGCAGGCTTTCTCTAAGTTGTGGCGAGCGGGGGCTACTCTTCGTTGCGGTGCGCAGGCTTCTCATTGTGGTGGCTTCTCTTGTTGCGGAGCATGGGCTCTAGGCGCGCAGGTTTCAGTAGTTGTGGCACGCAGGCTCAGTAGTTGTGGCACACGGGCTCTAGAGCGCAGGCTCAGTTGTAGCCCACGGGCTTAGTTCCTCTGCGGCATGTGGGATATGCCTGGACCAGGGTTCGAACCCGTGTCCCCTGCATTGGCAGGCGGATTCTTAACCACTGCGCCACCAGGGAAGCCCAGGACCGGATTTATTCATGCTAAAATCCATGACCCCATTTGGGGTTCAGTATCCTGAATAAAGTCCCCTAGGTAGTCAAAGATTCTTCCTAACGATATCATTCTCGCTATCCAAACGTCACCAACATAAAGCATGCTATCTTATTGGGAAAATGTGTCTTACCGGGTGCTTATTCCAAAACAGTTTTGAGGAGCTTGTGGTATTCAAAACAGACTTAGAAAGTAAAGACTTTAGTTCACCAACCAGCCTTCTTTAGGCACTTTGCAACTGGAATCTACAGAAAGTCACTTAGCCCTTAACCTCAGAATAGGTTTCTTCATCAAAAGGCTATCAGGTACTTCTGATAGATTGATAATTTCTGGGGAAAGTAGACTCACTTTAAGAAAACTTTTTAAAACTACCACTTCACAAGTGTTTGCTACACATTTTTTGCTACACATTTTCCAAGTACTGTTTAGCAGTGTATGTGAACTATCATGTATTCCAAATAGCTCTGTGAAGTAGGTACTATAATGAATCCCCGTTTTACGGCTGAGGCAATCTGCTCTTAGAAATTTGTAATCTATTCAAGGCCAAAGATCTAGCAAGTTAACAGGCTGAGATTCAAATCCAGATCCATCAAACACCAAAGCCTATACTTTCCCCCTCTGAGCTGCACCCTTCTGAGGACAGACACATTGCCCTATACCCTTAACTCTGCAGTACCCAGTTTTGCTTTTGTAAACACACATGAGAATTAAGGATACTAAAGCACTGTTGCTTGGTCATTTGTTATCCAGTGGTGCAGAGGTGGTTAGATCAATACGTTCCACAGTAAACAAGGTGTCTGTTGGCTGAGCTTGGGCGGAACTTTGGGACATGAGAGAATGGAAATGCCACGTACGATATGGCCGATGGCTGTTTGAACATCCCCTCACTGATAACGTTTTCTTACAGCAACACATGTATCACTTGTTTGGACCCATTTTACACGTCAGGTGGCAAGGACGCTCTTGGGTTCCATGATTTGAGGATGTAAGCCGTGTGCATCTAGTGAAAGGGTTAAGTGCCTTCCAGGCCTCCCCGCTTTCCCCGTCTCCTGGATCATGTTGTCTAAAGGCAAGGCTCCCAGCCCCACAGCAAACCGAAGACATATCCTAATGACAGTATAATTAGAAGTATCATTGTGGTAATGATTCTTTTCATCTGGAGCACAGGCTGCACAGAAAAGGCCTCCCATTCAGCTCATTCCCCCGTCCATCCCTTTGCCTTTCCCTAGGTCAGTAGCACAGGGTTAATACCAGGTGTTTGACAAGTCCTCAGACTTGGGGCTCATCAAATTAATTAAAGAGAAACACATCCAAATTCTAGTGAATTATTTTACTTGAAAAAAATGCCTCCCATTCATCTGGCTTGGTGGGTTTGATTAATGAAGATGACAAAGAAACTCTTGTTTCTGCAATCCACAGCCACTTGGTTCGGGTTCAGTGGGCCCAGGGAGAGGCATCCAGGCCTAAATCTGGTCTTTCTTTCCTACTTAAAAATCCAAAGAGTTGAGAAGTTTCTGATTTTATCAGACCCGCCAAGGCAGGAAAAGAAAGACAAAAACATCTTGATTCACTAACTTGACGTAGCTAGAATTTATTTGCTTAACTTAAATACCCCTTAGAAGACTTTTCTTTGTTTTTGTCACACATAGAATAATCCAAAACATTAGGAAAGCATTAGATTAATCAGTATATTTTAATATCCCTAAAACTAACAAACCCTAGAAGGATGCCCTTCAGAGAAACCCTCGCAGTACCTAGCCCCAGGCTCCGTCTCAGGGCTTTCCCACCGTGTCCCCATCCCCCGGGGAAAATCCCCACTGGTGGTAAATATAATGAACAAGGATATGTCAGGGTGTGAATTTAGGAGAGAAAAACAGAGGGTTTGATTCTTAATGGGAGTGATTTGTTTTAATCAAATAATTTTTAATTCTTATGGATAATTAGGCATCCAAAGTACATCTTGGATAGAGTTGTTTGCTACATTAGCAAGATATGTCTGCATAATTAACTAAGTAAAGCATTGGAAGATAAATTTGAGCATTTAGATTAAATTTAGATTAAAATGCATATGTTCCTGCCAGGTTAAAAATAAAATCCAACAGACAGCTGTACTAATAAACTTAATATATTAACTAAAGAATAGATATTTAAGATGTGGTTTTTAATAACATTAACCAAATTCATCACGAGATTTCGGTTTTAAAGCCCATAAGCTGTAAATACCTTCTTCAATTCTCCAAAACCCTAAAATGCCAAATTTTCCAATCCAGTATCTACCCATTTGGTATTGAGACATTAAATGACATTTTATGATTATCTTTAAAATAATTATTTAGGCATTTGAACATCATTTTTAATTTCATCATTTATTTGAACGTAAAATTTAAAAGACATTTTCTTTCACCAAGTTACTCTTAAAATTTTGAATTTATTTCTGGGAACTTAAATGTAGTGCTGATTAAAGCTGTTTAATGAAAAACATCTTTTCCCTTCTATTTTTAGGCTGAATGCAAATCCAGTCTTGTCAATGCCATCTTAACCAGCTTTGACTAACAATGAAAATTCTTTTATATCTGAGAAATGAATTCACACCTGTGATGTTCAAAAGTTTCCAAATTTGAAGTTTTCATATTTAGTCAGTCAATCCACATTCAGGTGATTCTCTTGTTTATCTGAAAAGAACAGAAACTCAACAAATAGATTAAATGGAGTCACTTAGGACAAATGTGTCCTATGGGGTTTTAAGAAATACTAACTCTGTAGGATGTTAACAGGTATTATGGGGGAAAATATAAAATAGTTTTGCTTTAACCCATTATTATAAACATTTTAAAAATACAGAAAAGTTAGAAGAATAGACGGCTTACAAAACTTCCTCCAGGTGAGCAAAGCTTAGCGGCTTCCTTCACTACAGGCCTTCTCAGGGCCTTTAATATTCCAATATACACAAGCAGTTTTCAAGAGGAGAACAGAAATATACATCATAGTCCAAATTTATTTGCAGCATCTTGCACATTTGATATCCCATTTAGTACCCTTGAGAAAGGCTGGTTTATGGCAAGTGTAGAGGTTTTAGGATTTCCATTTAGAACTCTACCTGAAAAAGCAGAGAACTTGGTGCTAAACAAGGTTATAAAAAGAAAGATGCTCTGGAGAAATCATGGTTTGAAAAAGTGATCAACATTTGAAAGGTTCACAGTGTAATGTTTACAAAAGAGTTGGGAAGCAGATTATCTTGCAGTTGATTTAAATAAGCTACCATGTTCTAATTTGCTAAACTCTCCTTTCTCAAATGGACTCAGGTTGTTCGAAAAACCAGGCAAGAATTTGAAACTGGCAAGAAAATAATCCAAAAGAATAAAGGTCTTGTTTCTCCTTAATCCTACCACTACCTCATAAAGTCCCTAAAAAGAGTGAAATGTGGCAAAGTTAGATTTTTTTTCAATTTAATGTGGACACTGAAAGTAGGATTGTTGATGGTTAAGTCAGCTACAGGCTTTAGCAAAGGTTATTCTGAAATCCTCCTATGATTCTGGCTTTACAGTATGGGATCAAATCAATGTAAAATGTCAAGTCCTGTGTTGCGTTTCCCTACTTCCTTTAAATGTTAAGTTGGATTTTGGAATGTATGAGTATTCACATGTTAATGGTGAAATCAATTCATTTGTGAGCATGTTGAAGACACAATAAGAAAACTGTTATCTGAAGACAGTTGTAAACCTTTAAAAATTTATTATTACTTTATTTCACTTCTTGTTGTAATCCTAACAAGCGCAAACTCAACCCCCTTAACCAGCCTCATAGAGAAATTATTAATATCAAAAAAACCAAATCTTATCTATCACTCTTATTTCTATACCAAATAGTTTTTTGTTTGTTTGTTTGTTTTTTTCCCAGCGTCTTCTTTTACCACCTAGGGAACAAAATCCCAACTATGGATTCAAAATGACAGATTTTGTGGGTTTTACTTTTCAGAGATGATGTCATTTGTGGGGAATTGTTGGGTAAACCATACACCCTTTTCAGAAACCTGCAATTACCTCTCTGAATAAAGAGATCAATGTCATGTTTGTAGAAATAATGGCTAATGATATGTCTCCCAAAAGGAAGTGGCGCTATTAATTACCTCACTGTGAACACACAGTTTATAGACAGCTCTGAGGGCCACTCGCCCAATTAAGTATAATGACTAAAGCTTCAGTTAGTCCATCTGTACAGCCTTCTAGATTAACAAGCCTGCAGCTTTACCAGGCTTGTAAGACTGATATGCAGTGAGGAGAGCTCAGAGGCTGTACCTGGGCTGCCTGGGAGATTCGGTATTATCTCACAGCAGGAGGGGGAAACTTGCCCTTCTTATTTTTAATCACCCATCTTTGTTTTCATGTGAGCTGTGTTGATACTGATCACCCCTCCCCACTTTATAGGCCAAGGTGCACTAATTCATAGTATACACTTATATGTATTTAAATATGTATAATTTTTTAAAAATTTTAATATTCTATTTACATACTTATAAATAAATTATGTACATGTAAATATAGAAATTTAAAATATTATATTCATATATTTATATGTAGACTATAAAATTATATATAATATAGAGTAATTTATATATAATTATATCTTAAATTTATATATAAATTATAAAGGTAATTGTATAACAACATACTTACATTTTATAAAAATATAGTAACATATATAAAAACATAGAACATAAAATATATAAAACTATTATATATTTTATATAAGTATAATACATATAAGATAGTATATATAAATATTAAAACATAGTACATAAAAATAAATTAATACCCATTCACACATGAAGGTGGCAAGAGCAACACATTATAACCAAGGCAGCCAAGGATAGAAGCTAGAATTTACCTTGGTCAAGAATAAAGGCATGAAATTTTTAAAGTAGTGTATTACAAAATACGTATATATACACACATACATATTTGTAAACACATATTTATTACCATTAAATGCCCTTATTCTTCCAAGCAGTAAAGTAGGCTGATTATGGAGCCCTTACCATAAATCCATGTTTTAAAATTAGTTAATTCTTTTAAAGGAACAACTGTTCCTTTCCGTGACAGCCTCAATATAATTTATTGCAACGGCCCTACATTGTTCGCTCTCTTGTTTTTTTCTAATTGGCTACGGGAGCTGCGTGTTGAGATCTTAGGAATGATAGGCAACCCTTAGGGATGGGTTTTCAGGTACCAAAGGGTGGGGACACCTGGGCCCGGCACCTCGGCCTCATTCCCAGGCTTCCAGTGACCTCAGGAGAGTCCCAGAATCACACTGTGAAAAGGGCTGCAGCTGGACCCTAGGCCCACGTTTGGACTCTCAAGTACAGAGGATTGCTGGGCTGCCCTGGTATGCAGTGGTGAGCAAGATGAACATAGTCCCTAATCTCAGGCAGTTTACAGTCTAGCAGGAAAGACAGAGAGAAAACAAATAAGCAAAAGCCAGTAGGTAAAAATTACACCTTCTCTGGTCAAGAGCTAGGAAAGAAACAAAGAACAAGCTGAAATAGAGAATAATCAAATTGGGAAATAACACACTTTAAATAGGGGGTAGATAGAGCCCCCTCTATGATGGTTCTTTAAGTTAAGAAGGATGAAAAGAAATAGGACTTGGAGAAGAGAAAGGGGGAAAGGATCTTCCCAGAATTGGAAAGGGAAGACACAAATCTGTGAAATGGACAAGTATCTGGCATGTTGGATACAATGAGTGAAGCCCAGTGCGGGGGAGGGCAGTGAGTGAGGGGCCAGAGTGGGCAAGTGGACGTGGGCCAGATCACGTGGTCCCCCTTCCATGTTGCGTAAGGTCTGCTTACCCAGCACATGGGTCTAAGAGACAAGTCAGCTCCTTCCTCCTGTTCTTGCCAGGTGACTTGGGCCACCATCAGAGGACCAATGCCCTGTTTAGACTTAGAAGGGCTCACTGGCCAGTCCTTTCCAGGCTGTGCTGCAGAAGCCTCATGCCCGGGACACGCTGACTTCTAGGCTGATGGAGACAGCCTCCTGAGTGGTCCTGTCAGCCCATTCCCAGACCAAGGGCACCCCGTAGCCTTCTAGAAATGTAATCTGGGAGCCGCTATTTAGGAAAGGTGGGTAGGTAGGCTAAGCCATAGTCAGCAGCGCCCCCCCCCAGCTCCCAACTGCTCTTCATCAATTCCTCCTTATGGGAACTGAGTCACCCTAAATCATTCAATCATCTCAGGCCATTCAAATTGCCTTGCTCGTCACAAAACCCAAAGGAGGCCCAGCCCAACTGCCGATCCATCTGGCCAGCTGAGGATTAGATAATTCTGAGAATGCAGAGCTGTGAACAGAGGGAAATCAAAGGGTCTGTCTGGCTCACAGGGCAGATGGAGAAAGCAATGCTTTTCCAGTCACACATGGCCCCTCCTGTTCTCTGGGCCTGTGGCTAAAATCCAACAGTCAAACGATGGTGGATGAAAGGCACAAAAGCTAAAAGTTCTTGATGAGAACTCTATAAATGCTTAATGGCAGCTTTGACTTTTCTACTATGTTTTTTCATTATATAAAATATATATATATATATATATATATATAATCATGCCATGAAATAAAGTGTAGAAGTTTCTAAACCACCTGTAATTTCACTACTTCAACATAAATATTTTCTTCTTTATATAGTTACTTCTAGTCTTTGCCCTTAAACTTTTTTACATAGTTGTGGTCGTATATGTACATACTTGTGTTTTTAAATTTTATATTGTACCATAAACACTTTTCCATATTCCTTCCACCCTTTGTAGCTTACATTTTAATAACTACATTATTATATTACCAAGTAAATGGACTATAATTTATCTAAGCAATACCTTTCTTTTGGAGATTTATGTGATTTTAGTATTTTGCAGTCACGGATAACCATGCAGTTGATATTTTCATGCATATAACTTTTTTATTTCAAATTTTGTTGGAAATATGATATTATTAATTTTAAAAATACATTTGTTCATGTATATATTACCATATCTTCTTTTCAACTGTCCATTATTTTTCCTAAAGGTACTCCCAAATGAAAGCAATTTAGTGTGCAGCTGCCTTTTGGTGAAAAATTGTCTCTCATAATGACTTGTGATACTAAAGATTCAGATGTTGCTTTGGTCAACTTCCCATTCAGACTCATCCAGGATGTCCTGTGCTTTTTCTTTGTGGAAGAGAATTTGGGGCAGAGGTCTTCTCTAGTCTCAGTTCTTGCAACAACTTTTCCCCTCTTAGATCTACATATACAGCTTCACGGAATGAAGAAGTTCCCCTCCCTTGGGAGAGGGGAGAGGACAAAGGGGCCTGTCCTTAATAACAATGGCCCGTCACCAGGAAAGGAGCTCTAAGCCAGAGAAGAGTGATGTTTCCATGCAAGTCAGGAGTCCCTCCAGCAAGGATGGCGTAGCCTTCCCTGAGAACATATTACACTCGTTCTTTCTTAATCTGCTAAGTTAGAGGCATTCTCCTTTTAGTGTGATTCTGACACTGCCGAGCAAACTTCCCAACTTTTAAATCTGTGTTTAACTAATCCTTAGCACTTGCAAACAAGGGCACCAAAAATAGAAGTATTCTCTTAATGGGGTTGCTTAGGGAAGAATTTTCCCTGAAGATTTTTTTTTTTTCCTTGTGAAGGAAAGTGTTAAAAAAGGAGGTGGGAAGGAGGTTAATGCGCAGAAAGTTTCCCTTTGACAATTCTGTTAAGATTACCTAATCCTATTTTTAGCTCTCCTAAACAGATGGGGCAAAAAGTTACAGCTGTGGCAACTTTGACATATCTAAAGAGGGACGTTTCTGAGACTGACTTTTATCAATCTAGCCATAATTATCAATGGAGAATTCATGTTACTATAAAATAAAAAATGCCAAAGAATTCACTTCTTTACTGTCAAATTGAGATTTGATGGAAGAAACAGCCAGGCAATTAATTATATTTAGGAACCATGCATCTTGGCTTTGAAGTTAAATGTATTTCCCTGTGGCTTTATATCGAGAACAGCTTTTATTAAATTCAATTACTTTTCCCTCTGGTCCGCTCCATAAAGGTGCACTCGTAGAGCAGGATGGCTCTTAACGGAATTATTTCCACTGGAAAAGATGATGATCGAGTGGGGTTGGTCACTAAAAAGAGTTGGTCCTTTATAAGCAAAATAACAGATGATAGGCTGTGTTCCTAGTGGTCTTCAAGTTCAACTGCTTTCTCATTAGCCAACAAAACAAAGAAAGAAAAGAAGAAACGGGAGGGTCTCCTTATTTTCCATTTTGCTTCTTTCTTGCCTATATCACCACCTAACGCCTTACCCTTTCGCAGAAGAGATCAACTCAACTCATCTATGAACCCCTGGACCATAAGATTCCTCTCAAGACGCTCCCAGCATTAGAACATTGTTGGATTTGGAATGAGCCAAGAACACACAGTCTGGAAAGATCAGTGGAATGCAAGTCATCAATTCTAGACCCACCTCTGTCTCTAGCCACATAGACTTAATCATTTCCATGATTAATTAATGTTCCATGAACATTATTTTCTTCATCTGACCAGTAGGCACGGTGACTCTTGCCCTCCCCATCCCATATGGTCATTATGAGGATCAAGAGAGATGAGATAACAAGTGATAGTTGCAAAGCTTTAGCGCCATTGTTAATAATAATTCACGAACTAGCAAATTTTTGTTTCGATGCCATTTAAAATAAACTGTGGCTTTGTTGAGTAATTTTCTTGTCCAAGTGTGCTCAGTTGTATCTAAAGAATGATTTTTCTCTCCCTAAGCCACACAAGCAAAAATGTTTTAAAAACCTGATATATTATCTGCTTAGAAAGTGACTGCAAAAGTTGATTGCATCATTGACCAGTCAGGTGGCAGCTCCCAAGGAGGGCATTTTCTAACCAAAAGAATAATGCATTTCTGTAATAAAATGACCAATTTTACAAGTCCCAGGCATTGCTTTAAAAATGGTTATATTAGGATCAAAAGCTTCAGGGCCACCTGGGACCAATAAGTGGTCTGTTTCCTTCAGAAACATCATCTAGTTTAGCCCCAATCCTATGGTTCTGGCTCAGTGAAATTAAGAAGCATGAAAAACACAAGGTAAGCCCAAAGAGCTCGTAGAAGAGTTATGTAGGTAAAATTCCATATTATGGGTAGGGAATTTTCCTCCAAGTTTGTCACAGAAAGGAGCCCAGGTTATAGCTACAATCAGCGTGCCTTCTACCAGCAACACACTTCCAAAGCTGGATTCAAACGCTCAGCAGCAAAATCTACAAGTGGCGTGGCTAAATGCCACTGAACTTGGTTGTTCAGTCATGCTGTCCTCCCTCATTTTTCATTGCTGATACTGTTGGGGACATGAATTCCAAACAGTGTCCATTTCAACAGGTGTATCATTACCACCACTTATGGAAAACCTCCTTAATGACAAAAGATCATTAAACTGCCACATCAGGACATCAGGTGGATGGAGCATATCTCCTGGCACTTTCTTTGGGTACACTGGGCTCGGCTGTTCTGTTGGCTTTAAAAGAAATGAAAAACTTAGACGTCCAATGTGTTGACATCACAGCACAGTGATTAAATCTCTGAGAAGTTTTATGCGCGGTTTAGTCAATGGGATCAAGGTGGGGCATTGGAGACGGTTGTGAGCTTAATGTGCTTGGAACATAGTATGATCACCATGGAAGGGTAAGCAGTAACACGGGTGGTGTACCCTCATTACCAAACTATTATGTTGACTGTCTACCATATGCAATGAGTTTATCTAGGGTCCTGCGGAAAGACACAAGAAAGCTGCTGGCTTGCAAGCTGCATTAGGCAAAGACCATGTCAGTCTCGTTAACTTATTTATCCATAGCGAGAAACATAGGGCCCAAAATGTACTGTTTTCAATGAATGCTTTATAAACTGAAGAATGAACAAACGACTAATGTTTAAGGTATTAGGGGTAGGCCTCCAATAAGATGATGGAGTAAGTACAGATGTCTAACCACACTCTCCCAAATCCAATCATCAAAACAGGCGAAAAGAAGTAAACTTACTTCTGGAAGCTAAGAAGGGTGCCACCTCCTTACCAGACATTTCGAGGTCCCTTTCACATAGATAATTTTGTCTTTGCAGGAAGGCTCTGTAAATGTGCCCGTTCAGTGCGTAACCCTTCGCCACTGGCTTTTTTCACTCAGTATAATTACTGGAGATTTCTTCAGGTTGTTGTGAGTATCAGTAATCCATTCCTTTTACTGCTGAGCAGTGGTCCATTGTACGGATACACCAGCATTTTTTAACCATTCACCTGTTAAAGGACATCACGGTTGTTTCCAGTTTGGGAAATTACAAATAAAGCTGCTATAAACATCCATGTACAGGTTTTTATGCAAACACACACTTTTATTTCTCTTATTTTTTATCCTAGAACCAAAGACTTGAGATTACCTTATGGAACCAGTTTAGGCACATGCCTTCTTTAGAACCAGTCACTGTGGGGAGAGTAGAAGGAGAAGAAAATAAGTGCTGATTAGCTTCACCTGCATCAGGAGCTCCACCTTGGGGTAGGAGGCTGGGGTCAGCTTCCCTAGAATCACAGGAAACTCCAAACAGCATATGGATGGTCAGGAAGACGGCAACATGCAGAACTGACCACGGTAACATCACTCAGTGTGGATTCTATGCTGTGAGCAGCTCACTCTCCTGGCGTGAAGGTCTAACCTCAACTTCAGCCTTTGCTCCAAATTTCTGCACATGAAATTTGAAAGCACGTGGAGACCAGTCCCCTCTTGTTCTCCTTCTTCTCCTTCCCACGGCTACCTTCCTCATCACACACTAAACTGTCCTTTATCCTTGGTTCCTGTCCCATAACCTGTGTTCAATGGTCCATCAGGGTGAACCTGCTCCCACCCCATCTCCTTCTGCTTCCCACCCCAGACACTATCCTTTCACCTCTGTATGACTGCATACTCCATCGTCTGCAGGGGCAGACTGCTCCAGAGGTCTGCCAGCCTCTGCCTTGTGGATCTCAAGGTAAATTTCCTTAGAGAAGGAAGGAGCAAGAAGGAATGGGAAAAACCAGACCATGACCAACAGAAACTCTACTAAGAGCCCTACCCCAGGCTTCTTGGGGACAACAGCCCATCCTTACCTTTTACTCTGACTCGGCCTCCATTCCTCCTGACTCCCATCAGCAGGGTCCCTTCCATACCAGCAGCTGACGTTTACCAAGACTACATCTCATGCCCTTTTCTAAGTGTATCACGTATATTTCATTCTCACAACGACCAATTGCTCCACTTTAAAGATGAGGAAACTGAAGCTCTGAGAACCTCAGTGACTGCTCAAGGCCACACAGCTAGGAAGCATCAGAGTCAGGATTCAAATCCAGGCCGTCCAGCTGCAGAGCACACGCTCTTAACCACTATGCTGGCTTCTCCATCATTCGGAGTTACCATGGCTCATCACCTTCACTCAAATTTTTGGGAGCTGGGCTTCCCTGGTGGCACAGTGGTTGAGAGTCCGCCTGCCGGTGCAGGGGACACGGGTTCGTGCCCCGGTCCGGGAAGATCCCACATGCCGCGGAGCGGCTGGGCCCGTGAGCCATGGCCGCTGAGCCTGCGCGTCCGGAGCCTGTGCTCCGCAACGGGAGAGGCCACAACAGTGAGAGGCCCGCGTACCGCAAAAAAAAAAAAAAAAAGAAAAAAATTTTTTGGGAGCTACCAACTCAATAACTTCCCTCAGTAATGCAATTAATGATGAAAGAAGATAACAAAAGCCAGCAGTCATGGAGCACATCCTCTGTGCTATAAGCTCTACACTAAGCACGTTGACTATAAAGCTGCTCGTGTCACACAGAAATACTGTGGGGAAATGAGGCTTAGAGAATGTAAGTAACAAGTTCAAGGTCATTCAACTCGTTAGTAGGGGAGCCTGGGCTTGAACCCAGGTCTTTTGATGATGCCAGACCCCATAACCTTGGCCACTGGCCTGTGGAGGGGCTGCACTTCGGTCCCTTGGTCAGGCTTAGGTCCAGGGGGATCACAGTTTCTCTCTCAGGAGGATTTTCATTACCCACAACCCCAGGAGTTCATGACACCAAAGCAGGGCCCTGGTTGCTCAATGCTTCCCCAAACAGACACACCAAATGGCCGATTTATTTGCAGTCCAGTGTTTTAGATCGCACCACCAAACAGACTGGATTAGTTCTGAGCTCAGCTCCTTAAGAGCAGGGCTCATGTTTATTTCATTCATTAGTTTATGCTCAATTATTAGCACAGTGCCTAGCACATAATAGCAGCTCAATAAATACTCAACAGTATTATTTTAGCCAAAGGGTTAGCATCCTCTTTTTTTTTAAAAAAAAAAACTTCTTCCCAGGTTATGCGGCAGGTTTGCACCTTGCTGAAAATACATGTCACAGACCAAAGCAGGAGGGTATGGAATCATAATCTATTTAGCTCAGTGATTAGACCTTAATGTGACTAAATTAGCTGATGGAGACTTGGTGTTTAGTAACGCTAACGCTACCTTGATGCTTTTCCAAATGATGAAACCACTGAGAAAAATAAAATAGGAGGAAAGCCAAGGAGAAAGAGATGCAGACAGGAGAACCCATAAGAGCAGAAAATTCAGGTCAGAAGTTCAGGAGGAAAGAAAAGTACAGACTAATACCAATAAAATAGAAAACACAGAGTAATCCCAGGCAAGGGGGTATCCGGAAGGAGCTCACAATGCTGGGGCCAAAGCAAAGATTACAGAGAAACTTTGGAAAAGCAAAAGGTCAGAAGAAAAGCAAAAGTCAAATAAATAATGAAACCTGCATGAATGAAACCTGCACTGGGGCCCTGATAAATGTAACTTGTCACATACAAAGGCAAGGTAGCAAAGGAGGGTGCTAAGGAGACAGCAGAGATAACCTGGGGGAGAGTTTTGCTTTTAGGATTGGATTTGCTTACTCATCTTTAAAAGGAAGGTGAGCGCAGATGTTCAATGACATCGATTTCCCAGGAGTGGCTGGCTCCTGTCTGCATACCCACAAATAAAAATAAAGAAAACTCGCACATTCCTGGCCTATTTTACTGTGGTTTTTAAGACAGAGCAAAAGATGGGCTCTCACTGAGTACTGATGGCTTAGAAGGTCCCATCAAACACTTTGATGTTTGCCTTCGAAATATTCTTACCTGTTCTCTGATGGATGTGGGGTTGTCAGGGTTGCCTCTGTGGTCCAGAAATGGCTTCCGTGAAACCCATACAGGGGCCTGGCTAATGTGCATTGATAACAACTTATCTCTAAGAAGGGATTTGCCCAAGGTCACGTGGAGGGTTCACTGCAAGATGTGGGCCATCTTGCCCCCCACCAAGCAGGCTGGCACAACCAAACCTCATGTCTTCACTGTCTTTGATGGGCCTTTGGGGTTACTTGGCTTCATTGATGAACAACCAACAACACTGTATTGTAGCACCAGCTGAAAAAAAGCGTCTGTCGTTTTAAGGGGTATTTTTCAAAGGAGGGTATTCCCTAGGAAGGTGTGGGGTTAAGTCAAACCCCACCGTCCACTCAAACCACACCTTTCCCCTCTTCCCACTGGGATTACCCTGATAAGATCCGGCCATAAGAAGACCAAGAATGACTTTGAGTGACAAATGCAGTTACCAAGGGCAACCTGAGGAGAAAGGTGTGGGTGTGAGCTCCTTCTCTGGCTGTCTTTCTGAGTCTCCACCAATCGCCTTCACCCCAGCCAAAGCACTGAATGAAAAGATTCAAACTCTTTTTCTGCCCTGAGCCTTCACACGTGCTGTTCCGTCTGCCCTTCCCCCATCACTGGGCTTAGTCTTCCGTCTTAGGACCCACAAAGAGGTCACCGCCCCAGGGAAGCCCTTTCAGATTCCTGGTCTTAAGTAGATTCCCTGACTTTACAGACTCACAGAGGTCCATTCTTTCCTTCCCAGACGTACTACTACTTGTAATCACGAGCTGGGTTATCTGACTGTGTGTTCAGTGCCAGCCCCGGCGTCCCCCGGACTGGAAGCCCCATGAGAACAAGGACTTTGCGCTCATCTCTACCCCTGGAGGATCCTCAGGGTCCAGCAGCATGCCTGGAGCGTGTAGCGGGCCCGTCGCACATAATGGGTCTCCAGACACTTGCTCCACAAATGCTTGCACAGTCCTAGAAATGACGCTACTCACAGATGTATCCGTGACTCTGTGAAGCTGACAAAGCAAAGCAGCTTTCAATTAAGAAAATTGTAAGGTTAAAGTATAGAAAACTACACATTCACTCCAAAGAACAGATTCATCAAGGATCTATAACAACATCCCACGCAACCATTTTGTACTTGTTTATAAAGTACTTGTAATAATGCCCAGCTCACACAGCCACCGAGGGGCAGAACTGGTTTTGAACCCAGTAGCGTGGCTCCAAGACCCACTAATCTAAGATTCACAGAGTAATCCTAATTAAAACATTCCATCTGGATTTAACCTGGAATTGTGGTACACCTGTATTTTGAGGATGGGAGGAGAATGGAAGTAAGTATAAGATAAAATTGACCTCATCTTGCACAAGAGAAAAGTAATCGAAAATGCCTAGACATCATGATCTGATGGAGTGCACTATACATTTAATAGAGAGAAATGGAGATACATGTCAGAAGAAAGAAATAGAAGGGCCTCTAGCTAAGGTAGGATTCGACAGTGGGCAAGGAGGGCATGGAACTATTATTTTTAATTTTTTCCCTTCTAGCAATTTTTGACATTTTAAAATTATTTGCATTTATTACTTTGACAAAAATGCATTTGAGGGAAGAAAAAAAAAAAAAACTTGCACCAGCAATAAAAGACATGTTGAGTGACCTGGTTCTTAGTTTGCTGAGAATAAAACAAAGAAGAATTTTGTTATTATGTGCTGTGTTTGTTTGTTTACTTATTTGTTTGTTTATCTATTTATTTAAAGGAATTGGCTCAAGAGATTGTAGAGGCAGACAAGTCCTGCAGTCTGCTATTGGCAAGCTGGAGACCCAGGAGTGCTGGAGGTGTAGCCCAAGTCCAAGTCTGAAGGCCTGGGAACAAGGGGAGCTGATGGGGTAATTTCTAATCTGTAGACAGGACCAATGTCCCGGCTCCGATAGTCAGGCAGGTGAAGTTCCCTCTTACTCAGCACTTTTGCTCTATTCAGGCCTTCAGTGAAGTGGCTGATGTCCACCCACATTAGGGAAGGGGCAATCTGCTTTACTAAGTCTACCCCTTCAAATGTTCATCTCATCCAGAAAAGCCCTCACCAACAGACCCAGAATAATGTTTGAACAAGTATCTGGGTCTCCCATGGCCCAGTGAAACTGTCACATAAAATTAACCATCACACATGTCATTAAGAGTTTACATCTACTTTACATCAACACAGATTGCTGTAGCTGAGCTACTATACAGATTTCCAATATTCCCAATTTCATCTGCACTTTCACTAAAACTGCTCAATATCATATTTATTTTTAAAAATCTTTTTAAAAATCATAAAAATAAAAGAACATTAGAGATTGTTACAGTTCCGTTGCTCCCCTCCCCTGCCCCACTCTCCCTGGTCCCTCTCAAAACGCTGTGGCCTCATAGATTCATGAAAAAATACGTTGCATTGTTTTGCAGATTCTTTTCAATAATCATGAATATTCTTTTCAATCGTCCTAAACAGTACCATACTACACAGGCCAGTCTGCAGCATGCATTTTGCACTTAACGTGATTTTTTTTGAGCTCTATCCAATTGACTATTGCTCTAGGAAAAATATAAAAGTATGCTGCCAGGGAATTCTCCTAAATTTTCATATTTCATTCACATTCCCCCTCTCAACAGAGATTATTTCATACCTCCCTTTTTCTTTCTTTTTTTTTTTTTTTAAATCTCCCTCCCCTTCTCTATTTCTGCACTTTCCTTGGGTCATCTCATCCAGTCCCAGAACTTTAAATACCACATTTCTCTTGCTGGTGTCCATTGGTTATCCTCCAACTTTGACCTCTCACCTCTCCCTAGAACTCCCCATTCATACAGCTACTGTTTATTTAACTGCGCCATCTGGATTTCCTAAGGGCATCTGAAACATCTCCTGATGAAAAGGGGGGGTACTCTTGAATTTCCCCTCAAGCCTAATCCTACCTGTGTCTCCTTCATTTCAGGGAAAGGCCCACACCCGCCCAACATGCTTTAACCAGTTTTAGGAGTTATCCCTCTTCCTCCCTTTCCTTCACTTGGTCTGGTTGAACCAAACCTCTGAGAGGACTTGGCAGGAAAAAGGACGTGGAAGGAGCTGACATCTATGTCAGGCAGCACCGGCTCAAGGCCCAGGTAGGAAACAGAACGGGAGAAGCATCTGGTTTAGCACATAATGCAAAGGTGATTGGGAGCTGACCCTCATCCTCTGTCAGGGGTGGGGTGGGGTGAGGGCTTCGATGGCCGGGAGACTCCAAGCTTATTTTAGATGGTGCAGTTGCCGGGCACAGCTGGGGATTGAGACCCTCAGCCCAAGCTGGCTGGATCTTTTAAGAGTAGTTGAAAAGCTGGATTTTAAGTCTTAGTAACTAATTCAAACCATTTTTATGTATTGCATAGGCCCTGATTGGGCCCATACGTCACCACCGGGCAATCGTGTGTGTGTGTGTGTGTGTGTGTGTGTGTGTGTGTGTGTGTGTGTGTGTGTGTGAGAGAGAGAGAGAGAGAGAGAGAGAGAGAGAGAGAGAGTTGGCGGAGGGGCGGTACTTGAAATGCACAGGTGTGAGCCCATCATCCTCAGCTCACAGTACACCACTACACCATACGCTAGTTATTGTTCCATGCGTGACCCCCTTTTGCACATTTTTTAATTACACTGTTTATTTATTCTTTATTCCGTACTCCTACTGCCCATCCATACCATATGGAATCACTCCAATTGACTCGAAACTTTTGTTTGTATGTGTTCTTGTAAAATGAATACTGTTTTGCATGTATTTTTAATTTACTTAAGTAGTGCTGTTATATAGATCTTACTCTGTTTCTTGATTTTGTCAGGACTATGTTTCCAAGTTGACCCATGTTGCATTGCAGATATCTATTCTGTTACTTCCAATTGCTGCATGGCATCTGTGGTATGCCTCTCCTCCTCTCCACCCCCCACCTCCCACCATGCCCACTCTTCCCAGCTGCTTCCAAGTCCCACTATGAGAAACAATGCTGCAATGGACGTCCTCGTACCAGTCCTGTAGAAACCTGTATGAGCATCTGCTTGGGACATACCTTGAAAGGCAGAATTGCTGAGTCATAAGGCACTCATGCTTACTGTGCACAGCACTGCCTTCTGTTCTCACAGGTGGGGTAGGAAGTTGCAGAGATTCCTACATCCTCACCAACACTTGGCATCGTCCAACTTTCTTCTTCCCAGCCTAATGGAAAGTGATACTTCATTGCTCTGAGTCCAATGAGTACTTCCAGAATTAACACAATCATTTTTCTTGGGGACCTCAACAGACTTTAAAATCTCTTTGTGTTCATCCTCAGACCTGAAAGGTAGATCATTCTCCCCATTTGATAGTTGACTCACTACACACCACAAGGCAAAGCCAAAATCTTATTATACCTCTTAAATTGTGAATTCCACCTACTGGCAAGGTGGGATGGGTGAGAACTGCCTTTCTAGCCATTGTATTCCTCCATCTATTCAGCTCAGTATTCCAATCACTAGAATGTACTTTCTACTATGATGTTTTGTCAAATTCAAAGAAAAATGAGTTACATAAGTATTGAGTTGGCCAAAAAGTGCCTCCGGTTTTTAAGTAAAAATAAAAAGAGACATTTTTCATTTTCACCAAGAATTTTATTTAACAATGTATTCACACTTTTCGTTCCACTACCTTCTGCCATTTTCAGGCAACTTCATAATTCCATCTTCCCAAAACTTTTTATCTTTTTGAGCAAAGAACTGTTCCAGGTGCCTTTTACAGTCTTCCAGGGAATTGAATTTTTTTCCATTAAGAAAATCTTGTAAAGACCGAAATAAATGGAAATCCGAAGGTGCAATGTCTGGTGAATACGGCAGATGAATCAGAACTTCCCAGCCAAGCTGTAACAGTTTTTGCCTGGTCATCAAAGAAACATGCAATCTTGCGTTATCCTGATGGAAGATTATGTGTTTTCTGTTGACTAATTCTGGAGGCTTTTCGTTGTGTGCCACTTTCGGTCGGTCTCATTGGGAGCAGTACTTGCTGGAATTAATCGTTTGGTTTTCTGGAAGGAGCTTATAATCGATGACTCCCTTCCAATCCCACCATATACACAACATCACCTTCTTTGGATGAAGACTGGCCTTTGGTGTGGTTGGTGGTGGTTCATTTCGCTTGCCCCATGATCTCTTCCATTCCACATTATTGTACAGTATCCACTTTTCATTGCCTGTCACAATTTGTTTTAAAAACAGAATGTTTTCATTACGTTTCAGTAGAGAATCACACGCGGAAATATGGTCAAGAAGGTTTTTTTCAATTAACTTCTGTGGAACCCAAACACCAAAGCGATTCACATAACCAAGCTGGTGCAAATGATTTTCAGCAGTTGATTTGGATATTTTAAGTATGTTGGCTATCTCACGCATGGTATAACGTTGATTGTTCTCAATTATTGTTTCGATTTGATGGCTATCGACTTCAACTGCTCTACCCGACCGTGGAGCATTGTCCAGCGAGAAATCTCCAGCACGAAACTTCGCAAACCACTTTTGACACGTTTGATCAGTCACAGCACCTTCTCCATACACTGCACAAATCTTTTTTTGCGTTTCAGTTGCAAAATGCAGTTGCAACTTTTTCAGTTCCGTTTTTACCTTTCTGGAAATAATAAAGCATAATATGCCAAAAATGTTGATTTTTTTCTTCCATCTTCAATTTTAAAAAATGGCTACACAAAACTTCACCAATTTTGATGTCTTTTTTTAAATGCGTGCTGATATGACAGCTGTCACATACAATCTAACAAAATTGTTTCGAATGAAGTTAAAGACAACTAAGTGCTACTAGAGCCATCATATGGAAAAAACCCAGCAAACCTTTTGGCCAACCCAATAGAAATCCAAAGCATAGTCTGTAAAGTGAACTTTTTCAAGTGACTAAAAAAGAAAGTCACAGTCCCAATTTGAGGTGAAATACACCCTGGACACAGAGAGGTTACTCTAATAAGAGCATATTATGATTATCTGGTCCAGAGTCTTTACTGATGTTGCCTTGTCATTAAAGAAGTTGTTTTTTTCCTTTTCAGTATGGCATAATATAATCTTCCAATATTTAGAACTTAAAAAATGTTTTCCCTAAAGCAGCAGGTGTGATTATCATGAATGATCAGTAAATTTGTCAGCATTAACACACCAAAGTAACTTGCATCAATCTACACGAGATTTGTCAGAAGGCTGGAAGGGCTTTGCTGACACACAGGCTGTCAGCTCTGGCGCAGGGCTGCTTGGGTGTGTGCTGCGTTTTGTTTTCCATTCTGCCATTGCAAGAATATTATGGGTAATTTAATATTTTCTAAAATATTGAAAATCCTTTTAATTGAATAAATTTACTGAAAAGCTTCATAGATTTAAATGGTCTTATGAGTCATTTACTAGGAAAGATTGATTTCTTTAAGAGGATCCAGCTGTAACTCGCCTGGAGCATTGTACAAATTCTTTAGGGGAACTGACGACTTTTTTCTTGTCAGTCTAGTTGAAAATGATGCTCAATACTTCTATTTATCAGTGGGGAAGACTTGTTTAAACACATTCAGAATGCTGCTCCTGTTTTTACTGAATCTAATCCTTCTGTTTCCCTTATTAAGAACATTTAAATATAAACACAATCAAATTTGTTCTCTGTGAGCTGTTAAAACCCAAGTGTAATACAAAGAGGACCAAAATAGCTCTGCCGTAATTCACATTAGAAACGCAACGCCGTTTACTTATTTATAGGACACAGTGGTAACACCCAAAGAGATTAAAAAACAAAAAAGAGTGAGGAAGAACCCCATCCACAATATACCTAATGAAATTGAATTTCATAATCCTAGACTGCAGATTTCTCAGGACAAAGACCAAGTGTTACCCTTCTTTATAGACATTTCCTGGAAATGAACCTGGCTCCCCGTAGGTACCTATTGAAATTGCAGCGACCACAATAAAGAACACCCGCTTCTTCCCTGCCTGAGATACACAGAGGAGTCAGACAACTGGAGACAAAAAAATCAGCTTTATTCAAGATAAAGCGAAATTAGAGGGCATGGCGGCATTGTGAATACAGACTGGGCTTCTGAATCCTTCACCCTGAATTAGATGGAGTTAGCCCCCAGTCATAGGCAGCTCTGGCCAACTGGAAGTCCCCCTTCTGTGAGCTCACTGCGTGACCGAACACCCCAGAAGGCAGGCAGCCTGTGGCCAAGCTGTCTCGGAGCCAAGGACGCGCACCTCCCTTCCCAAACCTGTCAATCAGGTAAGCCACGCCCCCTCTTGGCGGCGGACGGGGTCGAGAGAAGCTGGAAGCTTCCAAAGGCTTTTTCCTTCTGGAAGCAGAGTGGGAATTGTTGCCTTTCTATAGAGACATACACCCGTGGAGGTGAATGCTTAGTAAAATAGAGGGAATGTGGTGTTAAAATGATACCGGCTTCACTAGGGCTAGAATTCTCAGCTCTATTCTTATTGTGGTAACCAGAATATGTGTTAGCAAATACCCCTCCAAATTTAAAATTCACCTCATTCTTTAGATCCATATTTTAAATCTGCCTTCTATTTAGATTAAATTATGTAATTGTCAAAGGAAATTACTTGGTCATACTTTTCTTTCTACCTTTTCATTTTACTTCTGCTCTGTTTCATGACTTAGTATACTCTTTCTGTAACCTGTTGCTGGGGAAACTCAGTAATTCTAAGCATAGGCAGCTATCTGAATCAGGACAGGGCTCCTTAATGACCTTAACAGACTAGAAAGAAAAATCCTTGTTATAGTGCTTTCTGTTTTGGGTTTTAGAATTTCCGGATGTGTGACAATTTTAAACAAACAATCACTCTGATTTGGGATTTCGGGCTCAGATCAAAGTCACCATCGTCAGACACTTAGGGAGAGGTGATGAAACCAGGCAGGGCTCTGGTGTAGAATGCAGACACGCAGGCATGGGCGTCCAAGGGTGTTTGCAGAGTCGCTCCCCTGAGCTTCCCATCAATAAGGAAGACACCTGGGTGTCGATGCTCTGCAGGTGTCTCCCACACACTGCGGTCTTTGATTTTCACAGGGCTCCTTTTGTATCGTCTTAGCCCTGGGTTCAGATCAGGGTTGACTGCTCAAAATTGAGCTTCTCAAATTACAAAAAACAGTAAGACCTCCTCTCGATGTTTAAAAGGCACTTTGTAAAAAATAGAGGGGAAGAATGTAAAACTCCAGACGTGGACTTTTTTTTTTTTTTTTTTTTTTGCGGTACGCGGGCCTCTCACTGTTGTGGCCTCTCCCGCTGCGGAGTACAGGCTCCGGACGCGCAGGCTCAGCGGCCATGGCTCACAGGCCCAGCCGCTCCGCGGCATGTGGGATCTTCCCGGACCAGGGCACGAACCCGTGTCCCCTGCATCGGCAGGCGGACTCTCAACCACTGCGCCACCAGGGAAGCCCCAGACGTGGACTTTTAAGGCTGGGGGAGACTTTGGAGATCATCAAATCTACCAGCCCTCCAACCCACTTCCTCTTTTTATGAAATGGGGAAACAGAAGGTTAGGAACTTAGAGCTCATCAGTGGCCAGGTCAGGGCTAGAACTCAGTTCTTCGGATCCTCCATCCATCTTTATTCATCTCTGCTTCTCAACTGTTGGAAACTTTAAGGAAGAATATCCAAGAGTAAAGAGAAGAAGGCAGTGTGACTGCTCCCCCCTTACCTGTAGCTGTGTTTACTGCTCATTTGCTGAAGTATTTCACCAAGGTCAGCAATAAGTTGTAGATTGCACGTTCTGGCCCAAAGCATGACTGTCTCTTGGTCCCCATAATTTTCCAGCCTTCATTTCTCTTCACAATACACTTTATACTATAGTCACCGTACTAAGGGTCCAACCCCACCGGCCAGATCACAGCTCAAATCTGGGAAATCCAGGTAAGAACTGATCCATGAGTTGGCTTCCTCGCTTGAATGGACCCAGGACGTAAATCATTAAATTAGCCTTGACTGTTTAAGAGTTATTTTTTTGGGGTGTTGTTTTGGGGGTCCTGGGGATCCCAGTGGAATGACAGGAAAGCTTTTGGCATTAAATTTCAAAGTGTGAAAGTGAAAAGGTCAACACCAGGGTGAGAAGGGGCAGGAGGGCCCCCAGGGAGGAAGAGGCAAAGGCACCCCTTCCAGCCACATAGGCTGACACACACACACACACAGACACGCACACACAGACACACACACACACCACACACAGCCACACAGCCCCCCCCCCACACAGCCCCCACACACACACCAGACACACAACCCCCCCCCCACACACACACACACGTGCCCCAGCTCGAGCAGTCAACCTAACGGGCACCCATGTTTGGAATCTGTGTCTGCAAAGGTGTGCAGGCTGTCCCAATCGGGTCTTCCTGGTTTCTGAAAAGGCCATGAGCAATTTCCATCACAGCTAATAACCGGGCACCTGGGGCAGCCACAGGGCCAGCCTGGGGAGAAAGGAGGGCAGGAAAGGCCAGAGATGCTGACAAGAAATTCATGACAGCCCCAGAGGGGGAAAAAGGGAAAGCCCACCCAAAGAGGCCCAGGAAGGAAGAACTTGGCCAGGCGGCACCGCTTCAGTTTAATGAGACAAAGGCAGGAGGAGGGGGAGAGGCCTGAAAGATGAGACACCTGGGGAGCCAAGGGGGTCGGGGGCAAAGGTTGAGAAAAACAAGCCACCTGGGACCCTGATAGAAACACTCTCCACTGGGATGAGGTGTAAAAGAGGCAGGTCAAGGAGCCTGGCAGAAACCAGAGTGCAGAAATGGAGGCCGCAGAGAGGCGGGGGCTGCCCATTAGGCAGAACAGGCCAAAGGAATTAGGAGTGTCAGGGACGTTACCAAGAGAATGTCCTCACCTGGTAATAATAAGGGATAAATGTCAAATCAGGAGGATGGCACAAAGAAGCCTAACCTAAAAAGTCATTTTTCTTCTTTTTTTTTTTTTTTGCTATAACTGTTTACAAACAGTATGATTTTTTAAAAATTGAAGTATAGTTGATATACAGTGTTGTGTTAATTTCTACTGTACAGCAAAATGACTTAGTTTTATATATGTATATATATACATGTTCTTTTTTATACTTTTTTCCATTCTGGTTTATCACAGGGTATACTGAATACAGTTCCCTGTGCTCTACAGCAGGACTTGCTGTTTACCCATTCTCTCTCTCTCTCTCTATATACTAGTTTGCATCTGCCGACCCCAACCTCCCACTCCACCCCTCCCCTACCTGTCCTCCCCCGTGGCAACCACTGGTCTGTTCTCTGTGAGTCTGTTTCTCCAACAGTATGATTTTGAGTCAAATTAGATCTTTTCTCTCCATTTTTTTCATTTAAAAATTGCAAACTTTCTTAGAAGAGTTGAAAGAAAAATAGTTTACACCCATATATCCTTCATCTAGATTTACAAATTGTCAACATTTTGTTAACATTTGCTTTAGCTTTCTAGCTGTAACCTTTCCCCTGAGCCATTTGAAAATAAGCTGCAAACTCCAAAATGCTTCATTTCTAAATATTTTAACATGCATTTCCTAATAATAAGGCCATAACCATCACATACCTGGGAAAATTAATATTAATTTTATTTAATAATACATAGTTCATATTTAATTTTCTCAATTGTCCCCCAAATATCTTCTTTTGGCCTCTTGTTCCTAATCCAGAATCTAATATTCAGGCAATAATATTGTCCAATACATTCGGTTATATCTCAGGAGACTATTTTAATTTGTAGCAACCTTTCTTTTTTGCTGTCTATTGTTTTTCATGACATTGAGGTTTTATAAGATAACTGACTAGAATAGGTTCTGGATTTGTCTGATTGCTTTCTCATGATTAGATTCAAACTAATTTATCTTTGGCAAGAATACTATGCAGGAGATACTGTCTTTCCTAGAAGGAAAACATACCTTAAAGGTTTCATCTCACCTACAGGACAGAAGAGGTTCTAGTCAGAGTAGCATTAAACCTGTTCTTTTCTTTACAATTTACACTGATGTCATGGTTTCTCCAAAAAAAGATTTTCAATAAATACCTTGGTCATAAGCAGATCATTAAAACAGTCATCAAAAAGCCAGTTATGAATTGAACACTGATTTTTTTTTTTTTTTTTTTTGTGGTACGCGGGCCTCTCACTGTTGTGGCCTCTCCCGTTGCGGAGCACAGGCTCCAGACGCGCAGGCTCAGCGGCCATGGCTCACGGGCCCAGCCGCTCCGCGGCATGTGGGATCTTCCCAGACCGGGGCACGAACCTGCGTCCCCGCATCAGCAGGCGGACTCTCAACCACTGTGCCACCAGGGAAGCCCCCTGAACACTGATTTTGATGCTAAGATTCTAGGCAAAGAAAGCAATGTGGTAAAGAAAGTCAATTCTAGAACTTCACTGTCCAACTCCTATAGAAAATTAAAAAAGAAATTCCTGGGCTGAATTCTACCAGAAATGTATCATAAGAAACACGATGGGCAGCACCTTCCACTGTGGTTCTCCAGCAGAAGCAGCATCAATCTTCATGGAGAGCCTGGGTCAGGGGGATTCTGTTCTCTAACGGGAAGGGCCCCACGTGTTCTGGATGCCAGATGTGCGAGTGGGAAAGCTGGCGGTTTTGCAAATGGAGGAGCCTGGCTCGTCTGCTTGACCAGATGGTGAACCACTCACCTCAGCAGGGCAGTGGTTTACTTGAGGCTCTGATACAGACCCCCAAATCATATAAGGGTGGCTGAAGTCTAAAATCAGGCTGAAAGTCAAATATTCCTAAATTAATCAAAAGATGTATCTTATTTAATTCTGAAAATGGCATAAGAATATGATGAAAGATTAAAACAAACCAAAAGGGATTTATGAGAAACTAATTTGTCTCCTGTGCAAACCCAGTGTATTCTTCAGAAATAACCACCATCTCAATATTCTTCCAGCAATGTTCCTACAAATGCATACCTACCCATACGTATTTTAAAATGCAAATTACTAGAGCACTCTATCTGTATTTTTCTGTTGCCTTTTTCTACCCCCTTAACAAAGTAATTGGGTATTTTGGCATACCAGCTTATGCATGGATCTTGTGATTTTTACTTGCTGCATACTATTCCATTAGACAACATAAAGTGTTTGATTAGCGGCCAATTTCTAGTATTTTGTTACTAACAACAGTGTTGCAGTCAACATCCTGACAAATACATGTTTGTATACATTTTCCAGAATATTTGTAAGATAAATTCCTGGAATAAAATTGCTGGATCAAAAGGGATGCACATTTAAGATATTCATAGAGATTATAAAATTGCCCTCCAAAGAGCTTGCTTCAAGTTACACCCCAAATGATCTAGCATCCGTGTCCCCTTTTCCTGGCAAGCCTGTGCTTTAACACAGCTGAGCAACCTGATAGGTAAAACATGGCACCTTCTTCGTCTATTCTAATTTGCAGATGTTCACAAGGCTATTTGGATTTTTCTTCTGTCTGCCTTCTGAGTATTTTCCTCGTGGTCTTTTTCTTACAGGTATATGAGGGCTTTTTATATTATAGAGAAATCAGACTTTGTCTGTCATTTGTGTTGCTATCTATTCCCCTTTTTGCCATTTGCCTTTTGATTTTGTTTACTGGATTTTTTGGTGGTGTTCAAATGTTTTAAAAGTTGTCTGTGGTCAAATATATCTATCTTTTCCTTTATAGCTTTAGGTTTTGTGACTCGAATAGAGAGGTCTTCTCTGCTGTAAACCAAACAAAACAGAACAAAACTCCCACATTGTTTTGATACATCTCATATTTTACATTTAAAATTTTAATCCATATAGAATTAATTTCGGTATAAAGAGTGAGGTGTGGATTTGAACTTGTATATTTTTCCAAATGGAATTCAGTTGCCTTAAGTCTATTTATTGACTGACCCACCTCTTTCCCATTGCTTTGATGTTTGTTTTTCGTCTTTTGAAGATAATTACTCTCAATTAAAAAGCTAAATCAGACTCATTAGATCCTGGGTATGAAAATTTTTCAGTTAGTTTATTTGATTTAGAAGCTACTGGCAAAAAACATCCTTTTAAATACAATTTTAAATCCATTCAGCAGTTGGTACTTATTTTTCTCCAAACCAAAAACTCCCGTGTCATAAATGCTGATGAAGGTTTCTTAAATACAATTTACTTTCATTCATCTTTCATTTCTCAATGATACGGCTGCAACCCAAGTGGTGAATGAAAATGAGTTCTCTGCAATTCAGAAAAGGATGACATAGACCATCTGCATCATTACCTTTAATTATCCAAGAAGTGTCCCTATACTGGAGATAATTCCGTGGTTTTTTTGTTTGTTCCAATCTTGCTTGGAACACCTCTCAGGTTTCAACTACATTTAAAAAAAAATTAAACTCATGGGTTAACAAAGAGAGTCATGGAAAAACTGCATATGAGCTCATCATTAGTTCTTCATGCTACCAGATACATCTACCATTACCTCATTGTCTAGGATCAGTATTTGTCAGATGACATGAAGTTCTATCCTCACAAGAAAGTAACACTCAAGTGCAGTCAGTTGGTGCTGCTATGATTAACTTGAGAGTACTTAACTGGTTACTTCAACTTGAATAGGCCTTAAAAAATTCAAAAATGCTCCTTAAAAAATGGGGGCGGGGCATGGACGTCATGAGCCCTTGGTAGACATCACTGATGGATCTGGGCCATTTCCGTTTGTCCATCTTGCTCAACTCTATCATTAGCATTTAGAACAGTGCTTTGCACATAGCAGGTATTCAGTTTGTTGAGTTGAAGGATGGAATGAAGGATGGATCAATGGGTGGCTGGGAGAGCCCAGATGAGGCTTCACCAACTTCCTTGACACAGCAGCTGTTGATTGAGCAATTAAACACTCAAGATTAAATCTATTCACCGAACTGCACTGAGGTTTTATTCTGGACTCATTTTTCCTAACTGTTCAACGAAAGACATGTATATTAAAGGAAGCACTTCAGTTAGAAAAGCCTATCTTGCCTGGTGTTCTTATTGAAATGATTTATTTATTTTTGTATCATGATATAATTAAGAAAACTGTTTTTATATCTAAAGTTTCCATAAGACTCCTAAACAAAAGTGGATCAATGTACTCCCTGTTTTCAATTAGGGACCACTAAAGGTTTCTTTCTCATTAATTACAAATATAAGCCAAATTAGAATGAGAACTCCTCCCTTCATCAAGGACAATGGAAAGTGTTTTTATAATAGCCATGGTTGCAATATTTTAAAGTACAGATAATTAAAATCTCAGCATGCTGCCAACCGAATCACATACAATGAAAAAGTACAAACTTCTTACACCATATTTCAAAGCACCAGCCACTGAAGTCCTCCTTCCCCTCCCTCCTCTAACAGGCATTTACTGAGGACCTGGAATGTGACACGTGAACTCTAAATGGGAGGGCAGCAAAGGTGACCAGCTATCTGGTTCTGTTGGGCTTGCATACAAATGAGCAGGGCGTGTAGACAAGTGAACAAACATGAAGAGTTGCAGGTGACCAGCCCCCACTAAAGTAAAGGAAGGAGTGAAGTTGACTAAGCATGCCTCTTGAACTCTGGTAGACGGCCTATAATTTAAGACGAACATTTATTTCTGCCTGTTCCCAGTTTATACTGGCAAGGTTTTGGTAGCAATCATGTCTCCTCTAGATCCAACTTCCACCGCCTGTTAAAAACCTTTATTTTTATTCATTTCAAAGGGGCTGCTGGCTCCCTTAGAAGATAACATCACTGTTGATAACAGATGTTCATAACAATAATATGGATTTTAATAAAAAATAATCTGATCACTCATTCAACAAATGTTATTGAGTACCAACTAAATACCAGGCACTGTGCTACACATCAATGTTGGGGATACAAGGACCAGAGGCTCAAAGTCTTTGCCAGGAATTCTTTGTATATAGTTTTTAAATAACTAGTAGACTCAAAAACAAGGACAAATAAATGTACAAGATGGTGGTTTGCTGGAGGTCAGCAAAGATCAGATGGGGCGCTTTGCATGCACTGGAATGAGCAGGATTGGAAGAAATGCCAAATAAAAAATTTATTCATATGATGCCCCGTCCCACAGAAGAGCTGAGGTGATTTACAAACATACATACAATTCAAAACGAAATAAATAAGTCCGGACAAAGAGGAATATGGGTAAGTTTACCATGCATACTGAAATTCATTCAGCTACTAGAGAGTGCCGAATACTACTGATTGCCAAATGGAAGAGAAACTTAGATGAAGCTTGTTCAACTGGTTGATTCCCTCCACAAACAGGAAGAACTCAGCACAAAGACAACTGAAAGGTATTTATAAAATGATTGGCCAGTCTGCAGAAATCAACAGAAGGAACAGTCCCAAATTATTTTAGGTGGATAATAATAAATACCTAGGGTGTCTGTGATAAAAAGAGTAAGGATCAGACAAAAGGTCGAAATAATATGCTAATATCCCCAAATAGTGAGTTCTATACAATAGTCAATCAGAAATTAAGATGTGGTACATAGCTGTGGTCTTATTAAGGCTTTTGACAGATGTGCCTTTGGGGTTTGAGGTCCACCCAATGAGTGAGGTTACTCCTGCTATTGTGAGATCCAAAGGTAACAATCACTAAACAAAGAGAAGGTTTGATTCTGAGGACATCTGGTTTAGGCATCAGAACACAAGAGTTGAAAGCAGTTAGAGAAGGCACTGCTAAAGGGTGAGTACCAGGCTTAAGACTGACCGTTGGCCAGACATTCCCGTGGCCTGGCAGGAACTAAATTTTGTCCCACATATATACCATTCCGGCCCATTCTTAGAGGCAGGCGGCATCATGACAGGTGTCTAGGCTACAAGCTCATCGGGGGGTGTGACCCTTAAGTGACAACAAGCCTCCTGGAGTGAGCGAGGCTCCTTGGAATCACTCCCAACTAGCAGAAGGTGGACTAAGAATCCAGATGTCTACCCGCAGCTGAGTGACTCAGGAAACCTTTCCATCTTTCACAAGGTCCCTTGCTCTGGGGAGACCCACCCAGGGTGCCAACCTGCTCCCATCCTCCACCAGTTCAAAGGAAAGAAAGAAATAGCTTCAACCTCCAACAGCATTAAAGTACCATCCAAGGCCTAGGATTTCGCTGCACCCAGCTCAGTGTTTCCAAGACTACCAAATTCAACCTGATGCTCCCCCCAAATCCGTCCTCCAGGGGTGACCCCAAGACACCCAGGTTGTCCTAATCCCAGCCTCCCTCTTGGGACCGCTTCACAAAACAGCCTGCTTATCCTGGTTCCCATGCAGCTGCCGCCATTACTCTGCAGTAACTTCTCACACTTAATGAGGGATGCTCAGAGGACAATTCTAAGTAGTACTGATGCCAATATTTTTATTTAAGATCTATTCACTTAAAGGCGAAGTGACATCTTAAGGCCACTCAGCAGAGCAATTTGCCCAGAATAAGAAAAGAACTTCAGTTTTGGAAAGACTTCCTGCTAGATTTCAGACATTTTTTTTTTTTAGTTAAAATGCAAGGATTGTCTTCCAAACTCTTCCTATTATTATTTCATGTGTTTTCTGCTTTATTTGCTGTACATATCTTCACAGTGTGCATATTATTCAAGTATTCCTAACAGATGGTCTCAAGTGCTACATATCATATAGCATTAAGTGAATAGCTTGGTAAAAAAATAAGTCAAGGATTAAAATATTTTATAGCTTATAAATCATGAAAGATGTTCATTAACAGTATATTAATAAAATATCTTTAAATGTAAACATAAAAACACTGAATACTGCTATTGGATCAGTCAACTGTTTATGACAAATGACTTATTTCTTAAAAGTGCTTGTCCTATATGGTTTCAGATTATAACCTAAATTAATCTGAGGTTGGCAACTAGTTTTCCTGTGAGCCTGGCCCACTGCCGCCTTCCCTACCCAATTCCCCAGGCTTTTCCTGCCACTTCCCCTCATTAATGCCTCCTTCATAACTAGGAAAGGAAATGAAATTCATAAGCCAATGTTCTTACTCTTTGTCTAACTTTAGCAAAATTCTGCTGAAAGAGGCTGAAAGCACAAGTTCAAGTTGAGGATTCAGAATCAGCCGTGATTTTAATGACCCGTGCTCTCTAGATCCCGTTCTGCCAGAGGCTAATCTAATGTTTGGCACTGAAGTTTCCACTGAGGGTTTGAGAGTGATGATTGAAACAAACAAGACAAAAAAACCCAACAACTTTTGCCAGTGTCCAGACGTCTCTGAATCCATGTTACACTGTTAATGTTCTAGCCATTTTTCCACCGAGGAATAAAAACCAATAAAATACTCTGCTATTGGATGTTCCTCTCTCATACCACCCTTATTTTAAATTACGTTATTTTTAACCTAACGCATAATGGTCTTTTCCTAATCATCCAGTGTTTCCAGTATCTGATGCAAGATCTAACAAGACTCTTACGTTTCATTCTAGATTTCCCTAGACACGAGAACTCGACTCAGTTTTGATTGTGAAAATAATGTAAGCTTTTTATGAACTATTTGACAAAATGATTGTAACTAGCAAAGTTACAAAGTGCCTGTTAAACAGAACCTCTCACTTCAAGTCACAAGTTGGCTTCAGTTGTTATATTAAGGTTCATTGCCCAATTTCACACATACATTCAAAACTTTTATTCTACCGCATTCCATACGTGGCTCCATTTTCTGTTTCCTTTCTACACTACTATCTTTTACCTCAGTTTTCAAGGCCTCTGTGAGGCTGAGAAAGATGCCCTCCTTAATCAAGCTTGGCCGCCACGTCAGAACAAAGGAAGACATTATGGCAGTTTCGCATTAAGGCCCATGTGCATTTTTGCCTTCCCCATCACAACAGCAAATCTTACTGCACAAACAAAACAAGATATCAAAGAATCAACGGTATTAACTATGTATCTACTCTGCATAACACGTTATGCATTATCTTATAAGCATTCTATCTATATTAAGTTTCATCCGACTTAAGTTTCTTTAAAACACAAAATATCCATTTTATCAAAAAACTAAAAAAACAGGTTCATAAATAAATTCAGGACTGGCAAGGAAAATTACATTAAGTTAAAAAAAAATTCTCTGAAGTACATTAAACTAAGGAAAAAGGGGGGGGTGGGGTGGGTCTCTATCTCAATGGTAGTCAGATTTGAATGTGCATTTGAAACACCTGCAGGGCTGGTTAACAGAGCTTTCTGGGTCCAACCCCCAGAGTTTCTAATGCAGTAGGTCTGGAGTCGGGCCTGAGAGTTTGCATGCATTCTCCCAAGTTCCCAGGTGATACTGCCAATGCTGCTCTGGGGACAACACTTTGACAACCAGTGATCTAACCAACCAGCTTTCCTGATCTGGCTGGCGTCCAAAAGTACAGTGGAATTTTAAATAGTGGATGACAAAATCAAAGAAACTACGGAATCAATGACCATTATATTTCAATTGAAATATGTATTTTATACCCTAAAAAAAACACACACACACACAACAACACATTGACTTTAGATGACTAGAAGTTGTCACATACCATACGTGATGTGACCTTAACACAGGACAGTGCTAAACTGATCTTTGGGACACTAATTAAGTGCTAAACTGATCTTTGGGACACTAATAGTTTTTATACAGTTTTTCACCAAAAGGCAAGACCGTCATAAATAAGATACTGAAAAATCATAATTACCATAAAAAGGTATGTATCAGATACTAGATAACATTCTAAAAGGCTCTAAACACCAGAGCGGTGGCCCTTGTACTGTAACTCAGATTCACTGTGCTGTTCTCTCTCTGAAAAGCATCTGCACTGCCAGGCTCAGGGGCAGGCATACCTGAGAAAGGCTTTTTCTTTACTGCTGTAAGAACATTTCAAATGAGCTCTACCCCCGTAACAGATTTTTACATGCACAATACAGTGTCATTAACTGTAGGCACCATGTTGCACAGCAGACCTCCAGAACTTATTCATCTTACAAATTGAAACTCTAGAGTCACTGAAGAGTTACTCCCTATCCTCTCCCCACTCCCTCCCAGGAGTCCTGAGCTGTAATTCCGTCTTACACATCACACATGCCCTGCATGCCCCTTGGCCAAGTCAGGTTTTGATTAAACACAAGATCACCTGTGGGGGAAGTAAACAACTACACTCTGCACTGTTCTGATGATGATGATGACGACGATGACGGTACATCAGAAACACTGACTAAGGAAAAGACTGTGCACTAATGGCCTGCGGTTTTGTGGGTTTTTTGTTTGTTTGTTTTTTTAACGAATCAGTTGCTAACACGTGGAAATCATATTTCACATAAAATCTATATTTTCAGTCTCTGAGATGATCGGGTTTAGCAACCCTGGCCTCGCTTTCATTTCCATCTGGCCTTTCTGAGAGAGGCACAGCATTAGAACAAACCTATGTGGAAAACAGCCACTTTAACAGAATAATAACTCTCTACCCTCAAATTACCTCAAATATCTTTGTCTCAGTAGACTAAGAAAAAATAAACGTGTGTGCTGCAGATAGGCAGAAAGGGGAACAATCCAGAGAAATACCAGGGGAAGTAAAAAGATACAATAAATGGGCCTCTAAAATTGAGGGCAATTAAGGACCAGGAAGGTGTTCTGGCCTGCAGAGAACTCCCTTGTTCCAAGAGTGGATTACTTACCTTCAGGACCACTACGTGTGGATCATGTCTCATAATCTATAGAATAATACAACTGCTTAACACTCTGCCACACCCACACCCACACCATCATCCCAGGCCCTTAGGTTCCTGCTTCCCTCAGACAGCATCTGGGATGGACAGGCATACACCTGGACTGCAGGCTGAGAGGGCTGGAAGTGGGCATGAATTAGTGGTCTCTGCCATGAGCTGGACACTAAAAACTAGTGAGAAATGCCGTGGCTTTGCCAACTCTACTCTACTCTTGAGTTCCACAAATAGCTGTTTTGTTAGCTGTCTTCAATTTCCTCTGAAAGCTTGTACAGTCCTTACCGTAGAGGGCTGTTGTAAAGAATAAATGAAATAACGCATAAAGAGAAAGCACTCAGCATAGGTCTTAGCCTCTGTATAAATATGCAGATGTAATTTGCTACCAAACAGTAAGTTCTGTCCCTGTGAGGGGATATCTTATACACAAAGGGCTGCTAAACAGTGTCCACGCTAAACCTTACTTTTCAAAACTATTTTCATAGTGAAGTGAGTCTGTAGGTCTTACAGAATACCTGCTGCCATACATCAAATAATAAGAGGCATCCTACTGTACTTTTAAAAGACAAGGAGGGCTCATGTACAAATGAATACTCATGCTGTTTTATCTGCGATAAGAAATTATGACAACCAAATTAAGATTAAACATTTTAATCAACTATAATAAACCAATAATCATATATAAAAATTCTGATTCATGCATCAGATTACATAAATTATACAACTGTCATGTTACATAATGCTTACATACGTTGGAGTTTGTACCTGCAAAAATGTATACAAGTTACTAGAGCATTTTACTAAGTGTAATACTCTTCAGTTATAAATAATGCTTGTATCTTTCAAATACCTGCTAAATATATACATTTCTAGATCTGCAGCATTTTTTTTTTTGTACCTCAAAATCAAACCACCCCTAAGATCGAAGATTGACAGGTCCAAATGTATCATTTGTTACAGACTTCAATTCCACTGTAAGAGTGTATTTTTTGACATGGAAAATAAATGAAATAAAATGTCAACTCCAGTTTAATGCTTGAAGAGCTTCTACACTTCTTATTAAGTACACCAGAAAACCCTTCTTATGCAGATTAATTAGTTAAGATGCTACCTATTACATATTAAATACCTCCAATGATTGCATCTGGATTATTAAACTTATAAATCTGTGAAAACGGGGGCTTTCAGTGTGTGCTGACAGACCCTTCCATGTATAATCATGAACCAGCAGCACTGCGATCCTTTCCCTTTTACTTCAAAGAGATCGAGGGAATGAGCATGCTTCATATTTCATTTACACACACACGTGACACCAACCATATCTATAAGACATATGAGCACACAGACATCAGAAAGTTTCACCTTGTTTTACAAATCCAAGGTAGGCTGCTTTTTCTAAAAACCTAAGAGGAAAAGAAGTTCTAGCGTAACAATTTCTAGATATATTAAAGACAGCAATTCTTTTTTTTTTTTTTTTTTTGAGATTCTCCTTGCTAAAGAATAAGCACCCTTATGGGGGTGGTAGGCAGTGGGGTGTGAGGGCGGAGGAGTCAGTGAAGGATGTGAGGAAAGCAAGTCTGTCACTAGCGAGCTGAGTTTTACTTAGGTTTCCATTCATGAAACCCTTTTAAATACAGGCAACATTTTCACAGCTGGAAAATTACAACGAAATCTTCACTTACTGCTAAAAGCAATAGATGTAGTTATGTATAATCTATGGATACTACTACATTCATGGGAGGATGGCAAAACTAGGCTCAATGCAGAATACAGCAGCAAAAAGCAATACTTAAATATTTTTCATGAATGGGTGACACATTTTATATACAATTCTAAGATTTATTCCCTGGTATTTAATAAATGAACTTGAAGCCTAAGTGGTAGGACAGTTATGTTCAATACTTTGAAGCTGAATTTTAGAACTGGGAGGGGAGCTGGTTGTAAAACTATACTGTTTAAAAAATATTAGCAGAAATATTTTTAATTATGTAACAGAAGTATGTTAAGCTTAAGACAGGTTTGAGACTATTATAAACTCTGCAATTTAAAAAAATCCTCTTATTGGTGGAAATATTTTTGAACATGCCTTTTTTAAGCATAAAAGCAAAAGTAAACTCTGTCTATAAGTCTACTGTGCTGCGTGTTATTTAATGAGTACATATGTTTTATTTCCTTGTCTAAGTTACTAACAAAATATACCATTAGAATACTTAAAAGTTATAGTTTGCAAAAATAAACTAATGTGATCTTTTGGCCTTTTTTTCTACAACGCTAAAAATTAAAACTACTCTATTTGCACTTCTGCCCACAAACACAGGAAACACTGTTATGTTCACATAGGAACTCATTTTTACTTTTTGTTTTTAGTTCCTTATATTGACCGATTGATTATGAATATATATATATATAGTCAGTTTGATTCCAGGTCACGAGTGAAAGAAAGTTCATAAACGTCGGAACAGAACATTTCGGGCAGTGATAAATGCAGATTCAGTTTTCAATACAATTCTTGTCTCAGAATTAAAGATAAAAATATTGACGCAGTTATAACCAAATCATTAACGTATGGACAAGTCTAATCCTTAACAGTTTTTATACAGGCAAAGAATCCTCCTTAAAAATGAATTTCCTCATAAAAAGAATGGCAGTCCCTTAACCATACTTTTTCATGAGCTCTATTTACATAAAACATATCCCCAGTACAACACTGGCATCGTGGTTCATTCTATAAAGAGTAAATTTGGCCAAAGCATATTAAAATATCTGCAGATAATGTCATAATACTGCAAACACATGGATTTTAGTACTTTTAAAAGTGTAAGAAGAGCCTCAGTTATACCAACAACAGAAAAAACAAATACTAAGAATTGTGCAACATTTAATAAATGTTAACTAAAAATGGCACCATGTTAAAAAGAACTACCAAGACCTCAAAATAAAATTCTATACCACATTGTGAGGTTTATTACAGAAATTTAGAAGTGGAGGAAAAAGTCAGTGAAAGCTATTTCTCCTTGTCTCCTATTAAAAATTATTTATATTTCAGAAAAATTTTCAGAATTTCAAAATTTATGCTCTCATAGAAAAACTGAAGAAACTCAGAAAAATACAAATAAGGGATTTTAGCTTGTGAATATAAGCTTGCCCAAGTATTATCTGATTCAAAATATTAAACTGAGCAAAACTATTATATGCCTTTGTATTTAACTCTCAATGAAGTCTTAGTAGAGATAAATATTAGACAGAAATGCATTTGGTAAAAGATTGGGGAATATCTGTCTCCATATACAGGTGAATTTTTCATCTTAAATTTCCTTTAGAAAACACAGATTCAGTATTTCATAGTATGTATTTCAGACTTTTAAAGTTAAAAAATCAGCAGATGATTAGTAATATTTTTATATCATTTTCACTTTAAAGACTAATTCTGTACAAATATATAAAGAAAATTCATGATAGTAGTCAACATTTTTAGGGAGCAGACTTAAAAACAAAGCTGACACAATTCTGTGATACTGATTTATTCTTACAGGGTGGCTGTAGAATAGTGTACAATGTCGTGCTAGTGAAGATCTATTCTAAAAACTCACCCCTCCTTTAGTAACTCTTATTTTGGTTCAGAAACCAAATGCAACCATCTGTTCCATTATTTTTGTAACTTGAAACCGAGCCTAATTTTTCATTCCTAGAATTTGTTCATTGCTTTGGGTTATCAGGCATCAGAATGATCACCTACTTCCCCCCACCCGCTCCAAATTATCTTCAGATATAAATTCCAAATATTTTCTTTGCTAGTACTGAATATTTTAAAGACGTTCAGAATCTCAACAAATCACACTTGCTTATCTTCTGCTTATAGCTCAAACAAAACTCAAATATTAAGATAAAAAATTAATTCAAGAAATTCATGCTGTTGCAAGGTTAATGAAGTTTCCTAAAATACATCGTTCTTTAAAAAGGGGCTTTAGATCATTACTTTTGGAAAAAGAGAAAAGATTTGATGCTGGAATAATATATAGTAGCAGCTTATTTTGAAACCAAGGTTCACGTAGTCAAGAGTGATTTGAAGCAGCTTCTGTGTAACAAACCATTATAGTAGCAATGACGATTTGTTTTGCATTGACAGAGCACACATATTTTCAAATTAAGAAATCCTAATTGGTATCCTAATTTTAGAGGCAACCAGTTGTCTTTAAATGTTCTAAAAACACATGTATATATGAGGTATATGCATGTATTTTATATACAAAGATACATGAACAGATTATTCATGTACATATATGTATATAAAATATGAACTTTTTTTTAGTAGTGTTTATAATGAGCAGTATTCCTGCAGCTAAATCTGTACAAATTGACTTCTGAGAAACCAACCACAGTATCAGTTCTGCTTGATGAGAAACCTGTTCCTGAGGAATAAGTCATGTCCTTCTGAAGATACTCCTAGGCTATGGCAGATTAGCGGGCCGGCACCAGCACCTAAGTGAATCCTAAGGAACTGCTTGTTCACGAGAATCTGGCCCATCTTCACTTTAAAGGTTTAAATTATTTAGCTCACTTCAAAGGTCACTCTTGATAGTCCCTGCTAATATTTACAGGTGAAACAGTTCTTCACAATGAAGGAGAGTATGGAATGAATCCTGATAGTGTGGTCTCTCTCAGTAACGAGCTTTTCTTCTATTTTTTCTCTCTCTTTCTTCCTTTCTTTTTTCCCCAATTATAAATGCAGTGCCATTGGCTTATGAACTAGTGGAGAACTTGCCAGCTTTCCTGGATGGTTCGTACGGCACTCTGAGAATACTGGGCGTCTCCTCCATCACCCTTACAAGGAGGTTGTCGATGTAGTCCTCCAGCTCCCGGATGTGGGAGTCTTTCCTCCTAAGGAGCTCTTTGTGTTTTACCAGCTCCTGCAGTACCTCCTCGTAGGTGAGACTACGGTAGCCTGAAGTGGCATCAAAAGGGTTGCTGTCCTAGAGTAGGATAAAGACGGTCACTTTAACAGACAGCACATCAGGGGCAAATTATGAGTTATTCTGAAGTTCTACTGTTTCAAACCCTTGTCAAACTCTTCTCTATCCTTGGCTAGAACTAGTGTGACAGTTCACAGAACGGCTAGCCAGTTCTGAGGAAAGGACTAAAGCAGATACACCAAAGCCTTGATTACAACTCTAAATTCTTAAATATAAGAAACTGACCACGTAATTTAAGATTAAGTTAAGAGATAAAATGCTCAATAAACATAAACATAAACCAAAAAAAAAGGCATTGATTCAATTCATTTTTATTACAAAGCATCCTAATATTAAAAGAAAAATATTTCTCAGAAATTTAATCAAAAAGGCACTGTAACATCATCTATTTAAAGTGCATAATATCTAGATGTTTCATTATGTAAAATATAATGCCAAAATATAAAGCAGCAATCTCTATGCCTTCTTATACATAGTTCTATCACCACATTCAACAACTTAAAATGGTTTTCATCACTTTCTTTCCAAACATTTCCATTTGGCTTTAAAGAAAATAAACTAAAAGACTGAGTAAATTGGCCTTGCTCTTAAGGACTAATAGTATCTAATCTATTCAGTGGAGGATGGAGAACGAGGACTGGTGAACGTAGAAAGGTCTTTTTTTTTCCTTTTTTGTCATAAGAATTAAATTTGTCTGTATTCAATTTCAGGATCTATTTTAATTTGCTATGCATCCAGGAGTTTTCATCAGTAAAACCAAAGTGTAACTTTTTATCCCCTCCTCACCAGGCCCCATGACTTTGCTGCACCAGAGAAACAAGCTAGAGCACCGATACCAATTTGATGCTTGTGTTACCCAAGCACACTCCCTTCTCTAGGATAAAGGCAAAACAATATTCCTGGCTGAAAACTTCTCCAATCCATAGAATCTCTCAGGTTTTGCAGAGAAGATATAGCTTGCATTAGGCCTTCAAAGATTTTGCCAGGCAGAAATGCGTAATGGGCATCTCAAGCAGTGGCTCTGCTTGTTCAAAGGAGGAAGCAAGGTTCAAGGCACAGTGGCTAATAAAGGTGATCAGTGGAGCACGGCTGGGAAATAAGGTTCAGGACAGGGCACAGAGAGAGAGGCTGAAACAGTGGGTTCCAAACAGAACATCAAGGATGTCTGATGCTATCACACTTAGTGTTATGGGAAATAGAAAGCCCATTGAAGGTTTCTAAACAGAGGAAAGATGATTAAAGCTAAGTTTTAGGAAAGTGGCAGCAGTGGGTAAAATCATTTAGAGGGACCGCGATTAGTTACAAAGCTATTTAAATAGTAAAGACAAAAGTTAGGAGGAGCCTCTACTAGATTAACAGAATAGAGAGGATGCTAAGAGGAAGTTTAAAAATGACTCATTTTACCATTAGAAACTGGGTATAGATACAACTTTATGAATTAGATTACCTTTGTCCCCCAAAACATTTCAGAATATTGTTTTACGACAACTAAAGGACAATTCTGGAGATACGTGTTGGTTTACTTTTTATTCTCTTCTCTTTCAGATCAATTAACTTTTTGTTAGAATAAGTATACACACATATTTACTAGTTTAATTGGTCATAAGTCGTCTAGAGATACAAAACTTAGATTTTCCTAAACACATTCCTATTCACATTTATTATACGCAGCAGGTTTCTGTAGAAAAGATAAGACATACCATAGAGCTAAATATATTTTAAACATTAATTAAAAATAAGCTAAAGTTTCTTACTTTAACCTAAGTAATTCTGCACAAATTTGAGACTGAAACCCACCTAAGTCTCACTTTCCTTCTCTGATAAATGAGATGTTCTCTAAGGTCCCTTTCAACTCTAACATTTCCTGGTCTGCAAAGAGGTTTTTCAGAACTGCATTCTAAAAAAGTGATTATGTCCAACTAATGTGATTTAATTTTTCTAAAACAATATTTACTGAAAAATAGCAGTTCTTGTGAGAACTGCAGGGATTAATGAAATTAAACTAAATGGGATTCATTACCAATTGATTGTTTTACCTTTTTTCTTAATTTAACATAATAATAGCATCAGACTGGGCCTCTCTTAATCAAATTATACATATATGAACTGATTTCTCCAAACTAATTAAGTGATAATATGCAGTTAGAAAATCATTTATATTGTTACATTTAACACTATACCAGTGCTACCAGAGAATGTAGTTAAAATAATTTTTTAACATTTCTCTACAGACAATGAGGATGAAAGACATGTCAAAAAATTCTTATTTTGACATAAGGAGTTTAAATTAATGCCATGATACAAATCAATCTAAAATTTAATCTCTCAAAATAATCAATTATTATCCCACAATACTGTTCAGCACTTAAGATATAAGCCATAATCTAGAATATACAAATCCATCATTTGGCTTATTTTTCCCCCTCACAACCATCTAATACTTATGGATAAACAGATTTCTTGGAAATACAGTTCTGACCTTTTCAATAAATTTTCCATTTGTCCTTTTATGTGAAAAATTTACCCCAAATTTCTGCATCAAGTTTTTATGCAAAAAAACATCTTAGAAACACATGTACTATAAACTATATTCTGGAAAAGAATATAAAATAATTAAAAACAGTTTTATGCTTAGTTCCACATTTTATCCCATATTGGAAAATCATGTAAACCTTCTAATTTTAGGCATAAGATTCTTAAATTGACTAATATACTCAATAAATACATCTATCCTTCTGTTTGTTGATATAATTCCAAATAAAATAAAGATTAATATTAACTAAATACAGTAGGAAATTAAAATATTTTCTGGTTACAAAAATTATTTTGCTTAAAGAGGAAAACTCTCAGGCAAATGTAAAAATGAATTATTTTTTCAAAAGATACTTTTAATACTATTCTTAGAAAAACTAAAATTGAGAAATCTCCAAACTGGTAAAGACTCAGATAACCTAACATGGGACTCCTACATACTCAACAGTTTCTCCTCTAGCACTCCATAGAGATGGCACATATGTTTCTAAGATGTCTTCTTATATTGAAATTTAATGTAAATTTTTCTTCTCTCTTCCCGTTTCATAACCAATCCTTTTTCATTCCTACCCAAACTCTGTTAAAAATTTCCATATGCAGATATAAGAAAATAAGAGTTGGGTGAGTGAACAGAATTATTACATTAAGTTGTCTAACTGGAATTTTAAATAACAGTTGTGCAAAATACTTCGAGAATTACTAGTGATCTATTTTTACTTTACTCACAGTCTAGCCTTTTAAACTAGGAAATGTATATTTTTTACAATATTTAAATTTCAACAAAAGCAAATTATCAAGACTCAAAATAACTGAAGATTTAAAGAAAGGTTGTCCTGGTAACCAAATATTGGTGGGGTACTAACTGACATCCAAGGCAACTAGAGGAGAGAGAGAGAGATAAGATGAAGGCTTGGCATTCTCTGATCATCTCATTATTGTTCTAATGAGGAACTTTGCTCTGGGAATATCATCTCAGCTACTTTCACATCTTTTGTGCTACTCCCTTCATCTCCCTTTCAGTTCTTAATTAGGCCTTAAAGAGCTCACACTGCCCTTTCAACTGGCTACTGCTCCTGTTTAAACACTGCTTTCACAGACAGGTGTTGGCACTAGCATATAAGACATACAAACTTAATTACAAAATACTATGTCCAGAAGGGGAAAAAAATATAACTTGGTGGACAGCTATTATTAAAGAACTTAAGGTAAATTACTTCAAACATCTTATAATCTTCAACATAAAACTTGTTCAAATACTTTTTTCAATAACGATCAGTATGAGGATGAGCTTTCTCCTCTTAATTGTATCTTGCAGTAAATTAACAACACCTAGTAATCCTTTAACTGTCATTTAGAATAGTTAGTATTCCAGAGAAAAATAATCACACATCAAGGATTCTTTTATCACCTTTAAATCCCTGAACTAAAACAATTTTCACATTTTATTTCTTTAAAGAATTCTAAGGATGCTTTTACAGCAATAAATTACAAGATTTGGAAAAGTACATTTACAAGCACATAGAAATTGTAATTAAGGTTACTTAATAAACAATAGCTGCACATTAAATCGATTTTTTGATGTCGCATTTTGTTTGAGATTAAGTAACCGCCTGATAGAATTCATTTTACTATCTGATCAAAGGCTGACTTCATATATTCTGACGTTTCTCGCCAGTCTGCCATAATATAAAGACTTGAGTATTTATGAAACATCAAAACGTACACATCATGTACATTAAAACAGCAAAAACACAGTACAAAGTCCTCTGCCTCTATAGTGTTTTCTACCATTTTAAAGACAAAAGACTGCATTTAGAATGGTTTACACAACACCATGGTTTCTTCTCAGCCTATCACACCACAGAAGACTGTGATATGCTATTGCTTCGAAAAATTCTTATTACACATCTGGATCACACACATTAAGGACAGATGGTTCAAAGAGCAACCACCAGCCTCTTGGAATAAAGGCTTTATTTCTGTTATTCAGGGAGAATTTAGTTTCCTACCAAGACATGTGCCCATATTTTTGTAAAGCAACTTATTCTCTCTAGGCTTAGTATAGTATTTAGAATAGACTGAAGATGTACTGGACCTCGGAACAGAGGTCGAAAACTGGACTTCAAATAACAATGAAATGAAGTTAAGATATCTGAATAGTCCTTGCAAAATATGGGAGCTAATCTGGCTGGTCGCTACAAAGCCTGTAGGATCTTTCACACACACTCCTGGTTAAATGGGTCTCTGGCCAGGAAGCTCTTCCTACTGTTAAATGTTCACAAGCAGGTTTATTCTCCCCTCAACCTGATTTACAACAACAGTAACAAAATGGCAGCTTTCTCCACATGCTCTTATTTCACAACTATAATGCTGACATACAGCTTTCATATCGATTTTTAAACAGTCTGCAAACAAAACCTGTATATTCTAAATTGGCTTCAATTATAACTATGTTTGCGTACACTTCCATAGATCATATAGAAGTCACACCCTATGGTATATTAAAGATAAAGTTTGAATTTTGCTGTTTTTCTTTCTCCCTAAATCATCATACTAAGCTATAATCTGTGGATAACTGAGGGATTCAAGGAGACGGAGGCCTTTTTAGAAATGTGCCCCAGACAGAAAGACAGCTTGTGGCTTGGTTTTTGGTAATTCTCTAACCCCCTCTGCAACTTACCGGGATTTTCCTGAGGTCTTCATTACTTGTCGGATTCATATGAAAACTGAGCAATAAAAGACAAACATAAATGTTAAAAGCGTATCATAGTACACGTGGGAGGAAACATAAAAACAGGACATTTTAACCAACATTGCAATAACAATTTCTAAACTCCTATATTACCTGAGTGAGTGAAATTTAATCCAGGATGTAACAGAAAAACAATATTTACTAAACATTCTAAAGCAGCTACAATTTTAAACTTTGAAGGAAAACCCTTCAGTATTATTAGAACTGAAGAACTGTACCTCTAACGTGTACTTTCTAAACATCTTTAAATATAAGCGATTTTACCTAGTGAGATGTTTTATAAAATTAAATTCTATAATGTTATTATTCATTTTATATACACACACTCACTTACCTTAGGCCTTCTAATATAAAACTGTAGAGACTTAAATAAATTTTGGTTGGGAAGACTGTAGACTAAAAGAGTTGAAGCAATCTTTTAAAACAATTATTTCTATAGGTATTAGAAAAATTAACCTTTAAATGTTATCCTATCAAGGAGAATGAATTCGGAGCTGTGTGAACCATTTCTGTCATTAATGAATTTCTAAGTAGCTGGTCTTCAAAATTTAAATACCCAAATGGACCAAAACAAAATGGATTTCTTGCATGCACAGAGGACGAAAACATCACAGCTGAATGCTATAATCGTTTTCTTCTTTGAAACATGTCCATTAGGAAGGGGACTGGAACCAAAAAGAAGCTAAACTTCAAAGCCATCTGGTGAGTAAATATTTCATCGTTGCTATTCAAGTTTAATTTTTACCCGGCACTTAAGAGTATTAGCCATTAGAACCTCTACAAAGCATTACTGTCCTAGGAACCTTTTTATTCCAAAAAAAAAAAAAAAAAAGACTTAACTGTAAAATATATTTTTTCATTATCTGTGCTTTATCAGCCAAATAACTGGAATCCTTTAAAGAAATTCACTTTTAAAACTTTTGACTGTATGCACAAAAAGTCTGGACACTGAAAAGTATCTATTATTACAAGTACATATCCCCAGCTGTAAATCTACAGGGCATGCAGGCATGTACAACCACCTCAAGAGAATTTCTCACATATCCAACGTTTCATTTGTTATGACTAAGATTTGTAGTACTAGCTTCCAGAACCGGTTGCTGACCTTTTCTACCTAGAACTCCTGTGGATAAACCTGGTATTTCAGTAGAGCTGGGTGACATGGTAGGGAAGATTGAAACATGTTTTAAATACCTACGATGCACCATTTACAGGCCGACTCGGCTGACACATTTTCTCATTCCCTGTACCTCACCGTCTTTATTGTGTTCTGTATGGTCCCAGACTAGAGTCACTGTACCGGCAAAGTCTCAAAAGCCTGACAGAAAAGTGGCTTAAAAGAAAACAAATACAAACCCAAAATACATTATCACGTGGTACCCCTAGGCCTAGAGTGCCGAGGGAGCAGCTGATAACATGCACAGTTCTCAGCCTCCCTGATTTTCAGTCCAAGGAGGTCAACACCAGGGACCAGTGGGACTAATCTCTCCTTGTCCCGTGATCTCACAGCATGTTGCTCTCTAATAGGTCAAGAAACGCATTCTGCTGCATCTCTCTCCATCCGACTGTGACATTCTCGAAGACAAACTGATTTACATTCAGTGTAACGGCACACCGTACTGGTTACAGGCAGAGAAGTGCTTGAGGGCCCTGGAACCACATGGTGTGAACTCAAATCCTGGTTCTGCCCTCTACTTACTTGCCTTTGAGTGTGTCTGGGTTCCTTCCTCTGTAAAATGGGGATGGTAACAGGATCTACCATGTAAGACTACTGGGAAGATTAAATGAGTTGACCACATGTAAAACACTTAGCACAGTGGTTAACAGACAACACGTTCAGTAAATTATTTTAATAAACATTTGCATAGCCCTTAGAAAGTGCCAGATACTGTGCTAAGCACTTTACCAAAATTAACTCATTTAATCTTCATAACCCTTAAGGTAGGTATGCTCTTCATTTTCAAAAGAAGGAAATGAATCACAGAGAGGTTAGGTAGCTTGTGTGAGGTTGTCCAGTGGATGAGTGTTGGAGGTGACACAGTCCTAGCCCTGTTTTCTGCTCATAGATCTACCTAGTGAGCACAGGCCGCACGGCTGAAGCCCTGAACACACAGGACGCGTGGATCAATCAGATGTTTTGAGTAAGCACACAGGAGAGATGCCCTTGTAGGGGGAGAGCACCCCTGAGAGTTAAATTCTTAGACCACCCAGAGGAAGGAAACGTTCTATCGCAGCATTAGTCAAGGAAGGTCTACTAAGTCAAGGAAAAAGTAGAACTTAAAATTACATGACGGTTAGGTTCGGCAGGCCAGAGAAAGAGAACTCTGAAGACACATGCTGTCTGGGGATGCCGGACAGCGGTGCCACTGCAGGACACGGAGCAGACTGGTACACAGGAAGCGGGATGGGAAGGAGCCCCTGAAGGGTTGTCATGCAGAAGATGAGCTCTTAGAGCTCATCCATAGAGCAACAGGCCATTTTTGACAAATTTAATCTTTCATAAATGTTATTTAGATGTTTCATATCTATCCTATCACATCCTTGAAGAATAAACAGTATTATGACTGTATAAATTTCATTATATGTCTCAGGAAGAAATTATTGAACTGAGAAATAGAAATGCTGGTATTATATTAATTGTAATAAGAGTTTTGAAGGAACAGACATTTAGGACAAAAATTTTATCAAAATCACGAACCTAACCATATGTACTATCCAACGTCTTCAGCCTATGGGGAAGTGAAACTCAGTGACAACCTGAAAAGTGTCTGAGAATTCTCAAGAATGGTCACAACTGTAAGGGAAAGAGGTATGGAGCACAGCGAGCCCCAGCTCTTTTCCATTGTACCTGAGTGTAACCTAAGCTCGCCCACACTCTCCAGCAGCCCAGTGCAGCGATCTGAGGCCAGGGCTCTGGTACTGGCCATTGTCTGGAATCTAAAGGCAGGACCCCGCTCCTGTGTTCGGCTTTATATTCACAAACTGACGCATCAAATACGTGACCAACTCAGTCATTCACAGCTGCTTTTTTTGATCTGTCCTTAAGTGGGAAAAAAAAAGTTAACTGAACTGGATGAATTAGCTTGGGGGAAAATGTCTCTATCCAAGTGCGGCACCAATTTGTGCTACCCTTCTTGGACTGCTTCCTCATGCCAGACAAGATACTGAATAATGTAGTCTGCTCAACTGAGTTGTTGACAGGTTAAGGAAAATGGTGTTTTTAATCATGTATAAAAATAAACTTAGACATGCTCACACTGAAAAAGTCTACACAAATTTAAACTTCAGAATTCAAAACAATTAATTTTTGAAATCGGAACTGAAAGAGTTTGGTGGCAGCAGAGGATTTTGAAGTAACTTTGAGACTGATAAAAATATTTTTAAATTCATATTTTAAAAAATAATTTAAACTAATAAAATACTTTACCTTAACATTCTGAAGTCTTTAGGTTTAATAAAAGCTTATTTTTTACCTTGTGATATTTCCAATTTTTAAACAATTTTTCCTGGTAAACTCGAAATTTTAAAATTAACAGTACTCAAATGTATTTCAAGGCATCATTAGTATCTCTTCAATAACATCACATTAATTTACTTTGAAGTTAGGATAAATACTGAGTAAGTAAATTGGTGAAACTTGAAACTGTCCTTCAATTTCTGCTATGGACTAGTCTTCCACAGATAAGCCAGAAAAGCAAAGCAACATTTATAAAGTGATAAAACTGACCACTACAGAAATCACGAAAGCATTTGTCAGTGATCAGAGTTTTCTTCTATGTCCTTCCTTTTCTCTTTTTAAAACTTTTTGCTCTCTTTTGGAGCAAGAATACCTAAGAAAGGGAAGAGACTATTAACAGTGAAAAAGTCTGTCATGACAAAAAAAAAAAAGCCCACAGAAGAACAAAGATCTATTAAAACTGATTAACTAGCTGCCTTGTCAGTATAAGACAAGGCAAACTGTGTAAATTCCTGGCTCTAGGGTTTTAAATCTTTCAAGGAGAAGTCACGTAACAACACCTGAAGTTCTTTCCAAGGCATTTTAAAAACAACTATTATTACATCTTCCATGTACCTCTTTCCAAGCCCTGTTACTGCTGGAATTATAAAGCTAAGTCCACTTTGGCCTACAACTTGACTCATTTTGTATTTAATAAGTCAATTCAAGTTATTTGCAAAACTCAGGACCTCGTCCTGCTTGTCTGGGAGGTGGGGCAAAGAGAGGAAAGCAGAGTGGAGGAGTAACTTTCTTAAACACCATTCAATTTCTTATGGTGTATAGGAAATAAGTATAACTTTATCACAGAAGAACTTCGGACATGAATTCTTTTCAAAGGAGAGTATCCTACTGATCTTCTTGTTTAGCTAGCAGAGTGGGCTCTGGAGACCTGGAGCTTCACTTTGGTGACAAATGTAGTTGAGGGGGAGGGGCGTAAACTGAGAACTATAACATAATACAAAACCTTTAATGAGTCTGAAAAGAAGAAAAGAAAAATACACCATTTACAGCGAAGCAAGGGCAGAGAGTAATGACACCAGCCTAGCAACGACTGGTATTACTGGACTTTAACCATGAGCTCAGAGACAGCTGGTTTCAAGCAGGCCAACACAATTTCCTGAGGATTCTTCCAGTCAGAATGACTAAGAAAAGTGCAAGACTTAGACAATCTTAAAGAGATAGAACGAAGGCTGAAAAGCAACAGGTATTGAATTTTTTCCTGTTTGCCTCTCCTGCTCCATTCTGCCCCTCCCGGCACCCCAGAAGGCTGATCTCTGGAAAGGGCATCGCCTGGGTCCCCTTGCCCATTGGCTTCCAGTTGTGCTCTGCCACTGGGAGGCACCTGCAAGAGACTGGAGGACAGAAATAAGGGGAGACAGGATATTTATTCCAGCCCCATCCTACCAACCTCTTCAGTCGCCCTGCTGCACTGCAGCTTTACCAGTAGCTTCTGTACAGACAGCCACAGCTGTTCCTTCACACCTAAGCATGGCAGTCCCTTCCAGATACTGCTGGTCCCTAGTGCTCTACTATCCCTTCCTTGGTGTCCTAACCCTAGCCACCCCTCTATAAATGATATCTTCACTAAACTTACTTCAATTACTCGTTTTGAGTGTGTCATTTGTTTCCTGCTAGGACTTTAACTGATACAAGAATATATAATAAATGCCAAAAACTGTTCACTTAATAATTTAAAATAGGAGAGAAAGAAAGGAAGCCAAAGAAAAACTGCACTTTTGAAATGGTATAACTGAAGTGACTGGGATTTGAATAGTACCACTGCACAGTTATACACTGCCTTACAATTTATAACACATTTCCACAAACGGAGTTCCTCTCAACTGAGGAACAGTAATCAATAAGGTGGGATGCGATCACTCACAGAAGGATCTCATCCAACTGAAATTCCAACTGATCCATCTCACCTTCCGATTCTCCCACTCCGTCACCCCATCAGACCTGCTCTGTGGACCCCCACTGTCATCCCAATTGTTTCCTAACCTGTTTGCATTTCCTCACCCGTCTCACCAGAGCATACTTATAGTCCATTACCCCTCAGATGTTCCACCACTTTTATTTTGCCAATCTCTAATCCCTCCCAGGTCCCTCACAAGTAACTCCTGCTGTCTTCGTTACTTCACTGCCTCACCTTTTATAACCTGAAACACATCCCCCCGCCACCGATACTCACGGCCAACAAGCGATTTTTACTTAAGGTAACAGCCTCATTCTCTTTAACCTCTCAGCTCCCTTTGATGACTGTTCTGAGACTCTCCCCCTCTGTGATAAGTGGTGGCCTAAATTTTCTCCTATGTTTCTGATTACCTATCTTCTTCCCCGTTTCACCCTAGGTGGGAAACACTAGCTATTTCTTTTTTTTTTTATCTTTTTTTTTTTTTTTTTCGCGGTACGCGGGCCTCTGACTGTTGTGGCCTCTCCCGTTGCGGAGCACAGGCTCCGGACGCACAGGTTCAGCGGCCACGGCTCACGGGCCCAGCCGCTCCGCGGCATGTGGGATCTTCCCGGACCGGGGCACGAACCCGTGTCCCCTGCATCGGCAGGCGGACTCTCAACCACTGCTCCACCAGGGAAGCCCCAACACTAGCTATTTCTTAACGTTCTGTTTTCAAACCTCTTTTTCCACTCTACCTTGGAAATCACTACTTCAACTGCCACCATTAAATGGACAGATGACTGCTAAATCTTTGATCTTCAACCACAATCACTTTGTCCTTTGCAATACCGCCTTTACAAATGTCTGTTTAAAGTCTCACACTGGATATCTTACCTGCACTTAACTTGTCTCAAAGTTCTCCCAAACCAATCATCATCTTGACTTTTCTATCAGTTCTGTCTGTTTCTTCCTTCTGGTACAGCCAGTCTCCTGATCACCAAAGGTGAAGCCTCAGAGGCACCCCTGACTCCAGCCTCCAGCTTGTGCCTCATCAATAAGCTGCCAAGTTCTCCCCATTCAGCTTCTGGACATGGATCTCTCATTGTTTCCTCACTACTCACTTTCACAGCTACCTTTCTGCTCACAAGACCACATGACCACCTAGACTATAACAGCCCGGACTGCTGTAATAGCCTCCTCTCAGTCTCTGTCACTACTCCTTTGTCCCATCCAGCCTATGCAACATGGCTGGGTAGGACATTCTAAAGCTAAAGTCTAACCTCATTATTCTTCTGTCAAAAAACTTCTGGAGCTTCCCTGGTGGCGCAGTGGTTGAGAGTCCGCCTGCCGATGCAGGGGACACGGGTTCGTGCCCCGGTCCGGGAGGATCCCACATGCCGCGGAGCAGCTGGGCCCGTAAGCCATGGCCGCTGAGCCTGTGCGTCCGGAGCCTGTGCTCTGCAACAGGAGAGGCCACAACAGTGAGAGGCCCGCGTACTGCAAAAAAAAAAAAAACTTCTGGCCTCCACCTTCCTCTGGAACAATAACAAAATTTCTTGGCCTGGCTTTCACAGCCTATTGGGCTTGACTATACTTATCTTTCCAAACCTACTGCCCACCACCCAGTACCCAGGTACAACCTATTAAATTGCTCTAAATTTCATATTTTATTTTTAATCAAGAAATAGACATTTTACCACCTATTTCAAAGAATTAGGATTAAAAGAGAGTTAAAATGGAATGTTTTGCATGACGAAGTGCTATTCCAATTTCAGATATATGAACCTAAATACAGACCTTACATAAAAATCAACTCAAAATTGATCACAGACCCAAATGTAAAGCACAAAACTATAAAACTCCTAGAAGATAACACAGAGAAAATGTAGATGATCTTGGGTATGGTAATAATTTTTTAGATACAACACCAAAGGCAGGATCCACGAAACAAAGAATTTATAAGCTGGACTTCATTAAAATTAAAAATTTCTGCTGTGCGAAAAACACTGTTAAATAGAATGAAAAGACTGGGAGAAGATATATGAAAAAGACATATCTGATAAAGGACTGGTACCCAAAATATACAAAGAACTCTTAAAAGTAAACAATAAGGAAAAAAAATCCAATTTAAAAATGGGCCGAAGATCCCAACAGATACAAAGATATACAGATGGCAATAGGCATAAAAAGGTGTTCCACATCATATGATATCCAGGAAAAGCAAATTAAAACGAGATACCACCACACACCTACTGCCATGGCCAAAATGCGCAACACTAACACCACCTAATGCTGACAAAGATATGGAGCAACAGGAACTTGTACCATAAGATCCAGCCATTGCACTCCATGGTATTTACCCAAAGGAGTTGAAATGTATGTCCACACAAAAACCTACACACAAATGTTTATAGAAGCTTTATTCATAACTGCCCAAACTTGCAAGCACCCAAGATGTCCTTCAGCAGGTAAATGGATAAACTAGTACATCCAGTGCTTAAAAAAAGAATGAACTCTCAAACCATGAAAAGACATGGAGGAACCTTAAATGCATATTACTTAGTGAAAGAAGCCAATCTGAAAAGGCTACAGACTGTATGATTCCAACTATATGACATTCTGGAAAAGGCAAAAACTATGGAGACAGTAAAAACATCAGCAGTTTCCAAGGGTTTGGGGGGAGGGACCAGTCAATAGGCAGAGCACAAAAGATTTTTAGGGCAGTAGAAATACTCTGTATGATACTATAAAGATGAACGCATGCCATTATATTAATACATTTGTCAAAAGCCTCAGAATATACCACACCAAGAGTGAACCCTAATGTAAACTATGGACTACGTATAATTATGACGTGTCAACGTAGGTCCATCAATTTTAGCAAATGTACCACTCTCATGGGGAAGGTTGCTAATGGGAGAGGCTATGTGTGTGCAGGTAAGATGTATATGGGAAATCTCATACCTTCCGCTCAATTCTGCTGTGATTTCAAACTGCTCTAAAAATGAATTTTTTTTTAAGTTTGCATTTTGGGTATCTATCCTAATCCCTGGCCTCCCCACCTCTTTCTACTACAAACTGCTTACAGGAAGGAATGATATCTCAATCTTTTCAGCCCTAGCATCTGACATAGTACCTAGGGTATGGCAGATGCTTAACAAATGTATGCTGAATAAATTAACAGCCAGTGCTTAATAAAAATTGGGCTAATAGCTGACTGAGTAAATCAATAGTAGGTCAATACAGGTTTCGACAACAAGGTATCAAGTCCCCAAAGAGCAGAGGATATCGTTTTTCTGAATAACAAAGATCACTTTTATCTAGACCTGACAGCATATGAATGGAATATTTTTCCATTCTTTTTAAGACAGAAAGAATTACTCTGATACTTAAAACTGCCAATATGAATTGAAATAAGTTTCAAATTGGTGACTTCTAATATAATCCATTCAACTAGCCAGTTTATCCAGTTTACCAACCAAGTCTACCAGTTTAGGTATTTGACCACAATACAGATTCAACTGACAATTTTCTGGTAAATCCTGAAAACATTTATTCCATAGAGGTTCAATGTTAAAGGAGTTTAAAGAAATGTTCTTAATGATTCCTTTTATAAAAGCCCTAAAAAATGAAGTGTCCAAAGAGACTTTCCACTAGTAAACTCAACCTTTAGCACATTTCAATTATGTCTATTACACATGCAAATAGGGCTTAAGAGCCACAGTGCAACTCAATACTGCTTTTTTCCTGTTTTTTTTTTTTTGTGGGGGGGGGGTGGGGAGTGAGTACCAAATCAAATTAATGCTATTAGAGATTAAAATACTCCATTTTCTCTCTTGGGACTGGGCATGCACACTAATACCGCGATGGCAAAACAGAACCTAATTTATAAACGTCTATGGGGATTAACAGTAATTTACTTATTATTATTCTCACAGGATATCTTTTATGAGATCTCGTAGGCAAGACAGTTAGGAAATTGTGGTCAGTGATACCAAAGATCATGGACAGCAAATTCAGACCTAACTGGTTTTCCATCATGAAATGGTAATGACGATACTGTTGAAGAAGTCCTAAAACTTGAAGGCTGAAAGATACCCATGAAATTAAGGCATGTTTCATCAAGAATATCACGTTCAATCAAATTTAACTTACTATTTTCTCCTGGTGAAGAAAAGAAATGATTATTTAAAATACAGTCAATCAAACAATTCACAAATTTCCAAACATAATCTTTATGAATTCCAAAAATTCTCCATTTCTTTACAACTAAGCTTCTCAAACTTTGTTCTCTTTAGTACCCCTGATCCATGAGAATAAATCTGACAACAAGCATAAAATTGCCTCGACATCTCAAATTTAACTTAAAAATTCAGATTTTTTTTAAGTTTTACTCCCTATCATAATTGTGCTTCTCTTAATAGAAAAAGAATCTTTTCTCCTTAAATCTTTAGGAACCTTGTCACTCTGGGAAATTGTGTTGTGATTATCCTGTTGCTCTGAGTAGATCCTGGTCCACTGTCTGCCATATATCCACTAGAGTCTACCTGAGGGTACAGGGGAGTGGAAAGCAAGTTCTGTTTACTTTGGAAGCCAAACAGTGAAACTGGACAGAAGCGATGAGAACAAGGCACGAGGGCCCTTGACAGGGCCTGACAGAGCACAGGTTCTGTCTGCGATCAAGGCCAACCCAGCATCCCTGATCAGCCTTTTCCTATGAGGAGAGGTTGAGGACAACCTGGGCAGAGGTAACTCTTCCAGGAAGGTGGAGAGCGAAGCAAGTTGGCTCACAACACCCTTGGCCAAAAGTACCACAAGCTGGCTCTGTACCCAGGACGAAGCCAAGTTCTGGAAAAGAAGCCTTGGTGCCCTCTGGTCACCAGGAAGGCCTCCAATGTTCAAGAACACCCTGCAATGAGGCCCCTGGCCAGAAAGCAACTGCTTCCTTAACCTGTCATCTCTGCAGACCCTTCAAGGAGAGGCACTCAAGGCAGCCAGACTTCCTGGGGACCCTCCATTTGGTGACACAAACCCCAAACTCCTGTGTATCCTCCTTGGAAGGAGAGCTGCTGGGGTGACTGGGGGATTTCTGGCCATGCTACACCCTAGGCTGAAAAGCCCAGCCTTAAAACATTCTTGGCAAGTAAGAGCTGGTTTCACAGTGCTACGAAATTAATAAAGTTTTGCTAGAAAAGAATTTACTGTTTTGTGTTAAGATACACTCTCCAGCCCCCTCCCCAAAAAAGATAAGTATAATCATTTTACTGGAAATTATACATTATACTATCTCTCAGAACGCTGAGCTCGGAGACTACTCGAGTAGAATCTTATACTTTTGCTTAAAAAACAAAGACAGGGGCTTCCCTGGTGGCGCAGTGGTTGAGAGTCCGCCTGCCGATGCAGGGGACACGGGTTCATGCCCCGGTCCGGGAAGATCCCACATGCCGCAGAGCGGCTGGGCCCGTGAGCCATGGCCGCTGAGCCTGCGCGTCTGAAGCCTGTGCTCCGCAACGGAAGAGGCCACAGCAGTGACAGGCCCGCATACCGCAAAAACAAAAACAAAAAAAAACAAAGACAAAAGAGTGTACTTTCACTGACAAAGAAATGAAAGAGCCAACTTCTAAACCTTGCTTAGAAGGGATATACTACTACCTGTGTGAATTTCCTAAGGCAGGGACCCTCTTCCCAAAGGGGTCTCTGAGGAGTTTTTGGTAAGCGGCATTTATCTTTCTTACTATGATAGTTTTGAACAATTTAATTTGAACTCAGTCATGTGAGTTTATGAAAACCTCATCATCCTTTAAGGTAAAGCCACAGCTTAGATATTTACCCTGCACTGTCCTTATTAGTGCTATGCGATAATTTCTGGACACAGGATTTTATAGCAATACTGATTAGAATACCTTTGCCTTGAAAGTCATAAAATAAATTTTCTACTAAATACAGGGAATACTTTTACTTAATTTCAATGTGGTTTAGTTTATTTCATCAAAGATTATTACTGAACATACATCTTGAAAAAAACTTTTATCCAGTTTATTGTTTTCTACCAAATGTATGTCCTTTATCAGTCAGTGAAAAACATGAGCTCCTAACTTCTTTTATTTACGGTTTTTAATGTTGAGAATCTATTGTTACTTGTAAATAATTTCATTTAACTTATTTAAACCAATTGTTACAGATTCTGTAGATGCTTTGTAATAAGATCATAGCAAGAGCTACCATTTCCAGGTTTACCATGTGGCAAACCTACCTTCAGCACTTTATGTGCCTTACATCATTTAATCTCTTCCACAACACACCAAGGTTGTTATTCCATTTTACAATTAGGCTTAGAAAGGCTAAGTAAGGTCATATAGCTATTCCAAAGACTCAAATCCAGACCTGAGTCCTAAACCTGAATTCTTAAACCTATCCTATACTCGCTTTAGGATATTCTACTAGTACTGTATTTAGATATTCTATTACTATATTTATACTTTCATGTAACACTGAAAAATCCTCAGGTAGAAGTAGTTAAATATACCTTCTGAATCAAATATTAAATTATGTTTGGTATGATTTCCATTTTAAATTTATTTGGGGCATTTAATTTCTTTTAAAGTGAAAAAATCTACATGAAACAATATTGTACACCTCAAGTAAACAAAATATGTGATTAACCTGAATACCCCCATTCCCACACCAGCTCCATAACAAAGAGGTTGTTATACTTAATGCAGAGCTGCTGCAGGGCACTCACTAATTGGCTCCTGGTAGCCTAAATACTTCCTCAGGAACCTACCAGGCAGGGAACAACAGACAAAGACTATAGTTCCAACTAGAAAAGCAATGGTAAAATTACTAAGTAGTTAGCAGACAACTAATGATATAATAGTACACAGTCACAATTTATAAAACATTCCTTCCAAACACATCTCATAATTTTTAAAATAAGCTTTCTTGCTATTTACTAAAACAATTGTCTATCTACTCATTCCCCAACGTAAAAAATCATGTTCAACGGTCAGGAACAAAAGTTCAAAGGCCTCTTCCTTGAAGAAGCATTTCCTAATTTCTAGCAAGCTGTTCCTCTCCCTTCCCGCAGCAAATGCTGTGTTCAACACAGTTCACTCTGCCTGGATTACAGGTCACTGCTTACACATCCCTCTCCCTAGTTTATGAGGCTACTAGTAACCTATGAATCTTATCTTCAACCCATCCAACCCCTAGCCCTAGTAGACTTTTACAGACATGTTTGTGAAAATAATTTTAAAAATTGGCAATTTGAATTAAGTTTTATCCTGGACAAGGTGATCCATGTAATTGCTATTTAAGTGGTATTAGCACTTTTGTCAAAAAGATATGTAAGCTTAAAATAAATATATAAAATACATAAAACATTTTTACTTGATGTATAATATATTCAAAATAGTTACATAATACTGTAGTTTAATATTTATATTAATTCTTACACATTTACATTATAATTATTATCTGTCATATAATAATACTGAATTAGATTTAACACATCAAATAATCAGGTAACACTACCACCATATACTAAATATATAGAAACAGCACCCGTATTTTAAAAATTAAAGCTTTACTGCTATGAAAAAAGGTAACCACAGGTGATATGGTCACAGTAGTCCAAAAGGAAATGTTCTAAATATAGAAGCAGGAGGCCTGGAAAAGTGGTATACAGAAGTAAGGGAAAAGTATAAAAGAAAGAAGTTATTCTCTTAGTGAGAAGCTAACAAAAGGGGGCAAGGTTTGGTAAAACCAAAAGCCACTGGAGAGAAATACATGGAGTAATTACAGTGTTAAGGTGAACACATTTTAAATGCATTAAGTCCACAAGCAGTTACAGAACACATTCTTGTGTTCAAAGAAGCCAAAATATTTTCCAGCTTTCAAAAACAAATTCTCAAGAACTGTTATTATGTTGATACTAACTTGCTTGTCTCGAATAACTCAAAACACATAATTCCTATTCTCTAAAAACAAAATTCTAAAATAAACAAGACAGCACCTCATTAAAAACACAAAAAACCGTAGCCCTCTCCATCAAGACTGAAATGCCAAGTTTGATTCAAGACTACAGACCTGACATTGCTGTAATACAGTTTTTACAGTACTGTGATTCATCAAATTGAAGACACCGATTGAAGACACATCATTGGAATAATCCTCCTTGTTTTTTCTCCTTTACTAGTCCCCCACCATCCCTCCCCTCCACACACACACACACAAGCAGAATGGTTAAATCCCATCTATATTAGCCCAGAAATGTATCTCAGAGAGGTTCCCTTCTTCTCCATCCTTACTGTCAAGTGACCTGCATCAACTCTCACCTCAACAATCACGGTAACTTCCCAACTTGTTCTCTTGCCCCAAAGCCTCCTCCCTGTTCCCACTCCTGGCCCCAGCAGACCCCCCCACCATGCTACAGAGTTATCTAAGATATTACTCTGATCATATCACAACCCAACTGAAAAGTCTTTCAAAGTACCCCAACGCCTATACAATGTCCAGTCCTGAGCATGGAATTCAGACCTAATATTTACATGACTGCTTTTATGAGCTCTAAGAGCAGGATTTATATCTTAATAACCTCTGCTGTCCTTGTCTATAGCAAGTATTGCTCTATCTTATTAAAGTACTGCTGTTCATCCAAAAATAATAAAAATGAAAATATCATTTGATTATCAGAAATTCGGAAAAAGTCATACTGATGGCCTGGAGCAGCCACACATCGGAAGCAATGGAATGAATCAGACCTGCAGGGCTTTCTTCATACTCTTAATCTTCAGAGTATAACATGTTTATAATAAAGGTTTGCTGACTGGGAGTTTTCTGAACCAGAACTCGATTCATACTCCAACAATTTCAAATTTACACTGGAAATGATTAGACCAAGTATCTGAAATTGGGACTCTCGAGTCTCAGACTTAAAGGTACCATAAGATCATGACTTGAGGGACCTTTGCATATTATGTAAAAAACAAACTGAGGAAGGACAGTCTTCTCTCTGCCCTAGATCCTGACAGTCTTAAACTGGACAAGGAAAGTAGACTGCCAATTTGGAATAGACAATTTTACCCAAGAGGCCACAGGTAAAAAGTAAACGGAATAAAAGTCTAAACTTAGAATCACGTAATTTATGTCTCTCCAATGTATTGCTCTTAAAATATACATGTTCATTAATGGCAATTAACGAAGATTATTAATCTACATGTAACAAGCTTCTCTACTTGTTGATTTTGCAAATAATCCTCTCAAATTCTATCTTAAAGCAAAATATTTATATATGATTTACAAAAATTAGTACACTAAGGTCATTGGAATATAATCTTAATACTCTCCTATCAGAAACTTCAAGAAGACTTACATACTACATCTTGTATTTGATCATATCATAACAACCTGTTCTCTTTAACTATTGGACTCACTATGTGTTATCCTGTGTCCAGTGCCTAAGAGCTCGTTAATTACCTAAACTATATCTCCATAGGTCTTGTTAATTACCCGTCTCCTGTCTCAGAGGACCTTGTTAATAACTTGTACAGTCTCTCTAAAGAGGTCCTAACAACACATTAAAATTAAAGATGCTTTTCTTTTAGCACCTGTCAAGTGCTGTAAATTGAGAAATTTTCACATCAGTTTATTAGCCTACAGTAGTTTTTGTGGATTTTTTTGGCTTGTTTTCTTCTCTCACAGATTCTCTGTGTATCTCAATCTCTCAGCTCAAAATAATAATAATAATAACTTAGCAAAGTCTTTTTGTTAGAGCTTTTATTGTTTTCAATTTTGAAGTCTATAAATATCAATTTGCATTAGCAAGTTAGCAAAAGGATGGCATGGTTGGTGCCTGCAAATTAACCCATGGGGAGATGTACCAATTAATGAAAGCTATTATAATGAGTATTAGGATGACAAAGGGTAAAAAAGTTTCAAGTAGTACCTGGGGAATTAAGCATAAAAGTTCTAGTTAGTGTTAAGGGAACTAATCACATCGCATATTTCATGCTCCTAGTCATTGTTTCATTAGACACATTCTGTAAATCCCTGGGCACTAATGGATTAATGGCTCCAAAATTCATGTCAAGTTTTTATTTTCTGTCTCATAAATGAAGCTACAAATTTTCAGCTGTGTAAAAGATTTATAGGCTGCTATGAATAACAGGGAGATTATCTTTAATATTAGACAAATAAGGATAAAAAATAAATATTGCTATTAAAGTAAACCTTATGCAGGATAAGGTTTACTAAGCCAAAGACTGAGCTTTAAACTTATACAGGAAAAAAAAAAATGTCCATAAGGAGCATTATAAAAATGAAGGTTTTAAAACTATGAATATAGGTCTTTTCTTTAGGATCATCTGTTTACTATAACTTTTTAAAATAAAAATGTAAGTCTACAGTGAAGTCTTTTTTATGGACATATTATACAACTTCATAATAATGGTTACATGCTTAAAAGCCTATGGTGATTTTTGATTTGAGAAAATTAGAGACACATTTAAATATACATTCTAGATAACTAAATTTTTTGCAGCTTTTAAGAAAGGTATGGTACAATCATCACCGGAATTGATTAAAGAAAGCAGGGACGGAGGAAGGGAAAAGAGAAGTAGGTTAACCTGATCCAGAAAGGAAAAGGCATACTATCATGCAAAATTATAAAATATTAGTGATAAATATGAGATCGCCATCTCAGACACTATTTATGTACTGCCCTAAAAAATACCTCTTTGGCCTAAGTTCAGAGCAAAGAAGTAGACAGGTTCTTCCACAGCAAATACTGCAAAAGGAAATATATGCATACATGCTCTAATAAAATCAATGATACTAGGCATGTTATTATACAACATACCATTAAGTTCTGTAGCGCAACTAAGAGTTTGCTACATGGTATATTCACAACTACAACAAGGCAGAAAATAATGAAGGGAAAGTGTGTTCTTTGTGCAGGTCATAAATAGAAGGATGTTCCCAAAACAAAATTCTCTGGTAAAAATATCTCCCGTAAGGTCTTGCTCTCTGATGAGCTACCTCTAACATCAAACAACATTAGCTCATCCTACAGAGTATGCTTATATTACTGACTATATTTTTTTAAATTTCAGAATAAGACATACACCACAAATTTTCTCCTTATATTAATGAACTCTCTTAATTAACCAGGAGGTATCTTCAGTCCTAAACTGGAACCTCAGAAGAATATACCTCACAAATGTAGTCTCTTCAATTTATTATAGGTAGCATACAAACACAAGCATATTTTTTAAATGTTGTTCATCACTACTGATGCCTTGGTGTTACCTGAATCCTGAAAAACAACCCATCCACAGATGCCATAAATATTTAACAGTCAGACATTTCTGCCTGGTCTTCAACGCCTAAGTAAATTTAGATGTTTCTTAGCCATTCAACCAAATTCATACTCTTCTCCACACCCCCGTTTTAGTCAAGCCGATCTCCTCACTGATCCCTTTACTTAGTTAGGGCCCTGTAGACAAAGCTAATATGACTAAACTGTCCATTCAACTATGACTTTACCAGCACGACTCCTGATTCCTATTCATAAATAAGTACTTACTGAACTTTTATGAAATAGATGATATAATTTAGATCAACAATTTTTAAGCCTGAGAATCAGCAGGAAGTTTTTTTTCTTTAAATGCTGACTTTTATTTCAGGGCCTACTCACTGAAGATTCTAGCACTGATGACATGCAGTGATCTAGGTGCTGCAGGCACCCACAAAAGAAGATTCAGCACAACTGTTCAGCAGTTGATACAGGTTAGTGGGGACAACTAAAACTGAGACACAATGAACATCGTACAGCAATTATGTTCTATATCAGCAGAATTCCACAGAAGGGAACACTATGTTATCAATCAAAATAGGATTAAAGAGTTTTCAACATCAAGGATAGCTAGGCTTAGGACACTCAAGAGATGAGTGAAGAGTGCATTCCACAGCTGAGCCAAGGAATAGAGTTGGCCAGGCTTATAGGGACCGCAGGGTAGAGAGGTGCAGTAAGGAAATGAACTCACCTGGCACAGAAAGGTGAGGAATTGTAAAAGAAAAGTTGGGTAGTTAAGAAAAGCCTAAAATACAATAATCCTTGAAAATTAGGAACAAGAGTTTGGATTTGGTATTGCACACCAGTGGTTCTGAAAGGTTTTTGAATTAGACTTTCTTAAAAAGAACAAGAGGCACTATGGCCCCTGTGCCGTAAATGATAAATAATAATGATGCTACGTGCTATAATAAATAAATGCAAAAATCACAGTAACAATATTCTGAAAATTTATCATTCAAGACAAGGTTCAACAGTTATTCTTGTTTATCAGGTGGCCTTCCAAATGCATTCAGGGACCCAGGTTGTCCCTATCTTATGGCTCTGCCCTTCTTAAAGACCCCCATCCAGCTAGTACAGGGTTCAGCAAACTATCTCTGTAAAAGGTCAAATAATAAATATTTTTGGCTTTGTAGGTCATACAGTCTCTGTCATAACTACTCAACTCTACCATTATAGCACAAAAGCAGTCATAAACAAATGGGCGAACGGCACTCCAAGAAAACCTTACTTGCGAAAACAAGCAGCAAGCCAGATTTGGCAACCTTCGGCCTAGGGTATGGAGGAAGACAGGCAATATGGGGGACTGTATAGGAGGTTTTCATGGGACTAGACCTGAAACTGGTATACAGTCATCCCTTGGTATCTGTGGGGTATTGGTTCTAGGATCCCAGGAGATTACTCAACTCTCTGGACGCTCAAGTCTCTTATATAAAATGCCATAGTATTTGCATGTAACCTACACACATCCTTCCCATATACTTTAAGTCACCTCTAGATTACTAACAACACCCAATACAATGTAAGTGCTATGTGAATACTGTAAATACAATGTTATGTAAGTAGCTGCCAGCATGCAGCAAATTCAAGTTTTACTTTTTGGAACTTTCTAGAATTTTTTCCCCCAAATATTTTCGACCCGAGATTGATTCCACGAATGTAGAACCTGGGGATATGGAGGGCCCACCGTACATCTCTTCCACTAAGTCTTCAATAAGCCAGAACTTGGTCACATGTCCCCACCTAAGTGAACGGTCTAGCTCCATCTCTGTAAAAAAAAAGGGAAATCTGGTTTGGTGAACATACCCACCTATTTCCACTTTCCAGAGGGAAAATAACCCAGTATTAAAGAAGAACTGGTTGTGAACAAATTATTGAAAATGCTATAACAAACATTCAGGAATATTTGTTTTTGGAAAGTTAATTACTGCTGATGCAAAAAATCATTATTTTACAAATTGTAGGGTTAACCACATAACAAATTAGTTGATACTGATTCTGCTAAACTACCTGTGATTTGTAATTAAAAAGCAAGAGCAAGAGCAATTTTAAAATACAAACAACTCAATACCAATAGTAAATTAAGAAAACATTTTCCTGAAAATTATAATCCCAGCTACCCTTTCACATACACGTGTAGTTGGACTTTTACAGCATGCCAAGTGTTAGACAGTGTCCACACTTCTTAGAATTGGCATCCAGGACACACACAATACGGTACACTCACCACACCCAATTCAGTGTTCTCTGGGTCCACAGCTAAACCATGTTTCTTAACTGGCTGCACTCAGGTTGGGACATGACTGAGCGCTGCCCAATGGGACACACGTGGAAGTAATGGGTACCACTGCCAGGCCTGGCATATAAAGACGTCCCACATGTGATCCTCCACTCTCTCTCCCTGCTGCACGGCCTTGGAGGATGGGTGTTAAAGGGTGGCATCACAAGAAGGAAGGAGTCTGGTTCCTGAGCAACTGTGTTGAGCTGAGCAATAGCATGGAACAAAGCAGCCACTTCTTCCAGCCCCGTCTCAGAGAATTCAATTGTGACAACAAGGAAAAATAAACTTTTACTGGAGCAAACCAATGAGAGCTGAGGTTGTTTATTGCAGCTGATAACCTAACCTAATTAATACAGAGTTCTTAACAAACTCCAGAAATATGTTAATTAGGATATGAATATTAAATTTTGGTAGTCCCTTAAAACTCACTTAGATTTCTAATCATGTTTAGTTGTATATAAAAATGCACACACCTGCCTTTATGGATCTGTTGTTGGTGTTAGCAGGTGTCTCAGTGTTATTAGCCCACACTGAGCTGGAAGCAGGAGACTAAGGGAATGAGAGAATGAAAGTAGCATTTTAGGAAATCCATCTGCTATACCGTGTTCATTTAATCAAAAAATGCTTTCCAATACCAGCTACTTCCCATCATGCTGGAGATGAAGGGTTGAAAGATGAATGAAATGCAGGCCCTGCCCTCATGTTGTTCATGGAGGTGAGAGGGAAAAAAAGTGGCTGGTCACATTAGTGAACAATGAGATGCCCACAGAAAGGAAGATTAGATAAGAACATGCTGCAGCACAAGGAACAGATACCTCTTCCTACAAGAGTAAGAGAGGCTTCAAAGAAGTGGGGGTGGGTAAGAGGAAGGAGACTGAGAATTAGTAACTGCAGGGAAAGGTGTTTCAAAGAGCCCTGCTCTTTGTAGAAGTAACCCAACAAAAAGCCTAACTCATTTCCTCTCTCAGTTTTATGTAAGACTATGGGATCTATTCCAAGAACAGAACCAAAATGCAGTAATTTTTGTGATTACGAGGTGATTTCTTCAGGTGGACTTTACTTACAAAGAAATAAAAACTAACTTTCAAGAAAGCGTTCCTTAGTATTTAAAATTTTTTTGGCATAAAGAAAATTCTACGGTTGTAATCATACACATTATTCACCCAGAGGGTAATAATATGGTTCCTGTGTACCTGCAATCATAGCGGAGACAGCTCACTAAAGAACAAAATCCAGTTCCACAGCTACATATTTTACCCTTCACTTTGTTCAGCATTCTCAAATATATCAGTCGGGCTTCCCTGGTGGCACAGTGGTTGAGAGTCTACCTGCCGATGCAGGAGACATGGGTTCGTGCCCCGGTCCAGGCAGATCCCACATGCCATGGAGCCTATGGTGCTGAGCCTGTGCATCCGGAGCTTGTGCTCCGCAACGGGAGAGGACACATCAGTGAGAGGCCCGCGTACCGCAAAAAAAAAAAAAGAAAAAGAAAAAAAAAGAAAACATCAGTCACAAGTGTCCAAGAGAGGACTTCCCTGGTGGCGCAAGTGGTTAAGAATCCGCCTGCCAATGCAGGGGACACGAGTTCAAGCCCTGGTCTGGGAAGATCCCACATTCTGTGGAGCAACTAAGCCCGTGCACCACAACTACGGAGCCTGCACTCTAGAGCCCGTGAGCCACAACTACTAAGCCCACGTGCCACAACTACTGAAGCCCGCGTGCCTCCACGACAAGAGAAGCTACTGCAATGAGAAGCCCGCGCACCACAACAAAGAATAGCCCCCCTCGCCGCAACTAGAGAAAGCCCATGTGCAGCAACGAAGACCCAACACAGCCAAAAAAATAAATTAATGAAAATAAATTTTTTAAAAAAAGAGTCCAGGAGACTCTGTAAATGGATCTATTTAGCACTACAGAAAAAAATAATTCACAGCATGTGTCCTAGTGATGTGAGTCTATAGCTTCAAAGTGCATTTGGTTTAGATGTTAAGGTGAGAAATCTAAAATGTCCCATATAACTGAGGAATGATACTGGGAGGATAAATATGAATAGACCAAACTACCTCAGACTATATCCTTCCTAATTCCACTCGAGACAAAGTTGCTTTCCAAGAATTTGAACTGTACTCTCTTCCTAGATCTATTTATATTCAATCCTTCTTTTTTTATACTATTAATTAGACCTACCCCTTTATTGCAAATGTTTCACATTTATCACAAAGATGGTTTGTGACACAAAAAGGAAGAGTAACTTCTCAGGAATCTACAAATGTTTCTGTTCTTATAGCTGGCATCTCATGAATATGAAGAAGAGAAATTCTTAAAGTTAAAAAACCTATTGTTTTTCACACATTTGCAATCATTTTCTATAAATATCACGAAACAGCTCTAATTTTGATACAGTATTAATATCGAAGTAACCCAAAACAAAGCCTGAATTTCACAAAATGCCACACTCACTTTTAAAGCATTAATTTTTAAGTCCACATAAATAAGCCCAAGTATAAGGCAATTAAAAATTTGAGGATACCTATTTTTCCATATGCTGCCATAATTTAAAAATTATTTTCCTATTGTTTCCCATTTTTCTTGCTTTTCTTTGACTCTAACATTATGTAAATTATCCAATCTCTAAGTTATCTCAGTTCTTTACAGTAATCCTCTTCAAAAAAAGTTCAGTTAAAGAGGGGAAAAAAGCAAATACATTTCTATTTACCTCTGTAGTTTAAGACTTAACCGCAATATGTGAAGTACACTATGTAAAATACCAAAATGAAATGCTTGAGAATAGCATGAAAAAACCATGGACTCTTCAATAAAATATTAATACCATATGATAAAAACATATTTCTTTGGAGTACAGTCTATAAAGAAAACTGAACAATACTTTCTAAAGCCACAGCAAATACCCATTTATTGATAAAAGAAACACAAACTTTCCCTGGAAAACTCTAAATGCATGTTTTAGAAGATCAGAAGACAGGCAGGAGATCACAAGCCTAAAAGGGCAATTGTTAGTACTATTTTCTGTTTATAGTAGGACAACACAAAGCACTGTTCTTGAACAAAGTATGACATGGCAATGTAAACAGCAACCACCGTTTATGGGTTCCCTATTTGGGGCCTGGCTTTGTACCATGTACTTTATCATTTATCGTCTCCCAATCCTATCAAGTAGATATCATTTTCCTTATTTCAAAGATGGAGATGCTGAGGTTGAGAGAGGTCACAGAGCTACTGAGCCAGGTTTCCCACTGGGGTCTGAACACCATACGTCCTTGCCTTGGGAAAGAACGTCTATGTTACATGGCAAACAGTCTACCATGCTCTTCCATGATGACTGCTTAAGGTTCCAATAAATTCATCTTACTCTTTGCTTGAGGTTTCCTTAATCAGCTATTCCACCATTCACTTCTGCAAAATCTATCATTTTATTTAAACCATACAGTTCCAACCTGTACTAAGGAATTAGAAAAGTACTATTACATAACTGAGAACAGATTTTGAAAATCTCAACCTTATCATGATGGATTATTTCTATAACTATAAGTCATCATTACAGATACTCTTTGATGTATTTATAGTACCCACAAGGTTCACTGAATTCCAATAAACATTCACAAATAAAAACTACTCTAAATAGCCATTTAATAAGGATAGTTAACACCTATTATGAAAACCATTAATACTGAAGCCAGCATTTCTTAAAGAATAGTCCATAGGCTGCTATTGGTCCATAACTAATCTCCGGAAAATAACATCTAGAAACACAACTTATCACCTAAATTTCTGGCTTGAATTAACTCCCACTGGTGATTCACTCCCACTACGTCTCATCAAAAGCTATGCTGTTTTCTCTGTAAGTTTCGGTGAGCTTCTGGCTAACATAAGTAGAAATAAACTACAGTGGGGATTAAGAATCTTTTATCCTTCTAAGATAAAAAGTTCAATTCCAAAGATGTATGCAACACTGCCTGGCTCCAAAATTAATTATAAAAATAAGATAAGAATTATTTTTCAAGTAAAATAAAAGGAATTTAAAAAGGATATTTGATACTTTCAAGTACAATATTTTCCAAAATAGCACAATTTCCCCCCGTTTAAGCTTACCTTGAAGATGGCATTATATTTGAAGCCCTGAATTTTGTTGTAAACGGATTAGTTGACTCATAATCAAAATAGTCCTGACGATTTTCACTAAATGCATTAGGTGATTTCAAGTCACAAGGGCTATCAGATCCCCCATTGTTAAGTCTATCAGATCTTCTGCTGTCTTTTTTTCCAGTCACTCTTTCAAACAGGCTAACTTTCTCCCTTTTTTCTCTTTTATTTTCTTTTCTTACTTCAGTTGATTTTGAAAATAAATTCATGCTGCTGTCCCACGATTCGTTGCTTTCTTCAAATGGATTTTTCTTCCTTGGCAGTGTTGCAAATTTTTGGGGTAATGAAGCAGTCACATTTGTAAATGGGTCATTTTGTCTTCCGAAAGACGATTCACCTTCACCCACACTGCTGTCAGGTTGGTTCATTTTAGAAGTATCAAAGCTTAATGTTCTTCTGTGTGGAGATCTGAGACTTCCTGCAAACAATTTTGTAGTTAGTACATAATCAGTGACACATTACATCACACTATTTGACATGTTCTGTGTGCATACTGCTGTTTTTAGAATGAGAGCAATTAGCTATTTAAAGATATTAACCTTTTAAAATAATCAAGGAAAACAACCTTAAAATGCTAAGGTACAGCGGTATGTAGGCTAATAACAATTAGTATCTTGCTAGACAATTAGTAATTTACTCAGCTCAGAAAGAAACAATCACATAAACAAATTATAATGTCAAAACTAAAGGTTCTGCTTGGCATCATAGTGCTATAAATTCTCAGACTTTTTTTCATCATTAGCATTAAATTTACTTTCTTACTTCTGAACATTAAAGGTTTCTTTTCTAGGAACTTTCTGATGAAACGGAATATTCATTTATGCTTCAGGCTTTTGAGACAGGAGAAACGGCAGTTAAGAAAAAGAAGCCAGGCCATGAAAAGAAACCAAGACTCATTTTTATTCTCTAATAATATAAATACAGTACTGAATGCAGACAAGCTCTGCCTTTAATATACTTACCAATTTTGAGTACAGTAGGTACTCAATAAATATTTGATGACTAAATTTAGAAAATACTAGCAAGAAACTCCAATTTTTATTCTCTAACTTTGAAGTCGAACTTTAAAAATTAAGAGGGTAGTTCAAACCACGGAGGATCAACAAGAAAGAATGCATGAGTCACTTACCATTTTCCGGAACTGCTCCAAAGGAACCTATCTGGTGTCCCAGAAGATGCGTTTGAGCAACGGTGCCAGCCTTCAGCTTCTCCGAGGATACGTGGGCCCCAGTTAAATCAGACATTGAATGCGCTGAAGAGAGTCGCTGAGGACCCAAAAGGAAAGGCTTTTTTGGTTTAGATTTCATCTGTATTTCACTACTTGAAAATTCAGTATTGGCATCAGGCATGTGAGAACTTGGAATGATTGCAGAAGATGTATCAGAAAATGTCCCATCATTTTTTCTACCTTTCATCTTATCTTTTAATTTTGCAAAAGGAGATCTTGTTTTGTCCTTCATTGATAAGTCAAACATACTTGCTGTCATATTGTTCCTCATAAATTGAATATTGACCTTTATCTCACCCCTGTTTTTGGCTCTTTTTCCTTGTTTGGATTCTAAACTAAACCACCTTAAAGAGAAGGAAAAACTGGGTTGTAACATGTAATGAAGAGAGGATTATTGAGCTCTGTTGTATACAAACAGCTTTTTAGGTAAAGTTACTCTACATCAAGGCAATCTAAGCACTAAACGAGAAATTGTCAGCCAGAGTGCTTCTGGTTTTATTCAATGCTTCATTTAAAAAACAGATAAGTCTCTGTCATGTGGCATATACAGAAGGAATCAGTCTTTTTTGAAAAGCTATTTAGACAACTTTTTCTTTCATGATTTGAAAATCACTCATCATCAAAAATTCTTACCAACCATACATAGACTATTATGTTTCCATCTGGGGTAAGTGTTGCTAATGGCTGAAGAACATTTTTTAGCATTAAAAGACACTAAGATAGAGACCCTGAAATAATTCATCAATACAAACTATTTTTGAGCACCATAAAATGATAATGACTAATTTTTTAATAAAATAATAAATATTTAGCCTCTATCTCAAAATAGTTCCTCTGCAAAAGCTATTAAAAGAATTTTGTTAATATGGGAGACTACTCCATATAGTTTGCTAATCATGAAAATCGCATATGATATAATTTGCATTCATATAAAATGGGTCAAAGCCTCTTCCTGAATAAAATATGCAAATTAATAAAATGCAAGAAGTGACAAATAGTCATAAATCTTGTAAAGCGTTTTTGATGAAAAAAGAAAGCTTACGTGCTTCCTCTTAGAATCTATTTGTTTCATTAACTATTGGTACTGTGACAATACCAAATAAAACTTATTTTAACTGGAGCCATATCCTATGCTTTTAGTCACTTCAGTGAATTACACTGCCCATTTTTAAATGATGTGTAAGAAGCAAAGTTTATTTTGGTTTTGTTTACAGTATTTTTATCCATGAGAACCTCTCCAGCTGTTGGTGTCACAAATGGTCAGTCTACAGGGCAAACAGCCAAAAAAACTACAAACGCCAGCCTAGAAGAGAGTTTCCACAATGTTTTCACATTACTTAACAATGAAGTACATTATCCGTCCTGTATATATCTGATATATCCCGTATATATCCGTATATTATCGGAGACAGGTCATCATTTAAATACAGCTCTGCAAGTGTTAAATTTTCTTAGCTACAAAAGGAACTCTGATCTAATTTTACAGGATATACCAGAAGAAGCTACATTTACTATCAATTGGAAGACTGGTTCAAAGGCCTTTCCAGGCAAAAGAAAACTGGCACATAATACATATACCAGCTACATCTTAGCAAGTAACATGCAAGAGAAATATTTTCTATTTAATTTGAAGCAATTCAATCAATTAAGATCTAGTTGCATCAAAACAAGCAACTTTTTAAAGAGAATATCTTATAATAGAAAGCATTAACATGAGACCCTAAATAGAGAAAATCCCTTATCTGAGGCAAATGGTGAAATCTGAAAACTCAGAGACTAGAAATAAAAAATTACAGCAATAAATTCTGTGGAATAGAGAACCTTCAACAAAACAAAGTTGAGCACTCGAAAAGCCTGGAAATGAAGCAAGGTTATATATCCAATTATTAACTCACAGTTTGGGGAAACAGAGCATTTTCCATGGGGGAGAAATCCTTCCGATGGATGGCCCATGAGAAATACTCTATTAACAACTCAGGTTATATAGAAAATAGGTGAATCCACTTTGCAAGAAATGCACCCCCCAACCCCACAAATCCCCAAACAAAATGAACCAAACAAAAACTCCAAGCATATAGGGTTTGCATGTGTATAACAAATCAAAGCAAATCTGAGGAAAAAATGAAGCAATAACCCAATAAATGTAAGGGAGTAAGGGTAATCGAAATTCATAAATTTTAGAAATGAGACCAAATAAATCATCTAGTCTAACATCCTTATTTCACATATGAGGAAACTGAGGCACAGAGAATAAGTAACTTCTCAATGTCAGATCGGAGTCAACAAGGAAAATAGCCAAAATTGATGAATAACAGCTGCATGAAAATAGTAGTTGTTTTGTATCTAATGAATCACATATGTCAATAAGGTTAAACGCATACCAGGTTGTACCTTACAGGACACTGTATTTAATCAGGAGACATGAGAGCCAACAAAGAAGGCAATGTAGGTTTTGTCCTGCTAGACTGTAAGCTCCTTGAAGGCAGTGTGCCTCGCACTAAATAAATGTTTACTGAATTTTCATTTCTAGAACTATATTCTGAAAACAGCCATGCTACAACCCTGTGTGTGTGTGCGTGTGTGTGTGTATGTGTGTATGTGTTGCACTGTTTTGTTCTTTGGTAAGGAAAGATAAAGACTTAGGTAAGCTTTAATGGATAAAGCAAGTCAGTGTTTGAATATAAACTGTAAAAACAGTATTTTCCTTCCTCCTCGTCAAAAAAAACCCTCCAAAAACCCAACTGCGAAGAACTTTAATATACCAACTGAAAATACAGGCATGACAAATAACTCTAGCTGCTTTGTTTTGAAAGTGATATAATAGGGAAGTCTTAATGAGACCTTCAAGAATCATTCCAGAGATAGCACTTGTTTTCCCAGGCTTCAAAAAGATAAAATGAAGACATAGCATTTGAGGCTTAGTGGATTAATGCTGATTTTTTTTTCACCTCTGGAGTGCTGGATTTAAACTGTATATGGCCTCTGTTCAATTTTTAGTGGGCACAGGTCCATGTTCAAAAACCACCACACATGTGGGAACTATTCCCAAGCAATTGGTACTGTGTGGTCAGAAATGGGACAAGATTGGCAGTAAGGGTGCCAGAGGCCAGGACGCAGGTGCACTGCAGAGCTGCACACAAAAGTCCTAAAATCTGCATGTGCTTGAGTCATACCTAACTCTGGGGACTCTGATAGTTACTACTTTTCATGAGCATTTAAAAAAAAAAAAAATCAACATCACCCACTTCTGCTGTTAAAAAAAAAAATCAATCGGTATTACATAACAGCATGAACTATTTTACCATTCTATTATTAAATACTGTATTGTTTCCTTAAATCTCGTGCCAGAACCGACCCAGACACCCATTAAAGTGGGAGATACAGAAGTTCTCTTTCCATGCCCCACTCAAAGTGTTCTGGCTCAGGCCCCTCTTCCCCTCTCCTTGAAAGAAAAAAAAAGGCTTTTAATTTCAAGGTATAAAAATAAGTAAAATGATAGTTTTAGCCACCACACTTCTTGGCTTGTCATAACACAACTGGAAGACAAGCTGTAAATACTTGTCTTCAGTGTCAAGAGTAGAAACTGTCACACCCAGCAGTTCCATGGGACTTCTAAATCAGCTGGTAGCCTTCATCACTCATACCGGTTTTCTAAAAAGCACTTGGGAATATGCTGACAAGGCTCAACAATGTGCAGAATATTAAATATCTTTCTTGCAACACACCGGTGACTCAAGTCTGTCTCTTACTGGGCCATATGTACAGCTGTGCTGGAAAAGGAAGCTATTAACTATATTAAAAAACTAGAAATATTACCAATAAAGAGATCTCATCAAATACGTGGTCCCCATTTACCCACAAAGAAAGAAAATGTTAGGGATTTAATAACATATGAAAATCACTTTGAATGCAATAACATCACAAGCGCTCTTGATAACATTTAAAAGCATTTTCCTTCCCAAAAGTTCTAATCCATTTCATATAGTAGCCAATAGAGAATTTCTGTAAGGAGACTACGATATTGGAGTATCGCTTACAGCCAACTTTATTGTAATTGTGATGCTGCCAAAGATAAGGAGTAAAACAAGAAGAAACTTTAAAAGCTTATTTCATCCTCAGAATCTCTGGGTTCACACAGTTGGGCCTACTTTCACTCGGAAAACTTATATTTCAGAGAAGGCCTGTAGTATATCATCCATTAACACTAAAAGTACGGAAAATGCAGTATGAAATTTGAAGATGCAATATACTTAAAAGTTTACATTCAAAACACTTCTAAATATTATTTAGTAAGGTCATCTAAAATTGGCAATTTGAAATAAATTATTTGGTGATTATCCATTTTTCAGTTTAAATTTGATGAAGAACTCCTCAGAAGTAACTGAATGCTACTTTGTAGGTATCAAACAGTGTTATTAAAATCATTGATATATATTCAACTTTACACTTTTCTTTAAACCCTTTTCTCTCCTTTTAAAATATTTTCATCTCTTCAGTTAAATATTTACCATTTTCCTCCAGCATTCCTAGTATTACTTATCTCTCTACCCTTTTATCCCACATATATTAAACCAAAGACCTGATTAAAAATTTTTTTTTCAATAAAAACTCCAATCAAGAGAATCTTGCAGGAAGATATGTACAGAAAGAACATGAGATGGCTGTTTTAAAATATAAGAAAATAACATGAACTTCAAGAAAGTTATTATAAAAGTTCTTCTTAAAAGCATAAATAAATTTCAGTTATAACTGAAACAGCAAAGCTATTTTTGAAATCTGAAGTCCTCATAAATTCAACCTATATTTTTCTCTCACTAATTACATCAACTTTAATGTTTTCTCAGACTAGAGAAATTATAAGTTTAAGCAAGGGGTGAGTATCTCTATCTCAGAAAACATACTATTTTCAATTTAAGACATATATCCTAGTTTTTAACTTATATTATGGTTTTTTAAATTAGAATACATCTAACCTAAGTTTGTAAGTCATATTAAAAAGCCCATGTTTTTATTGAAGATGTCATTAAATCATTTCATCACAAGAATTTAATCACTGTCTCCAATCTGACTAGCATTTAATATGGTCTAAACACACTGGCTTTACAGAACTAACTTTGAAGTAATTGCATTCAAGGTTGAGGATATCTGTACATACTTTTAAAACTTTTCTTTTAATAGCTTTAGACTCCATGAAGATGTACTGACCCTTAAATCTGAGCTAAAATAAAAGTCAACTGTGTTTATAATGATGAAATAAAATACTGAGTTCTAAATTTGGTAATTTACCACTTAACAGCTCCAGAGTTCAATTAAAAAAATATATATATATATATAAGACGTCATATTGGCAGACTTAATTTTCTGATGTTCTATTTTCTGAAAAACTGTTCATGTTTAAAGATTGTAACAATTTACATATATGTTGTTTTAATTGGTCAACACTATGGTCCAGTCCTCTTATTAAGCAGTGAAACAATGTTTACTTAAAATCCTGCGCAAAACATTCAACTATTGAAGATGTTTACCTCAAACAAATGAGAGAGTAATGGATCATTAAAGACTCCACTTAAAAAATGTTTCTTCACAAGGGCTATTTTTACTTCAGATTCATGCAAATATGGTGTTTAAAACTGGGTCATATTTCAGTCCAAAAACCAATGCCCCAGATAGACAAATAATTTCCAAGAACAGGAAATCCATAAATGAGATAATAGTTAAACTCCCCCCAATTCAAAATAAATTACATAACTTACTCTGTTTTCCTTCTTTGTTTGTCCTCAAAGATGTCATTGAGATTGATGGCCACCTGCCCTAAAAACTTATCCAGACCCACCAGGGACCTGTGCATAACTATGAGGAAAAGGATGTATTTCTCTGGATTCCCCTGCATTAGCAAACCAGGCAGCTCAAAAGAGGCCTCTTCCTTCCAGACTGGCTCAAGGGTTTTCTCAGCTACAGACGTGGAGTACTTTTCCTTGCCCAGCTGAATTATAGTGTATGTGTCATTGGTGCCACTTTTGCCTTTTGGCTTAAGATCTTTGGCTTGGAGCACTGTGACCTGCACGTGGGTTGGAAACCACTTTTGGGCTTGCTCGGAAAGCATCATTCTGTCCTTTTTCTCTGCACCGAGTTCACCAGCGCAGGCAGGGCCCCTCCCGCAGGGAGAGCCTGATTCCTTAAATCACTGCATCCTAAGGACACTTAACGGAGACAGGCAAACTCACAGCTGCCCGACTTCCCTACGGCTGATGTCCAAACGGCTTGCTGGGGCAGCCTGGGGGCACAGCTGCTCTGGGGGTCCCCTTTCCTCTGGAGAAGCACAGGGGCCCACCATCACCTGGCCGCGCAGTCCAGGCCTCCGCGCGGAGGCCCGCGCCTCGCGTCCGCACCTCCACGCTCCGCCGGCCCCGGGGACTGGCCCTCGGCGGCGACTGGTGGCTCCCAGGCCTCCGGGCAGGTGAGGCCAGGCCGCCAAGGCCCGAACGGAGGGCGGCAGAGGTGGGAGGGCGCCCCCGCCCCAATTCGCAGCCCCGGGCTTTCCGCCCGCCTCCTCCGCGCCTCCCGCCCGCCCGGCGCTGGTCCGCGGGCCCGGCTGGGCTCCTCCTCCCGACCCCGGTAATACGAACCGCCGGCGGCTCGTGCGGCCTCGCTCCCTCTCGCAAACCTCTCCCGCCTCCTCCCCCTCGCCTCGGCTCCTCCTCTCGGGCGGGCCTGGGGGCGGGGGCGGGTCGCTGTGGGGTGGAGTGGGACCGGGGGCGGGGGACGCTGCAGCTCCGGCGCGGAAGGACCGCGGGGTGGGCCGCTGGCGGAAGGACGGCGGGCGCGGGTCTCGGCCTAGCCGAGCCGGCGGCTCCTAGCACCAGGCGGGCGGCGGCACTTCCGGGTTGTCCTTCTCCATCTTGATCTCGGGAATGCGACGGGGCGGGGCAGGGCCGGGCGGGGCCCGGGGTCAAGGGTCAGCACCTCCCCGGTTGCCGTGGTGACCGGGGGCGTGTCGCGCGGGCGCTGAGGCCGTGAGCTAGGCGCCCAGTGCTGGAGGTTCCTCGAGCAGGGGGCCTCTGGGGACAGCGGGAGACTGCTCCGAGAGGAGGCAGTCAAGGCCCAGGGCACGCCCGGTCTTGGGAGAGACCCAGTTTCAATCTTTGGAAGCTGTCTTTGCTGTACCGTGGATGCCCAGTGCCTGGCACCGAGCGGGCGTTGGATGAGTGGTGGTGAAATAAATCAGTCCCTTTAACTGGCCGAAAACATACTTTTCCCCAACCCCTTATCCACTCTTCCCTTTTTGAAAGGAGAGAAGGCTGCTAATTGACTGGAATGACATCCCCCACTCAGACGACAGGAAAAAGGGAAGCGGATAAAAGATTCCAAAATCCTGGGAGGCACTGGGCTGGAGTCAGAAGACCTGGTTCTGATCCCACATCTGCCACCGTCGAATGTATGACCTTGGTCAAGTCATTTCCCCTCCCTGAGCCTCGTTTTCTTCACAGGTAAAACAGGTCTCCGTAAAGTCTGAGACGCCATCGCCACTCTGTGGGCTTACGCGTCCAAAGGACCCCCTTGGGCACTCACAGTCTGTTAGTCTATCTAACGTCAGACGCCAAACGCAGAGGTGATTCTGGTCGTATTCGGCTAAGTCAACTAAGAAAAGCAAACAGCCTCCCTCACCAAGGGCAACCGACAAGTTCCTTACCTGCCCTCTGCCCTGAGGGCAAGTCCTGAGGGACACCAGCGCTGTTGGAATGGAAGGGACGGTGTTAAGAGAAGAAAATGTGGATGTGTTAATACTGCATTTTTTCTGAAATCAGCCTGATCTAATGGGAAAAGTTTGGGTAATGACTGATGAGTCAGGAGCCCTGCTTGATGTCCTGACTGCCAGAAATTCAGTACAAAGCTTGTGATGGGCACTTAGCTTCCTGAGACAAGGAAATTAGATTCTGGGAGCCTGGATTTCCTAGTCCATAAATTGTTGATAAAATTGCTACTATAGAGTTGGGAGGGGTATTAAGAGATTATACATATTCATTTCCTGGCATAGTATGGAACATAATTCTAAGTCTCCCTTCCTCCCTCTATTTATTACAAGATACATTCTATCTTTATTGTATTTATTTCTGTTCATGTCTTATCTTCCCAAGGAAAGTCTAACCTCTTTGGATTGCCTTGTGTATCATGGATCATCACTTCACAGTGTTTAGCAGGCAGTAGACAATTATTGAATGCCCTTCTCCCTTTACAAGACTAATTTTGAGAGTAAAACAATATGATAGATGTGTATACACTTTTCCAACTTAAAATGACTATAAAAGTGTAAGGTATTGTGTTTATTATTTTCAGGCAATGTTTAAAACTTTTCAGTTTGGGGAGAACATTGTGTTCTCCATGTTTTCTCGCTATCCTCATGGATACTAGCTGCAGCACTTAAAACTCTTAAGAAACAAGGGTCTTTTCATTACTTTTTGAATGGAGGTATGGGAGGGCCCAATGCATTTGTGTCAGAAGAGCAACCATACAGTTGGAAAACCTTAGGGGGAGAGGGGATAACGTTATATATTATTTTAATCTTATGGAAAGAAGATACTCTCCTGACTCTAAAGGACAGCACCACAAACCTCAAGACTACTCAGATTCTAGCACGTTCTTTCAGGGACCCACTGACACTTGCTCGCATCTATAGATTTCATTTATTGGAAACCACAGTTTTTTAGTGCTGCTTACACACAGTGGCTGGTGTATGTTCTGCATGAAGTAGGCACTCTAAAAAGAGACATTAGATTAATTTATCACCAAGATATTCAGGGAACCAAACTACAGATGAATCTTGAATAATCTTGAGCCATCTAGAATGAAAAGACCTGGTTTTAGGTCATTCTGATGAAAGTTTACTATAAAATGTAAAAAAGAGGCAGAATTTTCCATCTCTGAGAGACAGTGTATGAAAAAGCCATGTGTAGAAAACAGAACAAAATCATCATACTGTTAATATTGCACCTGGATCCCAGAGTGGGCTGTTGTCAACCTGAAAGAAAAATATTCTCAGGGATTTTTAAAGGGTGCATTGGAATAGTCAACAGTGAAATTTCAACCAGTATGTCCAGGGAGAAATAAATTGACACCCGAAACTTACAAAAACAAGATAAACATCATGAAAAAAACTTAAGTGTAGAATTGTTATAAATTGCATTTTAAAAGTCGTCATGTCTCTATTAAAAGCTGTAATTAAATAAGAAATAGGCAACTATAATAGTGAATGTGTGTTTCTAAAGAGCTTAAAATTGTTTGATAAGCTTTATTAATGATTATAAACTTGTTTACAAGTATCATTTCACCCATCTGAAATATAGCCATCTCTAGGGTGGAAGTTGGCAGCAATGATTCACAGCAACGCAGTAACAGACTTCAACAAAATTCAGGGAATACTCTAAAAGCAAGAGCTGAACAAATGGAATTACTAACATCTCTCCCTGTTGCACCTAAATTTCTTTTGAGTTTTCCCAAAACTTGGCTAGAGCCAAAATTGTTTAGTTTTACTATCTGGCAAGATCAGAAGTCATGGCTTAATGTTTTAAGCCAAAATAAAAAAATAGTATATTTTTGCCCCGGAGAAAGCAAATAAACAAATCAAAATGAACTAAATAGAACTTGAATTGCATTATAAAAGTGTTTTTCTATAAGAAAGTGTTTTTTTTCTCTTTTGATTATTTGTATGAAGAGTAAAAACATGTCAGTCGAGTCAAATATATGGTTGGCTCACTGTGAAATATAATGGTAATTATGTAAGATCTGAGATCAAAGTGGTTCTACAAAAATGTTTATTGTCTTACAGTCTAAAGATTCTTTTTACTAATTTAAAAATATACAAGGACCATAATTTAAACAGGGAAAAAGGATTGCATTCATAAGGACAACATACCAGAATTAAAGGAGTCACTTTTTAAAAATTACCCTATGACTAATGATATGTCCAGAAATGTTTGGTGTAATTCCAAAAATCAAGGGCTTGGAAAAATAACATATCTTAAAGGAGGAAAATGCTGAAATTTCTAACTGTTAACAATACTGCTGCAATGAATAAAAATGATTTGGCCAGAAAGTAAAACTAATCAATATTTATTCTTCAATAGTGGAGGATTCTACAGACGAAAATATTTACTAAATGCTGTACCTTTAATAAAATCCCATAAGGAGACTTATTCTAAGCATCATCATGAATCTTTCCATTTTTTCCCCCTTTGGGCATCAGCATCTTCAAAATTAAGACTTGCAAATCTATTGTAGGACAATTATAGTGCTCTTAGTTTTTAAATAGCCCACATATACATTATGTACCAGATATTGTTTTCCAGATGAAGGTTCAGAAACATAGGGCAACAAGAAGCTTTCCCAATGTACCATTACAATCTTCAGACTTCAGATACACACACACACACACACACACATGCTGCAAATATACATACAACTCAATGTATATAAAATATATATACATATACAATATGGCAAAACTCAGGGTTATGTTGGCGATACATACATAGATAAACTCCACATAATCAGTAAAAAAGTAAACTTGGCAAGCCAATTAGAAATTATAATAGCTATTAACTAGTATTGGGGTTTTTTGGTGATTGTTTTGTTTCTATCATTGATTAATTTGTCTCTGGCATTGGGCAGTGTATGGACACAGTTTGTGATGCAGGAGAAGCAGTGTGGTGTGTAGTTTAAAGTGCTCTAGTCAACAGCCTGTATCTTAATCCCAGGGCTACAGATTCCTAGCTACATATCTTTAGGGAAGTAATTTTCCTTCTTTGGACCTCTGTTTATTCATTTGTAAAGTAAGAGTCTATAATAGGAACCACTTAAAGCATTTTCTATCATTTAATAATTTGAAGTAGTACGTCCATAACACAAAGAAGCAAATCGCATTATCCTTATCTAATTGAATTTGGTCAATATACTAAAGCAGATCCCTTTTTATGTAATTTATTAATGAAGGATTTTCTAATTCAGGAGAAAAAGATCTTCAAAATGAGAGCTCTCTCTCCCAGATGAAAATGACCATCACAGAAAGGAAGTAAATATAACTTTATTTATAGACCCTGCATGAGGAAATTGACACGAACAACTCAAGATTTGGAAGAAATTACATAAAGGGGTTTTGAAAAGTATTAAACTTTTCATTCGTAGTAATAAACCTAACTTCTATTCATATTACTTGTAGCTTTTTCAATCTATGAAGATATGCTGAGAAGGGTAAGAATTTGTGGACCAGAATTCATATTTGTACATAACAATGTTTAGTATGGATGCTTTTTAATTTCCTCTTCATGGTATCTTACTATTATGTTGTGCAATTTTTGTTTCCTCAACAAAGTCAATACATGTTAACGCACAGAACATGAACTGATTTACTTTAATACTTTATAGTATTGGGTCAAATGAATAAGCCCGATTTGATCTTTTCTCCTTCCAAAGGATATTTAAATTGATTCTAATTTTTCAGTATCATAGACAATGCTGCAGAGATATCCATATGTCTCCTATGCACATGTGCAGGGAATTTTTTTTTTTGGTAATCGTGCCTCTTTTTGACAACTGACAATGAAATTATTAGGAGTTTGTGAATGATAGTGTGAGAAACCCATGGGCCTGAGCATCAGAAGACATGAGTTCTAATTCTGGCTCTGCAACTAAGGAGTTGTAGACGTGACAAGTCATAATCTTTCTGTGCCTCTGAGGCCCCTTCCACCTCCAGAATTCTCAAAGTTATATATAAAAATAAATAGATAAAATACTGTACATAATATATTATATATTACATACAACATAATATATTATAAATTTTACATGTTGTATATAGTATATAATATCTAATAACATATCATATACGCATATATAATATGTATAATTTATAATATATTATAATTTAATAAATAGATATATTGTAATGTATAATGATGTTATATGTTAATATATATGATTTGTTTCTATGTATACATATATTGTATATATTGATAAAGTAAACTAAGTTTATATATGTATGCAATTACTGAAAAGCAGAGATTATTGCTATTGGAAAAAGATTTTGCAAATACACAGGTATCTGTCTTCAAGTTGTGATTGTCTCACTATCATGAGTCTTACTGAAATCTTCCAGAACATTGCTACTTGTATGGATTTATGTGGAAGTTAACAAGGACGGGATAACTTTATTATTGAAAGAAATGTTTATCAGAGTTACATAAACTTATCATCCCCGTACTCTGTAAACATCTGTTAATAGTTTTTCATGACCAGTTAAAATCCAAGATGGAGGATTTTTAGAAACAAATAATAAGGGATTAGAATTACAATATTTCTGGAACTAATATATATGTTCTTTGGGAGAGCATTAAACTGGTGAGCAGCTTGCAAAACCATTTGATGGGATGTTTTTCTCCCCCTACATAAGATCTACTGCTCTCTCTCCCTTTCTACTTATTTAATCTATCCAAAACAAAGTAGAGGACTTTAAAAGTATTTGTTATATTTTGTGTGTTTGATATAAAGCCTGGGGAAAAGCATTTCATTTTGAGGGCTAGACCCAACTCTTCTTGCTCCAAGGTCAGATTTCTGCTAAGCAGTTTTCAATCAGCCTGAACAATGTTTTAGTCCATCTGAATGTCTGATAATAAAAATAGTTTTGGCTTAGAACCGGGTGCTTATCTTTTACATTGTCTGGATTAGGTCACCTTCCGAGCACTTACAGGTTATGATATAGGGAACGATGATTTCAAAACCATATTATAATCATTTTCTAGTTATTGAAATGATCGTTGATGATCTACATAGCCAGAATTAAGCATCGGACTTAGTTTGGCAAAGTAGACCTAAAAGCAATACTTGATTCCAAAAAGTGAAGGAATAATGGAAGGAACATTGGACTGAGAGAGGCCATCTGGGTCAACCAACCAGCAGTATGTATGACCTTGAGCAACTTAAATTCTTCTTTAGTAAAATAGCAACTTGTACATTTCTTCTACTTCCAAACTTGGATCTCAGGTTATCCAGAACTACTTCCCAATGGACTCACATCAACAAGCAACTGTGTTTTACCGTGGTTGTTTATCAGGCTTACCCAGGAGGATAAATAAGGTATTTAGATTGTGTAATTTGTGCCTGTAACTGTGCTCTTGTAACCTGAGGTCTTAAGAAAAATTAAGGAAATTTTTAAAAAAAAACTCCTGTCCAAACTACAAAGTGCATTGTATGAATTTCTAAGCTCAAGTTTTGACTAAATCATCTTTGTAATTTCAAGGGATTTTGTTTGCCTTTTCTACATACACTTGGACATTGGAAAGGAATGGAGCAAACTAGCTTTGTAAAAATGAAGTCCAGTGCGTTAGGCACCTCAGGAGTCAAGGGCTTGCAACATTTTCTAAAACAAGACTTTCTCCAAAGCTCCTGGGATACAGGCACTCACTCAGATAGAAACATTCACTCAACTTTCATTGAGTGTCCATCCCAGGAAAGGTTTTGTCCCTTGGGCACTAACTACCAGTGTGACCTCTGGAAAATGATGTAAACTCTCTAAATTTAGGTTTGCTCATCTGCCAAATGGGTTGTTGGGAGGATGAATTGAGGGGTCATGTAAAGTTCAGAGAGGGCCTGGCACATAGGAAGTTCTCAAAAGATGTTCATTGCTATTGGGTTGGTGGTACAATTCCAATTCTCTTTGCAATGGCTTTCCTCATATCTGAAGGCAATGGCTAGCAGCACGGTTGTTCTGGGCTATTCTTCACCAAGGGGTTAAGGGTCTAGAGCTGCAGCAGGTGCTTCTCTAGCTCAGCAGGTGAGAGCCAGCCAGTGGAGACCCTGAGTTACTTTAGTTTCAAGCCAAACCCGATGTTGTTAGACACTTTTTTCCAAATAAAAATAAAATAACTCCTTAATATTTCAGACCTTCACTTAATATTTAATACTGACTTTTTAAAGTATCATTTTAACAACTTTATTAGACAGATTTTGAGTTGCAGAAAAATAACGAAGACTCCCTAAATTATGTACCTTCTATCTCTACAAGTAGCTGAATTAGAAACTTAAGTAATAGATCATATACCAGATAATATTTTAATATACTAGATTTCTACTTAGAATTGTGACGCATTTAAAAACAAAAGTATGACATCCTTTGGTACACCTAGTAACATAAACATTCAGTGACTAATCAGTGTTTTCGAACTCCCGTGTACCACTCTAATTTTAAGCATGTTATCTCTGTACTAATAATAATAGCTAATATTTGCTGATTGCTCACCTTATGCTAAATTCTTTAACATTGCATTCTCATTTAATTTGAAAGAGATAAAGCTATAGCCAACACAAACATCACCATTGCCTTTTCCTATCCCATCACAAAGAAGGAGGAAGGTTGTACAGTAGACTGTCCTCTTAGGCATTGCTCACACCAGGATGAGGCAGGAAACTTGGAAACCAAATCCTTCATATCCTTTGAACAACTCTTGTACCTCAATTGGCTTTAAGCATTATCATAGCATCCTTGACACAATCCCAGAGCCTAACACTGCTTTAGTGAAAGCGTAGAGACAAACAAAAGACAATTGATCTATTTTGCAGCTCATGGCATACTCCCTGGAGCAGCAGCCTGTTCTGTGGTGTTTGGCATCCACAAACTAGAGAGGGATTGTAATGTATTAGTGAACCCTCTCCATTGAAAAACAAGTCACTTTTGATATCACTTCATTCTTCTGCTTTCATAGCTCAATGTTGGGAAATTGTTGGGTTTTCATTCAGGAGACCAAGGCTCACATAGCACCTCAGCCTACTCATTATATTTATTAGACATTTGCTGGAGAGTAAAACACAATAATGTATGGAAAAACATGCTGTAAACTGTAAAGAATTTTACAAATATGAAATTTTATCATAGGTTTTAGTCCTGTCTCTCTCACATGCATACCTACTAGCATTCACACTTTTTCTTCTAGCATCAATAGTTGCTTAGAATGATAAGTGTTGGACAGATTTAAAAGAAAGAAAGTTCTAGTTTACCATCATTCAAGCTAAGTTCAACTCAATCAAATTTATAGGGTAATGAATAAATAATAACTTGAAAGCTACATAGATAAATATATGTGATGGGTCAAATACACTGTACTTAGACAGACTAAATTTAAATTTATTATGGAATGAGAATCCCAGTACCCTCTTGGAAAAACACACCTTAGCAAGCTCATGTGGTTGTTAAGGTTGATAATACGTTGATAACACCTTACGTGCTTCTCATTCTTAGTTATACCTGGTCCCCTTGTGACCTTCCTCCTAGTTTCAGGCAGCAGCTAGGAAAACCAGACTTACTGCACCAGGGTCCAGTATCAGCTTTGCCATGTCAAAGTAACCAGTAAGGGTAGAGATAACAAAAGCCAAAGTTTATGCAGTAAACAAAGAATTTTGGAAGAATGCAATTGATGGAAGAATTACACTGGACAAAGATTTTACTGGTCAGGGAGAAGGGAAAAAATAAGGATACTGGCACAGAAGGTCGAGCTTGTTTGATGTTTTTTAACGTGTGCATGGTATTTCTCTTCCTGCTTTTGCTGAGCATAAGAATTGGGCATATTGTTGATAAAGCCTCCAGACCAAAAGCGGTTATCGCTTGTATCTTGTCTCCTGGGAGGGTCCTTGAAGGTGTGCAAGGTACTAGAGCTCCCCACTCCTTTGCACCACGCTGCCTTGGAGCAGCTACTGTAGCAGTAGAACATCAGGGCAGGGGAACCCTAGGTAGAGAAGATCCAAGGTAACCCCCTGAGCCTCCTGTCATCAGAGAGGCACCAGAAAACTTCTGAGAATTTCATCTTCCCCAGAGAAGTGTGAAAATGACTAAGAAACCACTGGTAGACTTAAATGATCATCCAAATCAGGACTGGAAAGGATTGGAGTACACGGATCCAAGACCAGGAACCGACCACAATGGCACACACACATATTGCTGTACATAAGGAGATGCTATTGGGAACAGATTCCAACAGCCATGGACACACCCTGGCTGGTCCCCTGGGCCTCAAATTCAGTTCAGCCCTTAGAACTTCAGTTCTGTCCCAGGGAGAAGGGTAGGGAGGCAGAAATTATTACCCGAGTTTAAAACCTGAAGTTATTAAATTTATCCAGCTATGTTTTCTGGATGAATTTTGACAGGGATAGAAATGGAAGAATCAAAACAGAGATTAAGTTGAATAATAGGGAAAATAGTTACATTTCTTACATATCACCCCAGGCTGTGGCCTAAAATACTATACTCACTACAAGGGGTAATACATTATAAGCAAAGTGAAGTGATTGCCAGAGCCCATGGATTTGAGGGGTCCCTCCATGATGTTATAAGATGGTGTTGGATCCCCTTTTCTATCAGCTTACGGTGGTACATTAGGACTAAATGTTAAAATGTATTAGCATATATAACAAACACTACAAATGTATTAACCTGAAGTGATGTCTCTAGTGAACTTGGTCCTAAAAATCACCTGCGGTGGATTGGACACCTGACCTCTCAACAGCAAACAGGGAAAAGACGTAGAGCCTTGGTTGATTCCAAAGGCAGTTGAAATTGATATCATGGTGTGGCTTCTTGCAAAGTTAATGCAAATTTTGCATGCATTGATGGAAATATAGTTCATGAAGGTGCTCCAGTATTCTCCTTCACTCTGCTCTCCTGTTGCAGCGGATCACTGATCTGTGCCCCGACCTGAGGACATTTCCTCTGCACAGGCAATGCGTCTCATCCCTTGTCGTCTCAAGATTTTGCGTCTTCCATCCCCCCTTCTCCCTCCTGCATCTCAGCTGTTTTCTTCTCTACTGGATCAAATCTCATCAATATACATATTCTCCAATACTTCTCATATTAAAACAATAATCGCTCATTTGACCTTACATCCCCTCCAGCTACCACCCCACTTTTCTATTTCTTTTTGGAGGAAAACTTCCTGAAAGTCTTGTCAAGATTTGCTCTCTCTTTCTCCCATTTTCTACTGAAAGTGCTCCAATCAGATTTTGTCTTCCCTACTCTACACCTACATGTTGCCAGGGTCAATGGTCAGTCCTCATCTTATTGGGCAGATTAGCAACATTTGATACAGTTAATCACTTAAAGCTTTCTTTCATTCATGAGGTAAAACTGATGTTAGAATTTAGGGAGCAAAGACGTCTTAGAACAACACCAAGGTTCAAAGTGATGGCCTACTCTGTTGCAGTATTGGGTGTATTATAGTTTAATGTCATTGTGATATATGATGATTAGTAATGAAAATATAAACCAAGAGCTAGTTTCCTGTACTCATTTAGTGTATTTTTTTCAATTATATTTAAAATATGTTTTATATCCACCCACTGCTTCCACCATAAAAGTTATCAAACAGCCTATACTAGGTGCTTCTCTAAAAAGCATGATCACTAAAGACAACTTTTATTTGGTAGCTCTAACAAGGGACTTGGAGCTTGGACTTCAGGTATAAATATCTGCATCCTGGGACCTTTCTCTGGTTTGGTGATGTTAAGAGTCTCACAGACCCAGTTCAACTTTTCTTGAGGCAGGGCATATCAGAGTAGCTCTGACTCTATCCCCATGGCTGTGGCTGGATGGAGGGAGAAAGCTGGGACCCCACAGTCTGCAGAGGATTTCACCTTTATCAGGGATGTGGACAGAGCCAATTCTCTTGGACTAGGCTGTTGGTAGGCAACTACGATGAATGACATATAAAACGTTAAAACACAGACATTGAAGACTTTTGGTGTGGGTCAAGTTTCAGGGTCAAGCTTCACATAGGGACAAAAATGCATTCTACTTCTCAGCTTAAATGAAATAAAGTGTTCACAATCACTAAATGTAAGCTCTTGTAATGTCGATGCTGTATGATCGAAGCCCATATTACTCCAAGTATTTATTTCTATATTCTATTAGTGTTTGTAGATTTTTTTCTTTCAATTGTTGGACTAATAATGACTGCAAATTATAATTGCTAATATTCTCTAGAGTAGAAAGCTTTCAAATCACCTCCCAGCGTTAATACCTATTTAAAAAAAAACTGAGCTGCATTTGGAATTTCCTGGATTCTTCTGTTTGTCGTGCAAATATTCAGCTCTGCTCTTTTTATGATAATATGAAATAAAGTAGTTTCTCATAGTAACATTGTAAATCATTTGCTTTCTATTACATACAGCTGGTTTTATTACTGTAATGATTTTCTGTGAGTGCCTATTGCAGAACGCATAAGATGCAATGTGATATTCCTTTATTCAGAATTTATATGTAATTATTGTTTGCCCAGAAATAATGAGACAATTTGGAAATACAGTAATTTATTGTAATACATTTCTTTTAAATATGTATCTACAATGAGGGGGAAAAATCTAAATTTCTAAAAATGACATGCCATCTCTTTTTGTTGTATAGACTAGAGTTTTCATCTCACTGAAAATTCAGAATCAAAATCAAAAACAGCTGAGGTAGTTACTCGGGTGCCTTCCTTTAGCTTATTCAAAAGAATATAGGATGAACGGTAAGAATTAAGTAAACCACAAATTATTTTGGAGTGTCTGGTTTGCATTATAAATAAATTTTTCACTGCTGGTTGTTTTTTCAAAAATATTGCCTGTATTTTTGATATTCATTCCTGTGATCTAATGTAAACTATGTCCTACCAGTTTAACGTATTGTTTGTTCATGATTACATTTTTTTATTACAGTCATATGCTGTAAGTATTTCTCACTCTGCTCTTTTGGCTCTCCCCCAAATAGCAATACTCTTTAAGACATGTCATGGAAAGTGTTATTAAGAAAACTATGCCCCTTTCATGTTGGCATATACTAATTTCACACCTTGAATAGAGTCTAACCACATCAACAATGACGTATCCATTTTTAAGACGTGGAATTAAAGTTTATTTATTAAGAGGTAACAACAAAAAAAAGTCAAAATAGAGCATCACTCTGGCACGAAAATTTTTTTCCTTATTGGTCTGGACAAGAATTTTTAAATACTTGATGGTAAATTTATATTAGTTTGTAGTTTGGTTTGTGAACCTTTTCTTATACTTGAAAATGGTAAATTTAGATAATATTCTCATATTTCATTCTTAATTACAAAGGAAGTATCACCATCACAATGTATCCTGTATAACAGGGAAGAAAGAAGATTTCTAGTTATTGTCTGTAGGCCATATATCTTAGAAGTGTGTTTAATTCTCACTACAATGTTCTATTTTATTGTCATTTTCTTGGTGGCTCCATATGAAGGAGCAGAAAGTTTATAAGAGGGGGCAGAGCAGGGCAACACTGTACCAAGAAAGGTTTTGTGAGGCAGGTGTGATGGATAGGATTCTCTTCTTTGAAAAGGACATTAGTGATGGAGGGGGCAGCGTGATGCTGACTGTGCCCAGAGAAAGCCATGGGCACCATCTACACAGGGGCCACCATATTGGTGGACATAGGGACCCAGGGAACCAGCTAGAGCAGCAATATGAGAAAAACCTCTCCACACAACCAGCTAGTGACCAGTTACCTTCCTCTTCCCAGGGGTTTGAGTTCTTCAAAGGGGGAAGGGTCATCTCAAGCCGTGTCTCCTCCCCCTCTTGCCTCACCCCCACTTTAAAGGAAGGCCAACCCACCTTGCCCTCCCAGGTCCCTTGAGCCACACATCTGGGGTAAAGTAAGGTTGGGTGAGTGCTTTGAAGAAGATGTAAATTTAACTTTATAAGCCAGACCAGATAGGTTTGTGTTTTAATTCCAGAGTGGCCAGAATATTAGGAGAGCTGCTGAAGATATTCTGGAGGGATGCGTTGATCATTAACTTCTTAAAAAGCCACCAGAAAACCAATTGATCCAGCCAGGAGAAGTTTATTAGATCTACTGCAATAAGAGAGAACACCACCTTGACAAAGTCTCAGGGGTGCCTCAAAGTGGGGAGTTGGGAAAGGGCCTAAGGGTCTGGGCTGGTGATGCTGGGGCAGGTTTTGCGAGGCAGGAGTAGGGGTCACTGGGTGAGACCGGGCAGTGTGTGACGTAACAGCTTTGGTTAAGTGCAAATCAAGACTCCAGTCTTGGAATGAACCTTGTTGAGCAAGTAGCTAGTCTTGATCAGTAAGCTATTTAGTTGACTCTTGTCTTCCAGAATGGATTTATGATGTTCTCTTCCAAAACAAGTGTTTTCCGGACCAAACTGCCTAGTGATTTTGCTTGATCTAAGTAACGTTTAACACGGGGACCGGACATTTTTCCTGGCGTCAGTACGGCTTATCTCACGGATAAGAAATTACAAGCCTTCCAATGAGAAAGATAGGGTTACCCAAAACAATGTTCAAAGCAGTGATTGGATAAACGTAAAGCCAGTTCATGTTTATACCCCACTTCATTGAGACTTTGAAATAAATCAATTGTACTATATCATTATCCTCAATTGCAATTGGAAACTAACCTTGTCCAAGATCACAAAACGAAATCAGAGGAAGAGTCCGGATTCAAACCCAGGTCTGCGTAAGAACCCTCTGGCTTAGATATTTGCCACCCCACTGACCTGGGTTGCTACGCTCTGACCTTAAAAATCTATTTTTTTTTTTTTTTCCCCACTGTACCATACTACCTCCAATGAAAGTAGAGCTAAGCCATTTTTCTTAGCAGAGCTTCAGTACAATTTATTTTTTCCTTTAGTGCTTAAAACAAGAATATGTCCTTGGCAGGACACATGTTGGTACTTCGTTTCATGCTCTCTTGCACCGTCTGTTATTTCTGTCTTTTCTCTTCAATAACATTGCAAAAAGCTGGAGCTGCTTCTTACACTTCTTTGCTATCTTCCAGCACTTAGAGGGTGCTAAGCATAGACTAGGAAAGCAGTACTACATTGAATTGAATTGAAATGTTTACCACTCCTTGGGTAATCATATCTCCACTATAGAGTTTTAGCTACTATTTAAAACACAGTTGCTCTGCCAAATATTTGTTGTAAAGAATAAGCAAATATTTCCCAAAATGTTCAGGCAAGCACATTACCACTGCAAACAGATATTTCACTGGGAAGTTTTTCTCTTACATCTTAAAAAAAAAAAAAAGTCACGGTGCCTCATCTGCATCAGAAGTAAAGATAAAACTACAGACACATTTGTAAAACAAAGACCAACTGGCATTTCAGCTCCAAAACAGAGGGTGGATTTTCTCCATATGTTAATCAAAGATGGTCGTTTCAGCCCCTGCCCGGTGGGACTATGACGGCAACTCATGAGATGGTGGCGGTTGGTCCCCAAATATGCTAAATAAAACAAAACAAACAAACAAACAAAACCTCTTATAGGGAGTGGAGCGAGGATGGAAAAATGTGTGTGTGTGTTGGGGGGGACGGCATACTTGTTTTCCTGAGAACGTTCTTCAGAAGCTGTAGCCTTTCAATGCTCCTTAGCTGCCCCTCCCCACCTCCACAGACCACCTGCAGACCTTCTGGCTGACCTTTTGCCCTTTAGGGTTGCCACAAAGACTCACATCACTTGATTTTTTTTACCTGGATTAAAATGCTGGCAATTGGGGACCTTATGCGATGTTATTTCTGGAGGGACCCACATTCATCTAGGGACAGCCAGAGCTCCAACCATTTTCATGAAAAGTACTTGTTTTCCATAAAATTTTGAACTGTTAAAAGATGAAGGAAACGAGCACGAGGTGGCCAGTGGTCACAGTGCTTTTAGTGGTTTATTTTGAAATTTAGTGAAACAGACATTTTACTGTCAGCGTTTTGATGATGATCACACACTGCTTCTTCTTGGAGGGGGCGCGAGGTAGTTAGAAGTGGCTCTTAACCACGGGTAATGGATAGGGCATCTGCCCAGTTAAAAACTTCAAAACAAATGGAGCGTGTGCATTGCAGACTCTAAGAAACCGTTTGTTCTTTTTCCAATGAAGATCAACTAGCAGAGCAGAATGGAAAACCAGGTAATTCTTTTAGATCCCAAAGCTTTGATTTCAAATTACCTAGAAAATGCATGGGTTGCATTTTTGTGGTGGTGTCGAAACTGAAGCAATTTTTGGAGTTATTTAGCAAACAGCTTTAATTATCCATTTTATTAAGTGATCAGACTCAACAACAAACATGCAGGGAATTCAGAAAAAAATCCAGTCTTCCATGAGGATAATTTGCAGCAGAAATGGGCTCTTTTTATCTGACAGGTGAAACATGCTCCCCTGCTTTGGAGAGAAAACACATTAACCCTCCCTCTCCCTACCTCTCATTTCTTCTCTCTTCTTTGAATTTTACTTTTCTCCACTTTCCCTCTACGTCCAGTGCAAACTCATTGTTTTATTGTTCCTAGTTCAGAATGCTTGGAGTTGTATAGACAAAACATTTCATTGTTTGATAAAGAACTTGCCATTTTTATACAAGGTCACGTTCAAGTTACTGCCTACAGTGTCATTACAGTTTCTTATATATTTAACTCCTTTGGAGCTTCTCTTTTCAAACTATACCCTTTTAACCAAAAAACAGACTAAAATGACTTGTTCTGGATGGCCTTTGAGTAAGGGCCTTTTATCATGAGACCCTCCATAAGGCCACATGAATGTCACAAAGGCCTTTCAGGTAAGGGGGCTGTGATTGTCTAGATACAGAAGCTCTGCAGAGAAATATTTCTCCCGGCATTTGATGGCTAGGAGGGAACGAACACTTTGATTCTGAAGAATGTCACCTATTCCTCAGCATTTATCTCTGTTTGGTTTTCGGGGAGTTGGCCTCCGGTTTGATAACAGGTCTCGACCTTGTCTTGTGACCAAACCTTCTGGTACCTGGGCCCTGTGTTCTGCTTCCTCAGCGCCCACTCTCTCCTTTTGTCTCCTTGTTTTGACCGTGGTTTATTAACCTCATTAACTCAGGCTACATAAACCTCTAGCGGAGGCCAACTGTACCCTCAGGCACACGGCTGCCCCCTCCCGATGCGCCCGCTGCTGCGAGCCCAGGCCCAGCTAACCGAGAACAGACACTTCCACTTGGTTAGGATCTTCCCTCAGGGAGCCAGAGTTGAGTTCAAGTAGGTTAAAGCATTACATTTGTAAATTTGTAAAGGATCAAGTTGTGAGAAGAAGGGCAATCTTGTTCTTTGAGACTTTATTAGCCAGTAAATGCAATATGATACATTTATAGGAGCGAAGACCCAGATTTTCTGAACTTCACTGAGCCAGAAAGATGTGTTTTATTTCATAGAGTTTATGGAATAACTGCAGCATAGGTATGTTTTTACAAGGCACGACATTGACTTGAGGTAATCATAAAGTAAAAACGGGCAGGGACTACCTTCAGGTCTAAGTATAATTTATATACATATTTACCCAATCAAATGCAAAGACCCCAAACCAGATGTTTTTAATTTTTGCTTTAATTTTTAAGCTCTTTAGTTGCTGTTTCTGTAAAAGAAGTTGGATTAACCTTTATAAAAAATGTTGCTTGCAAGCTGGTATAGAATGCATAATAGAATGCACTGACTACGGCAACAAACATTCATATCAGCAAAAAGTGACATGAGGTCATATTAAAAAGTTCCTCATTGTGGCAAAATAAATCAGAACGCTTTACAGCTTGCTATCATTTTGCTAAGAAAACAGAGCTACTGAACCTTTTAGATGGAAAACCTGAACATAGGCAAGAAAGGTTTTACAGTTGACGCCAAAATTCTAGAGCTGTATGTTGACACAGGTCTACTTTAATATTGTTATTTTTGTTATGCATTCTTGTTATTTTTCCATTCTATTCTTGTCATTTCTTGGCTCCTGGAAACAAAATGTTATGTGGGGAAATAGCTATAAATTTTAGGACCAGCATGAAGGGTAGTACAAATTATTTAGGGAAGGCAGAGAGTATAAATAACAGGGATAGAAAATTGTTAGATAAGTAGGTAGATAGGTAGATGTTAGATGACAGATAGATAGATAGATAGATAGATGATAAATAGATGGTGACCCTTAATTTCGAATCTCTTGTTTGTATTTATCATATGCTGGAAAATTAGCTGACTTAGCAAGAAGTTTTCAAGGAAGGACATAAATAAATTTAGATGGTTGGCTTAAAAATATTTATTATTTTTAATTATTGAAGTGTTTTTTTCCATTTACAATGGCAAAAATGTGATAGCACTTCATTAATTTCTACTCTTGTGCATTCTTAGTACACATGAGACAAACAAATCAAGTGACACAAAACAAAGCGTGAGAGTCTCTGATCACCCTCCTACTCTTGTGTCCCACTCAAAGGTGGGCGTGGTCAGAGTTGGATGTACATTCTTTCAGTCCTCTTCTATGTGTTTCACACATATATGTACCTATCTATACGTATCTTGTTTATATACATAAGATCAACACATATATATATATGTATATAAATTCTTCAGTTTCTTAAGCTCCATATGTCATGGAGCTCTTTTTAGGTGAGTAGACATAAGTCAACTTCTTTCTTTTTATTGGCCTCATAGAATTTCATAGCATGAATCTATCATTATTCAGTTCTCTATTATAGTACATTGTAGTCATTTCCAGTGTTTTACTGTTATAAAATTCTACAGTGAATATCCCTGTGAATTGCTTTTTAAAAAGTGGGAGTATTGGGACTTCCCTGGTGGCGCAGTGGTTAAGAATCCACCTGACAATTCAGGGGACACGGGTTCAAGCCCTGGTCTGGGAAGATCCCACATGCTGCGGAGCAACTAAGCCCGTGCGCCACAACTACTGAGCTTGCGCTCTAGAGCCCAAGAGCCACAAGTACTGAGCCTGCATGCTGCAACTACTGAAGCCTGTGCTCCTAGAGCCCATGCTCCGCAACCGCAATGAGAAGCCCGCACACCGCAATGAAGAGTAGCCCCCGCTCAGCACAACTAGAGAAAGCCTGCGTGCAGCAATGAAGACCCAATGCAGCCAAAAAAAATACCGGTAAAACTGTAAAAAAAAAAAAAAAAAAAATGGGAGTATTTCTTTAGGATAGTTTCCCAGAAATGAAATTTCTGGGTCAAATAGTAAGCCTTTTTAAAATTTTATAGGTTTTGTTAAACTGCCTTCCAAAAAGCTTATCTTTTCACTAAATGTATGAGTGCCTGTTTTCTCACCTCCTTAAAAGCCCTTGAGATTACACATCTTTTTTTGTTTGTTTTATCTTTTCAATTGTGTGAGTGAACATTTATATTTTATTATTTTTTGTGTGTGTTTTTTTTTGTGGTACGCGGGCCTCTCACTGTTGTGGCCTCACCCATTGCGGAGCACAAGCTCCGGACGCGCAGTCTCAGAGGCCATGGCTCACGGGCCCAGCCGCTCCACGGCCTGTGGGATCTTCCCGGACCAGGGCACGTACCAGTGTCCCCTACATCGGCAGGCAGACTCTCAACCACTGCGCCACCAGGGAAGCCCCTTATTATTGTTTTGATAATTTATTTACTTAATTATAAGTAAACTTAATTGAGCATTTATTTCTTTATTTAATATATAGTTTCTTTGTGAATTGCTTATTCATATTTTGTCCATTTTTCTTTTTTTTAATTTATCTTCAGTAATTTGTTGAAGCTTTTATGTATTTTGGATTTAATCTTCTCTCTGTTAAGTTTATTGCAAGTATTTTCTACTAGCCTTTTTTTTCTTTTTTTTTGCTTTGTTTATTTTTGAATACTGTTGGAGCATGTAAAACTATTGCTAGCGCTTAAACATTTCAAGAAATCAGTTAGCTAACATATATATATATATATATGTATATTCAGTTCCACATTAGTTAAATAATTTTTAAAACCTAAACTTGAATTTTATTTATTATACTCTGAGTTTGTTAAAAGTACCTTTTAAATTCTCTAGACCTTAACTCTTTCCCTATTAAAAACACTGTTCCATATTATCACTTTCACCTTTTAAATTTTGTCTGTGTAAAAGGATATCAAAATATGAAAGGTTTATTTTAACACCTGTGGCAGACAGACCCTAAGGTGACCCCCAATGAACCCTGCCTTCTGATGTTCACATCCTTATATAATCTCCTCCCTTTGAGTGTGGGCAGGACCTGTGACTTGCTTTTAACTCTTAGAATGTGGCAAGGATGATGGGATGTGACTCCCATTACATCACATTATATGACTTTCTTTCTAGATCTCAGTCTCATGCTGCTCTTGAAGAATTAAGCTGCCATGTTGTAAACTGCCTATGGAGAAGTTCATGTGGCAAGTAGCATGGACAGCCTCTAGGAACTAAGGATGTCAGTCATACAGCACCAAGAAATGAATTCTATCAACCACCAGAATGAGCATGGAAACAGATTCTTCCCCAGTCGAGTCTTCACATGAGATCACAACCTAGCTAGTACTTTGACTGTAGCCTTGTTAGACTCTTAGCAGAGCAGCTATGCTATTCCAGACTCCTGAACCACAGAAACTTTAAAATAATAAACATGTATTGCTTTAAGCTGCTATGTTCATAGTAGTTTGTTACACAGCAATAGGTAGCTAAAATAGCACCCACATTTGAAATACACCCAGATATCTTTAGGGAAAAAAATGTGGTAAGGACTAGAGAATTGAATTATCAGTTCTTTGGCACTATACATAATCATATTAGAAAGCTGTGCTATAAAGTATAATGCTTTATGAAGTAGGAAATTGTCATGTTTTTCTAGCCCTTATAATGTAGTTTCAAGATTGTATTATACTGTTAATGTACTAGAGGAAGCCTAGAAACTAAGGGAAACTGATAGATTAAGTTTTAAAATTCCTGGAAGTATGTTGGATAAAATGCCTAGCATAATTAATGATGACTCTAACTAGTGGTATTTCACCTATGTAGACATTAAAACAAATACAGCCACCACACTGGAGCTTTCGGACTCACAGCTATTTATACGTTTCATGAACAAAGCTGTAACTGACAATAAGAAGTGAGAAAACAGAATCTTCTTTTCAACAGAGGAATTTCTAACTCTCTTCCATCACCAGCCTTCCTCTGCTCCCCCCTCCCCAACCCCCTATTTCTCTCAGTGATAACTTTCCTGATTCGTCTTTCATTTCACATTTTCCTTTTCTTGCTTTTTCTCTCCCTTTTGCTCATCATGTATATAAATCCAAATATTGAGATACTGGTTTTTAAAAAATATACTAGCTTTAAGGATTCAACTTTAAAAAATCTAATATCAAATAATTCTGTGGTCAAACAATATTTTTTCAGATTCAGCATGTAAAAAAAAGTTTCATTGTTAAACTGCTTAAGGTACAGAGATAAATGATTTCATTCCCTTTGTGCTATGAGGATTCCCCTGAGACATGTGTTCTGGTTCATGTCTGAGCCCCTTTAAACTTGCTCTAGTGTAGTGCATGTTTATTTCAAGTTTAACAGTCTTTGCCTTTCTCCAGCCTTCACTCTTGTCAATCTTGATATGAGACTCCCTTTCTGCCCAAAAGGTCTAGACAATGAATTTCATGCCACTTGACATCTCAGTTCTTACCTTTTCCAACTTTGCCTGTATTTATAAGTGTCAGAATAAATTTCCAGCTTATTTTCCAAACTTGCACAGCACTTTTCACTTTCTGCCTTGCATTATTATTATTATTTCTGCACTTGTCTTATCTTTAGTTTTTGGAGAGCTGAATCCCATAATTCCTGGAACTACACTTTGCAAATAATAAGCAAAATAAATGACTAAGTATATGAGTACCTATTAAATGTTAAAGATGATTTAAAGACATTTAATCCAGTGGTTCTTGGATGTCAGATTTCACAGACTGGGGAAATTAGAAGGTGGGTGACTTAGAATTGCCAGTTTTTATTTTGCCAAGAAGTATAAATGAACAATTATCTTCTATCATCATTTCATAAAACACAATATAAAAACAAAATGGGCTTTATAAATAAAGTTCAACATGCACAAACAAAATTCAAAGGACATAATGTCAGGATAAAAGATTGGTCCTTCCCCCAAGCGGCTATATCAATTTTAAAATAACTTGTGTACTTTATTCTCCTTGCTTTTCTCATTTAGCAGCAGACAGCTGAAATCTTCATATTGTACTGGCACAGTCTGTGTATTTTAGAAATCACTGAGGTAGTCTGACCTTCCACTCAATGAAAGCATCCTCTTTAAACCACCTTGGATAAGATATGCTTGTTTCACATCAGCCTTCAGACAGTTTCCTGACTCTTGCTTGAGATTAGTGATAGGTGGGGAAAAGGATCGCAGTGGGAGGTCCCCCAAAATCTGCCATCTACCTTTCTGGCACTTAGAGAAAGGAAGATGTGTAAAAGAAAGCAGGGCTTTTTATTCTGTGCTGAAATATGTATTAAAACAAGGTGCTAGTGAAAACTGAGACTTTTCTACACTCTTTGTTGTTTCATTCTTCCATTTTGGGCGGAGGGTAAGAGTGGGTGTATGTTAAAGGTGGTTTTTACCAGTATTTCCAACTAAACCCCAAACCTGAAAAGATTATTCAGATGAATTTAGAAATAATCCATTTTATATTTTAACTTTTTATTTGGAAATAATTTAAGAATCGCAGGAATTTGCAAAAATGGTGGAGTTCCCATATATCCTTCACCTAGCTTGCCCCAATGATAATACCTTATATAACCATAGTACCTTAGGGAACTGACATTGGTACAGTGCTATTAGCTAAACTATAGGCCCTGTTCAGATTTTATCAGTTTTTACATGTATCCCCCCCTTTTTTTGATGTGTACTATTACATCACATGTATAGGTTCATGTAACCACCAACACTACCCAGTACAGAAGCATTCCATCACCACAATGAAACACTCTTGGGTACCCTTTTACATTGCAAATTTTTAATAATTTGTTTTATTAGCATAGGGTGATCATAACCATATTCATTTAAACACAAGAGGTGAAGGGTGGAATTTTCTGAGAGCTGGAATTCGAGGGTACACTTTGAGCCATAGAGAGCTGGAGTAACATTGGAGTTTCTGGTGATACACTTACTGCCTTGCCCAGCCTTAGATTTACCCAAGGCATGGATGGTGAATCAAAGATCATGGGAGAGTCAGTGAATGAGAGTTCATGGAAAATGTTTGAGAAGAAAATGAGCCAATCCCAGAGGCAAAGCCATAAGCCAAGAAGAATTGTGCTGGAACATTTTAGATAGGACTTGTTAGGGGTTATTACAAGTTTTGTGGGGCTTAAATATAAATGACTTGGGTAAATATTCATTTAGAAGGGGGATCAAGCAAATGAAGGGCCCTGAAAGTTAAGTGAATCTGCCTCTGGATTAGTCTTAAGTGAAGAAGTCTTAACTAAATAGATTCATTAATTTGTATACTTCTTTACAATTATAAACACCCACCCAGAAAGACTTAAGCAGACACTTAGCTTGCCATGGGGTGAGTTAGTTTCATCAGCTTCTCTGGATCTTTTACTAGGTTGCAGGGAGGATAAGAGGTCATTTTTGAGCACCAGATATGGAGTCCTTGGGCAGGTCACAGGGGACCCTGGGGCACAAACACTGCAGTCATTGGGGACAGGGAGAGACAGACAGAAATATGAAAATGACAGACATCTTTGCCTCTTTCACAGTTTGACTATAACTGGCCTTCTTTTTAAGGAAGCACATGGTTAAAATGCTAGACATCAGCCGCTTGCACACACTAGAAACATTTATGGAATGTTTTTGTCTAAGGTAAAGACACTCGGTGAGCCCGTCTCTCCACGAAGAATCTGATATCACAAAATCTAAAGAAGTCAGACTTCTCATGACTGTTTGGAAAAGAGTACCAATGTCTAAGTGATAAACAGGGTGGTTACAAAAACACTGTACATTTTTCAAAATGAAATTAAATGTAATGTATATAAAGCACAAAGGCTTTCAAATAGCAGATCTTCAATAAATGGTAGGTATTATTATCAGCATTTTATTTATATTATCTCCTTTAATCCACCTGAAAACATTGGGAAGTACCCATTATTACCCCCATCTTCACAGAAGTGGAAACAAAGTAAGAAAAATAAACACTTTCCATTAGATCACAGAGTGAGTGAGATTTCATTTCAGTCTTCTGATTCTAGTTTTAGTTTTAAGTCCTTTTCCCTGTGATACAGTAGTGTCCCAAATTGAGAGATCTTACCTCCTTGTTTTCCTTGTTATTATAGTTATAATTTCCTTATTAACTTCCCCCATCTTTCAATCTCAGATAATGTATATAATTTTCTATGCTATTATTTAGTAGCCTGTTAAGGAAATGATGAAACCTGGGCAAAGGCTAACTTGGTTTCTATCCAAGACTTCTCTTAACTCTGGACTTACAAGCAAGAAAGGTTTACTGACCCCTGTCTCAGACTCATAATCCATCTCCGATCACTTCCCCCCTCTCAATTCCCTATCCCCAGCCTTTTTATTCAATAAAACTTTATTGAACACTATTATATCCCTATAGACTTAGATACTGGGAATGAAAAGAAGCAAGACGAGGTCCTTGCCTTCCACGATTTTCACTTGAGTAACAAGACAGGCACCTAGACAATTAACCATAATGCGAGGAAAGGGATCAGATGAAGTGGAATCATTGCGAAAACGATGGATGCCGACAGGACCATCGTTACTCTTATGACAGGACACGTGAAGTGGCGTTTGGGCTGGTCCTTGAAAGAAAAGGAAGAATAAGGAGAAAGGTTGTTCAAGCAGCAGAAGCAAAGGGTGAGAACACTGAGCATCACAGGCAAGCCACGCACGCGCCGCCAGTGGTCCATCACGCGGAGCCGAGCGTTCCCGACCGGAGGCAGGGAGCCCGGGGAGACAGGGGGGACCAAATCACAGAAGGGCCTCTGCCTCGCTTAGGAGTTGGGCTAAGCAGCCGAAGCCCGGCAAAGGATTTTAAGCAGAGATGTGATAGAATCACATTTTTCCCCCTGGAAATAAAGACCATTCTGGTGTTAGTGTGGAGAATGGATTAAAAGGGTGAGAGATTGGAAACCGTGGACGATCGCTTTAGAGGCTGACTTTTACAATAGCCTCTTCCCTCTAGGAAATAAACTCATCTACCTCCTGGTGAGGTTCAAATTAGGAAGAAAAGGGTGAGCTCTTTTTTTTTTCTTGTGAAAAACTAAGGATGAAAGTGGAGATGCTTCACCACAACGGGTGCTTTAATTGAAATTGCTTACGTTAAGGACAGTTCTAAAAACTGCAACTCGCTTAAATTTGATTTTTTTTTTCCATCAGACAACTTTTTATGGGACCTCTTGTGTTCAGACATCTTCGTGGGGCGCTTGAGGGGGAAAGGGGCAAGAAATGCTATGAGAGGATCTAGTGAAATTAATCATTTTTTTTCCAGTATGACGTAGCCCTTGACTAAAGTGCTAAAAGAATGATTATTTTTAAGCAGAAGAAACAAATTTTAGAAGTAATTCTTTAGTTTCAGCTAGAAAGCCTGCCAGCTGCTGTTCTACTACTTGAAGGCACTGAGTTTTTTTGTATTTATCTATATCTGCCTCACAGGATGAGCCACATAAAAAGCAACTACCTCAAATACCTAGCACTAACGGTTTAATTTGACAATTTGTAGATAGTATTCTTATATTACCCTTTAGGACCTTAATAATTAGTTTTTCTTTAGTGCAGTATTAAAGCATTAAAGGTCATAAATTCCACAGTCACCTGTATCCATTTATTGCTAATTTATTATGGAACATATCATAAAACTTTCCTTGACATATAGGCCTCTTCATAACTATAAATCTTTTTTCAACTGTTTAGATAACTTATGCTTAAGTTCAAGAAGAGACCTCTAGGAGCAAATATTTAAAACATCTATTTATTTCCCATTAACGGTGCCATGTGAAGTATTCATTTCCATTCGGTATATTTATCACTTCAAACCGTTATAAAGATAAATTTGTTTTCAAGAGGGAAAAATGTTAAATGTCAAGTAGCTGTTTTACTAAGTGCTTTAAAATGTCCAGATGAATAAAGCGATCTTTCTAGTTAGTATATAACACACGAAAAAATGTTTCCATTGAGATTAAATTTGTCACTAGTAACCTCCATTAAGCTTAAAAACTTTTCCAACTTGAAGGCTGTCCTTTCAGATGACAAATGTATCATGTTATTTGACAGAGAGGTGGTTTCCTTTTGTTTTAGTTATGGAGATGATAATGTAGTAAAAAAAAACCTCACAGTTACCGAATGCATTTACCTTACTGCTTAAACTTCTGTAGGGATGCACACATTCAGAAAGGGAGAGGAGAAAATCAACTTGCTGGAAAACCAGTTTGCCAAGTGAGCAATTTGCTGAAAATCAAATCATTTCCATTAACTTTGTCTAATACTATCAGTAATCATGATGCATGAGATGGTTGCAATACCTTTAGGGATTTTTTTTTTCTTTCAAAACTTTCATTTGGCTTTAGTTTTTCTGCAGCTGCAGTGGTTAGCCAAACCAGAGTATCATAGGTTTGCCATAGTCTGACTTTAAGAAAGAAAAATGTCTTGTGTATTTCAAATTACAAATGTAATTGTATTGACTTCTTATGATTTATAAACAATGGGATGGGTTTTTATTTTAACATATTTTCAAGCCAGCCTTCTCTACTTCTCTTAATTCGCTGTCAGTCAGCATGAATATTTTGCATGTGTTTTAAGCTTTTGAGAAGTGCTCGATGTCTCAAGTATTAAACACCTGAAACTTGACCTATAACTGAACTGCACTGACAATTCCACTGCAAATGACCAGGGTGAAAAAAAAAATACTACAAAACTAAAACTAAACTAAAACCAAAACTTTGATAAACTCTTGAACACTTGAGCCACGTGATTTGCTGAAATCTTGCTTCCTAATAGAAACCATGGGGTCGTGTCCTCTGGACAGCGTATCCACATGCAGGAGTGAAGTGAAGATACAAAGAGGGGGCTACTATACTTACTGTGAGCAGAAGAACTTCATATTCAAAATACATTAGCCATGAATAAAGAATTATGCAAGAAAGAGTAACCTGGTAACAAATCCTTAAAGAACACTAAAAGATGAAAAAAGTAAGGCTAAAACAAACAAATAACTAGGAAGATACAGGGGCCACCACATTGTAAATTACATTTTGGCCTCTAGTTGATAAACATAACAACTTGAAGTTGCTGTGTGACAGGAAGTTAGTAAAATCATCTAAAAAAGGCTCAAGGGGGTTTCCCTGGTGGCGCAGTGGGTTCGTGCCCCGATCCGGGAAGATCCCACATGCCACGGAGCGGCTGGGCCCGTGAGCCATGGCCACTGAGCCTGCGCGTCCAGAGCCTGTGCTCCGCAACGGGAGAGGCCACAGCAGTGAGAGGCCCGCGTACCGCGAAAGAAAAAAAAAAAAAGAAGGCTCAAGGGTCAGTCAAAATAGAAAAAAGGAATTTATAAAAAACTTTTTAGGGCTTCCTTAAAGTGGCACAGTGGTTAAGAATCTGCCTGCCAATGCAGGGGACACGGGTTTGAGCCCTAGTCCGGGAAAATCCCACATGCCACAGAGCAACCCAGCCCGTGCGCCACAACTACTGAGCCTGCGCTCTAGAGCCCACGAGCCACAACTACTGAGCCCACGTGCTGCAACTACTGAAGCCCAAGTGACTAGAGCCCGTGCACTGCAACAAAGAGTAGCCCCTGCTCACTGCAACTAGAGAAAGCCCAGGTGCAGCAACGAAGACCCAATGCAGCCAAAAAAATAGAATAAATAAATTTTTTAAAAAAACTTTTTAAACTTGTATTGTGTTAGTCTGCTTGGGCTGCCATAACAGAATACCACAGACTGGGTAATTTAAATACAGAAATTTATCTTCTCATAGTTCTGGCGACTGGAAATCTAAAATCAAGGTTCTGGCAGACTTGGTTTCTGATGAGATCTTTCTTCCTGGCTTGCACACGGCACCTTGTCACTGGCCTCACGTAGCCTTTCCTCCGTGTGTGAACATTCCTGGGGTCTCTTCCTCTTCTTGTAAGGACACTAGTCCTATTAGATTAGGACTCCTTCCTTATGACCTTATTTTACCTTAATTACCTCCTTAGAGGCCCCATCTCTAAATACAGTCAAACTAGGGGTTAGGGCTTCTCCCTATAAATTTGTCGGAGATATGATTCAGCCCATAACAGTGTGAACTACAACATTTCTGTATTAAAAGTCGTAAGTCTCACAGTCACCTATATTCATTTACTGCTTTACCAATAGTTACTGAAAATTTTGGTTCCTTTTCCAAATATTAAGTATATTCACAAGACTAAATCACCCTATGATCTCTAGCTTTTTTTTTTTAATAAGTTTTAAACTTTATTTTATTATTTATTTATTTATTTTTGGTTGTGTTGGGTCTTTGTTACTGTGTGTGGGCTTTTCTCTAGTTGTGGCGAGCAGGGGCTGCTCTTCATTGTGGTGTACAGGCTTCTCATTGCGGTAGCTTCACTTGTTGCAGAGCACAGGCTCTAGGCGCACGGCCTAAGTAGTTGTGGCTCGCAGGCTCTAGAGTGCAGGCTCAGAAGTTGTGGCGCACGGGCTTAGTTGCTCTGCAGCATGTGAGATCTTCCCAGACCAGGGCTCGAACCCACGTCCCCTGCATCGGCAGGCAGACTCTCAACCACTGCTCCACTAGGGAAGCCCCATAGTCATTATTGCTTCCAAAGTTTCTTCTGTTCCTTTCTCTCTTCTCTTTCTGGTATTACCATTATGCATATATTACACCTTTTGTAGTTGTTCACAGTCCTTGAATATTCTGTTCCATCTTCTTCAGTGTTTTTGCTCTTTGCTTTTCAGTTTTGGAAGTTTCTATTGACATATCCTCATATGGTAACTCTACGTTTAGTCATCTGCGGAACTGCCAGGCTGTTTTACTTTCTCATCAGCTGTGCAGGAGGGTTCTTATTTCTACACATCTTCATCATTGCAGGTCGTTATCAAACTTTTTGATTCTTAACATAATTAAAAACACTTTTTAATTGTGGTAAAATATACACAACATAAAATTTACCGTAGCAACCATTTTTAAGTGTACAGTTCAGTAATCTTAAGTACATTAAAATTGTTAAGAAGCTAGTCTCCAGAACTCTTTCTATCTTGTAAAACTAAAACTCTCTATACCCATTAAATGTCAACCTCCCATCTCCCTATACTCCCAGCTCCTGGAAACCACAGTTCATACTTTTTGCCTCTATGAATTTGGCTACTCTAAGTACCTCATATAAGTAGAATCATATAATATTTGTCCTTTTTGTGACTGGGTTATTTCACCTAAAATAATGTCCTCAAGGTCCACCCATGTTGAGGCATGTATCAAACCTTCCTTCCTTTTTAAGACTGAATAATAGTCCATTGTATGTACATACCACATTTTATTTATCCATTCATCCATTAATGGACACATATGTTGCTTCTACTTTTTGGTTATTATGAATAATATTGCCATGAATATGGGTGTTCAAATATCTCTTAGAGACCCTGCTTTCCGTTCTTTTATGTATGTACCCAGAAGTGAAATTGTTGGATCATGTAATATAATTCTATTTCAAATTTTTTGAGGAACAGCCATACTGTTTTCCATAGTGGCTGCACCATTTCACATTCCCACCAACAGTGCACAAGTGTTCCAATTTCTTCCCATTCTTGCCAGCACTTGTTATTTTCTGTTTGTTTGGTTTTGACACTAGCCATCATAGTGGATGTGAAGTATATCTAACTGTGGTTTTTATTTGCATTTCCCTAATGATTAGTGATGTTGAGCTCACCTTTACGATTTGAAGCCCATGGTATTTCAACCATAAAACAAGATTCAGTGAGACTCATCAGAGTCTTTAACAAAATTCCAGTCCCCGTTTAGGCCAAAATCTCTGTTCACAAGTAACCTACATTACTTGGTATGGCAACAAGCTTCCTTCAGTGGGTAAAAGTTTTTTTTAAGTATAGAAAGGATTACAATGATTAAAATTGAAGTATTAATGTTTGGGAGCTATGAAGGGGGTCATTCAGATTTGTCATTTTACGTATTTGGCCTATTTGGAATGACAGTCTTATAACTTCAATTGAAAATTGTAATTGTGATTTTTACTCAGGGTGACCAACTTGTCCTGGTTTTACTCAAGACTGTCTTTGTTTTAAAACTGAAAGTCCTGCATCCTTGACACTCTTCAATTTAGTGTAATTGGTCATTTTATTTTGACTAGAGTTTTTCAAATGAAATCTTACTAAACTCATATACAATATTGTCTCATTTAAGAGAACTTTAGTGTCACTGTGTCTTTAATGTACTAAATATATAAAAGCTATATAAGTATATATTGGGCTTTCTGTAGTTCAGATAATTGAAGTACTTAAAATGAAAATATAATATATTAAATGTAAAAACAAAGTTTAAAATGTTTGAAGGTTTTTAACTAATGAAACCAAACATTATTCAAAACCCCTTTAGAAACTTAATATTTCCTATACTTATACATAAACTAAAGAGATTTGTGAGCTACCCTTAAAGTCTATTGATGCAGAAGAGACTAACTGACGATCTGGAAGACAAAAATCCCATTTCATTTGTGTTGCCACAACCCAACCTTAAGTATAATGTTTTCCTTAGGTAAATTGAATGCCAGTGGTTTAAACCAAAATAAATTGAGAAACAGTTTTTTGGATATACTAAAGCTATTCTAAAGGACACCAAAAACTGACATCAACTGTAATCCAAGATATTTGAAAATATCTCCATTTAGGGGGGTTTCAAAAGGAGTCAGATTATCCTGGTAACATGGGGCCCATTAACAGTTGTCAAGTTAATCAATAGAACACATCAATTACCATAAATATACACACATTTGGGATGAAAGCACATCCTTTTTGAGATTGAGGAGATGAATCCAAATTGCTTTTTTTGTTGTTGTTTTGAGACAGCTTAGCTTAACTGTTAAGAAACCAACATTTACTAACATTTTCAGCTAAAAAGTGGATTCCACTCTCGTCTTCTCTTGATGGAGCGCTGCCTCTGTAACGTGATTAAAGACCAAACAAGCTCAAAAGCCCATTTTGATAATGTGTACACAGCACTACAGTTTTGTACACAGCACTACAGTTTATTTTTAAATTGCATATATTTTGACCAGGCTGAAAAGAAAATATCCTCTTATAGACTTCATTATTTTTTATTGCTTTAATTTTTTAATGGTCCTCCTAATGATGGATACTTGTTTCCAGTTTTATGCTATCATAAAAAAAATTCCATCCTTGAAACATATATCTTTGTGAACTGGCCAATAATAAGAGTTTCTTACTGAATAGTAGTTTCTCTGTATTCTAGATGTTATTGTGTTGATTTTATGTAGCAGATATTTTCTCCTTGTGTACTCGTCTTGGTGGCTTTTGTCATATTCATGTTTTAAATAATTACGTAGTCAAGTCTGTTGATCTTTTCCTTTGTCATCTGTTTTGTGGCTTTTGTATTTCTAAATTATTTATATTCATTTCCACAGAGATATTTTCATTTTTAACTGTCACTTGTAAAAACACTTTCTTTTTATAGAATCCTGTGAATGATGGCAAAATGTTAACATGTGATACATTCTGATGGCATGTAATAATCACATAAGGATCAGTGACTCTTTTGATTTCGGAATTATGAAATAAATGTAATAAATTCTGGAAAAGCAAAAAGAAAATATCCTCTTAAAGCTCATGATTTTTTTTTTTTTGCCTTTTTTCTGACAAAAATTATGTACAGAAATGTGGTTCATCCTGCCAACTTTCCCAAAGTGGTAATTTCTGCAGGAAGTCTAAGAAAACGTGAAGTCTAAAGAACCATTGAGGTGTAGTCAGCAATATTTATAGGCACTTGGATTCATGCAAGCTCTTTTGAGGCTACGATAGGCTTCAAACCAAGCCTTCAGCCTGTTATCCTATTTGGGGAAAGCTAGTACTGGATACTTTGCTTGAGATATTGTGACCAGATGACCAGTGACAATGGCTTCCCAGCTACTTCTCTTTGTTTTTTTATAACATTTAAAAAAATTTTTATTTATTTTATTTATTTATTTTTGGCTGCATTGGGTCTTTGTTGCTGTGCACGGGCTTTCTCCAGTGCGGTGAGCGGGGGCTACTCTTCATTGCGGTGTGTGGGCTTCTCATGGCGGTGGATTCTCTTGTTGCAGAGCACCGACTCTGAGTTCCCCGGGCTTCAGGAGTTGTGGCTCACGGGCTCTGGAGCACAGGCTCAGTAGTTGTGGCGCACGGGCTGAGTTGCTCCACAGCATATGGGATCTTCCCGGACCAGGACTCGAACCCGTGACCCCTGCATTGGCAGGCGGATTCTTAACCACTGCGCCACCAGGGAAGCCCCCTTCTCTTTGTTATATACCTTTCTCTGGAATATGTTCCATCCCAAGCCTGATTCATGGCTATTGGCCTATTTAGGTTGAAAAGCAAGAGAAAAACAGCATTGTGTCTTCCTTTGCAAGCTGTGACACCACATGCAGTTTTCCTGTTGCAAAGGTACAGAGCAGCCTTGCAAAACTCACAGCCTGCAACCAACTGCCACTCTATTACCCCTGAGGAGACTAACTGACAACCTGGAGGACAAAAATCTCGTTTTATTTTATGTTGTCAAAACCCAACCTTAAGTATTAAATACTTCTAGGAAAAAATCATAACATCTTAAAAGGTGTCTTATTTTATTATAAGGGATGTGCTATTACATTAAAGAACACTGCAGCCTTCCAATTAGTTCTTAAACAGTTTAAAAGTATCATGGCTAAAGGGAAAAAGTTAAGTTAATAATACGAAGACATTTTTATCAACATGAGTCTGAAATACCTTTGAAAACCCTGCTATATATCTTATTATAAAGGACGGATTTTCCAAAAGGTTAATATTTATTCTTACAAGGAATGATTTCTTAAATTAAAGTTTTAAAACATTAATAATTGCCAATGGTTTCAAACAGACCTCCTTTTATCGAGGAGCTGGAATCTTTCGGTTCACTAGACCTCCTTGATCTTAGTCTGTATGAATTGTTTAGTTTTATTTGGTGCCACAGTGACTCCACCAAACTTATCAGAAGCCTCAGTTTAATACAGAAAAAGAGAGGCTCAGAACATGTCAATATAATACTGTTAATGTTTTCCACGTTTATGATTCCAAGGTCAAAGTCAAACCTCTTATTGTATTAATAATAGCAAAGCAAAAATAGGCTTTGTAGTTGTGAATTCATGGTTTTAAAGAATAATTTCCCTATGTTTTTATTAATTCAAGCCATGCATTGAACCATTCAAAGATTCCATTATGGATTCCAATGATATATCTCACATTGTACCTTTAACTTTGGAAGACTGTGCGGATGGATGTGCGTGTGATTCCTTGCAGTCGTTATGTCAACTTATAACATTACGTGATATTTAGTAAAATAAACCTTAGAGCTTAGTAGTGAAATAATTTAAAAACAGTTTTCCTCTACTCATTATTTCAAATAGTAGGATTGACAGTATAGCTTGTGTGCTGAGCATTACAAAGCAGGGCCTATATTCTGCATTCTGATACTATCTGATCTGTAGATCAGCAAGAATCAGAATTAAAAAAGAAAAAAAAAAAAAGCTTTGAGGAAAACTCAGACAGCCTCAGCTCACCAAACCCTTTCCTTTTGAGAGCATATTGACTCCCATCCAGCAGTGAGTAGTGATGAAAGTCAACCAAAGCTGTCCATGTGTTGCAAGAGGCCTTTGCTCGGCCAAAGCTCCCATTGAGGACAAAGCTGGCATTGATGGCTGTCTCAGATGACTGGGCACGAAGAGGGAGTTACTTGGCAGCTTCTTCTTCTACCTGTGGGACTTACTCTCCCATCATTCCCACCTGCACTCTTCCCCACCTTAAACTTAATCTCAGTGGATGGGAATAGGGATTCAAAATACAGCTAAAGATGCTCAAACTCCTGTTTCATGTGGCAGACCTAGCCTGCGTGCCTCTCAAGGGACAAGCTCATCTTCTGTAGTCTCCTAAAAAAAATACATTCTTACCTAGCCAAACCTACTTCCCCCACTTACGGTCATATGCAGGCGTGTGCAAACAAGCAGTGTTGTTCATTCGACTTTTTACAGTGGGGCCCATTTAGATCTCTCTGGTGGCTCTGAGAAGGATTCTGGCAGCTGGAATGGCTCATGGTTACATGGTAAAGCCCAGGTTTCAATTACTTTGAAGAACTAAACATTTCTTAGCATTCTTTCATCATGAACTTCATGGTTTCATCTGTCACGTTGTTTTGCCAGCGAGGCACTTTTTGAATAGTTCTATTTGGTTTGTATCTCATGAATAGCAATCAAAGGAGTTAAGTTTTATTTTTAAAAGATGGCAAAAACTATCTCGCCTCCTTCCCTTGTTTGATAAGTGAGTTACATGGCATGGGAAGGATGAGAATTGAAGCTCAATCCATGTTCACTTCCTCCTGAAATTAGGAGAACATTTATGATTATAGCTCATTTTCCTATTACAACATTTTGACTTGTAAGGAACCAAAGAAACATTCTGCTTCAGTGTTTGCCATGGTTTATTCTAAACATATTGATTGGTACGTAATGGTCACACAAGTTTGGGAACACTGGGTTAAAGAAAGCTAAAGACATTTCTTTGCCGAGTCTCAGAGGCAGTAGGTCAAAGCAGTGAAGAGTCTGAACACTGGAACTCCTGCTGGCTTTGACTCCTGACTCCACCACTAAGACTTAAGTCCCTCAATCTCTCTGCACCTCAGTTTCTTCATCTGCAAAATAGAACTATAAGTAGGGTCTATCCCTCAGGGCAATTTTGAGAACCACTTGAGCTGATATATATGAAGCCCTTGGAACAGAACCTGACATAAACACCTTGTATATATTAACTATTATTACTATAATTATTATGTTTCCAAAGAGGAGATAAAATAGTTTTCCCCAACCTTATTCATTCATTCAGTCAGTCAGTCATTCGTTTTTTTCTGCCCAATATAAGCAGCCTTGAGTGAGAGAGAGTTTGAGAGTTAACTGGTCAAGTTGAGGAAAAAAAAATGCTTCCGCGTTTATTTGGGCTTTTTTTTTTTTCTTTTGCGGTATGCCTGCCTCTCACTGTTGTGGCCTCTCCCGCTGCAGAGCACAGGCTCCGGACGTGCAGGCTCAGCGGCCATGGCTCACGGGCCCAGCCGCTCCGTGGCATGTGGGATCATGTGCGGACCGGGGCACGAACCTGTGTACCTTGCATCGGCAGGCGGAGTCCCAACCACTGCGCCACCAGGGAATCCCTATTCGGGCTTTTTATTGCTGCTGCCTAACTTTCCTGGGATTTGCTATTTCACTTTTTGCTGCTTTTAAAGGTAAGATTAGAGCACAATTTGAGGGATATTCTGTAGCAAGACTGAAAAGATAACATTGTTTATCAATTAATCCCTGCCTGTTTTCCCCAAGCCTGAGAGAGAGAGAGAGAAAGAAAGAGGGAGATTGAGAGGAAGAATACGGACATTTTGAGAACACAAATTCAAAAATATATTCATTCCCTTTCTTCATTCATTAAATTTTGTTCGAATGTCTACATGTGTCAGGGACTGTTCTAGGCACTAGAGATACTCCAGTGAGTGAGATAGACAAACATCCAAGCTTTTGTGGAACTTGGGTTCTGGTGGTCATCGATGTGTAAACATCCATAAGCCAATAACAGAGTCACAATCAAGTCACTTGTGTTTCTCCAGGTTTCTGAATACATTAAAAAAGAAAACAATGAAGAAACGGCAACATCAGTTTCTATAAACTTTAGTGAACTTTAAATGATTATATTTAACAAATTAATACTTACAGCATAAAATAAGTAGAATAACAGTATGTTTAATCTCGTTTAGAAATAACCTCCAAAGTGGAAATGCAAGGCCCCAGCTTGGACCTTAAGGGACTCCTACAAACCCCAACGTCACCCTTACCCCACCCCAAGCCTGTGTTAAAATCCCAGCCTTAAATAGAAACCCATCAACTTATCTGCCCTTTATCAGCCGAAACAATGACACTTCTTTCCCTCTCAGCCTTTGTTCAGGATAACCTGCTTAGACTTATAGTTTGTATTTTATGTAGACTAAGTTTTTTAGTTTAAGGAGCATCTAAAACAGCATATTAACATTAAAGCCTTAAATCAGAAAGAAACACAGTTGCAATTTTTTTTTTTTTTTTGAGTTTAAAGGTAGGCAGCCATATGTATCTGTCTCAGACTGGAATCAAGCCCTGAAATAAGACATATGACGTGGCTACAATTTAACTCATTAATTTTTTGTCCACAGAATGCAATTTTGGTAAGTGACAACATTGAATAGTTACTATGTTTTATTACAAATTTAAAAATGACACTTAACTGAGCTAGTCACTGGACTTGAAATCATTTTAAGGCAGAAAATTGTGACTATATAAATATTTAGTGTAGGGTCCACAATTCATTAGTGAATTAATAGGTACATAATTTTCTAGTATTTTAATTTGTCTTTGCTTCTTTAATAATCTGCTCAACACTAACATATAATATTTGATATCTTTGAAAAATATAGGAGCTCAGAATTATAAACTTTTAGAGCTAAAAGGGGCTTGGAGACCCTTTCAGTGGACCCACTCCTTTTACAAATGAGGAAACTGAGGACCAGCATGGGTAGAGTCAGTTGTCTTTTGCCTGAATCAGGATTTTTGTATGAGCACACTATTATATTTAGGGTTTATTTAAAACAGGATCCTTGTATCCTACTAAAACCTCCTCTATTATGCATAAAATCATCAGTGTCAACAAGCTTGCTAAACAAAATAAACGTTACGTTTAAATGTACTAAGTTTAAAACGCTTTAAAACTACTTGTTTTTGACATATTTTTTAGGTATAATCTTCATCTTAAAAACAAATCAATTCGAAACAAAAAGAATCCCCATTTTGTCATGCAGCCTTTGTTTAGCTAAATTAAGAAAACTAAAGGGAATAAATGATACTCACTTTTAATTTTTCTGTATTAGTATCTGAGAAATGCCATATTTCTAAGTCCAGCTCTAGCTTTCTATGCACCCAAATGAAGTGAAATGGAAGGTTAATTTCTCAGAGATAAAAGATAGCTTTAATTTTTTTGTTGTTAACAAGATGGACTTCTTATCGCTGTCTAAAAAGAAAAAGGTTTGCCTTAATTTATTATTGCAGTGAATATATTAAAAAAGAGTCAACTCTAATTTTACAATATGGTTTCATGCTTCCAATATGTTGAAAAGCACATGTAACTAACACGCACAATATCATGGAAGACTGGACGTTGAGTAGGATTTGGGGATCTTTTTCTCAACAGTGAAATAAAGTCTTTATGTAACAGTCTGCTTACTCTCCTTTGGGTATGCGACTGTTTCACGCCTGTTTTTTTTTGGCGGGGGGAAACACAGATTATGAGTAACCTCTGTGAGGTAAGGGATAGAAGGAGGGGAAAACACGGTTGTTGGAAGGAATGCTGGAAAAATTCATGACAGAGGGAACAAAAAGAAAGAGAAGGGAGCCAGCAAGCAAAACAAGGGCGGCGTCCACAAGAGGCTCCCCCGCACGCGGGATCCTGTTGGCTTCCTCACCTAAAACTTTTGATTTTCTTTTCAAAATCTTTCTACTTTTGGATACTTCAAAACAGTGCTTCCCAAAATGAGATGCTTTCAAATCACAAAATTTTTTCTAGAACATTTATATACTTAATATGTAATGTTTCAGAAAAATATATATCGCATGTAACTATAATATATAAATATTATTATTAGATATTTATAGATTATAACATAATATATAAAAACACAGAAATATAAAAATATATATGTGAGCAGCACATCTATGGATGGTAGTGAAAGAAATTTCCCCTTAGCAAAATAAATTTAAGTTTTCTAAAAAAAAAAAGATTAGGGGCTTCCCTAGTGGCACAGTGGTTGAGAGTCCGCCTGTCGATGCAGGGGACACGGGTTTCTGCCCCGGTCCGCGAAGATCCCACATGCTGCGGAGCGGCTGGGCCCGTGAGCCATGGCCGCTGAGCCTGCGCGTCTGGAGCCTGTGCTCCGCAGCGGGAGAGGCCACAACAGTGAGAGACCCGCGTACCGCAAAAAAAAAAAAAAAAAAAAAAGAGATTAAATTTGCTAATGAGGATCAAGGAACTAACAGGATGCTTGAATATGCCAAAATTCTGAAGGTCATATACGAATGACAAGTTTAGGACATTTATTCCTATAAAGAGTTTCTGTTTGTGTGTTTATCTTTCAGCCTTTTGAAGCTTAACAGTGTAAGGGAGTGATTCAGAAGAGTATGGGTGTGTATTCCTAGCAGAACTGACTTTTTCAAATTGCACGAGTCCCCTGGTCACCTCTCCCTCTTAAACATTCTGCCAGGTCTCTGTGCCCTCCATTAGTCCCTCTGTGAATGGTGTGAAGGTAGAGTAATGAATGAATGAATCCTGTTTCATACAGGTCCAGGGAAGGCAGAAAATATCAGTCACAACAAAGCACCCCCCAGACACACACCGCACAATCACACACGTTCCTTACCTGATACATTGCAGGTCATTCAATATAAAGTAGGAAAAAAAGATCTTCAGACAAAACTGTCCACTTGGAAATACATTTTTGTTTAGCTGATTAATTCTGTAGTTTTACATTTTTTGAACAAGGGAGTCCAAGGTATAGTTCATAATATATTTCGGTCTAGTAACATTTCAAGAAAGTAACAATGTTTTAAGGGGCATCTCCACAGCAAAGCACATTCATTTTTCAGAGGAAAAAAACCCTCATGGACATTTTTTAATGTTGCGTTCAAGACTGAGATGAATCCGAAAGGGGCTTGACAGATGCGATTGTCATAGTGTACTGGGACCGAATTCCTCTAGCACAGAGAACTGAATGTTAAAATAAAATTTGAAAGTTCTTTCTTTCCTTGCCGTACCCTTCTACAAATCTCCAAAGCATTTGTTTTGTAAAATCCTAAGTGGAAACACATTTTGGTGCCATAATTTCAAACAAACCATCTCTTTTTGAACTCTGCAGCCTGGATGCATGAACACAATAGCATATCAAGTTCACAGAATTTCAGATAAACCACGTTCAAGCTATAAAAATGACCGGAAAAAAAAGTCCTAATTTTTCACACATCTCATTTCCTTTTCCCACACTCCTTTAAGAAAGCCCAGCTTTGGTGTGTCTTTAGTAAGAGGAGTTGCTGCAGACACATATACTGTTGTATGCTGGCTGAATCTATTCACAAGTTAGTGTGAGTTAACTGACAGGCTGAGGTGACGTCATCTCAACCACAAATACCAGTTCATGAGGCAAGGGGTAGACAGCAGGAAGCAACTGGAGACTCCAAGAAATAAATGGGTTAAAATTGGGGTGCACAGGGCTTCCCTGGTGGCACAGTGGTTAAGAATCCGCCTGCCAATGCAGGGGACACAGGTTCGAGCCCTGGTCCGGGGAGATCCCACATGCCACGGAGCAGCTGAGCCCGTGCGCCACAACTACTGAGCCTGTGCTCTAGAGCCCGTGCTCCGCAACAAGAGAAGCCACCGCAGTGAGAAGCCGGCACTCCACAACGAAGAGTAGCCCCCGCTCGCCGCAACTAGAGAAAGCCCGTGTGCAGCAACAAGCACCCAATGCAGCCAAAAATAAATAAATTAATTAAATAAATAAATTTTTTAAAAAATTGGGGTGCACTAACTTTCACATAAGGACTCTGACCAAACTGTTCTTGCAACTCTCTTCTGAGATAGAAAGAAAAATAAATAAAAGTATCACCATTCTGAGCCTTGCATTTTGCCTGAATTAATTTGCTTAAAGCAGTTAAACATTTACCTCCTTGCTTTTTAAAGTCAACTTAAAATATTTTCATTCAATAAAGTTTATTGAAAATTCAAGAGGATGATGATGACGTTGATGATAATTTGGATAAACATGATTGTCATTACATTAACGTTTTGAAAATGGCATCAGAATAAAACAACCTGAATAATTGACCTGAATAAATAAAATGACCTGAAAATAGGCCAAAATAATTGCAAAGAGGAGTGAGAACCCAGGATTATTCCTCTTCAATCAGGTAGATGTTTTATTATTGCACAAATGCTTTATAAATATACTACAGAAGCTTCAAATTTCAGAAAATATGGCCATTCCATATTATTTCATATTTCATATGAAATATTTTTCATATGAAATATTTTTCCATATTATTTCATATTTCCAAAATATGAAATATTCCAAAATATTCATATTTCCAAAATATTCCATATTATTTCATATGAAATATTTTCATATGAAATATTTTTCATATGAAATATATTTCATATGAAAAATATTCATATTTCATATTTTTGCACCATTTGCAAAGGTGCAAATCTCTAAGAGGTAGAGAAGAAAAATGATTTATTCTGTTTTTCTAGCATTGCTAGTTTCCAGGAGTTCACCTTTTGATCCAGCTACAAGGCAATGATTTTCTGAAGTGTTTTCTGATGGTGTCTGACATCTTTTATAGTACTCTTGAACAATCTTGTAATGTGCTAAACGATACCAAATTGAGTTAGTGGCCAAGAAAAAGAGTCCAGTAGGCCCATGGGTGTCATGAGTGTTTTGCTACTTGCTGCTTCTTGTAGCCACTGCTCAGAGGGAAGAAATGAAGTTTTTTGAGCCTCTGAAACCTCAAGTGGTGGATTTGGTGGAGAGCTGTAGCAGATCTGGGACAAGTATGAAAGGATTCAATAGTCTTAAGCATGTAGAAGTTTACAAGTTGTCAGATTTTGTCCTTTTTAGTCACTTGTTTATTCATTCATTCATACAGTCAATCACCAAATATCTATTGAAGTACTGCTCTCTGTAATGTCTGGTAATATATGTTAGGTGGGAAATAAAGATAAAAGAGATGCTGCTCTTGAGCTCAAGGAGTTTATAGTCAGTAAGAGAGATGCATATCAAAATGAATTAAAGATAGAATAATGTGTTGACATTGAAAGAGGTGTTACATATGAGTTCAGAGGAAAGAGAGATTTCTTCCAGCTGGGGTAACCAAGAAAATATTCACTCATTTATACACTGATTGATTTACACATGTCCGTAGTCAGGGACTACTGTGAGCAAAATACAGGTAAAGAAGTGGTTAAAATTCATTTATCTGATCATTCAACAAATATATATTTAGGGTCTACTGTATATCAAGCCTTGTTCTAGACTCTGGGCATTGTTTAGTGAATAGGCCAGACTCTGTGGTTGCTTCAGGATGGGAAAAACTGAATGGGAAAGGAGATATTGAATATCTAGAAAGAAAAGTGAATAATGAAGAGACCTAAAAGGCTGGGAGAGAACAGGATAACCCTTAGGCAGGAAGAGACTGCCTCTTCCCTTGCATCTAAAGGGAAGTAGCCAAGACTGGTGGCCAAGGTAGATTTCAAAGTTACACGGCAGAAATTGAGGAAGATCTGTTTTGTGACTTACATTTTTGTAGCCTGAAATATCAAAGAGGAGCTGAGTCTAGGTGAACGAATCAGGCTTTGCCCGCCACCACTCCATTAGAACTGTCAAGGTCATCGTGACCTTCAATGTTGCTGAAAGTCAGTTCTCATCCTACTTATTAATGGCATCTGACACAATGGATCATTTCCTGTTCCCTGAAAAGCTGCATTTTCTAGCTTTATCACGTATATATTGTGCATTACTTTAAAACTATATGGGCCCCACTTCTTACTCTAGCTATTGCTCTGGGGAACAGTTACATGAAGCCTTCAACCAGCTTTGCAGATGTGCAAGCTGTGTTGCCTCTCTTGCTTTCTGCCCTGGGGCTTCTCTGACACCATGGAATGGGACATCTTATAAGATGCAGGTGGAACTAACTCATGCATGATCCAGAAATTTGGGGGAGTTCACATTCCTTGGAGCAGTCCTTGATCAATCAGGGATAGAAGCCAATGGGTAAATGCTTTCTCCATTCTTCCCCGAGCAGACAGTTTGGAGATGCATTTCATAAGACGTTTGTGAAAGTCCTACCAGATAGAGCCATGCAGAGTGTTTTTTCCCTCCGCCTGTGTTTTCCTGTACTTATCCCTTACTCCTGCTTTATGGGGTTCATATTCCAAAACAAACCACCAATGATGAGCCTTTGTTTCAGTCTCTTCTTTAAAGGAGTCGAGGTTAAGATTCTTCATATGAAGCAGAGCTATAAACAAGCCTAAATGCACAGCCAAAACAGGTTCCTTTATAGCTCTGTCCTATCACAAACAGATCCTAGGTCTAATTTTCAGCAGCCTCTTCTGTGGCTGTTGAAGATGTAGAGCTTCTTAACGTGCCAGGTGTCCTTCAGGATTTCACTGCATGCCTTAAGTTGAGAGTTGGTGATCTGAGCTCATTGTTTCCCCCCTTCCCCAGATTTCTAAAAACTTTAACAAAAGCCTGTCCACTCCATAATCCACATAATTACTATTGCCCCCAGAACATTCAAGTGCCACAGATAATTTTCACCTATGTCTACATGTCAGGGGTTATCACCACGCCACTTACCACTAGCAATGGGATTCTTATTATCATATCATATGCTTGGTGGGTGATCCAGCTTTAATATCCTACCCAGAGGGCCTGCTTCCTAGGGTCACTCTTGATAACAAGAGTCAGCCTGGACTCCTCAAAAAATGACCCTAAAAACCAAGGTCTATATCTAGGTAGTTTATTTTGAAATGTGATCCCCAGGAATTGGGAGTAAGGGACAAGGACAGTAAAACAGGGAAGGAGGGAAAAAACACTCTGGATACCTCAATCCTGCAGGACCTTCATGAGAGCCTTATGAAGTGCATCTCTAAACTGTTCACTCAGGAAAAGCATTTAACCATTTCAGGCTGGAAGGATGGTGGGAGATGCTTCATGGAACTGAACTCCCGGAGAACCATGGAAATCTGGACTGGCAGAGGCCCTTGGTCAATATAGACGAGATAGATGTGATTACTAACATGAGCTGAAAGGCTGGAGTGGCAGTCAGGATGCCTTGGCCTTACAGGAACCTGTGGCAATATGTGAAAGATCAACTAGTCAGTTACATGGCTGATATAAAAATAATAGTTCAAAAACGTGAGCTGGCAAGCAGAAGGCTGATATCAGCCACTGCTTTGGAAAATCATGGTCCCTCACCCGAATTCCAGATCTAAGTTAGTTCACAGACACAGAGAGCTTTGATTCAAAGGAGGCTGCATCCTCTAGAACAGTTGTTTTCAACTGGGGACCCCAAAGGATATTTGGCCATGCCTAAAGACATTTTTGGTTGTAATAACTGGGGGAGGGATGGAACGGGATGCCACTGGCTTCTAGTGGGTACAGGCTAGGCAAACTGCTAAAATAGCAAACAGTACAGCAGAAGTAATACTACGTCTCAGGGGGAGTTGCTAGGATCACATGCAAAGACCTCAGGTCACAGGGCTAGTGGTCTCCATTATACCCCTGTACATTTCATCTGTCTGGCAAAATATGACGGACCTTGGTGAATACAGTGGACATGGTGGATAATGTTGGTGCTCCCCTCTGATCCCCTCAGTTCTCTTCGTCCCTCTTTTGTGCAGTCCCTCTTGCATCTTAGTGTGCTTTTTCTTTGAAAACCCAGCATCTGAAGTTCTTCTTTGGAGGATGGTCCTTGGGTTACAGAAGACTGCTTGACCTGTAGGTGATGAGAGCTGGAGAGGGAATTTACTGCCCCTCACTAAGGTCCTAACAATGGCGCAACTGATCTGTAGCTTGGCCCACACGATGCAACATATTCTGAAGGTGGCTTCTGTCGTGTGTAAGGATGCTCTGCATCATCTCTGGAAAGTCCTTTGGAGGTCACATCGTAGCTCTCTACAGTTCTGGAGTGCTCCCTCTTACGACAGAGAACCATTTGTCATTTGTAAATTAGCCCCTGATGTTTCTTGGCCCTAGTAATACTGAGCACTTGACTGTGGGACATCAAAGTGACTGTGCAGGTGGAACTGTCCATCATAATCTGGGTCCTCTGTGTCATAGAGGTGGGTAGGCACAATGGCAATCCATTGTGTTGAAAGGGTACATTTGGAATTGTGTCAAGAAGGCACAAGTAGATTATATAAATAGTCCAGATGTCCATGGCATTTACCTTTGTTGCACCAACACCTCTCCTTCAACTCATACCTATGACATCATGGGGTGGAAGTAGAAAGGTATAACCTACTTACAGGAAAAGATTTAGGCTTAGTTCACAGATGGCTTGGCATGATATGTTGCTGTTAGCCTATAAAGGACTGCTGCCCCAGTCAAGGGTGGCCCTAAAGTCAGTGGAGAAGGAAAGGCCTTCTAGTAGGCACAGCTGTGAGCAGTATGCTTGATAGTTCAGTATGTATGGAGGCAGAATTGACCTAAAGAATGGATAGACACAAATTTCTGGGCAGAAGCAAATGGTTTCACTATTTGGTCAGGAGCCTAGAATGACTAAGATTAAAATTTTGGAGGCCAAAAAATCTGGAAGGGGCATGTGGATGGACCTTTGGAAAAGGGGAAAAAGCATCCTTGTGTCTCACAGTGATGAGCCCCAGAGAGAATTCACTACAGAGGAAAGAGCCAGTGCCTGGGCTGACAAAAAGCTGGACCTGTGCCTGCCAGACAGTTCCTTTCCTTGGCCACCTAGTGCTGGTGCAAGGTGTGAGTGAAATGGGGATGGGGCGGGGGACATGGTGGCTGAGATGGATCCTAAACATGGGACAAATGGATGAACTTCCTCTCACCAAGCCTCATCTAGCTATTTCCATTTCAACTTGATATTATCCATTTTTTCCACCAACATGGAAACTCCATGAGGGTAGCTATTTTTGTCTAGTTTTGTTCATCATCCACCACCTAGAACTATGTCTTGTACATAATGTGGTTTCAATAAATAATTGCTGGATTAAACAATACTGTGATTAGTTTATGCAGCCAGCAATATCAAGAGGGCAGCCTGCGTGGAAGAAACAGCCTAAACAAGGGCCAGAGGGCAAGAATTGTTAGGTTTCGTTTAAGGAGCAACGATTAGTTGTTTCATTTAGAAGAATTTGACTTTTAGAACTACTTTTTTATTTTTTTAAATTTTTATTGGAGTATAGTTGATTTACAATGTTGTGTTAGTTTCAGGGGTACAGCAAAGTGAACCAGTTATATATATATATATATATATATATATATATATATATCTCCAGTTTTTTTTAAGATTCTTTTCCCACATAGACCATTACAGAGTATTGATAAGAGTTCCCTGTGCTATACAGCAGGTTCTTATTAGTTTCCTATTTTATATACAGTAGTGTGTATATGTCAATTCCAATCTCCCAATTTATCCCTCTCCCCCATCCCCGGTAACCATAAGTTTGTTTTCTACATCCGTGACTCTACTTCTGTTTTCTAAGTAAGTTCATTCGCACCCTATTTTTTTAGATTCCACATATAAGCAATGTCATATGATATTTGTCTTTCTGTGTCTGACTTACTTCACTCAGTATGGCAATCTCTAGGTCTATCCATGTTGCTGCAAATGGCATTATTTTGTTCTTTTTTATGGCTGAGTAATATTCCATTGTGTATATGTACCTCATCTTCTTTATCCATTCCTCTGTTGATGGACATTAGGTTGCTTCCATGTCCTGACTATTGTAAACAGTGCTGCAGTTAACATTGGGGTGCATGTAAGTTTCTGAATTATGGTTTTCTCCAGGTATAGAAACGTAAATTGGCCTATGGAGAATAGTATGGAGGTTCCTTTAAAAACTAAAAATAGAACTGCCATATGACGTAGAACTACTTTTTATACAGAACTTTTGGCAAACTTTATTGTATAGCAGCTTATAATCTTAATGTTTTCAAAGAAAAGAAGGTAGAATAAAACCTGTGGATATTACATCTTTGTACATACCAAGACTACAGTTCCAATTGCAAGGAGCAAAGATGGCAAGGCTTCCAAAATAACTCTTACCACTTTCTGACTAAAATGTGATGTAATTAGATGACTAAATTGGACAAAGTCTCCTACTGTTAAGGGGAACATATTCTTTTCCTGTATCACCCAGATTGTCTAATATCACTTCTCTAAACAGGCTAATTATTCATTTCTCCCTATTGCCTGTGGTAACAATTCCTTAAGATACTAATTATTGAACTTTAATAAGGATAATCAAAAAATTTTGTTTTAAAAATTAAAAATAGAAGAGAAAATCTGAGATCCTATAACTTAACGTTTTCCAGAAACCACTAGTAGATGATAGATATGATAAGCCATGGCAGATCCTTTTATGTCACTGTCTTCAAATGATCTACCACCTTGGAACAAATCCATCTTGTATTTTTACTCCAGGACTATTTCCTCATCTTTGGCATTGTTCAGAAGTACAAAGTCAGCCTGCGTGCCTTGCAAAGCTACATTTCTGTCAAAAATTTAACACATTGGTTCAAGAGCCCTCATCTGGTAAGAGGCAAATGCTATGCCCTGTTAGGCTGGGGGGTATTCCTTGAGTCTGAGAGCTTATTGGTCATCTCGGAGGAGAACGTGATTGCTGACCTACCATGGTGATGCCTCTGATAGAGATTGTGCTTCCGAACTGTCTTCTTCCTGTCTGGTTCCCTCTCCCTACATGACACTCCAATTCACTAACCAACTCACGAAGTCAGTTAGTCCTTGGGACTCTTGGGAAGGTTTACCTCGTCTCCCCTTCCACTCATATTCTTGCAAGGCAGGAAGTGCAAATGAATGTGACCAGAGCTTTTTAATCCCAGGGTTAATTCTTGATGCGACTCTGGCACCTTCCAATAGAAAAATCTTAGTGAGGCTTTTAGCAGCCTAGTTGAGTCCAAGATTATAGAAAAAGAGGAAAGACCAACAATGATGGGTAAATTTTCAACATTTCTCCAATAAGAAGGAGCACATCTCATCATTTTTAGGGCATTGAATAGAAATTACTGCAGCAGTAGCAAATCTGGGCATATCACACAAGTTCTTATGTACATTTTACTTCAAAAGGAAAATCCATGTCACTTTAATGTGCTTATTGGCTGGTGTGATTCTCTTTACTTTCTCTAAGGCTCTAAAGAACAAAGGATTTTCCATTTGCAGTGAGGAATTGAGTCCGTGGATCACTCAGTGTGGAATAAGAATTTCTCTCAGCAGCGAGAGCACTTCTGTATATTTTCACTTGGTTATTTAAACTACTTTGGAAGCATAAAAGTGATTTCTTAAGGCAAATTCTCCACTGTTGCTGCAAAGGACCCTCTGGGGAAAGCACACTTAGTTCCTGCTTCTTCCTGCCAGGGCTTTCTGAACAGATAGCTCCAAGATTTCTATCATTTACGTCAATCTACTTTTATTTGTGGGTTTAGTTTGACTAAGAGACAGATACCTAACTTTTTTCTGCTGCACCATTTCTGTACCTCACAGACTAGAGATATTTCTCTGAAACCATAAACATCTGCATAGAGTTTTGTTTATCGTTCATTTGGAAAAATTGAAAAATGTTATTGGTTACTTGCCTTCTCATTGTTAGCTGGCTTTATTGTTGCAGAAGAGTCTTTATCTGGAATTTCTGTAAAAAAGGAAATGAGAGTCTTAATCATATATATATATATAACCATGTATATAATCACTATATATGTATATAGTGATTCATGTCTGTTTTAAAGCCTTAACACCAGGGGTGACTTTAGGGATTATTCAGCCCAACCCATTTATTTTGCAAATGAGGAAACTGAATTCAATAGAATATAAATTATTTTCCCAATGCTATAGAACTAATTGGTCATAAAGTCAGACTTAGGACCCAGGCCTCCTAATTCTGTTCCAGTACTGTTTTTCTCCTTGCTGTTTCATCTCCAATCTATGGGCAGGGGAAATGGAAATCATGACCTCAAATGACTTAATTCTTTGATCAGCCTTTTTATATCAAGAAACTACTGTATCAATAAAGATACAGACGTTTGTTCCCAAAATTGCCTCTGTCTGTTCATCTCTGCTTTTGGATGTATCTAAGTAAATGTCTTCCACATCCATCAATTTTTGGCTCTCATTTTTTAGGTAATAGTGATAATAATATGCAAGGTTAGGAACTTAAGATACATGTAATCTGGAAAGGCGTATAACAGCCTTTTGTAAGAAAAGAATAATGATTTTTGATATCTTATAATAACAGTTAACATGGCTCAGTTATCAAACATGATGACATACGAATATAATTTCTACTTAACTGTATCATCCGAGTATTTAATTTTCTTTGCAGACGTAAGGCACATTTACATCCATTTTGGACATATCAAAAGCACATCAATAATTCTGAATGTAACCAAGCTCAATTTCCCTCTATCAGATGGAGAGTTGCTAAGTGTTTAAAGACTGGGGGATAATAGAGGAAGGAAAGGGAGAGAGGCTGTCCTCAAAGCTCAGATGTAAACTAGACAGAGAGACAGAAAGACTATTAGGATGGGTGCCAAAAAGCTAGAGGAGGGTACCTGGTGCACAGATATCATTGTCCTTGGGTAGTCATCAGGTTAGATTTACTTATCAAAAGTAGAAGAGAAGGAAGATTTTAATTCAAAGAATAGTCTACTCTTTAGAAACTTCAAGTAATAGAATGTTTGGTGATTATGAATCTAAAGATCTCAATAGCTCTGCCCTCTGATGGTGTCAGTTTTGTTCATACTAGGCTATCTTTGTGATTGCTGGGAACTTTCCAGAAAATCTAGTATTTAGGAATTTCAGTAGGTCTTATCTGTATTCTCATGAAAGAGCAGATTATGGTTATTTCTTTAGGCATGTATGTAACATCCTTCTAAAAATAAACTAGAGGATTTCCTGTTATGTAAAACATAGATATTAAAAAAGGAGAAAAATCCTTTCTCCAGCTAACATTTTCCCACTCATACTTCTTGTATTTTTTCTAGGCATACTTTCCTGTGTTTATATACTAATTAATTCCCCAAAAAAGGCAGTTTACCATAAAACTATGCTCTTCTTTAGAAATAATTAAATCTATATTTTATGAAAAACAGAACTTGTATAATCAAACAAAAATATATAACAGACAACAAAGACTGATATAGAGTTAGGTTTTGGAACTAGACTTGGAGATGGTTATATCAGAAAATCTAAATATAATACATTTAAGCATAAGACTCCTTTCTCATTTTGTGAATTAAGAAGCATTCCACATTATTCATTTCCCCGAAAGACATTTCTTACCCTATGTTTTTATGTACCTTTCCACTTTTTCCCACAGGTCAAAAATGCCGACTCATTCATGAGTTCCAGAAATCTGCTTTTAAACAATCACCCTGAACATTTCTGAAGCAGGCTGGGGTTAGAGAGGCACGTTCCAAAAGAAATATTCCCCTAACTCTTTTTCTCAAAAGAAAAGTAAAATAAAAATAAAACTTTTCAATGCCACTGACTTTTGAAGGATTTTTCTCCTAAAAGGAGCACAAGAAAAGTGTCTACAGAGTAACTTTATGCAGGAACAAAACAACTAGTTGAAAATCAACACTTCAGACCTTTTGTTTACATAGAGCCAAAACACCAGTTTGTTTCCATGACGTCTTTGATAATTTGACGTTTTCCTACATTTACTGATTTAGCAACATAGACACAGATTCAGTTCATTATATATGTGTTGTGAAGATTCTCTTCTGGATCAGGCACTGTTAGATTAAAGAATATGGTCCCCTGGTGGACCAGAGTCTGTACCCTCTCTGAAGAGGTTGCTTGAATTGGTCCTTTGAGATCCTGATATGTCATTTACACCTACAAAGAGCATTATTTATCTGAACATCAAATCCAGACTTTCTTGCCATTTTGGAGAATTGTTTTTAAATGTTTTCAATATTTGCTCTTTTGTAATATTTTTTCCAGAGTATGCTTTAAAATCCTTTAGAAGGTGGTGAAGTGATGGAATGTGTCTGTTCCCAGCATCTCGCCTTAGGTACTTGGGGACACCCCCCTGATGCAGCCTCAGGACACAGACTCAAAGCAGCACTGGTGCATGACAGTGGGAGAGGAAGTGTCTTCAGACTGGGCTTTCCTGTACACTGCCCTGCATTTCTTGGTTTCAATCATGGCCCTTGTCCTGTCCCTTTCGGATGTGGTAACCTAGTCCTATTCATTACACCTCCTACTTAGAAATCCAGAGAATGTGAGACCTGAAACTTGCTTTCAGACATCCTTGTCTGTAACCTTGGCCACTGAGGTTCCTACAGCTTGTCCCCAAAGAGGCCAGTTAGAATGGAATTATAACACAAATGATAACAGCAACAACAATGTTGACCACAACAGCAGAAACAATAGAAGTAGAAACATCTTCCAGCATGTTTAGTACTGTCAGACAGAAGAGCTATGAACTGACTGTGACTATCCCATTTTTAAAATGATACAATAACATCACAAAGTGCTATCATTATTTCATACAACCCTGTGGTAAATAACCCTACAAATACTTAATTATTCATATTGATATACTTCCTACATCTGAGGAAATTTTTATTTCCAGCTTTGAGATGTTAATTGAGATAAAGATTGTTCAATTTGTCTCCTTGATTAATTATAGCTTTGAAATTATTTTTTTAAAGCCCTCTAAGGTAACCCAGTAGAAAGAGTAAGCCTATTCACTCAGGAAAACTGAATGTATTCAGTTCCTTCGAAGAAATTTGGGACAGATGTGCTTCTCTTCTTCTTCAGCGAACCCAGCGGACAAAAAATGTATTTTATTTCTTGTGAAATGCATTTTCCTGTTCATCTCAGTATGTGGGACTGTCAAAGTTTATAACTTTGGCAGTGTTCTAACGTGACCATTCTGTTCTCCTTTAGAAATTTATTAAATCTATATTTTTATGAAAAACAGAATGTGGTAGATTTTTTTCATCTTTTGACATTTACTTGTTGGTTAGTGTTTTTAAGTCATGCTAGATCTCAAACCAGAATGACAAACCATCCAAGACTTAAGTGTTTCCAAAGCTGATTTTGAAAGGCAACAGAGGCATTGTGAGCAATGATGCCTGGCACGTCTGTACAATATTCTACCTGAGAATCAACAACAATTTTAGAGCCGTGAACTAACTCCTTTAGGCTGGTGTCGGTTTTTCAGAAGGGAAAACAAATGGATTATCTCTTTTTTAAGGTTTCTTATACAACAATGCTACTAATTTGCAATGTGTAAACTCTATGGGATTTTTAAAAGTTTTCTTGTGGTCTAGCTTTGAGGCAGGTGGGCAGACTGGATGGGATCTCCAGTTTCCTCCTGGACCTAGGATCCTAAGAGTTTTTTCTCAGGTCATTTCCTGGAACTCATGATGAGGCTCCAGTAGCCCACCAGCACCACTACCACTGAAACCTACAGGGATCCTCATCAGGGTTCCAGTCTCCTTTGATTTATCAGGCCCGTTCATGCTCTAGTTTTAATATCTCAGCTTTGCCTGTTACACTAGATATTTTAAAGAGCTTCAGAGTTGACATTAGTTATGTCCTAGTGCATCAAAGAAGTTATTCTATCATCTCCAAATTATGATACTGGATGATTGGGTTTAACAGTCTCTAAGAGGGTTTGTTGAGGTCTTCATTTCATTCCCCTGTGATCATGATGGTATTTTTTTTCATTTGCTGAGAAGATTTCTGTATTAGAAGAAATGGCTAATTGTCTAATTTCTATCTTTGGCTCATTTTAACTTCTTTTTCTTGGTTAAATATCCACACTTTACATATTGTGGTTTAAGAATGATAATTATTTATATAAACCATGTTAACAAAATCATAGCATGAGTCGTAGATGAGATTTAATATGTATGGTACTTCATCAGATGAAATTGGCATTAGATGTGGTTTCCATCTTGTAGTCCATCTCTTAAACCTGCTGGGCTGACAATCTTGGGGGAAGCATAGAAAGATAGAAGAGAAAGAATTCTCCATAGACGTGCATGAACATTCATATGATGGAGAAAAAAAGGAGTGCTATAAGCACTTTTCTATACTCCCTACACTTTAATAGGCTGAATTTTCTCACACTCCATTATTTTCTTGTTGGGTGCAGGAGACAATAACTATTCTACAGATAGCTCACAAAAGAGTGGCCAACGACTACAGTTACACAGAATGCTTTTACACAAATTTTTCCACAGCCCATAACTTGAACGAAAAGCTCTTTTTTCCTTTGCTCCACTGTGATGAGAACAGTTTGTTTGACTCATACCAAACCAAATCAAGCATTTCTGTGGGCACAAAGAGGAATGTGGAGCAAAGAAAGATTTTCTTCCTAAAAAAGGAATATGTGCATGGAAAACAAAATTGCTTCAAATTTCACAACATATTTTACCCTTAAACCTTGGAGGCAGAGTCAGGTCAGTCCAATTTCCCTTGCAGATATTTGACTTTAAAAATCACATAATTCAACTTTTAAAAATGGATTTGTGTGAAATGATATATAAAAAAATTCCATGCTATGTAAGTCATGATGAGTTTCAGCTTATGTTTACCCTCTGCCTCTTCATCTTTAAGAGATGCAAATTGTCTTCAGGCAATAGTGGAAATGTCTTGTCCTAGTTCCTCCAAATCAGCCCTTAAGACGTTTACATTAGAAACTTGGAGTGACGCTAAAATAAATGAGTTTCTTCAAAAGGCTGGCTGTCCCCTATCTAGGAAATTAAAAGTCATTGGGGAGAATTTTTTTTAAGAAGCAATAACAGATAAGTACACGGTTCTTGGTTTCTTAGCCCAATCCTATTTGTACATTTTAGAATCTCAAATGACTAATCCAGTTTACTACATGGCGAATTTTAAGGGAGAAAGCAAAACTTTTTCTAAGGATCCAAGTCTCATAGTCTTTCAGTTGTTCCAAGATCTCAGATTTGTGACTGTACTTATTCAAAGAATGTCATGTATTTGCTTTTCTCTTCAAGAATGTAATGTTACAAATGTATTTAAATGCGATGTGATTCGAAGCTACAGTAATTCTTTGCATGCATTTGGGAACTGCAGATGCTGGCATTAGAGTCAGAAGAGAGTCTCAGTTCCCTTACCCTCAAAACAAAGAAAACATTACCTTGCCCACTTTCTCACAAGGCTGCTGTGAAAATAGTTAATAGTGAAAATCAGATAGTAAAATCGTGAAAAATCAGATAACCGACATGTAGATCAAATCCTTGATAGTTGTCTGCAGCCCAGTGCCCTGCTCGACCATGCAACAACACTTGCCAGTGAGGAGGGCAGGTATCACCATTGTTATGCCTATTTTCAAGATAAGGAAACTGACACTTAATAAGAAAGAATGACTTGTCCATCATCACAGAGTATGTATGAGAGCCAAGATGCAAATTCAATGCTTTTCACTCTAACCTTCATGCTCTCCCAATAAGTTGCCATGAAATTCTTTATAAACTGTAAAGTGCCTTACAAATGTGAGGTGTCACATTATCACATCCCTTAAACCTTAGTTTTGACCTTCTGAGGCCAAAGCCAGGAAAAGTAAGGGAAATATTGGAAATTTAAACCACTGGACTTTTTATAGAATAGTTCAGGAGACAGCAAGGAGAAACAGTAGCAATATACCAGATTTAGGGAGCAGACAACTCAGCTGTAAGGCAACAACTGGTCATTAGTTGAGAAAAGAAGTGTTGAGTCAGCAGCCAGAAGAACAAGGCCACAAGAAGGGAAAGTAGCTGAAGAAGTGAGGGGCTGGGAAGAGGGAAACGAAGAGGCCAAGCTGGGGTACAGGCTGCTGCTAGAATCCGACAGACATGGTTTCATCACTGAGTTCCCTTTACATGATGGTTAGAATCCTTAAAGTGATGGAATTCCCGTGGCTATATTTGAACCCAGGTGTGCTACGAGCATCTGCACATACTTCTTCCAGTCTTACTATTGGCCTGCACACTCCTTGTCTCCCAACTGCTAACCCTGGCACCTCTCTACCTGAGGGCCTTTTCTGGTGAGCAGAACCCACTCGGCTAAGCATGGCTGGGCAGGAAGTACATGAGAATTAAAGCCCTCCTTTCATTTGAATGACAGTGGCAGTTGGTGTATAAATACCCCAGCTCTCTCACCCCTCAGAAGTGTAACTCTGAGCACATATTCAACATTGGTCCCCAGAATTCCCTGTGGGGATTAAGGTCCAGTTATTCACTGTGGTAACTTGCTTGATAATGCTCCTTTTGGGGTTGAATTACCTCCCTGCCTCTTTTCCCTGCTCCCCTACATGTTTCCTTCACCTCCCAAATAAACTACTTGCATATGAATCCTTGTTTCAGAGTTGGCTTCTGCAGGAACTAAAATAAGACCCGTCTTGCTGAGGGCAATCGTTGCCACCTTAGGGAATAGCAACAGCCTGTAGAAGTTGGACCAGGGACCAAGGAAGTGAAGAAAAGGACCAGGAAGATAAAAAGAGTTTAGACCCATGAAGTCTCACGATAGATAAGAAATTCCCCAGAAACAGTAGGTGAGTGTGCTCATGGACAGCAGACTGGACACTAAAGACATTTATCACAGAAGGCAGTTGAGCATCCATCATCCAGGCAGTCAGGGGCCACAGGCCAGGCATCGTAAGGGGGAGGAAGAGGCATTAGCCCACTAACAAGAAGGAGCTGAAGCTCCGAGGTGAAGGAGCAGGGTACTCAGGGACTGTTTGTACTCTCCTTCATAGAAGGAGTCTGTTCTCAAGAAGAGGTGGCTTGGGGTCTCCAGAGTATGTTGCTGGCCACAGTGGCTGATGCCAGAAATATTGAGGCAGAGAGAAATTCAGTGCTTCTTTGAGCTAAACATGATCTTGGGCAGGATATAGTCCAACCTCTCACTCTGAAGATGAGGAACTGAAGATCAGAGAGGATGGATGTCTTATGCTGGGGCAATCACCCCAAGTTAAAGAACCAGGGCTAGAATCTGCCACAGTACTTTCCCACCACTCCCTGCTAGAGTGACATGTGGTCAAGTTAGAATTTTGATTCTCAGATATAACAGTTGTTTTTAAAAGAGTACCTAGTCCTCTAGAAATGGAAAATTTAGAATTGTCTCAATTTCCTCCTGAATGCTGACACCCACATAGAAGGGTAGATTACAAGGTCTAAAGTCTATCTATTTTAGAAAGTGTGTATAATAACCCTCTGTCACCTAACGGGAATGCTGCTGTGAGTTTTAATTACTATTCATTAAGGGCACAGATGTGGTCTGGTAAATGAAATGCGCTAAATGAATAGTTTTACCAGGTTATTAAGAACTTACAAACTCTCAGGAATCCAATTATTTTGGTCAATGTTGATGCTATATTAATATTATTATTATTAACAACATTATATTACGTATAATATTGCATATTACGTATGTCACATATAAATAACATTTAATACACAATAATATACATAACATAATATGTGATAATACTTAACAGTATATTATATCCAGTATAATATTAACATAGAGTATTAATAACTTATAATTACCATTAATAAATAATAATGCTGTGTTTTATTGTCTGGTTTCTTTTTAAATTCAAGTAAAAAAACAATATTTAGCATTGGGTAAAAAAGTATCTTCCTGATGAGTTCCAAGGTTGATTTCAAACATGAAGGCTGCACAGAACTATCTTGTTGAACTCCAGAGGTAAATATACAATAGTCTTATCGGTCTCCTTCCTGCTCATGAATGGCATAAAATATTTAAGGAAACATTGTAACTCTGAGGCACTTTGATAAGCTTAGAGTTCCTCTTGTATACTCTTTTAAAATATTTTACAAAGACCAGCTCTATAGCAACAATGATGGTTTTACTAGATCTAGCTTAGAGTGAGTAACTAGGGATGAATATGTACATGCACACATGCACACACACACACAGCCAGATGCAATTCCTTGGAATATTGAACATAACTTTTAATGATACTATATGAGTTTCTCTCTCTAGGAGACTACCTAGCCGTAAATATGATAATCAAGCGTATCTTGGATTCCTGGAAGCAGAAGGTGTTTAAACCTTGAAGATTGAAAGGACTGTGGAGATCATCTAATCCAACGCTCCGTGACTAAGGAGACTCAGGCAAGAAGGAAAGGACTTGCCCAAGGCCAGCCGGCTCATCAGTGGGGAGTCAGATTTTCTGAATCCTAGTTCAGGGCCCATTTCCCTAAGACCAGCAGGATGGCTTCCCTGTCCTGAGGAGAGACAGCACGCACCAGCTCCTTCATGGCCACCCTTCCCTGGTCCACATCACCTATACTAGACTAAACAAAACAAAGTGCCGCTTCCACGAAAGTCCTTTGGGGAAAAGCCCGTGTTTTGAGAAGAGGTGCAAGGTCCTCCATCCTTGTAGATACGACTCCATGGAGATAGTTAGGGTCAAAAGAAACTTTACTGGATGGAATGCTGACACATTTGTGAAATTGTCATGATGAAATGCAAAGCATTTTGTACACTGTCCTTTACCCTTGTCAGGAGCCCCATGAGTAGGATCTGAATGTCAAGTTGCATCTTTTCAACCAAGGGAAAGACGGTGCTGACTCCATGCCCAGGAAGCAGCTCACCAATTCATCTCCTCATTCTCAGATGGTTTTCTACGTGCAGACAGGAAGATCAAAAATCACCGTGAGCTGCTCAGGGCTGTTCAGCAAAATATTGTGATGGGCAGACATCATTCTCTTTCCACAAGGAGTGTCCAACGGTCAGGGTGACAGAGGAGGCAACCCCCAGAATGGCATGGTTTAGGGCCCTAGGAAGACCCCTCCTACACTCCTACATCACAAACCTCTTGGCTAGAATCTAAAAGGACACCATTCACATCTTCTTCAAACTCGTTTTAGATCCTTATTAAGCACAAGTATCCCTGGTAAGAATAACGTTTTTATCAGCCAAGACTACATAAAGTCTTGGAGCATGAGTTTCTTTTGTTTTTGTTTTTGTTTTTGCGGTACGCGGGCCTCTCACTGTAGTGGCCTCTCCCGCTGCGGAGCACAGGCTCCGGACGCGCAGGCTCAGCCGCCATGGCTCACGGGCCCAGCCACTCCGCGGCATGTGGGATCTTCCCAGACCGGGGCACGAACCCGTGTCCCCTGCATCGGCAGGCAGACTCTCAACCACTGCACCACCAGGGAAGCCCAGAGCATGAGTTTTGATAGGGAAGGAAAAAGAGTGCACTACGAGAGGATTCTGGATGCTTCTGGCAGTTAAGGAAAAGGGAATATCATTCAGGGAGGGGAGATGACTGGGGAGATGCAGTGCAGAGGCTGACTAATGAAAGCTGAACTTCTGGAGTCTTTACACCATGGTAGGACCTATTCTCAGTGTTCTCCAAGCTTAATTCATATAATCCTCCATCTTATGGGATAGATACTATTAGAATCATCCCCATTGGAGACAGAGAGACAGAGAGATTAGACAACTCACCCGAAGTTACACAGCTGATAAATAACAGATTTCAAATCCAGGCAGTCTGGCTCTAGAGTCTGAGCCCTGAACTACTATACTAACTGTTTATCTGCATTAAATTTTGATTCATCTTGTTTGTATCACCACTGAAATGGCTCTAATAAGACTCTTCCCTGCCCCCCATCTGCTTGACCTGATGAGTTTGGCACTTAAAGCCCAAAGCTATACTGCCCTGACGATCTCTACAGTACACTATTTGCCCCAGAAAGCTCCTTTGGGAACTTTCATAAGAGAAGCACTGAGGCTCTAGCAGCCTCTCTGCAAATGAATTCCTGGACAAAGAGTTGATAGGAGGTGAGAACTAGGAGGGGTGCTGCGCAGAAACGGAGGGCTACCTATCATAATAGATGCCGGGGAAGGCTGGACAATTTCCACCGATATGTACTCAGTCCCAGAATCATAACAAGGTTTTGGTCTCTGTGGATGAATAAGCACCACCCTGGTTCTGAGGCTGAATGAGGGAAACGAAGTAATGGCCTTAGATCTGAAGCACATTAATAATACAGTCTCTAGGATGGGCAGTGCCACTATCCCAGTTTCCTATTCCATATAAAATTGGAGACTGGGGTCTCTGGGCCATCCAAGGTAGCACTTTTCACAAATATCAAGCATAAATCATTTAAGAGGCAATGTTTAAAAATGGGAAAGACAAAATCCCAAGTGAATTTGCTGCTTACCTATGTGTCCCTGCTCTCTTGCATCTCCATGGGCGTGAGGACTTTGAAACACTCCGACACCTCATTTAAATTCTTTTAGACGCTTGTGTTTTTGTCACTGTTTTGAAGGGGGTCAAATAATAGAATAATGGATTCCAAGTCAAATTACCTACTTAAATTGCCTACTTTAATAAAAAGATGAAAACCAAAATGTTCGTAATTTTAGGAAGAAACGTGATCACTCTATCTGGTATAGGATTGACTTATATAGATCTGTTGGAGCCCCACCAAAGTAGAGAAAAGTCTAGTACAATACAGAGCAGAATTAATTAATTTTCCCATGAATCGTTTATTTTTATAGTGATGATGTTGATTAAGCCTTTTGAATACAACCTCCCACACAAAACTCTTTTCACATCTAGATGAAATATATAAAATTGAGAAACCTTTTACGTTCTCTAACAATCTCAAGTTTGAAATTAGTGATAACCTTCTTTAGCCCCAGTCATAGCGGAGACATCCAGTTAGTTAATAAAATTAGATGTATGTGTGCCTTCACATTTGTCAGTTCATTAAGTTAGATACGCCCGAGAGCTGTGATGACCAGGCCATGTCAAGATTACATGGTGAACCACTTAAACCCAACGCGTTATACAAGTGTTTACACAATTAATTGGTTATTCAGTGTTTAAAATAAGAATGCCAAAGACATATAAAGAATGCCACGCCTGCTGAATTTCCTCGCATAACAGAGGTTTTCCTGCGTGAAATATTATGCCCAAGAAAATCACGTTTCATTAGGACAAACAGGGCAAGAAAATATACATATGAGTGAGGCCAAAACAGTGTGTCAGATTAGATTTACCTAAAGGAACAGAGCAAAATTTCTGATCATCTTACATCCAATGTGATTGAGAAACAGGATCTACCCAAAGCCTGAAATGATGTGATGATAACAGAAATATGGTCATGTCATAAAATTTATCAGATGCGTCCCTTTGCCAAGTAAATAAAAACACAAACATGATGGCAGCACCCAAGAGCGTGGGAAGAGGGGGAAGACAAGACGACAGAGATTTTTTTTAAAAAAGTCCGCAACGTCAAGGGAAAACAAACTGTGGACTGTCGAAGCCAAATCTGATGCAGCTGAGCCCTGGGTTTGGCATCATGGTGGCCGGGTCGCTGTTGAGTGTGAGCCCCACCGCGGGTTGCACTAGACCTTTGAAGAGCAGCCTCACGGCGGGTCACAGAGCGGTCAGCTGTGCATCTCTGCTCTTCCACGTGGCCCACCCCGGCCACTATGGGAAGGAGGGAATGATTTCTTTAAGGAATTGGGCTATTTATAAAATAAATATAAAGTCTAATATCTACTATGCACAGATGATAGTGGAGGAGCGCTCCAGCAGCTGTCTATTTGCTGCACATCAGCCTCCTGTGCGTCTAAATTGCCCCGTACTGAGAAGAAACACAATACAGTTCACCAGAGACTTGGCTGCAAGGTAGAGCCGCTTGTCTGTGGGCAAGTAATGACTTGCGTTTTCAGCTGCTTCTTGGTAAGAGCTTTAGTAATTGGAATCAGTTATTCAAAACATCGCTAAATGTGATTTAAATGGCAAGGATTTAATAACAGAGAAAGAAGCCATTAAAGGGGTTCAAGCAGGGTAGAAGGGAATTCCGTTTTTTAGAGCAGAGGGAGAAAAATAAAGCAATTACTTGATGTAAAGGCCAGAAACAGGACTCCTGCTGTCAGGGAGAAATCAAATCTGTCAGCAATTAGTGGGATCTTAGGAGGTAAAGAACTCTCCAGTGCTGAGCAGTGAATAAGGGGTTAGCAATTATATGAACTGATAAAAGTGTTCTGGTTTCCAAACAGCAGGTTAACAAGCCTTACTTTTTTCATAACTTGATGCAGATGTGATGAGTCACACTTTATGATATTTTTCAGTGGTCTGCCAAGAAAGTTCCCTAATAAGCACACTGGGCGGCCTCTTTCCAATCTCAAACTGTGTTCAGGCTGCCTAGCCCAAAAGGATGTGCAGGAGAGCATTTGGAGAACAAGGTTCTTCTTTAATTAAAAGATGGAGTCATAATTTCCATCAACATGCAATTTTTAAAAAATCAAATGGGAAATCCATGTCCCAGTGTCCACTTTTCCCACGGGGCTGGTAGTACCTGGTGCTTTCTGCATGGAAAGAAAATCGCATGGTATCAAGTAGAAAACCTTTTCATCAAATAAATAAGTTAACTGTATTATTGCTATGCTCCTTATTCTTTGTCCTGTTAGGAATAAAAATGATCTATTTATGTACATACGTGGCCCACACATGACTGCTATCTGAGCTCTTTAAAAATCACTTTGTATTGATGTATGTGGGCTGTGAAACTCAGTACGATATGTGAAGTCAGAAACAAAAATCAATTGTTCCTTCACAAAAACACTTACAGCCTTTCGATTCAAGGAGCTATTCTCTGCGCTGAGTGAACGAACGCTCAGACGTCAATAAAAGATGAGTGTTGAAGGAAGGTCATTTGAAAAGACGCCCCTAACATCCTCTCTGAGTGGCTCTGACGGTGACCTACTTAGGTTTTTTCTGACATGTACTCTGTTTTAAAGACATAAGCAATTATACCTGAGCAACCGTACCACAAAGTGAAATCTGTCATCAGCATATGCTACTGATTTGTCGATTGACAAGAGACAAATAAAAACAAGAATTTTTTTTCTTCCTTTTTTTCCTATGAAATTCAGTGATAATATATTTGGGCATTGAGGACTTTCCTTCTTCCAATTTAAGCACTGTATAAGCAAATCGTTAAATAATTTAAAAATATCCAATCAACGGATCTCAAGAGATTTTCCATTTTGAGCAAAACTCCTCTGACCAGAAAAATCTTACCCCTCCTTTCTGGTGAATCATTGTCGTGGGCTTCCCAGGCTCCCACGGCCACAATAACTAAGTGCCCTTAAAGGCTAATGATCATGAAATGTCTGTGAAACCCACAGTGCTTGGGAAATGTAGGCTCACCAGAGCGTAGTTTTAAGAGCCGCTTTTAATCCAGCTCTAAGGTCAATATAATTTTTGTATTTTTCTCTTTTGCAACAGAACTTTCAGTTTTATGTTATTATTCTATATAATATATATATTAATATAGGTTATTGCTCAGTTTTCTTAAATATTACATTTGTTTATGCAAATTTACAAATTGCATCTAGCAGGCTTGTTGGGTAGGGTTGAGAGAAGTATGAAATTGGAAGCAAGGGGACATCGGCCAGAGCCGCTACAGTTCTATGCAGAGCACAAGAGCTATGCTCTTAACATTGCTGTCAAATATCATACAGGCTCACAAAGACCCCATACCCCCAATACACTGAGATTCATAAAAAAAACTACTTCCTGAGCACCTAAATGTGCCAGACACTGTGCTAAGTGTATTCATCTGTCTTTATATTTCAACTGCTAATAAGGTATAAAGATTTTTTTTTAAGACAAACAAGAAATGCTCCCATTACTGACTTGCTGTTTCATATACATATATAAATTTTTTTTAATTTATAGGACTGGAAATTTTCAACATCCTTGGTTTATTCCTGATTTTTTAATTTTGGGAATTTTTATTGTATATAACATTGTATTAATTTTAGGTGTCAACATAATGATTTGATATATGTATATATTGTGAGATGATTACCACAGTAAGTTTAGTTAACATCCATCGCCACAACATAGATGGAATTTTTTTTCTTGTGATGAGAACTTTTAAGATCTACTACTCCTGATTTTTTTTTATCATCTCCCATTATCAAACTACAAGAGTCACTTAACTCCAGAAGACACTGAAAGTAACTGAATTAAGAAAGTGGTAAAGATGAAAAACACCAGATTAAAAAAAAATCCAAGTAAGGAAAATATTCTTGTGGCAGAGTTTGCCTTGTACAACTGGAGTTTTTCTGTGATGATTGCACTGAAATGCTTGTCAGCCCGTCGAGCCCTTCCTTTGGGGACAGGTTGATTGGGCGCTGGGCTCTGGTCTTGTCACAGTGAGGATGGAATCACATTTAGCTGGGTTTTAACAAGCGGATTTCTGGATTTTCACATGACCTTACCCAGCTCTGCCAGGGATGGGCTGTGCTTTCTTCAACAGCAAGGTCCGTGGTTTCCTCATCTGGAAGCAGTAATAATGACATTTATCAGAATATCCTTGGAGTTTTCTACATTCCCTGGAAATTAGAAAATGATCATATAACCTTGCCTAAGAAAAAAATTGGAGTCAGTGACCTCTTTACAATAGGGAAAATAAATATGGTGTTCTTTACCGGGTGTAGGGTTATCCAGTAATACCTTGTAGGCTTTACTTAGCTAAGGTTTAGTATTAACTCTGCTTTCTCATTCACAGCACCTTCGGAGGGACAGAAGCAGTCGAGCGTCTGGCTTGTCCCAGTAGAAGGTAGTTGTGGGACACAAAGAATTTTTTTTTTTAATTTTAGAATTTTATTTATTTTTTTATACAGCAGGGTTTTTTTCTTATTTTAAAAATTTATTTATTTTATTTATTTATTTTTGGCTATGTTGGGTCTTTGTTGCTGTGTGCGGGCTTTCTCTAGTTGCAGCGAGCGGGGGCTATTCTTCGTTGCAATGCGCGGGCTTCTCATTGCAGTGGCTTCTCTTGTTGTGGAGCACGTGCTCTAGGTGCGCAGGCTTCAGTTGTTGCAGCATGTGGGCTCAGTAGTTGTGGCTCACGGGCTCTAGAGCGCATGCTCAGTAGTTGTGGCGCACGGGCTTAGTTGCTCCGCGGCATGTGGGATCTTCCCAGACCAGGGCTCGAACCCGTGTCCCCTGCGTTGGCAGGCAGATTCTTAACCACTGTGCCACGAGGGAAGCCCTTTACAGCAGGTTCTTATTAGTTATCCACTTTATACATACTAGTGTGTATATGTCAATCCCAATCTCCCAATTCATCACACCACCACCACCCACCTCGCCACTTCCCCCCTTGGTGTCCATACGTTTGTTCTCAACATCTGGGGACACAAAGATTTTTAAAAACATCTTACATGACATCACTGAGAAAGCTAAAGGTGTTTAAGTGATGTGTACGAGGGACTTGATGTTGTTTGGAGCAGTGTGTAGAAAGCCCAAGTAAATATTCTACATGATTCACCAAGTTAAGTTCACAATTGTTGTGATAACATCTTAACTCAGAGAGTCATGAAAGAATCTTCTTTAAGCCAGAAATAAATACATCCCGAGGAAGGTTTAGAATCTAGACCCTTTGAAAGCTGCCTGGGAGCAGAGCATTGGCCTAAACTGCTTCACTGTATTCTGACCTGAGGATGCAGCTTACAGAACGTGAGGCCGGAAGGGCAGTGGCCACCATGTAGGTGCTGATGACACCGTGCAGCTAAGAGCCTCAGCCAGGATGGAGAGCACCCTTCCCTCCTGGATCAGACATCAGAGCTGTCTCAGTGATCACGCCTTGTAGGGTGGCTGCCATGAAACTCTGGACAGCCCTGATGGGAGACTGGATGAGTGTTGTCAACTCTTCCCTTCCGCTGGACTAGGTACCGCTTGTAGGAGAAGTCCTGTCTTCACAAATCTGCCACTGGTGAGTGTCAAGTGGGACCCTGCCAAGTTATAAATGAGCGTGTCCTCTGGGAGGCAGTGTGTGAATTCTGATACATCTGTCCTACAATTCTTACGAAAGTAACTCCTAGCCGTTTGCTGGCATGGCAGCCTTACTTAGCAGTAGGAGGGAAAACTTGGTGAACTGCAATTTGGGGGAGGACTGGGGTAGGGAGTCTTTCGGGCTTTGGTATAAAATGACTTGCTAATCACCTCCACCGGGTTAGTGGAGGAGGGGTTCTCTTTGCCTTCCACACTCTTCATATCCTGCCTTGGGCATGTAGCAATTAGGACATTCCTTCTGTTAAGGGATATGATTGAACTCTGTCTTTTAATTTTGTGATTTTGATCTCCTTGAATTACTGATTAATCAGCCTTCCAAACAGGCACTCACCCACCTGCCTGGAGCCAAGTAGTAAAGAACCCTGGTGTTGTCAGGCTGGGTGCCACCAGTCCTGTTTTTCCGATTGGGACTGTGCCTGGGAAAGCAAAGCGGGACACCTGGGCCACCTCCTTGCCAAATGAACAACTCATTATCTTCTCAGTAGCTTTGTTGCATCAAGGACTTTGCTTCCTCAGTGTGATCTCAACCTTCACTGGCGTGGGTGGACCAGAAGCCTCTTATGGTCAATTGAAGGTGACCACCCTTTTGTGAGGGGCACTCATCTCCATACTGTCAAAGTCTCAATGACAACCCAGAGACCATTATTTAAAAGTCATCTGGACCATAAACTTTCCCCATTTTAAGAAAAACAGGCTCTCCTCAGCATAGGAACTTGTTTCATAATATTATTCACTGGTCTTATAAAAAAAATGTCTTTCTGTGCAACAAATCTTAACTACAATGTTGGATGGCCAAGTGTCATTTTGCTGTTTTTGCTTATTTTCACCTAGAACAAATGTTGATATATATATGTGCAAATGGCAAGAACTGTGAGATTAAACAGAGAGAGAATTAAATGTCATTGGTTTCAGCTATTCTTTTAACAAGAAACTCAGAATCTTAGCTTGTCTTTTTTTTCCTTCAGGTGGAATTCCTCCTAGTGTAGTCCTTATTGTGTGAATAGTAACATATTCACACACGGCCTAGTGACCCTCCGATATCTAAGAAGTGACTATCAGAAGAACGAATCATCAAAGCCACTTTTTTTTCTGTAATCAGTGGTGGAACCACTGAAAGATAAATGAGGAAACTTTGATGCAAAACATTGCTCATTAGATATTATCATAAAATCTTGTTGATATAATAGCCAGTGGTAGTCAAGTGCCCGTAGCCCCCCAGCACACACAGAGTTTCCCCATCGCGAACATCTTGCGTTAGTGTGATACATTTATTATAACTAAGGAGCCAATATTGATTTATTATTAACTAAAGTCCGCAGTCTTCATAAGGGCTCACTCTTGGTGTTGGGCATTCTATGGGTTTGGACAAATGTATAAAGTCACGTATCCACCATAATATCATACAGACTCATTTCACTGCCCTAAAAAAAAAAATAGGGCTAAAGACTATGGAAGCTAATCTGCTCGCTGTCTCTAACTAGTTCTGTGATTCAGGAAGAGATAGGACGTTTGAAAAATGGGCTCTCAGGGTTTCATACATTATGTTGCAATTTTACCCATCGTTGGGGTTTTCTTCTAGAATAGGGATATTCTGCAATTTCATATAATTCTCGTATCCAGAATATGTCACCCTTTCAACACTCCCCACTTTTCCTCTCTCCCTCTGTAGAATCCTGCATCATACAAACCTGAGGAGGTAAAAATGTATATTGCTCATATATTTATGATAAAGGAGCCAACAAAACAAACTCCAACAAAATAAACCTCACATGCTGGAAGTTGGATATGGTTCGTTAATAGCCTTGAAAAAGTGTGTTCAGAAACAGATAGTCTTGTATTAGAAGAAGTAAAAACAGAATGTTTCTTACCTTTCATTCACAAGTTTCTGGAACCTTTCTGTTTAGTCAGCAAGTTTTTAAAAGGGCATTTTCAAAAGGGGGAAATGCAAATTAAGGCATCGGTTATTACAAAGAAAATAAAGGAACTGTCAGAGAAAAATCTCATGGAAAGCCAGTGGCACCGTGGACTAGACATCAGTCTAGCCTCACTATAATGCCACCCGAGTCACTATGATAATGTCACTTTAACGTGGATCTGGGTCACGGGTCCTTGTAATTGTTGAAACTTTTATAAGGAGAGAGTTCTAAACAGTTTTAAATGGGAACAAAGACAATTCTGCCTTATCTGAATTCCATCCTTTGGATTGTAATAAGTACAAAATACCAGAGTAATTGTAATTTGGAGAATCTGTGAAGTGTAAAGGCTGGGTGGTCACTGGGTGGAGTGTAAAGGTGGGGGCTACCCTAGTGGTGTGGTTTTCTGTTCTCCCATACGGGCAGAAAAATTCAAAGTTAACTATATTCTTCCAACCTTATGACAATGCAATGTCTTTTATTGTGAAAATTCATCATTGACTTACAAGTAATTCAAAATTATCTTGTTTTTTTTTTTTCTTCCCCCCATTTATGATAAGAAATCTCTGCTGGCCTATCTATCCTCTTACCTTATTTCAAATACTTTTGATCTCGGGTACATATTTGCAAAGGAGCTGAACGAAGTTAGGGATGTGGTTTGTAGCCATGAAATGGAGCAATACTAGTTGTTCCTTTTTACAGTTCAGCCTCTGCAGTTTTTATTGCCTTTGCCTTATTAGGACCATGTTCCAACTAGTTGACCCAATGATACCATAACTGCATTTAGAGACTTTGGGTCCATGTTACTTTTGCTATGGCGCAATGATGAGTAAAATAGAGATTAGGAGACCCAGGTTCTAGCGCAAGTTCGATTACCATCCCATTCACATGCAGTGATCAATGCTCCACGCTACAGTTTCCTATTGCAGAACAAGGATGATAATACCTGCAATATCTACTTTACAGGTTTGCCATGATGAACAGTCTTTGCAACATTAGGCATTATTAACATAAATAAATTAGGAGATGATGTTTTTCACATCACTAACAATTTAGTCAACATAATGACAATCTCATGTCTAATAAGAGATGTTTTACTTAACAAAGGCCTGGAATATAGTCTTCCCCTTCCTATGTGATATTAATGAAAAGTACCTAGTGTTTTTGCATTCACAGAGCTTCCCCGAAGTGACATAAGCTTACTCAATGGCCGCCTGTCCCTGATTTTTTTCCCTAGGCGATACCAAATTTGAGCGATTGTTACCCACAATGTGTTTGGGGGGTCTGTTGCCCCCGCACATTTGGCCCGTCTCCATCCTTGAACACCATGCTGAAGTGGTGGTCTTTGTGCCGTTCTCATTGTTATTCTTGTGCCACTTGAATACTTGAGCAAGGGAAGCAAGGTCCCGGCGTCAAGTCAGTTTCAGCTCTTGAGATCTGAAAGGCAGCCACTTGGAGTTCATTACACATTTCGACTCAACACTCCTGCCTTAACATTGTATTGCACAAGAATTCTAAATTCATTTTGGCTGCGTTACAAGGCCCGTTTTCTGCCTGGATGCCTAGGTCTCTCTTTCTTTCTATTGTCTCTGGTTGGTGTCCAGGAATAAAGGATACTTACCATTTAAAAAGGCAGAATTGTTTGTAATGAAAATACTTCCCGCTAACTGGCACTCTCTGAGAACTTTAAAGACTCAAGTGAGGACAGTCACTTCCTTTGGAAGCATATTTATTTTTATGCATCTTTTCTGGAAAGAAGTTCTCTCTTTGGGTATCTTGCTCATCATAATTTATGTTTTCCCATCCATGAGAACTTTACGAAAAGGAGAATTTCTGAATGCAAAAACTCCCTTTATTGACTAGGAGTTTTCATGTTCATATATACACTGGTCAAAATCTCTCTTATCTACGAAAACAGGAACGTTTTTCTCAAGCTTCTTGAGACCTGCTGGGTGTTCACACTGGAGCGTGAGTGAAACGATGCTAAAATAGAAATGTTTAAAAATACGTCTTGGCATTTTTTTATTGATAAAGATAATCAACTAGGAATTAATTCTTTTCTATTCCATTTATTGGGCACAGTAGGGTTTAATAAACCTCGAACGGCTTCACTTTTCTGTTTCAAGAGCAGTGTATCTAGAGAGTATTCTCTGTAGCAGTGCGAGATTTGGAGACATATGTCTGTCAGCCTCACAAAAAGAAAAGCCATTTAACGGCTTCTTTTGAGAGGCTAAACCGCAGCGGTGGTTTAGGGAGGTGGCAGGGACCAGGCTGGCCTGCATTTTTTAATGTTCCTGCGTGTGTGTGTATGCGTGTGTGCGTGCTTGCGCGCGTGTGTGTGAGCATGTTGTTTTCCACAGGGAGAAACTAATCTCTTGGCTTAGATCCACCTTAGTATTAGACTCAGTGCTTTCTCTCCCTCCTTTACTTTAAATCATTATTAAGTTTATTACTTCTTTTTTCTTTTGCTGGAGAAGATTAATGGCTTTCCCTGGGCAGAGGGAACTCTGCAGAGCCCAGTGGCTCTATAAATAGCACCTGCGGCTAATTCTCCAGTGCCCGGTATCTCCCCAACACATCTTGGTCTTTAAACAATTTGTTCAGAAGAGGAAAGCTAAGGGTCACTGTGCACTTTGGTGTGACTCAAAATGCGTTTTATGGGTAGTGGGGTTTTCTCCAGGAAGTTTGGCCTAGCGGGTCCTTTAGAGAAACTGGACGTCCCAGCACGTCCCTGGGGAGGCATGCCTCACTAATCAAGCTTGTAAGGCTATCACAGAACCTGTTGGACCCGTGGGTGTGGCACCATGCTAATAGCTTTTACCATTAACTTTCCCCCTCTCCTTTTTCTTGTTTCTTTTTTCTTGGTAGGTTTCAGGCTCAGCTGAACTGTTCCAATAGCCTGGGGGAGATGTGACTTCATGGAGTTATAAAACACAAAGAGGGGAAATGCTAGGAAAATTGCAATGCTAAGGTTCAGTAACTCCTGGTTTCAGAAAATGGAATGCTTCTGGACAACAGAGATTACAGGAAGGACAGGTGGTGTCGTTTTAAAACCATCTTCATCTTTAGAGGTGGTACTAGGAACAAGAGAGAGCTGCACCTCTAGGGCACAGAGCAGGTGTTCAATAAATCTTTGTTGACTGAACGGATGAATGAAAGGTGTTATATTTCTTATTATCAGAAACCTGCTCATCGGATGAACTGAAGTCAGTGCAGTTGCAAGTGAAGTCCTGTGACTTAAAAAGGCCATGCCACCTATTACGGGAAAGGGAAGGGGGAATAAGGCTCCCCTTCCCTGCTGTTCAGTTATTTCTCCTCCTGTGTAGACCAGATCACCAGTAAAAAAGGTTGTGTTGAGCATCTGATATTTTGCTAGATACCTGATGAACCCACTGAGCTATATGCTTTGTAGGTTAAATGCAGAGTTCTCTTATAAATATCTTCCTTTGCTACTTGATATTTACATGGGACCTTGAGAGCAGTGAATTCTTTCCATTTGCATATCTAGTGAGACTAAGGAAAGATCCAGGGATGCTTCTCAGACTTTGAACTCAGAATGCTAGGAAGCTTTAACTCTTTATATGCCCACCTACTACACTGATTCAAATTTGAAGTGTCCATTCTCTCAGAAAAGGACTCCCAGAATTTCATTTACTCTTGTCGTCTGTGCAATCAAACCATTTCTCTGCCTGTTTATTTCATCAGTATTATCATATAATTACATAATAGCTTCTTACAGCTGAGAGTTACCTCAGAGATCATTTAGAATAATCATTGCCTTTTGTAGGTGAAGAAACTGAGGCCCAGGGGATGAAGTACCTTGCCCAAGGTCACTCAGCTTGTCAACAGCAGAGTTCAATGAGAACTTGGGCTTCCTGTCTGCCTGTGTAATATTGCTCCCTTTATACCATGTTGCCTTAATTCACATCAGTGTCATTTCTCAGTTTCCACTATGGCAAAGTGCATTCCTTAAACCAATGATTTTTAAACCTTTTAAAAAGGGATCCTCTAATGTACTTCATCATATGTACACAGGTAAGAAACAACTGCTACGCAGTTGGGCAGCGGTGGGCATAGAAGAACTTGAAACCCACCATATTAAAAACCCCCTCATCTTCTGCCCCCACCCTGGGCAGTCTCTAAGGCAAATCCAAGAAACCCAGCACATCAGGAAATCAGTCTCAAATAGCCTTACTTGTGCGCAAGGAAAACCACCTTACATCTATCTGCATAGAGGAGGAGATTTCAGTCCAATGGGTTTTCATAGGCTTGGCTTCATCCACCTTAAAAATCTCCGGTCAAGGACTCACAGAACAGTATTATCTCCAGCTAGGACAAAGCTGGGCCCATCTTGGCCAAGCTTTAGTAAATTTTGCTAAATGAATAAATGAACGAAAGGTCACAACTCAGTCCTTGGCAACACTTCTCGCTGCTCTTTGTCAATTACTCTCAGCCTCTCCTACGCTGCCAAAAGGCATCACATACGCCTTTGCAAACACTCTTCCCTTGTTGTATTTGGTTCCATTTTTACCTGTTTCTCTTTCTGGGCTGTGAGGTCTTCCAGAGTAGAACTCTGAACTCACAGTACTCAGAATACCCTGGGCATACATTAAGCTTCATTAAGATCTTATTGTTAAATTAAAAATGATTGGAAGTGCCTCAAACCTTTAGTGCTAAGGTAGGGTTTCTCAGCCTTGGCATTATTCACATTTGGGGCTGGGGGAGTCTTTGCTGTGGGGGACCGTCCTGTGCATTGTGTATGTTTAACAGCATCCTTAGCCTCTACCTACTAGATGCCAGTCGTAGAGGCTAAGGATACTAGATGCCTCCCCCCAAGTTGTGACAACTAAAAATGTCTCCAGACATTGCCAAATGACCCCTGGTGGACAAAATTACCCCTCACTGATAACCACAGAGCTAAAGGAATTCTTGTTTTCTCTCCTTTCAGTTTCTCTTTTGGGTGGATTCAGCCTGAAACGGGGCTATTCTAAAAGGTGAAATGTTTTGATAAGTAAAAATAGGCAAATGTACTGCTCAGATCTAGGAATTTAATAATAAATACTGTCATTTATTAATTCATTTTACCCTTTACATGTTTTATTTTGAGGACTTTTTAGTGGAGAACATAATGTTTGCTAGTTTGGGAAGATAATGTTCATTTCATCAAGGAACACAATACCATTGTTTTCTTGAGCCATTGATCTGAGTTTGGCTAAATGCCACAGTTCCAAGACAGAGAACAAAAAGGGCAGCTTCATATATTCTGCCATCATCAACAAGTTGGACTTGCAAATCAGCTGTCTTTTCCATGTTCTCTGCCCTTGGATGGTTTAGTGGAATGCCCTTATAATTTTAAACAGCCCAAGTCCCAAGAGTCCCAGCCTATGAGATTTTATGACCCCTGTCTACCCCATCCTAGGTGTCACATGATACCTTTTTTTTTTATCATAATGTCTTCTTTTGTTTGAGAGAAACAATGCCATTGAGTGTTTGCTCTCACTAATAGAACTGGGCCTCTCCACTTCAAATGTAATGGAGAGTTTAAAGAAATGTCTAAGGAAATTTTCCCATATCTCCCTCCCAGAAACACATAAAAAAGATGAGAAATACAAAACATAGTTCTCTAGAACTGGCCTCCTCAACTTCTCATCTTTCTCATCCTCCACCTTAAAGCATCTTCTTCACATTGATCTTCTAATACCTAGGTCTTAACAAATGTAGCCTGGGTGTCCGCAACTCCTACAAGCGTCTGAGAGCATTTTAAAATTAATATCCAAATACAATGACTTGATACACCCCTAATACTTCAGGCTCTTGGAAGTCAAGCATTCCTATCCCAGTATTTCCAGAGCTCCATTCATTCATTATAAATGTATTTATCATTTCTCCATTGTATATTCTTGCCACCTTTGTCAAAGATAAGGTGACTATATGTGTGTGAGTTTACCTCTGGGCTTTCTATCCTGTTCCATTGATCTATATTTCTGTTTTTGTGCCAGTACCATACTGTCTTGATTACTGTAGCTTTGTAGTATGGTCTGAAATCAGAGAGCCTGATTCCTCCAGCTCTGTTTTTCTTTCTTAAGATTGCTTTGGCTATTCGGGGTCTTTTGTGTTTCCATATAAATTGTACAATTTCTTGTTCTAGTTCTGTGAAAAGTGCCATTGGTAATTTAATAGGGATTGCATTGAACTTGTAGATTGCTTTGGGTAGTATAGTCATTTTCACAATGTTGATTCTTCCAATCCAGGAGCATGGTGTATTTCTCCATCTGTTTATGTTATCTTTGATTTCTTTCATCAGTGTTTTATAGTTTTCTGAGTACAGGTCTTTTGCCTCCAAGCGGTACTGATGAACCTAGTGGCAGGGCAGGAATAAAGACGCAGATGTAGAGAACAGACTGGAGGACACGGCGGGGAAGGCGAAGCTAGGATGAAGTGAGAGAGTAGCATTGACATATATACACTACCAAATGTAAAATGGATGGCTAGTGGGAAGCTGCTGCATAGCGCAGGGAGATCAACTCGATGTTTTGTGATGACATAGAGGGATGAGATAGGGATGGTGGGAGGGAGGCTCAAGAGGGATGGGACATGGGGATATATATATACATATAGTTGATTCACTGTGTTGTACAGCAGAAACTAACACAACATTGTAAAGCATTTATACTCCAATAAAGATGTGAAAAAAGAAAAGAATATATTTATTGCATATACTATGTAATGTACACTCTACTAAATTTCCATTCCAGATTCCAGCTCCCATTGACTTCCCATCTTGCCTCCTGTTGCCATCCTCTCTCCATCTACTTTATCTCCTATGTGGTCACTGTCTCCTTAAGTTTATTCACCAAAGTACCACAAACTCAAGGTTGATGTGTGACACAGATGTTCACAGAAGGCTGATAATATTAGAGAAGCTGACAATCTCATGCACAACAAGAAACTGCTTAAAGTTAAAAGTAGTCATTGCTTTTCCTTAAAAGACCCTTTGCCAACCTTGTCACTAGGAATGTCTCACTGACCATCTTCCTCCTCAGCATCTGCTTAACAGGCTGGCATGTTGCCCAAGCTTGCTCCCACTCTTCCCAGATCAGAGAAATCGCCCCCCAAGCTTCCTTCCCATCTACTGCTGAGAAACATATCCTAGCCATGGTGGTGGTTGTTTACAACTTTGTTATCTGATATCATTTGGGTCTTTTGTATCAACCATCTCCTTTCAGACTTTTCATCATTCAAGAAAACCTATCAAGGTATTTTCTTACGCAAAAGATTCTACACCCTTAGCAAGGCAAAACATGAGCAAAAGCTTTGCAATTTGATTTTTTCCTATAATTTGCTCCAGTTTGTATTCTTAGGCAGAATTTTTGGCCAGTACATCAACTTTTGTGACAGAATGGAGGCAGTCAGAAATTTATTTTTCCCTTATTCAGAGCATAGGTCCTGGGGTAATTTTTTTTTTAATTCCCATAAGTTTTTTAAAAATCCCATTACATTATTACCCAAGTGTGTTCATTTCTCCATTAGGTCTGCCCCCAAACACAAACAAGCTACTAATTCTTATTAGTACCAATTATGAAAAGGGAATGGATGGAGCTGTACCTCAGGCCCACTGGGTTTTTCCTTTGGAATAACTTTAGCATACATTTTCATGAAAGGGTTGTTATAATGAATGGGTCAAAATGAGATTTGTTGATTTATCCATTTTATTTCTATCCAAGGACCATGGGAAAATATGGATTAGCTCACACTTGGAAATGTAGGTTCTATCAGAAAAAAATAGCTCAAGCTATTGTATTGAACATTTGGGCTGTCTTCCATCAAATTCAAACTATAAAAAAGAAAGAGCATGTTTTCCTCCAAGAAAATTCTGACCTCCCTGCCAGGGTTTATAGTGAACGATGCAGGCTGATTCCTTTTTGGTGTGTAAAGGGGAAGAATGTCAGAGGAGGGGAGCTATGTCAGAGTGTTTTAGACCTAACATTTAGATGAGTGTGCTTTTTAGTGCAAAGAGCTCAGAGGAAAGTCCACTGTGGTAGGTGCATAGGTAAGTGTGTAAGGATATTTACACTTCCGTTAATGTCTGAAATGAATATATGAATGAGACTAACAATGAAACAAACCTTTCTAGTTGGCAACAGTATATCTTGACTAACACAAATAAATAGAACACAAATGATAAGGAGAGATGCCTGTTAAAAATTTGGACACAAACAGTGGTCTAATGCTTCTTTTAATGATGTCAACTCTGCTACCGATTCTTTTCATAGATAGACAGCATTTATTGAGCACGTACTGTGTACCTGATACTCCCTAAGCCTAATCCTCAGCACTACTTTTCATAGCAGTCCTGTGAAACAGTCATCCTTATCCCCATTTTACAGATGAGGAAATTGAGGCTCAGCAAAGAGAAGTAACATGTCCTCAGTCATAAGGTGAGGGGCAAAACCAGATTTCAAACCCAGCTGTCTGACTCCAAAGCTGTGCTCTTTGCTATTTCATATGGCCTCTTTTGAAATGAATTCAAGTATTTCCAATTTTGTTCTGTTTTGATTTTCATACCTTATTTTGAAAATCATACTGTATTCTTTACTATGTTAAGTTATACAGTGGTCTTTAGCCTAAGCTTCTGATTTGATCCAGTGACTATGTTATTAAATATAGTGATTCTTGCCTTATTCCATTGCAGGTAAAAGCAGAAATGAGGACTTCTACGGAAGTCATGTGCTCCGCAGTGTTGTCAAAGTGGTTCTATCCTTAAATGTCCAGTTACGTTTAGAACACTCACTTATTTGGTCAAATAGCTCTTTGTTCTTAATATAATTTTAAAATTGCCACTTGTAAATCCCAGTATAATTCTTTGCACATGCTAAGTGTTCAGTGAAGTTTTGTTGACGTAAGTAAACATTGCATATTTTGGGAGAATAAAATATGGCCCAAGAGTACTTAAGACCTGTGAAGTTTGAAAATAATTTTAGTTCCAAAAATAGCCAAATTTTTATAACTTTGGTAAAAAAATAAACAAACAGTGTGTTAAAATGAGTTTCGAAGTATTTCCACATGTTTTTCTTGTCTTTTTCAGATCATCTTATGTTTTTCTTGTTGTTTTCAGATAGACATACATAATTTGCTTAGAAAGTACGTGGCTCTCCCCTCCAATGTATCAGTATAGGGGTGATAATAATACTACGATTGCTGATAAGGAGTCTGCCACGTGCCAGTACTTGTGCTCGGTGCTTTATGGATTTTTAGATTTGAACCCACTATGGTGGGTATTTTCTCCATTTGCTGATGATGTTAATCACCTTCCTGGAGATCCACCACTGAAGTGAAAGAACTGCAGTTCAAGCCTGTATTGGTTTATTTCCAAAGCCTCCTCGATTCACTTTTCTATGAAAATGATAAGCTCCATTCTCTCTGCAAATTTATTCTACAGAATTTGCTCACATCACTCTTAAGTACCACAGGGTGAGATATTAAGCCATGTGCATTTTATTCCCTACCAGTGACAGAGGGATGGTAATAAATGAAATGGCTTCAGCCTTGCTTTGTATCAAGTGGCTTCCCTTTCAAAAGGTCACCCTGTCACCCGCACAAACTCAATATAGGGATTAATTTTTTAAACTAAATGAGCACATATATAACATTTCTACTGGGATTATTGCATAATATGGGACTCAAGCTCCCTGGGCTGGATGCCTGCGGACCTCCTGGTTCTAGCTCTACAACTGGGTGACCTTTGGCAAGTCACTTAGCCTCTCTGGGCTCAGGATCCTTTACCTGCTTTCTCAGTGGCTTGCCATCTCTAGTATACAATGGGCTTCTCAATAACATTAACATCTTCCAAAAATGATAGGACAAAGTTTTACATAGTGTAGTAGGTCTTCCAGAGGATATATCCATGTCCTCGTTCCTGACTGGAACCTGTGAATATTATCCTTTATGGCAAATGAGTGAATATTCCTTGTGTGGGAAAAATATGAAGTTAAGGATCTTGAGAGGAGGAATGTGTCCTAGATTATCTGGGTGGGCCTTAAATACAATCAAATGTATCCATGTAAGAGAGAGGCAGAGGGAGTTTTGAGACAGAAGAAGAGACCGTTGATCATGGAGGCAGAGATTGGAGTGATGAGGCCACAAGCCAAGGAATGCCTAGAGCCACCAGAAGCTAGAAGAGCCAAGGAGCAGATTTTCCTCTAGAACTCTCAGAGGGACCATGGCCCAGCCAACACCTTGATTTCCGACTTCTGGCCTCCAGCACTGTAAGAGAATATATTCCTCTGATTTTAAGCCACCCAGTTTCTAATAATTTGTTCCAATAGCCACAGGAAACTAATATACCTGGTTATGCCACAAAATACATCTTCTGCTGCATTTTCCTGTAATATTCGTAGGGAAACTTTTACAGAGGAACCAAGCACAAGACTTGAGGGTTAATTAAGCATTCTCAACAAAACATCCATCCATCCTGATGAAGCAGTCAGAGACTATGATGTGAAATGTATTTAAACCCCACTCTTAGGAGAGCTCTGGGGCCCTCACCTGGATTGTCTATGCTGAGACTAGGTTTATGTCTTGGGGGAACCTAGTCCTTGGCTGGAGAGTATAGAGGAAGGAAGAGGGAAAACAGTGTCCCCGGCACCCCTTGTAAGAACTGAAAAGGTCTGTCCTGATGGCCAGATCTGAGTCAGAAATGAAAGCCAATTGCGAAGTGAAAGCTGTATAAGTGGGGGACACGAGGTGGAAAGATTCAGGCTCAGCACGAATTCCTGAGGCATTGGCCCATGATCATGAGGATTGAGGGCTTCAGGTAAAAAGTGGAGGCTGTTCATGGCTAAGAAGGGTGTGATTTTTATAGAAAGTATCTTAAAAGTCTTATAATCCAACTCCTTAAATGTTCACTTGAATCTCCTCAACTCACAGCCGTATCATCACCCAACCTCTAAAAACCTCTCACATTGTTCATTCATTCACTCAGCCATTCAATATTTGAGTGCCTTCCACACGTCAGACCAAAATCATGGAAAAGACTAGGAGTTGACAGTCTTTTGTAATGAGATGTAGTAAGAGGAGGTGAACATTACAGTGGAGAAGGACACAATGCACTGGGGCATCGAGGCTGGAATAATGGCCTCTGCCCAGAGGACTCAGGGCTGGCATCTTGAGAGGTGATGTTTGAGCTGAGTCTTAGATGTGAGTAATGCGTGCCCCTGAGGCAGCTCATTTCCTCTTTGAAAAGTCCTTCCTTACATTGAACCAAAATATGTGTTTCATTAATTTTTACCTAAACTCTGAGTGGTCATTATAACCCAAGCCAATGACTCTTGAGGACTTTGATCTCAATGGATGGAAGGACACCAGGAATGTTTGAAGCTTGTTTTCAGTAAGTCTCTGCACTGTGAAGGGCCCTTTGAAAGGGAAGCACAAAATATTCTCATTTCTTGGACTATAAATTCTTGAATAAGAATTTTTAGGGACTGCCAGAGGAAACTATTGATAGTTAATATTACAGCAAGAATGAATTCTTCGGCAAATGGCCCACCTTCCTGCTCCACGTTTCTGGGTAGATCTCTCCTGTATGCAGTAGGAAGGTGGGGAAATCATGCAAACAGTGAGGTGTGAGAAGAGTGAAAATCCAACTGCTGGAGCCAGAAGCCTGGCAGACAGCAAGGACCCCCTCGCCCATGTCATCTGTCATCACTTCCTATTGATTCTAGCCTTCTCTGGGTTCCATCCATTCCTCCCTTCCCCTCTGCGCCCAACATCTCTCCCCTGAATGACAGACCACCTTCTGCCTGGTCCCCAAACCTCCATTCACGCCTTTCTCCAGCCATTCTCCATTCAATAGCCAGCCATGCTCAAAAATGCAAATCGGATCATGTCATCCCAGCCTGAAGCCGGTCGGTGCCTTCCCATTACATGGGGAATCAATTCCAAACCCTTTCATGTGGTTTATAAGGCCTGTAGATGGCAGACCCATGGACCCAATCGTTCACTTTCAAGCCACTCTCATCTTTGCTCTCTGCAAGGCCACACACTTGACTTTCCTTGAAAACACTAGGCTCTACCTCATGCCCAGGTCTTTGCATAGACTTTTCCCCTAGCTTGGAACACCCTCATCCTTTATCTCCCTACATCTGCCACTGCTCCTACCTCTGAACAGCTCTCTCTCCATCTCTCCATCTCTCCATCTCTCTCTCTCTCTCTCTCTCTCTCTCTCTCTCTCTCACACACACACACACACACACACACACACACACACACACACACACCTCTTTGGCCTGCCTAACTCTTGCTTCTCCTCCATATTTTGGTTTCAATGGCATGTCCCACAGAAAATCAGTTCTCCCTAACTTCCTTGGCCTCTGCCCAACATACAAACAGGCTGTTAGAAATGGACAGACCTGCTCAGGACACTGCAGTGAAATGCTTGGGAAAACAGGAAGGGCCACCCCACTAAGAGCAGCTGTTATTATTGTTATTCGTGCAAAGTAGATTTCTTGTTTCTCCTTCTTTTATATGGAGGCAAAGAGTAGTCTCTAAGGTGGAAAATTGAATGGCACAGCTGAGGACGAAGAGGCAGACTTTCATGCAAATTTAGATTCAAAATCATCGAAGGTTCCTTATTCCCTAAATTCCTCAACTCCGCCTTCAACGTCCTCCAGATTCTGGAACCCCCCTTCTTTGGCTTTTTTCCCTTTGTATTGCTTTCCACCAAACACCCTTAGCTTCAGTAACTCAGAATTTCACAGATGAAAATCCACCAGGCACCCCTTGTGGTTAAGCCCCGTGTTAACAGCTTTAGGAAATGCAAAGGAGAACCACTCAACGAGAGACCATGGGCCCTGGAACCCTGATGGTTTGTATTCAGGCCCATGCTTTGTGTTTTTCTAATTATATGATTAGAGCATTTTACCTAAGCTGTTTGGACCTCTTTTATGTGTACTTCCTGATAGAATTCTTGTGAAGATTAGATGAGATAATACATGTAAAGTGCTCATTTGGGTCCCTGTGTCATAGTAAGAGCTCAGTAGGTATCACTGTCACCATCATTATCATCATCATCTTTATGTACTGTTCCTCCCCTCAGTTGGAGATTCAAATCATAGACGCATAAAAAATAGCAAACAGCATAAAGAGTATGTGTACTAAGTACCGAATGTCATGTTATTTCCTCTCCCCATGTTTTCTCTTTCCTTTCCTCCCATTCCTTTCTCTTATCCTTCCTTCCAAGCCAAGGACACTTAGCTTGATCAGTTTGTTTCTTTTCCAAGAAGATTTCCCAGACCTTTGCATCCATAGTGCTTCTACTCTCTGCCCTCTGAACTCACGGCCTGAGTCATTTGTTTGAGTATTAATCAAATCTGGTCTTTTATATTTCTCATAAGCTTTGTCTTCCCAATATTCACTCCTTGATAGTAAAGCTGAGTCTTGGTTTGGTTTGTGTCCTCCACAGGTCAAAAGCAAGTATTTCTCGAGCACCTGTTATGTGTGAAAGATAATCGTTTGGACTATGGGCACACCCAGTGCCAGAACAGAGCTTAACTGGATAGATGCTCAGTGAGTAATGGATTGATCTAGCATTGTTTTATAAGAGGGTACAAAGCTCACACCCACTTTTGCAAGGAATTGAATTATTTAAACACCAAGACTATACGTAGCTTACAGCATGTAGTCAATTAGTTTACTTAAATTAATTTTTGGCAGCAATAATTGGAACCTCAAGTCTTTTGTCTTTAAACAGCTAATCCAAAACAATAAAATAAAATGATTAAGTGTTTCTTAAACAATATGATTCACAGATTCAAAATATAGAATTTAACGAAATTTGAGTTGTTAATCTTTTAATAGAAATTAATCTCAAGTTCATTCAGAAAAAAAGGGCCACGCATACCTCAGGATTCTGACTATGAACATTCAACACTCAGGCCATTCTTGTGGTATATGGGAACGGAGTAAGGGGTGTCCTTAGGTACTTCTGAATGAGATTTGGGATTCAGCCCTCTAACTCAGTCGTAATTTTATTTTTCAGCTATTTTAACAGTTCAGACATAAATAAAATCAAATCTCTTTCTTAGGGATGCTGAGTAGGTCTACAATTCATAAATGAGACAATAAAACGTGAAAGCAACCCAAGTGTCCCTCATGGATGAATAGATAAGCAAAATATGGGGTGTATGTGTGTGTGTGTATATATATATAATATTAACTATATGTATAATTATATGTGTATATTTAATATATCTATCTATGTATGTATAATTATATATGTGTGAGTATATATATACATATGCACACAATTAAATATTATTCAACCTTAGAAAGGAAGGAAATTCTGATACATTGCTCCACATGGATGAAACTCGAGAACATTATGCTAAGAGAAATAAGCCAGTCACAAAAAGATACTCTAAGTAACTCTTTAAGCTGCATCCCAAATATTTTCATATGGAGAATTTTGCTATTATTTAGATCTAAATATTTCATAATCTCCATTGTGATTTCTTCTGTAATCTATATCTGATTTACAATTGGGATTGGTTTTTCATTTCCAATTTTTGCGGTACGCGGGCCTCTCACCGCCGTGGCCTCTCCCGTTGCGGAGCACAGGCTCTGGACGCGCAGGCTCTGCGGCCATGGCTCACGGGCCCAGCCGCTCCGCGGCATGTGGAATCTTCCCGAACCGGGGCACGAACCCGCATCCCCTGCATTGGCAGGCGGACTCTCAACAACTGCGCCACCAGGGAAGCCCTCATTTCCAATTTTTGAAACCATCTTTTTGTACTTGACTTATGACTTAATTGCTTTGAGATCAGATAACTGAGTTGTATGCTATCAATTTCTGGATATGAGTTTTAGTATAGCTGTGTCTAATATACCATTTATATTGTAAATTGGTTTTTTTCTCATTCAACAAGTATTTATTATTTTTATGGTACACTGGCACAATGTTGGTGGTGAGATCCAGACTCTACATGTGTTTGAAAATTCTATTTTGGTCAGTTTTCAAACTAGCTTTCCCTCTCTCTTTTTTAATAGTGTTATGCTCCTGTATTATGGCTTCTTTTTTTACTTCCTTAACATTTTAAATATTCTAAAGACTATTTCAAATTATTCTCTTATATCCAGTATGTGGAGTACATGTTTTCCATTATTATGTGTCCTGACTCTCCTCCATGGTGGTTGGTTTCCTCATATGGTTTGTAATTTTCCATTGTGAGCTCATCTTTAGCAGTGGTTGTTTTCCTTGAAGTCTCATTACCTAGTTTGTAAAAGCATTCCTACATAGTGGTTTCACTCTCATTTCTGTAGGTTCCTACAGGTTTTGCTAGTCCAGGATCACTTTTTAAATTAATTTTCAGTAAGTATGCCTTTCCCGGGGACTTCCCTGGTGGTCCAGTGGCTAAGAGTCCACGCTTCAATGCAGGGGGCCCAGGTTCAATCCCTGATCAGGGAACTAGATCCCACATGCCACAACCCAGAGTCCGCATGATGCAACTAAAAGATCCCACATGCCGCAAGGAAGATCTCGTGTGCCGCAACAAAGATCCCATGTGCAGCAGCTAAGACCTGGTGCACACAAATAAATAAATATTTTAAAAAAAAGAATGCCTTTCCCACATTGGTGCACGAAGTCTGACACCACAGTGGTGGGTGAGACAGACTTGTTCTAATTACTGACGGTGACATTATTTCCCACCATGGTCCCACATTCTGATGTGCTTACTGACTATCTCATGGGCTTGTGGGAAACTTTCTTATCCCTCTTTCAAGGGAGGGATAAGAAAGTTTCCCACATCGCATTATATGGGAAACTCCTGCCTTATGCACATAGCATCATTCAAACTCTGGGTATGCTGATGGCCTGTACTTTACACTTGCCTTCCAGAGACAACACTGAAGCTCCCTCCCCAGCCATGCCCACTTCCCATTCCCATGAGCTCCTCAGCTGCTGCTTTTACTCGCTGCTGTGTTGGTGAGAACTGGTTCCGGTGCTTTCCTTTATTAGTGTCTGGCTCAATTATGCATTTATTATTTTTATTTTATCAGCTTTTAAATAATATGCTTGGAGTAGGTGAGGTTTTCTCTATGTCAGCTGACATACCTTAAACCATTTTTTATTATAAAATTGGTATAGATTAAAGAAAGAAAAGACAATTCTCATTATTGCCAACTTTTCAAGAATATGAGTATTCACATAGCCCGTTTGATAGGAATATAAACTGTAGTTCATTTTGATAATTCATATCAAAAGCCTTAGAAAAATGTGCATACCCTTCACACAGGCAATTCTATCCTGGAAATTTATCTTAAATAAATAATAAAAGATGTGGGCTAAAATGTGGCTAACATCACTGCAATACTGGAGGGTGATAAATTGCACTAATGGGAAATATTTTTAAGTGAGCCACGTGTAGGGTTTTGGAACATCGAAGTACTTAAGATACGCTATCTTTCCAACCAAAATATACTTGTCTGTCATACTTTGTCTGCTGTTAAACATCCTCATTTGGGGTAATTTTAATACATTGTTTTGTTAACACAAGGAGAGCCTTGGTATTTCCATGTTATAAGTTAGGCCCTCTCAATGTATAATTATCAAGAAGTTAAAAACATATTTTTCATAAAAATACATAATACTACTATATAGTGAGCATGTGTCAAGTGTTTATATAAATAATTAATGAGGGAACTACAAGATGGCAAAGCTGGTTCAAAGAGGATATGAAAAAAAAATGCTGAAATAAGATTACTAAGTCAGATGCAAAACTGTTTAATGTCCTATAGGTCAACACAACCATGACCTTTAGGTTTTTCCTTTTCCAATGGACAGAAATCATTTGTATCTCTACCACACAAAAATCACTTGCAACTTACAAAAGACTAAAAAAGTTAACATAATTTCCTTATTCTGGGCCCTAATCAATAAAAAAGAGTAAGTCAAACAAAATTACATTTCCCTCAAGAATCAGGGATTGTTAGACAATTCTCCAATAGGACATTGAAAAGGCATGAAATAATTTTTTTAACTTCTTTACGGTTTTAGGAGTTTTTCCTTAACAGCCTCACTTATTTCAGTTGATGGTAAAACCATGCTCTCGTTCCTTCCATGTGAAAGCTGGGAATCATCTCTGATCTCTCCTTTTCCAGCATCTAATAGGTCTCTATGTTATCCTTCCATCCATCTCCTTCAAGATCTGAAATATCTTCCCATGTCCTCTTCTGCTATCTTAATTCAGGTCATTTTTTAAATTTCTACTTAGACAGTGCAATATGCTCTTAACTGGTCTCTGTCTCCAGTGTATTTCTCTTCTAACTCATCTGCTGCACTGTTGGCCAGGGTTAGCCTCCTAAGTGCAGATACGGTCATGTAATTTTTATGCCTAAAAACCTTCAATACCCATCCTCCCCTATTACCTAAAATAAACTTGAAACTCCTTAATATGTTATTCATGTCTTTCCTTATTCTGACCCAAAGTGTCTTTCAAACTTTATCCTTCACTACAACTCTCCCAAATGTACTTCCAAGCACCAACCACAACCGTCTTCTTCTGATTCTTTGTACACGCTGTACAAAACACTGTAAGCTGTCCTGTCCCCATCACTTTAGTCCTCTGTGCTCATTACAGTCTTTCATTTTGGAATGTGCATCCCCTACTGACCACCCTTCAAACCCTGGCTCAGATGACTTCTCCTCCTTTACTCCCCCTTCCACACTTGAATTAATCTCTTCTTGAGTCATACTCCCATTTTTCCTTGTGGCCTTATCAAAGCACTTACTACATGTGGCCATTATTAGATGAATTATGTACATCTTTGTCTCCCTTAGTAAATTATAAGCTCCTTGATGACTTAACCGTGTCTTATTCATACTCCGCTGCGGTACCAAGAATAAGGCCTGGTACCCTGTGGGGTGCTTGTACATGTTGATTACATGTTATTGCCTTCTGTAGAAGGGCTTGAATCTAAAGAGGTAAAGCAAACTCAAGAGGCACAAATGAAGGAAAGATAACTTTGTAAAAATCTGAACTAGTTTTCTGTTCTCCTGTTGTTGAGGAAGAGAACAGTTTTATGGACCTAACGAATGATCTCTCTTGAGAACTCAGCCCTGCAGCTCGGGGAATGATGTGGTGTGACAGGACAGAATTGTCAATTTGCATTTTTTTAATGATTTATACATTCAGTGTATTGGGACTTTTTAAATTTCTCAAACTCAAAAGATGGTCTAACTAAATGATGCTGAGTAAAAAAAAAAATCTAAATATTGTACAGAAGGTATTTTAACTAGTCAGATGAAAAACAGATGTCTTAAGTTAAAACACATAAATTATTTGAGCTTAAAAATTTCATATATCTTTGTGATGAAAATCTATCACTCAAGACTTAACAAGATAGATTTTGAAAGCTTACATATTTGTACGTTTAGTTAATTGATGACATTCAATAAAGTGTCTCTTTAAAAAGCTGCTTAGGGCTTCCCTGGTGGCACATTGGTTGAGAGTCCGCCTGCCGATGCAGGGGACATGGGTTCGGGCCCCGGTCCAGGAGGATCCCACATGCCGCGGAGCGGCTGGGCCCGTGAGCCATGGCCGCTGAGCCTGCGCGTCTGGAGCCTGTGCTCCGCAACGGGAGAGGCCACAACAGTGAGAGGCCCGCACACCGCAAAAATAAATAAATAAAAAGCTGCTTAAAATTACAGACAATATTACATTATCTCCTCTTCAGTGTTACTCTTTTTTTTTTTTTTTTTTTTCGTTCCTCAAGAGGGAATACTTGATGGGAAAGCTTAGCATTAGGCTGAAGTTGCATATGTAGCCAGGCATGTCTGTCCAGGTGGAACTACAGCTAGGCTTCCATTTGGTGATGCAATCCACAGAAATCGGTATAAGAGACACATACTGCGCCAGACTATGGTGGACATAGAAAACCACACCCAATGCTCCTGTACAAGAAATACCAGGAGAACATGACTTTTTTCTGCCTTAATAAAAAGTCCTTTCTATCTCATTGAAAGACTCTTATTTTTATAGTTCTCAAAAATGAGTTGATCTGTCTTCTGTTTTCTATAGACAGTAGGTCTATCTTCTGTATATAACAGAGCTGTCTTCTGCTACCCACCCCCCAAAAAAAACCCAAAGAAAACCCTATGAAATTCACTTAAAGCTTTACCAATGTAATGTTTTCAATTAATCTAGGAAAACAGCGATAGTTATTATGCAGAAATTACGTGGAATTGATTGCCGACTTACTTTGTAGGATTGATAGCATAGGGATACATTTTTCCTTTAACCCTTTTAGTAACTACTTTAGAGCAGTATTCTTTTATTTAGGCAGCATCTCAGCTGTCGCTGTCCTCATACAGAACTTTCAATCTCGATAGATGAGAGCGATTTTTCAGCTTTGGATTTCCAAGAGCTTAGAAGTAGTGCAGCGATGTTGAAGATAAATACGAGCACAGCCCTCTGCTCCGCTTGCCTCCGGGGAAGCCTGAAGCCATGAGGGCACCTTGTTTACTTTCACCGCACCCGCCACCCTTCACAATCCCACTGAACCCGCCGTGACCTCCTTTGACCAAACCTCTTCATTCACGAGGCGGCCAGAAAGCATCTTGTGGCCAGATGTGCGCCCCACGCCCAGCGTTCCTGGCCTCAAATTCATAAATCCCCTGCTCCACGCACTGACTGCTTTCTTGCCACTAACAGATGCCTCTTTGGACCACGGCTCCCTGACCCAGTTCCAAGGCAGGGAGGCGATTGGCCATTCTCTGAAATGACATAAGATGAATGAGGTGTCCTCATCCCCAAATCCAAGAAGGTGGCAGTCAGGCCGCATGCCCAGGTCCTCCGTCTCCTTTCCTAGCAAGCACCAGGATGATGAAGTTACCCTATACCACCACTGGCTCCAAAAATGTATTGCAATATTTGATCCCCAGCAACATGGGACGTATTTTTGTGTCTCATCCGCAAGGGCCGAAACACCGTCGTGGATATCCAGTCCCTTTATTTGTCAGCCGGGTCTAGATTTTTCCATCTGGCTGCTCTTATCTATTGATGCATTAAAAATGCTTAGGGCTTCCCTGGTGGCGCAGTGGTTGAGAGTCCGCCTGCCGATGCAGGGGACATGGGTTCGTGCCCCGGTCCAGGAGGATCCCACGTGCCATGGAGCGGCTGGGCCCATGAGCCAGGGCCGCTGAGCCTGCGCGTCCGGAGCCTGTGCTCCGCAACGGGAGAGGCCACAACAGTGAGAGACCTGCGTACCGCAAAAAAAAAAAAATGCTTAGAGATGAAAACTACTGGAATATAGCGCATTAGCTCCAGGGAAGCCAGTTTTAACTACTAATATTTCATATCCATCTTACTAGAGAGAAACCACTGGTATACTTCAGGGCACAGTTTCTGCTCCCTCATTCCTTCCCTTCACTTCTGGGTCCACAAACAAGTTGACGTTGGTACAGCACTTAACGAAGGATTGCCACCTTGATTTACTCACTTAACCCTCTCTACAGCCCTGTGAGACAGGACTAGTGGTATATTTTACAGATGAGAGAAACAAGGCTCAGAGAGGTGAAAGTGACTTGTAGAACATCACATAACCCGTGCACGATAGGGCTGCTTCTCCAGACCCAGACCCTCCGCCGCCCAAGCCTGTGAATTTTCCACTGTATCATTACCAAGTCTTTGGAGGGCCTCTGGTTCAGTCCTTTTCTTGTTTTGATGAGTGAACTGAGCCCCCAAGTAGAGCTTGGGGGGGGGGGTCCTTCTTGCTCTCCGACCACACCTTCTTCTCCTCCCCTCTGCTCCTGGCACTGCCCTGCTGTCCCCTTCCCTGTTCTGTGTACCCGCACAGCACGCATGGCTGTCTGTGTTCCTGGCACGGGTCTTAGCAAAAACTGCTATGTGAAAACCAAGATCCTACGTACCCAAATGTTGTGGTGGTGAAATCATCAAGGGAACCACCCCCTGTCTCTCACATTTATCTCCATGGCATCTATAGACTTCTCTCTTTCTGACCCTCAGATTCTTTCGCAGGATAAATTAGCAAGTTCTAAGGAATAAGTTACTATGATGTAATGGATGTGGACCCTGGTCAGTGGGCAAACAAGACACTGCTCAGGACAGTAATCTTTTTTTTTTTTTTTTTCACTTTTTCTGATGAATCTTGATCTCTTCTTGCCTTCTATACAGTTCTGAAGGAAAAAAAAAAATGAGGCAGAACTGTGAGGTTATTATTATCTCTGAAGCACATTTGATCATTGTTCAAGCCTCAGATCGCTTTGGCAACAAAAGGACACCTAAGAGTCTTGATGCGAGAAGATCGCTCTTCCCATTTCCAGTATTTCTTCCTCGTAATTCAAGGGAAACGTGGTGCCCAACATTGATAAGGAACCATGGTAGACCCTCTAATTTCTACAGTTATAAAATCCTTGCAGGCCAATTTTTTTTACAGTTGCATTTATAAATAATAAAACTGAGTTTCAGAAACCTTAGGGAATTTGCCTAAGATAAAACAGCCTGCAAGTGACAGAGCCATTGACCCTACGGGCTCCCAGTTCCCACTGTTGTGTGTGACAGCAGTGCCCCAAGGACAAGCCCTACACATCACCAGGAGAAACCTCACAGACCTTGATCAAAATCACAAGTGTTTATTGATCATGTCGGTCCCCTGAGAGGCATCGGAGGATGTCTGAAGAACTTATTAGGCATAGTCTCTCAAGGACCTTTACATTTTGTCAAAGGGGATGCTGGTTTTAAGTTACTCAGGTTCATACCCATGAATGACTCCAGGAAGCACCACCCACCTGATGTCTTTAAGAAAATGAGAGTCTTTCCCTAATGTAACGTGGGTGACATGTTCACAGTGATTTTAATTAAAATGAATAGGATCATAGTTTTACAACTGAAAAACAAAACCAAACCCTCTCTCAGTCTTCTGTGATGCTGAAACTGGACCTGGCTTTAGCTGTCATCTACCCGCACCCATGTGCCCCAGCATTCCTAGCTACTGGTTTTCCACCCCTTTCTGGAACAGAGCCACTAAAGAGAAGCTCACCTCATGGAGCTGTTGGCTGGATTTTGCCAGAAGTCTATGTTGTTAGAAAGTTCTGTACAAATAGAACAGCCCTACTCCGATCTTATCAGCCTGATGAAGAAACCAGGGCCAGACAGGCACAGGCGAGGGGTCCTGCACAGGTCATGCTCCTGGCAGGGCCGACAGGGCCGGCAGCACTATCACGCAAGGGCCTTTCTGACTCCTGTGCCCTAGACGAGAGCAAAGGCTCACATACTGTGCTTTGTTCTCCTCTCTGTCTGGATTGGATCTGGGCAGGAGAAGGCCGCCTGGGTGATGTTTGGGTATTTCTGAGTGACCACTGTGATGAACCAGTATTTGTCACAATTTCTAGTCATTCTTTGTCTATGAGCTCTGTGAGGACAGGGACCATGTCTGCCTGGCTTAGCAGCGTATATCCCTAGGACCTGCGCTGTTCCCGGCATATTCTGAATAAATAAAAAATAGGGACTTCCCTGGTGGCACAGTGGTTAAGAATCTGCCTGCCAACGCAGGGGACAGGGGTTCGAGCCCTGGTGCGGGAAGATCCCACATGCCGTGGAGCGACTAAGCCTGTGCGCCACAACTACTGAGCCTGTCTCTAGAGCCCGTGCTCCGCAACAAGAGAAGCCACTGCAATGAGAAGCCTGCGCACCGCAAGGAAGAGCTGCCCCCGCTCGCCGCAACTAGAGAAAGCCCTTGCACAGCAAGGAAGACCCAACACAGTAATAAATAAATAAATAAATAAATAAATAAATAAATAAAAATAAACTATAGTTCCCATCTCCCTCAGAACCTCTGTCTCATAGCTTCACTCCATGAATTTACACAGTCTCCCATTAATGGTCACACAAATTTGCCCCAAAGTGACAGGCTTCTAGTTTTAGAAATCAAAGGTTCCTGTGACCAATTTGATCACCCAGACACAAGAGGCAAAGGAGTAATATTCATGCTTGAACTTCCCTCTTCTTGTTCCTCAGAGATCACTGTCAAATTTTTCAACTAGAAACAAATGAGAAGGGAATATTAAATGCAAATGGACTTTGGCAGGTTGAGGGATTGTCAGGAGGCTACAAGAACAAACTTCTGTGTCCACTCTGGACGAGGGAAGGAGGCAAGGTTTCGGCTCTAAGTGGGAGATTTATTTTTTTAGGTGTTTTTTGAAGTTTGCAGATGGCAATTCATTTGCATTTAATGTCCTTCAGATTATTTCCTTTCTGTTGTGCTAAACACCTCTCTCAGTTGGGTCTAATTTGATGAGGTCATGCTGTGACCCTTGACCCTTTGGATCTTAAATGAAACCATCTGACCAGAAAGGAGAGAGAGCATTCTTCGTCTTGTTCGCAGACATTTGATATTTGCAGATGTGCGGTCGACTTTGCTAACTGCCCACTTGCCAGTTTAGCTCTATGATTAGAAGTGGAACTAGTGAATTTCCTGAGAGTTCAACATTTGAAGAATAAAATGGGTCCAATGAATCCTTTGTCACAATCTTGTCAAGATAAAAGCACTACGCCAGAGGAAGAAAAGCAGCAGCCTGTACCTACAGAGGGTCATTTGGGATATTAGCAAATAATTTATCTTGGAAAACGCCTAAACATTTCAGTCTACAAAATATTTGCAAAGTTCTCTGCCAGTGAATTGAGATTTACCGGGTAAAAGTAGGCAAAGACCCTCTCCTACATTATAGAAAATGCTACTGATTCCATCAGGTCCTTGTTGTTACAGGTTGGGGGAAAGGGACAGATTCTAACTTTTTAATTAAAACTCAGAACAAAAATTGAGAAAGCAGGTGCATAAACAGAGGGTGAGATTTTCCCAGAAGCATAACATTTTTATGCTTGGCTAGGCATTTCAATTGTAGCCATGTAAACATTTTTGCAAGAATGCTTATTTTTTTCTCCCGGAATTTTACCAGGCATCTTTTTTGTATATACGAGATTCCACCTGATTCTGTCTTTGTTCATCTATGACATGATATGACCTGTAAAGTAAAGTATCATTCAGGGAAAAGATACTGATGCCCGAACTTTCTACCCAGAAAAATGTCCCCTTCTACTTTGTGATTAAATGATTGCCTGGGCCGTGTCATCACTTTTTACTTCTGATTAAATTTAAAGTTGGGATTAAACCATGTCTCAGGGAAATAGTATTATGAAAAATGGTTTGAAGTCAGTTTCCCTTTTATGGTGCGTCACATGTAAGTGATTCGATCAAAGCTCATTGCACCTTGCCGGAGGTTTGGATATGGGGCTTACTTGGCATGGCTTGGACCTAAGGGAACAGGGCGAGGATATGTGACTGATTCACCCAGGTGACAGAAACCTGGCTGCAGGGAGGGGAGTGTGATATAGAGCAGATATTCCAAATCGGCTTCTTGTAGCCTGCATGGTACTTTCAAATATTTTGAATTAGTTATCAACATTTAACATTCAAAGTTGAGTTTCTGGCTTTTCTTAAAAAATCCAAAGATCTGTCAACACTGGGCCTGCCTTCTCCCCATGGCAGAGATCCCCATGGAAGAGAGGAGTGGCCACCCCATGTAGGGGGAGCACATGGCCTCCGGGGCCCCAAAAGCCCCACCATTTCCTAGGGCTCACACACTATCCCCCTTAGCTCATTGAGCATACCTGATAATTCCTGTAGCTTCTGACTTTGAGATCCCGGATGTGGTAGAAAAAATGCAGCTTCGGTGTCTCATGGGCCTGATTTAAATCTTGGCTCTGCCCTGGATTATGTGCTGGACAAGATTCATGTTACTTTTTCTAATTCTAAATCAATGCACGTTCATTTTAGAATGACTGAAGGTAAAGAAGCGTATAAAGTGGATAAAAGGAATCATCTAGTTTAATAACTATAATATGTAAGTATATCCTTAATTTTTCTATGATTTCTTAATATAGATACAGTAATAATACTGTATCTATAATTTTGTACCTTGTTTTTCACTCAGTGTCATCATACCAGCCCTTCCCCATGCTTTAATAAACATCACATTTAACAGTTGTATAATATTATGTGAAATGTACTTAATCATTGGTCTATTGCTGACCATTTAAAGGGTTTCTTTCTCTTTTTTGCTGTTATAAATAACACTTGTTAAACATCTTTGTGTGTCAATCTTTACTGACATTTTATGTTAATTCTTTGGCATAGAGTTTAAGAGATGCAAATATTGTACCAAAAGGTATGAACATGAATTTAAATCTCATGAATCACATCACCGAATTGCTCTCCAGAAGGGCTGTACCAAATTACATTCCTACTAGTAAGTAGTATATAAGAATTCTCATTTCACTCCAACTGCCTAAGTTTGAGTAATCTTATTCAAAAACAATAAGGAAAAAAATTGATGTATTAAAAGTGATATCTCATTGGTATTTTGTATACATCTCTTTGATTATTAGTGAATTTGATTATGTTTTCATGTTCATGAACAATTTTATTTCTTCTAATGTAAGTTTTTTATTGAATAAGTGAATCTTTCTTAGACTCATCTTCCTTATCTGTAAAATGGGTATAATAATACTGCTCCCACTAGGAGGGTAGTTTTAGGAATTAACTGAGTTTCCTTATATAAATTTCTACACACATAAGAAGTGTGACTATTCTTTATTTCCTTGGGATTAAACATAAGGACAGCTTACAATTTTAAAATTTTTCTCTATTTAATGAAACAATGTTGAATTGCAGCCCCTTGTCTAATTATAACAGACGTTTATTAGTTCTCACTAAGTGTGAGGCGCTGTGCATCTTATTTTTTGATATTCACGACAAACGTGAGATGGGTATTATTATCCTTGGTCTTCGAGTGAAGAAACCAAGGTGTAGTGAGGTTCAGCCACTTGCCTGGAATAGAAAAGCCAAGACTCAGGCCTAAGCCCTCTCACCACGGAGCCCACTCTGTTTGCCCCCAGGCGATGCTGTCCTGCTTGGTGCTCGGGGTCCTGCTTGGTGCTCAGGGACACCAGTGGGGCTGCCCAGATTTCCACCTGCTCTGCTCTCACTCTGTGATCTGATGAGCATAGCACCCCAGTTCTGGGCTGCAGCATCCTCCTTGATAAAATGAAAGGATTTGAGTAGATGATCCTAAAGGCTCACCCACAGGTACGTAGGTAACTTTACAGACAGGTGTACGTCTGCATCCACCTGAATGGACTCACACCCATAGATACACTGGAAGTGAAGCACACACACACCCCTTGAGGAGAGCCAACCCCAGTAAGCCGTATTTTGGATTGTTTATCTTCTTAGTCTTCTAAAAAATATAGATAGATAGATAGATAGATAGATAGATAGATAGATAGAGAGATATATAATGTGTAATATATACAATATATAATAATTATATATAATAATTTACTGTTGTATATGTATCTACTGTAATACTATTATGTCCCAGGCACTGTTCTATACGTATTATTCGATTCCTTGATTTAACCCTCACCACAACACTGTGAGGCAGCTTTTGTTACGCCCATTTCCTGAAAGAGGAAGCTGAGGTGCAGAGGTGTTCCATGTCAGCTGTAAGCACATGGACTCACCCACTCTCCTCTGCCATCTCTTGTGGACAGAAATGTTCTAAATAAGTGCAAATAAATTAAAATAATCACGACAGTTTGAGAGAATACATGTTTTAGTATAATTTTTTACCCTAATAACAGGAACAGAAGCCTAATTAAAATAAAGGATAAGGTCATGAGTACCCATACCACCCTTTATGTCATGACTTAAAACGTCTATTTCCTTTCCATCTCGGTTCATCTAAAACTGTAATTTGAGTACACGTTGTAATCACCGCATGGATTTAATTTTGTGTTTTGATTTTTTCAATTAATATTATATCATAAGCATTTCTATACTGCTACCTAGTCATCACAACCTATTTTAAAATTGTGGAATAACATTTTATCAAGTGATTAATTTGTAATTTACTTACCCTTATTATATATTAACATTGTTTCCAATTTTCTTCACAGTTATAAGTTACACTGCAATAAACACATTTATTCACGTGGTATTTTATTTTTAGTAGTATTATTTTTTTAATTATTGGGTTGACCAAAAATTTCGTTCGGGTTTTTCTGTAAGATGTTACCCGAATGAACAAACCAGAACGAACTTTTTGGCCAACCCAATAATTTAAAACAAAATAATTACCTGTGGTTGATTATTTTTGGTTTAAAAATTTGATTCTACAATTTATACTTCTTTCATTGTCCTTTAATTATGACCAGCGATTACATTGGAAGATGATAGAGAAACAAATAAAATAATAGCTATGTATTGTATTCTGCACCTAAAATTTGTGAAAATAACACAAGAGATGCTTTTGGAAGGAGGTAATTGATCATTGTTAATTTTCAAAGCAGCATCTCTTTTTTTTTTTTTTTTTTTTTTGCGATAAGCAGGCCTCTCACTGTTGTGGCCTCTCCCGCTGCGGAGCACAGGCTCCAGACGCGCAGGCTCAGCGGCCATGGCTTACGGGCCCAGCTGTTCCGCGGCATGTGGGATCTTCCCGGACCGGGGCACGAACCCGTGACCCCTGCATCGGCAGGCGGACTCTCAACCACTGCGCCACCAGGGAAGCCCAAAGCATCATCTCTTAAACTCAATCTTCTTTTTAAAAATCAGAAGTTCCTCAAAGGACAGCTTGTTTTGCATGGATCATAATTCCTTTGGAGCTTGCAGCCTAAGCTTTCCATGCCATTCTGAGTTGTGCTGATGGATCCGTAACCACAGGACAACAGATGTAGATGTTTCCCTAGCAAGGTAAGGACTGATAAATGCAATTAAGAAAACATTCATCTTTAGCCTGAGGAAGAACAGACCTAGCTGGAGGACATTATCCCAACCATCTTGGTCTGTCAGGGACGGAGGGTTTTCCAGGACAAGGGACTATCAGTGCTAATGTTTGGAAAGTTCTGGGCAAACCAGGATGAGTTGGTCACCCTAGAGGGAATGTGACACTTTCTGTAAATCCTCCAAGGACAGAGCTGGGCCAAGAGAATAAAAGTTACCAAAAGGCATATTTCTCCAATTTAACATCAAGTGGCACATTGCACTATCATGGAATGGACCGGGTTGCCGCCTCTGAATGTATTCAAGAAAAGGTAGGGTGACCACATGTTCAATGTGCAAAAGAGCAGTGGTTCTCAAATTGTGCTCCCATTAGAATCATCCAGGAAGCATTTAAAACTCCCCTTGCTCAGGAACAATTAAACCAGAATTACTGGAGATAGACTCAGACGTCAATTGTTTTAAAAACTCCTCAGGTGATTGCAACGTATGATTAAGGCTGAGAACTTTTGCTAAGGATAATGTTTCTTAAACTGTAATGTCTGTACAAATTACCTGGGGATCTGACTGAATGAAGACTCTCAATCAATAGGTCTGAGATCCCCAGGTTTAAAAATCTCCCAAGTGATGATGGCGATGCTACTGGTTTAGGGACCAGTTTGAGAAACTAGTGTGTAGGAGAGACCCGGGCTTAATGAGAGGTGAGGAGAGTCTGTGTACAGTTGGGGAGGGATGGGGAACTTCATAAGTATTAGAGGCCTACCCAACTCTAAAGTGTCTCAGATTTTTTTTTTTTTAACCACAAAAGAAGTCTTCTTCCAAGATGTTTTGAAATGTATCTCTTTGAAGATGAAAAATATAATCTAAAACCCATCCCATTTATTTCACAATATATGTGCTCTATTTTGGATCACAAATCAAATAATTCAAAACTTAACCTGTTTAGTTAATACAAATGATTCTGTCCTCATTTTTTTAAACAAATGACAAAATTTGTTAACATAGGTTTTTCTTCTGGTGGCTTTTACACATAGCACAAAACTCTCATTTCTACTTTGCCTCCAGAACTTTTTGGCTAAGAGGAGACACTGGTCTTCAAGACAGAGTCTGGATGTTGGTATATCCTTCTGATACATGAGGCTCTTGGACTCTTTCTATACTTGGGAGATCTGACCCACCCAAGAGGAAGACTCAGGTTCCCTGGGTGTAGTCAGTCCCCTTTTCTTGATCAGCAGAATCCATGAGAGAACCAATAGACAGGACTGGATCTTCCAACAGGTGCCACTCAGTAAACGGAGGCTTCCTTCGGGGAATCCTGAACTCACTCCAGAGCTTCAAAGGCACATGGTTTAGTGGTTAAAAACAGGAATGGGAGCCAAACCCTGGGGTTGACACCTGGTTCCATCACCTCTTACTTGTGTTCCCGTGAATAAATTACTTCTATTTTCTAAGGCAGTGGTTGCTCCTCTCGCAGGCCTGAGGAAGCCAGGGTGAATTCTATTTCTCTTCATGTTGGCTTAGGGAACTCAGTTTGCCAGAGGATGCCTGACTCATCGCACTGACACCAGAACCGTTCACTTGAATTCTCCTTTACTTGTTTGATGACTATTTCTCTGTTCTGTTGAAAATGCTTTTCAAACGTGTTGAATGTGCAGAACTTAGAGATGGCAAAATATTGGGCCGGCCAAAAAGTTCATTCGGGCTTTTCCATCACCTCTTACAGAAAAACCCAAACGCACTTTTTGGCCCACCTAATATATAGATAATTTTTCATCTTTTTTTTCTCATGAATCCCTGACTGGTTCTCAGACCCACTGGACATTCGGCCCAAGGGAAAGAAAGCTGGGGGTTGGGGCCAAGAAAAATGGGAGGGATCTCTGGGAGAGGATTTCAGGGTTCTCTGCTCTGAAGGGGGAGGAAACTTGCCTAGCCCGCTGGCCTTTCTAGTTGGCGTTTCCAAACTACCCAGGTCATTCCTTTCATGAGAGACAGCCCCAGGGCCACTCACTTTCTAAGGACCTTCACTTGCCAATATCTCAGTGACCTCGAAAGGAGAAGCAAACCCCTTCTTCTCTCAGCTGACGTGCCACTCTGTTCCTTAGCGCTCATTGAAAGTGGAGAGACAAATCCCAACACCAGAAACCCAAACACTGACATCAGAGGCTAAGAACAATGTAATCTTCTAAGACTGGACTTCTTTCTAATACTGGAGCAAATTTAACTCAGAATTCTTGCCTGTATGATTGTTAGATATTTTGAACAGGCAGAAAGGAAATGCTATTGGTTGAGCTCTAAGTCCTCACCAAATGCTTACTCAAGCCGCCTCATTTAATCTTTCCAGTAACCTTCTGAAGTAGGAGTTATGTGTACTTTCTCCATGAAGAAGGCAAGGTTCAGATAAGTTGGCTAATTATCCAAGATGGGCAACTAATGGTAGACCCTGACTTCAAACTTCTGTCTCAACCTCGTTTCCTGCTACTGATTCCACATTTTTAATACTTCAATAAATGCATATGTATTGACATTTTATCTTTCTAAAAATATATATTAAAAGACAGAAAGGAACATGATGCTCTGTTCCACAGAAACACCCTATCGTGGGATTTTGATGTGTTTTCAAAGTATTCTTAGCAAGCGTTGTCTACCTTTACGCAGGCATCAAACATAAACAGACATATTAAGTGTTCCTTCTTGCATCTTCAATGTCTCTGAGAAAATGGTGTAAACGATGGATTCTCTCCCCAGAGAAACGCACACACACATACCTGCACACAAACATTTGCGTACACTTTCCAGACTCACAGATGCTCTGAAGCCTGTGGTTAGGAAGTTTAAAGACAAGAGTTTTTCTCACTGCCCCAACTCTCCTTCTTTGTAGCTGTCCTAGAGACCAGCTTTGAAGGAGGCAAATGTGTATCCATCAGTCAACTCTTTATTGACTGTGCTTGGGACTGGGCTGGGCATTGAGACTACAAGTGAGAAGGGACAGGACTGTTATCCTCAGGGAGCAATGGGTTAATGAGAAGATAAATAGGTAAGCAGAGTGCTACAAGGCATCAGTTTAGTAGGAGATAAATGGAGGTTTAGCAGGACAGACTGGGGAGGGCAAGGGGAGAGCCAGCCCTGCAGAGAACTCCAGATTTGATCAAATGGTGAATATGGTGGATAGCTGTCATCAGTTTTGTTTGCCTGGTATTTGAAACCCCTCCTACGGTTAGAAAACATGACTCCCCTAGAACAGGCCCACTTCATATGACACACAGCCCTCTTCCTTCTATTGAAGCTCAAAGTGCTTGGTTCTTGTTTGCCACCTTCCCTTGCTTTTAGGGCACAGCACGTAGCTTAATCTCCACCCATCACATGGTGGGGAGCCCTCCATCTCGAATCAGAAGCTGGTGCAGCAACAAAGCAGGGACTATCCGGGGACTAGGATTTGGCATCAGCAGCAAAAGTTGCATCGAATCTCCACAGGTGGCCATCACAGCTGTTCAAGGGGCAGCATCTAACGTCCAGCACTGGTGGTGGAGGGCACGGTGGGACAAACCTTGGCCTCTGTGCCCTGTGACTGCCACAGTGGTATCCACCAGCCTGGCTCTGCAGCATCACCTGGGCCTTGTTCTTGGCTTCGTGCCCCCAGCCATGCTTTCTGAGCCCTTCAGAAATACTGTCATTTGCCCAGTACCTTTTGCAGTTTAAATTATCCAGTGTCAGTTTCTGTGCCTTGCTTGCACCTAAACACCTGACTGATGCGGTGATTTTCTGGGACCAGCACAGAGCGGAGCGATGATTTTGATGGATGCGTTTGAACTCCCACGGGGTTACCTAGTTATTCCACGGAAATAATGATGTTTCTAGTAGCTGACACCCAACATATATCAACAGGAAGAGAACTGAAGTTCACTTAGAACGTGGCTTGTTCACTTTTGCATAAAGTTATTTTGCTCAGCCCTCACTTTCCTGAACATCTGGTCTCTAGATTTTTTTTTTTTTTTTTTTTTTGCGGTACGTGGACCTCTCACTGTTGTGACCTCTCCCGTTGCAGAGCACAGGCTCCGGACGCGCAGGCCCAGCGGCCATGGCTCACGGGCCCAGCCGCTCCGCGGCACGTGGGATCTTCCCGGACCGGGGCACGAAGCCGTGCCCCCTGCATCGGCAGGCGGACTCCCAACCACTGCGCCACCAGGGAAGCCCTGGTCTCTAGATTTTTATATTTGTAAGTTATCTGCTGTGATCTTTCCACTCTCGCTTGAAACTTGACGAGAGTTCAGTTGACAGGCGTTTAGTGAGTGCTTCACCTGATCCACACAACTGGGGCAGCGGGGATATAAGTACAGAAGTAAAACATACAGTCCCTACTCTTAGGACCCTTAAGATTTGGTTGTGAAGATAAGACATATACACGTGTCAAGATAAAAACCCAGTTCCCTGAATACCTGTTCTGTGAGCGACACAACAAAACCAACTCATTATATTACATAACCAGAGGGATGGAATTTGTAGATTCTCAACATTCTAAAATATCCTTATATTAGAATCCAGCTCAAAACTTCACAGCTAAACTTAAGATGGACATGTTTTGACAATTTGCTTTGTCAATTAAGTTATAGTTCATCGTCAACCCATTGTCTTTCACACATAAACGATTATATAGTAAGATTTTTGTCTTGCCCCTTTTTCATACTTGCAGGTCGATAAACTTGTCATTGATGAAATCCACAAAGGGGCAAGGCAGACAGGCCAGCGGGAGAACCATGTGGGGTTTCCATTTTGATGTCAAGTGCATCAGAGGTCTCGCTCTAGTACAGACCCTAGTGTAGTCATTATCTGACTGAATAGCCTGGTTCCCCTGAAATCTCACCTTAATTAATTCCCAACAAAACTAAAAACAGGAAAAGGATGAGAGCCACAGGCTGAATGAGAGAGAAGCTTGTGCAAGTTTGTCCCCGGATGGTGCCGTTAACACACTTTTGTTGTTGTCGTTCTTAGCACCAAATTTAAAATAAAAGTTTACGAAAAACACAAGTGGAAATAGGTTATATGAGCCTTGCATTTAGAGGTGCCACCTGTTCAGTTTTCCACCCTCACAGTCAGAGTGTTAAGATCTCCTGTGCAAAGATACCTTTTGTCAGCATTTTCCATCGCTTGGAGTTACCAAGCAGTTCATTTTTTATTCTTTGGCCTAAATCAGCTGAAATTCTGTGAGTGCAGATGTCTTGAGTTTCATGTGTATTTTTAATCACCTCCTTGTCTGAGGGCATTTCCTTTCAAAAGTCTATTAGGAGAAGGGACAGAATTTGGAACTGACCTATTTAAGGTTTTCCAAGAAATTCTGGGGAGAAGAGGAAAAGTGCAGAGGATTAAATTCCCCTGTAGAATGGTTGGTATCTATCTTTATGAAGAACTTCGGCAAGACTTAAATGAGTTTTAAAGGTCCTCATAAAATAACTAGGGAAAGTCATTGGGGGAAGGAAGAATACAATATTTCTATTTCAACTGCTAGCGATCTTTATAAACCATAAGTAAGCTCTGATGGGGTATAAAATATCCCGACTTTTATAAATGACTCTGTCAACTAGACAATATGCAGTGTTTAAATCCCCACAAGATTCATATTCATTTTCAATTGCGCTTTAGTGAAAGGCAGAATATAAATACTCAATTTGAATAATGTTTCACTGGAAGAAGAAAATAATCTATGACTTCTGTACCAAGGCAAATAGCTCTGGTTTCTTGCAGTCTGGCTCTTCCTCCTGGATTTGCAAAGAAAAACCACATGGTGTTGCTATGATGGTGTCACCATCACTATTGCTTTTAAACCAGCAGCTGTTTCCTCTGCTTTTTCCCACCATCAAGCAGGTGTGTAGGTTTTAAAATTAATAAAATTATTTTTCCTTTGGCCAATGCATTAGTTATTTAAAAGTTTTTGAAAGATGTTATTACAAATATCATTATATTTTAAAAATATTAACACTCTACCTGCTTATTTTCAAAGCTGAAAAGAAAAATATGGAGCAAACTCCAGTAAAACAAAAACAAAACAAAACCCAAATCACATAGACACCTGGGCGGACAGCATGAAGGGCTAAAATGATCACAATAAGTGGACAAAAAAAGTTTATCCATTAACATGAAATGGGTAAAATCAACACAATTTTTAAAATGATATCCCTTTTAAAAATAGCATGCATGCTTGAGGCGACATGACAACAATCTTGTCCATGAACATGACCAGGAAAAACTTATGGTGCCAACATGCCTGAATCTCTTTCCCAAGAAAAAGGAGGTCTGTACAGTGAAAGGAAACTGAACGCAAGGGGTGGGACGAGTGAGCCTCCATTGGAGGCTATGTTGTCTACGGCTGTGCTTAACTTCCAGCCGAAAAGAGATGCAAACACAACCAACACAGATGTAATTTGTGTGCTGTGGGGGGCTCCAAGGGCCTCATGCTCTGACCTGAAGGTTCAGGCCCAGGAATGGGGAGATTGGTCAAGTCAGGTGAGCTGGGAGACACTTTGTTCAAATATTTTACTTCCCTTGGTTCCTGAATCCATCCTCACTCCTGGATTATCTTTTTGATTATGACTTGGCTTCCGGTGGGAATTCTCCTTATCATCACCTCCACACCCTTCATCATTAAGACTTCCATTTGTTTATTTTCTAGTCCCTGTGCTGAGTATCTACGTGCATCATCCCCCCACAGTCCTTAGAGCTACTATAATCATCTCGATTTTATAGATGAGAAAACTGGCACAGAAAAGTGAAGTAATTTGCCCCAACTCACATTGACTAAGTAGCAGAGCTGGGTCCTGAACCCAGACACAAGTCCAAATACTTTGTTCTTTTTTTTTTTAGGTTCTGGTTTTTCAGTGCCTTTTTGTCTGTTTGTTTTTTAATTTATTTTTATTTTATTTTATTTATTTATTTATTATACAGCATGTTCTTATTAGTCATTCATTTTATACACATCAGTGTATACATGTCAATCCCAATCTCCCAATTCATCCCACCACCACCACCCCTCTGCCGCTTTCCCCCATTGGTGTCCATACGTTTGTTCTCTACATCTGTGTCTCTATTTCTGCCTTGCAAACCAGTTCATCTGTACCATTTTTCTGGATTCCACATATATGCATTAATATATGATGTATGTTTTTCTCTTTCTGACTTACTTTACTCTGTATAGCAGTCTCTAGATCCATCCATATCTCTACAAATGACCCAGTTTTGTTCCTTTTTATGGCTGAGTAATATTCCATTGTATATATGTACCACATCTTCTTTATCCATTCGTCTGTCAGTGGGCATTTAGGTTGCTTCCATGACCTGGCTACTGTAAATAGTGCTGCACTGAACACTGGGGTGCATATGTCTTTTTGAATTATGGTTTTCTCTGGGTATATGCCCCCAAATACTTTGCTCTTAACCACTATTCAATTTGTACTGATTGTCTTGGCTGCTTGTAAGAATATTTCACAAGGGGAGCAACTGTCATCATGATTATTAGCAATCAACTTTGTCTCTTGTGAATCTGGTTGACTTGGGCCAGTCTCCAAGAGACAAATGAACTCTAGTTTATTGTTCTACAATATTTGCTGTATTTGGTTGTTCGCAAGTATATTTAACAAAATAGGCATTCAAAAAATGTTAGCCATTAATATCATGATTATTAGCACTACTGGTTTCTTATGAGTTTGGTTAGCTTAACATAGCCCTTAAGAGAATAATCATCTCTGGTTTATTGTTCTAGAAAGCATCCAGTTTCCAGAGCAATAAGGCTAAGGACCAGGTTTGGTTTGAGTTTCTATCCCCAGAGCTACCTTGGGAAGTCTCTGCCTGAGCACGCCTATTACACTTCTTTATCTCAGTGTTTTTGAATGACAACAATCTGTAATCAAGACAGCTAAAATAAAGTCAAGCAAGATCAGAAATTACATAAAAAAGTGAAATAATTATACCAAAATGAAATACGTATTTTAGTTGGACATTAAATCTAGTACTGATCTTCCTGAGAGCCAAGGTGAAAAGGAAAATCCAGCAAGAAACATACCTTTCATTGTCTGGTAAAAAGTAGTTTACCACTTCTTCAGGAAGGGCAAACTTCTTGGTACTAAATCTTAGACAGAGTTTACTATATATATCCTCATCAAATAACATTTAATAGGGTAATGAATCTCATCAAAAAGTAGGTTACACAAGATGCAGACGTTATTTTTATTGATGCTTCTAATTCCAACCTATGGTAGAAAGGTAGACACAATGTTTAATTGGATTAATTTTTAGCAGAGGTTGTGTCTACCTTACGGTCTGGTTCTTCGACATGACATCAGATTGGAGCAAAAGGGACTGAAAAGAAAAACCTTAGGCATCTCCACCAAGCATCTGTAGTCTCGATCATGCCTTGATGGGCAATACAGAGCAGTCAATTCAAAACTGAGCTGTCTGGTGAGAGGTGATTGAAAAGAGCTCCATGCTGATTGGAAAGAAATTTATGTCTTGTGGCTGCCAAGTTGGGATTAGACAGCAAGATTGATTTTTGTTATGTTTACTAAGAAGCCCAACATGCATTTTTGTCCTAGCAGAGGACAACTTCAATTATACTTGTAATAAATATCTGTGGGGCAAAGACATAGTAAGAGACTATCTCAATATTGCATATGGCTATCAACGTATTAGTACAAATTCATCTACAGTTTGTCTCTATGACTTTAAATAATTTTTCCTACTTACCAATGCAAAGAAATATATATTTAATAATAAATCTGGGACTTCCCTGGTGGCGCAGTGGTTGAGAGTCCACCTGCCGGCAGGGGACACGGGTTCGTGCTCCGGTCCGGGCAGATCCCACGTGCCACGGAGCTGCTAGGCCCGTGAGCCATGGCCGCTGAGCCTGCGCGTCCGGAGCCTGTGCTCCGCAACGGGAGAGGCCACAAGAGTGAGAGGCCCGCGTACCACCAAAAAAATAAAATAAAATTATAATAATAATAAAAAATCTGTCTGTATTTCTATCTATATCTCTATATATCCATCTTCATATATATATGTATATGTGTGTATATATGTGGATGTGAACATATACATGTATATGTGTGTATACACGTAAGTGTGAACATATGTGTGTATACGTATTTGTGTGTGTATGTGTTTTGATTCCATAGAAGATTTTTGAGTTTCTCTGCTAAAGAAGTTTGAAAGCTATTGTTTCAAAATTTTTTTTCTGCCTAGCTTTTTATTGTCTAAGTTTGAAAATTTTAGCTTAACCATATGTTAATTGTTTCCCAACTTATTATGCTAAATTTAAAATATTTATTTATTTATGATGCTAACATGGACATCCTCATCCATAATTCTCTGTGTACATCTCAATTGTTTCTTCCAGGTAAAGGCGAAGCAGTGGAATGGCTCATTCAAAGGGTGGAGGCTGTTTTAGAACTCTTGGTATAGATTTTCCAGAAAAACTATGTACCAATACCTCCCTCCCACAGCAGGCTTGTATGTCGTTATGATTTATGAACAGTAACAGTCATGCTGGTTCCCATTTTCCGGGCAGCTGCCCCACAGTTTAAAGAAATGTCTCCTGTAGTCTTCCCAGCCACCTTGCAAGGTTGGTCATCTGTTCCCCCTACAAACGAAGGCCTGGAGCTCAAAGGGACACAGTTGTCCAGAATTACAAAGCAAGGAACAAGGCGTGCTGGAATCGGAGGTCCTTTCTCTGGTTCTCTCTTGCCTTATGCCAGGATGCTTCCCACACTCAGACTATAGGCCGCTTCTTACTCAGGAGGGGAAGTAACCACTCTCACTCTGTTTCCTTTATACCTGTTTGGGTCGCATTTCCAGAGTGCTACCTGAGCCTATCAGGGGCTCCTTGCCCCACTCTCTTATATTTAAAATGGTATTTTGAACCCATTATAAGGCCCTCTTGACTTTGATTGACAGGTGATGTCATTTTAAGGCGAAAAGTATTGTATTGGGCCTTTCTTTAGTTTATGAATATAAGACCAGGGCTCCTCGATCCTGGTTCACCCACAAGCTGGCACAGGTCCTCTGGGTTATCTTTGCATCTTGGTGTTAGAGGACCCAGCCACTGAGAGGTCAGGAGATGACGGGTGAAGCAGCAGCAATTCTATCAATTAAAATAAAATACTAACTCTCCTTTGGTCTCATATCCAGCAATAATTCACTTAGTGGAATTAGTTTGTTTTTGCTTAGAGGAATACCCCTGACTCATAGATTTCTCCGCGAGCCAGATTTCATGGTCTGTGTCAGAAATCTCTCTAAATCCTCCTAAGTTGTGTTTCATTCTGTACGATGCATGTTTGAATGCTCCTGGGGCTTATCCATAAAACTCCCTCAGATGGCTGACGTTTCTCTACCTTCCCACCCCCGAGTTTGGAGAATACAGATCACTTTAAATGCTGGGTTCAATCCAACACTTTAGATCTAGAGCACAGAACTCAGACTAACAAGAGCTATCTTGGTGGGGACACCACGCCCGCCAGCCCCACCTTCTTCCTGGTGGGCTTCATGATCACCCCATGACACCCATCTTCTACCCCGACCACATCTTGGCCCTTTGAAGAACTGCAGCCACTGATCTCCTCTCAGCCTCCGCAGCTCAGCAGGAGGTAACTCCCCTTCCTTTGAACCCATCACTCACCAGCTCAGATCTCCCCCCTTCCCTGACTTATCTTCATTGCCTTTCTACCCTCTTGCCAGAAAGCAGTTCGCCTGGCCACCAATGATTCGGCCCGGTCCCAACTCACGCCTTCAGTGCGAATACTGTACGCTTCTAAACAGTGATGCTTGAGGACCAGCCAGCCCCTTCAGAAAGAGAATCTCCCATGCATGAGAATCTCACATTAATGTTATCACTTCAGTGTCCCCTGTCCTCATAGCACTTGCATTTTGTAAGTCGTACATTCTAGCAAGTTCCTGAAAGAAATCACAAGCCAAGCCAATGGCAACCTTAAAATTAATTTTAAAATCTTCTTTTCACTTACACCATACACCCAAAATAAATCCAAATGGGTGAGAGATTTACAGGTAAAACATGAAACCATATATGTACTGGAATAAAACACAGGTGAATTTCATTATAAAACTTGGACATGGAGAAACGTTTTCCAACTATGACTCCAAATCCAGATGCAACAAATAAAACATTGAGTTAAAAAAAATTCGTGTGTGAAAAAAAGATCATAAGTCAAAACACAAATGTTAAACTGGAATAAAATACATGCAACATATATCATAGACAAAAGGTTAGTAACCCTTGTATATAAAGAACTCTTAAAAATTATGGGAGAAAAAAAACTAACAGTAAAATGGGCAAAAGAGATAAACAGAAAATTCAGAAAAATATATAGATGGATATACATACACACAATGTATTCAAATGTATGTATACCAATGACCCTTGTACACTGAAATGTTTAACTTCACTTATGATAAGAGAAATGCAAATTAGACTGCACAGAGATATAATTTCTCCTGAATCTGACAGGCAAAATGTCAAAGATTTGATAACATCCTCTTGATGAGACTTTGAGGAAATGGACTCTCATAACTTGCTAGGAGGCAACTTCTAATGATGTGTGCATTTACCTCTTGGTAAATGGGATTTGGTAAGCTGGATTTACCCAGAAATCCAACTTCTAGGAAATTAGTCTGAAGATATACCTGTATGAATACAAAAAATTATGCATTGAAGTTGTGATTTATAATAGCAAATTGTTGGAAGTGGTCTAAATGCCAATACTTAGGAGAATGGTTGAATAAGCAATGATAGAGCCACACAGGGGAGCAGTATGCAAATGTTTAAAAAAAAGAAATGAAAAAGATTTCTGTAAACTGATAGATATAATTTTCCAAATATATTAAGTGAGAAGAAAGCAAGGTGAAAAAGAATGTATATAATGTGCTACTTATACATAAGACAAAAGGAAAAATAAGATTTCTGGCATAAGCCAGAAATGAATCAAATCGGTTATTTATATGAGGTAGGTGGGAACATAGTTGAAGAGATAGAGAGGAAGTAAGATTTCGATAAGTTTATAGTTCTGCCTTCCAAATCATGTTTATATTCCAATATAGAGTTAAATTAGAAAAGATGGAGACGATCCTAAGTTTGAACACAAATGGAAATAAACGGATCTAACTGTATATGAAATTGATAACATAACCACACAGAATAAATAAAAAGAATTAATCTAAATAAGTGTTGAGCATCTTCCTCTGACTGGAGACCCTCAGTGGGATATAGGCTAAGGGCATAAAGGAATTTCAAGGAATTCAACTTGACTCAGTAGATTCGTTGTTTGATAGTGGTATTGTTAGAGTGATTCTGAAATATTGTATCGTAAGATTGAGAAAATAAATAAATATACTGATATTGTTTGGAACCAGGGTCCTCCCTGTGGATAAAGGGAGATAAAGAATATGGACTGGGGCTTCCCTGGTGGCACAGTGGCTGAGAGTCCGCCTGCTGATGCAGGGGACACGGGTTCGTGCCCCGGTCTGGGAAGATTCCACATGCCGCGGAGTGGCTGCGCCCGTGAGCCATGGCGGCTGAGCCTGCGCGTCCGGAGCCTGTGCTCCGCAACGGGAGAGGCCACAGCAGTGAGAGGCCCGTGTACCGCAAAAAAAAAAAAAAAAAAAAAAAAGAATATGGAATGGAGAGAAAGAATCATGATTTTGGATTAGACTTGGAAACATCAAATGAGTGTGTGTGTGTGCGTGTGTGCGTGTGCGTGTACGTGTGTTGTGTGTCCTGTTCATACACCTCTTATGAGGTGTGGGGGAAGAAGGTAGCATTAGGTTCAGCTAGCCTCCTGGGGAATGGGATCCCTGTTAGGAATTGAAGAAAATAGGATTAGAAAACAGATTATTCCCTCTCCTGAGTAAAGACCAAGTTACAGTTTGTGAAAATTAGACATGGAGAGACACAGAGACACAGGAAATGAGACCCTGTTTTTAGCACATCATGCCAGGTAGCTCAGCCAAGTGGAAAGCGCATAGGCTCTAGAGAATTCAGGTCCTCATTTTTATGGGGAAAAGATGACCAAGCTGGCAAGGTGGTTGGAAGGACTACAGGAGAGATGTCTACAAACTGTGGGGCATAGTGCAGGTGCCCAGGAAACGGGAACCAGCATTACTGTTACTATTCATAAATCACAACATCATGCAAGCCCACTGTCAAAAGGAGACATTTGTACATAGTTTTCTGGAAAATCTACACCAAAAATTCTAAAACTGTTTTCATCTTTTGAATCAGCCATTCCACTTCTCTGAATTTATCTGGAGGAAACAATCGAGATACACAAAGAGAGTTACTAATGAGGAGGTCCATTTTAACATAATAAAGTAATACTTTTAAAATTGACCACAGTTAAAGTATGGTTAAATTTCTTAAATCTAGGCAGACATATAAATAACATATAAAATAATCTGTATAACAATAGTTTTCAAACTTATTTTAGCAGGGGAACCTAAAGACTCATATAAACTCCAAGTATATATACATGGATGGATAGATAGAATTTTTTGTTAAAAATATATATAATTACTTTGGTAATGAGAGGAATTAAAATAATTGCAGACAAACTGTAGATACTATCTCCATCATTCCCTTTACCTTTATTAGTTAGAATATTTGGGTAAAGAAAATCTTTTCCTTCTCCTTCTCTTCCCAGCACCCAAAGGTTTTTGTTTTTCTTTTTGTTTTGAGTATCACTATGGAGTCATGGATTCTTTGTGCTGTGATCCGTAACTGCCATTATTCTTTCTGCTGCTCAAATTGCTTTACATTTGGCAACGGGAACTCCTTTAGCTGGCGCCTGCATTTTTTTTGACACGTCCACATCATTCATCTTTGAGCCCTTCCTCCCTTTCTGGTTCAAGATGTTCCAGCCTCACTCTATGTGTTTTCCTCCCCCAGCACATTTTTCTAAAGAGCCCTGTTCCTGTAATGGAGATCTTGGTATTTAGAAGCCAAGATCTGGGCACTAGCAGTGCTCATTGTTCCTGGAGTATCACTGCTTCTAGACTCTTTCAATGGACACACCCTCAAATGTTTTATTATCTACTTTCTTATTTAAAAAGAATTTTTTATTTTTACATAGCATCAAAAATACCAAAATGTAAGGATTTACAGCTTTACTTTTTATTCTCCCATTCAGCCTCTTTCTTGTGCTGATCAGAGTAAGGGGTAAAGAAATAAATTGAAAAATAAAGGTAGGGAGACAAAATTAATTTGTTTAAGGGCATAACGCTGCTTCTCTCTGGAGCATGGGACTAGGAGATGTGAGAGAAGCAAGCTGGAGTTTCAAAGAGACAGAAGAGATATTAGGGAAGCAGCTACAAAGCTAAGTGAGGGTGCTTCAGAAGGTAGATGCCTACAAAAGGTTTTAAGAAGTTTTGCTGTTTCTTATGTGATGAAATTCTCATTTTCTACCTCATCAACAGACTTCAGTGAAGACATTACTTTTCTAGACCTTTGGATTAGATTTGTGTTTCTCTTAATACTGACACCAAGCAGAAATTGTTCTTAGTGCAAGAAGGTCCAGGATTATTTGGATTATAATTATTAAGGCAAAATTTCACGTAGGGAGCTAAATATCACCAATTCCTATTTTCACAGAGGTGGAATGAAAAACAGAAATACGCTCTGGAATTATTTTGTAACTCATTCCACCACCTTGGAGTAATGTAATGTTGACCAAAGTACTTAACTTTTCTCAGTCTCATTCCATCCAGAAAAATTGTGGAAGACCTGGAAATGGGCAGAGTTGACTGGTACCCCTGCAATGGAATGTTGGGCATTATTTAAACCAGTGTCTCAACCTGGGGTGATTTTGTCCCCCAAGAGATATTTGGCCATTTCTGCAGACATTTGTGGTTGTCACAACTTGGGGGTTGCTACTGGAATCTAGTGGATAGAGAGCAGAGATGCTGTGAAATATCCTATCACGCACAAGACAGCCCTTCACTGTGAAAAATTGTTTGGCCCAAAATGAGATTAAGAAAACCTGGTCTAGACAGATCCTCCAGGGGCTTATCTGATTCTTAGGGGTCTACACCTTTGTTTTTTTGCTACTCTATAAATTGCAGGAATCTTAGAGATGATTCTTGCCCATGCAGATGTAAATGAACTCTATCCCAGTGGAGAAGCAAGTGGTTATTACCATGTAGCTATTGACCACTTTTGCATTTATGAGCAAAATCATTTCAGCATTCTTGTTTTTGTTTTTGTTTTTTGCGGTACGCGGGCCTCTCACTGTTGTGGCCTCTCTCGTTGCAGGGCTCAGGCTCCGGACGAGCAGGCTCAGAGGCCACGGCTCATGGGCCCAGCCGCTCCGCGGCATGTGGGCTCTTCCTGGACCGGGGCACGAACCTGTGTCCCCTGCATCGGCAGGCGGACTCTCAACCACTGTGCCACCAGGGAAGCCCCATTTCAGCATTCTTGATCAATTTTATTCAAAGGCTTTTCGTTGTACCTATTACATCTTGCTGGTGCTCTCATTAACGAATGAATTAAATAAAACCACTGACAAGTATATTTGCATAACAGTCATGATTTTATCCACTTTAAAAAAATTATGCTTTACTTCTCCTATCTGTAAAAGAAAAAAAAAATAGCCTCTCAAGGTTACAATTGGAGTAAACAGGTCCATATGTGTGACACTGCCATTGTGGCAATTAGCTGGGCTCAGGCACTGTCACTTTCTTTACTTCCTTTCTCAGGAAAATTGTGAAGCAAGATATTCATCTTTAAAACCCCAAGACTATGTATGCATAGAGCTGATTCACTTCATTGTACAGCAGAAACTAACACAAAATTGTAAAGCAATTATACTCCAATTAAAAAAAAAACAAACCCAAGACTCTCTTTTCTTCACCTTTGCCCTTTCCCCAGAAATGTTCTCTTTCCCCTTATAAAGATTCCTAAAAGTGCCAGATCTCTACCCTGCCCTCTAATAAAACCTATTCTCATTAAGAGATCTAATAACAATCATTTACAAGTTGGAATAAATTTGATTCAATATGTCACCCTCTTCCAGACACCCTTGATAAAAGAAGTGAGATACTAACATACAATTTGGGGGGAGTACTTTTACAGGAAGAAGGGGTTTTCTGATAACCCAGATATTATACTACAAAAAAATCACCAATCCTATCTTTGAGCCAACACAGGGCCTTAGTTTTCTCTGGTAACCATTGAGATTGGCAGGAAACAGTGACAAGTAAATGTATCTGAATATAAAGGATACATGAAAACTAAATTAAAAGGGCTTAGCAGAGCAAAGCATGCACATTATATTTTTAAAGATCACATCCAATGACAGGATAAAGATGAATAGGATGGGAAGGGATTTAGCTTTTAGGAATTTTGTGAACTTTTGAAAACATTTGAAAATGCAATATTTTCTAAAGGATTTCTTAATCATTCCTGTCTTGTCCATCATGAAAAAAAAATGTGATGTTTGCATTTTTCTGGATTTCTGAATCTCTGCCATTTGGACTTATTTAGCAAACTCTCTCCTGAGATGTAATACAATGTGAATAAAACCCAGCTCTATCCATAGCAAATACAAATCGTATTCATTTATCCTTTGGAGTACAAACTTCAACCGTAACTAAATACAATATGCTGGCTCTTTTTGTGCTTTCTATGAACTTTTGAAGCAGGTTTGTGATGAATAGATTTTATAGGATTATGAAGTTTTAGTTTGCTTTTAAATATTTCAGAAAGAAATCATAAATATGACCTCATATGTTAATAAATCAATTATGGAATGCTGTTTTATACATATGTTTAAAATATGACCCTATCCAAAACTCCTTAAACAAATACTAAGAAATAACTTTAAACTCTTATTCAGGAGGCTCTGGTTTTCAAAACACTGTGTATGGAATTCTGCTGCTGCATATAAAGGAAAAGAAAAAACAGTTGCTTCAACCCAAATTTATATTGTTTCTAATACATTAAATGTTAAAGCCATGTTGAGGGTGTGACATTTGCTCTCCATTGGGCTGTTTCTCTCCTTATTTTCTCATTTCAAGTTGAAGCTAAGAAGTTAAGGGCAAGAGTAAGAACAAGCCTGCCAAGTGGATTGAGACATTGACACAGACCTCTTAGGAGTCCATGTACTCAGTTTTATATTATTTTTTTACATTTGTGTTACCATTTGATGCAAAAGGTCAAGAACCATGGTTAGAAGTTCAATAATCATGATATGCCTCTATGATTAGGATTTATTTCTATAAGGTCACTTTCTGCTTCATAGCAGTGAACCTTTAGAACTGTTGTTTATCCATTTGTCTATGGGATGGTCAAAATGGCTCCAGGACATCTCTATACGCAGAAAACAAACAAAGATTGTCTTATTCTCTAGAAATGTATTTGAAGGACATATAATTTAATATTTCTTTATTTATCATTGATCTTTGGGCCTCACCGTCAACACTTAATGGCCTAATCAACCAGGAAAGTGGTTCAGCCAAGTCATCTCTAAAAGTGGAAATGTTACCACGTTCAGTTGGGAGCAGAAAACATTACCTTCCCCTAAGTGCTACTTTGGAATCATTGCTAATGAACATGAATTCTGTACTAGCAAGTACAGGAAAAAAAAAAGATTAAAAGTCCAAGATGTGAATAATCATTTTCAGCTTAAAATTCTGTGTTAAGGTTTTTATAATTCTAAGACTGGTTTTGGATTTTTAATACCTCAACTTCAGAGTACTGAATGCTTAAACCAGAGGTTTCATATGTGTCTGCCTTCAGAAACAGCCAGGTTGTATAAGTGATGAGAGCAGCTTGCAGTAGAAGGATAAAAAGCAACAGAGAGTAGATGGCCTGTGGCAGATGGGAGAATGCATCTTCCACCACTTGAGACACACAAGTGTGATTTTGTTTTTTGATGCTACTGTGCCAGGTAAATAAAATATCCCTGTTGCCATATTGAGACCGTCATTTCCCAATTTGCTGCCACAGACCCAGGATTGCTGCTAAATATTCAGCTGGAGAATACCCAGCCTTCTTCAAACCCTTTTGTAGTGTTTATTCTGTTGTTTTTGTTATTTGTTTGCATTAATAGAGCTGGAATTCTCCTTACACTAAGCTGAAACTTCTGCTTCTTCATGTTAGTTCACCATAACCAGAGAAAATTTAAACCTTAGCCTACAAGAATCAAAAGAAACTGAAATGTCCATTCATCTAATTCTGACTGTTGTATAAATTTCCTCTCCACTGTTTCCAGTGCTCATTCTTGGATGAAATCCTTAGTATATTTTTCAGAAGAGTCTTTGTATTATTTATCATTATACATTAGATTTCTCTTCTCTAAAATAAAGCTTCCAGACCCTTTCGCTTTGCCTGGTATGACCTGCCTTCTGTCCCTTGGTTTGCTTCTTGAGAATGAGCATCCCAGACATTGTTTGTCTGTTGCCTCTTTGGGGTCAGATAAGGCAGGATGTTGTTAGCACTAGATGAGTATAAAATTCAACACTCCAAGGGACATCTAGGTACGTTTCTTCTCATTCTCATTTCTTTTGGGTCAACAATTTTACAAATTTATCACAATTTCAGTCTAGAATACTGTTTACAATGTACCCCATAAAATTTATATGACCCATACAGAGAAAACTATTAACCAGTTTTTTGAAGAGATTTGTTCGAAAAAACTTAAATGAAGTTATGGACATTTAATTAGAATGGGAAGATTGAATGTCATAAGTTGGAAGATGTCAATTCTTTCCAGATTAAATGAGCTTGAATATGATGCCAACAAAAATCTTAAAAGCACTCTAAAGTTCAGGTGGTACAACAGATGTGAATAACGAACAATAAAAAAGATTTATGAGGAGGAACGAGCCCCGGTGGTGTGCTGTCAAAACTGGCTTTCAGAGGGAAAAACAAAAACAAAAATCCATGGTGTCCAGTGTTTGCCAATTTCTATGGTGTGAATACGTCCATTATGGGTCAATTTCAAGCTACCAACGTGACATGACTGAACACGGCATTGGAAAGACATGCACAGAATTGGCTCGTATGAGCTGGTAAAAGCTAGCTTCTGCATATCACTGACGGAAGCAAGTAAAACAGTATTGTAAAACAGTGTTTAAAATATGGTAAAACAACAATTTTAAACATACTATTATTTTTTAAAAAGGAGAGAAAGAAAAAGAAAGAGAGAGAGGAGAAGAAAGATCAGAGTAACATAATGAATATCCCAGCAATGGATTATATTCTTTATAAAAATATAATGATAGGAATTCATCTCAAATTAATGGAAGCATTGTAACAAATGATGCTGGGACAATCAGTTGGCTATTTGGATGGGGGAGGAAGGCACGTGGGAAATAATTTAGAACTTCATCTCACATTAAAATCTATACAAGTTTGTGAATGAATGAAAATCAGAAGAAGAAACAAAGGTATGGGTGATTCAGGCTTCTAGTGGAGGGTAGACTTTTATGATAAAAGAGACAGAAAAAATGTAAATAAATCGATCAATATATTTAACTACATAAAAGTAAAAGGATTTGTGTAAAAAAAAACTCCACAAATTAAAAATCAAACAAAGGAACTTCTGCTTCTGGATAAGATAGAGGAACATAGACTAGATTTACTCTCTCACTTGAAATAAATAAATAGACAAGTGTATATAAAAACAATTTTCAAGGCCCTGTGCATTAAGCAAAAGCAGACAGTAATCCTTGAGAGACATGAAGCAAATGAGATGGGCCCTATGATTGCCCCAGATTGCTGCCTTGAGAGAGTTTCTAGGCAGCAGTGCAGAGAGGATAAGCTCAGGCAGAGTCCCATAGACTCTGTGAGCTAGGGAATGCACTATAGCAGTATTAAGAGGAAAATTCATAGTACAAATACTATATCAGATAGGAATAAAGGTCTCAAATCAATGACCTCACTTCCTATCTTAAGAAATTAGAAGAAAGCAAATTAATCTTAGAGTAAGGAGAAGAAAGGAAATAATAAAGATCAGAGCAGAAGTCAATGCAATAAAAGTCAGAAAAAAACAACAGATAAAATTAATAAAACAAAAATTAGTTCTTTGATAGGATTAATAAGTGTGGCTGATCAGGAAACAAAGAGAGAAAACACAAATTATCACTATCAGGATGAGAGATGTCATCTCTAAAGAATCTAGAGATATTAAGAAGATACTAAGGAAATAGTATGAACAACTTTATGTCAATAAATTTCAGAGGTTAGATGAAGTGAACTAATTCCTTGAAGAACACAAATTATCGAAGTTCACTCTAAAAGAGATAGATAGTCTATTCAGAGAAATTGAATCTATTCAATTTCTAATAGATATCTATTAGAGAAATTGAATTTGTAGTTAAACACCTTTCCACATGGATACCAAGGTAGGAAGGGTGGGTGGGATGAATTGGGAGATTGGGACTGAAATATACACACTACTATATATAAAATAGATAACTAATGAGAACCTGCTGTATAGCACAAGGAACTCTACTCAGTGCTCTGTGGTGATCTAAATGGGACGGAAATCCAAAAAAGAGGGGATGTATGTATACATATAGCTGATTCACTTTGCTGTACAGCAGAAACTAACACAACGTTGTAAAGTAACTATACTCCAATAAAAATTAAAAAAAAACCTTCCCACAAAGAAAATTCCAGTCTTGAATGGTTTCAATGGTGAATTCTGTATCAAAGAATAAATAATACCAGAGCTATATAAACTCTTCCAGAAAATTGTGCAGGAGGTAATACTTTGCAACTATGAGGCCAGCATTACCTTTATATCAAAGCCAGATAAAGATACTCTAAGAAAGGAAAACTACAGACCAATATCTCTGATAAACATAGATGAAAACATTTTAAACAAAATTTTAGCAAATTGATCCAAGAATATATATATTAAAAAATACATCGTGACCATCATGCAAGATTGGTTTAACATTGGAAACCAACCAATACAATTCACTATATTAACAAAGTAAAAAACCAAAAGTCATCATCTCAATACATTCAAGAAAAGCATTTGACAAAATCCAACATCCATTCCTGATAAAATGTCTCAGCTAACTAGAAATAGAAGGGAATTTTCTCAATTTGAGTAAAGTACATCTAACAAAAACCTACAGCTAATATTATACTTTGTGGTGAAAGACAGAATCAATCAGGGTTCTCAGAGAAACAGAACCAGGAGGCCAGTTAGAATGACTGAGTAAATTCATTGCTAGCAGAATGGAGTTTGTAAAGATGATTAAGACATAGCTTCTGCCCTCCAGCAGAGTAAGGAAGACACTCTTTGGAGAATGTAGCATAGCCCCTCCTGCCTATCTCCTGTGTGACCCCATGTAAGGGACTGTCACCTCTATGCCCATGGAAATATCAAACAGCACAACCTCTAGCCCATGCTGGGGAACCCCCAGCCCAGATACGCCCTCAAAGCCCCCATCCTGTTTTGCTCTTACTTCACTCCAGAGCCTTTCTCCTTAGGGAATCCTTTCGCTGTTTACTGTGTAAGTAATAAATTTTATTTCATATTCATAGGTACCTATGCAACATTTGTCCTGATACTTATATAAGTAACTGGGCAGGAGGGCTGGTTTATATCCCCAAGTCCCAGCACAGAACTTGGCACAAGGTTGGCTTCATAAAGATTGAATGAATAAGTGAATGTCTCTCTGTCTGGAATTTTACCTTCACTTCCAGGCACCATGCCTCACCTTCTCAGTGTCACAGAAGAGAGGCCACCTCAGACCTAAGCCCTTCAGTTGAGCTGTCTGCCGTGGCTAAACCAGATCCTTTCAGGGACCAAGCGTGCTTTAATATTTCAGTTCAAGTTTACTCTCTTCTTGTTCTAAATCACACCCAGTACATCAATTCTCCCTAGTTTAGTTCTGACTCCTTCTAGTGAGAAGAAACAGGATGATTTTAAAATAAAGAGTTCAACTCCTTCCCTGGGAATAACCCTTACAAAATATGTCTTTATCTGATTATTTGTTGACCAAAATCACAGCCTTGTGTATATGATCTGAAGGAAGCCACAAAAAAAGGGTTTTGACTAAAAGCACTATTTGCTTTGGGCTGCACACGGCAGAATTTGATTTGTGACGACCGGAATGTCAGCCCAATAATACAACTGCAATTTCTCTAGCTATTTACCTTTAAATCTCAGTATTACACTTGCTACAGATGATGTATGAAAGTAAAATATTTGCACAGTGTGTGATTCAGTCAAGAGCAGACAGCGCTGCACCCGAGTGGGAGGGGGATGCTCTGCTGACCTGGCCAGGACCAACATTTTTGTAGGAGGCGAGCAAACCTCAGCGTTGTGTGTGCTCTGTGGATGTGCCCTTAGTTAGGTCACTGCCCTAGTGACAGTTATTGACAAACGCTGCTGAGTTGTGACATAATCACAGTCTCAGTTTCAGTTTGTTGAGGGGACGGGAGGCAACTGACAGGCTGATTATTTTATTCATCACTGTTCTTCCGTGCGTTTCACGTTGTCACAGGCACCAATTTGAGGAAGCAGTTTTCCTAAATTACGGAAATTCTTAGGTTCTTTTCTATATGTCCCAAATCTCCCTCTCTTTGCAGATTTGGCTACTGCCTTTTGGGAGTCCCAGCCTTCTTTTCCTTCCCTCTTTCCTGGGCTTGGGGGTACATGTTTCCAAAATGAGGCATTTGAAATACCGTGTGTGTCTGAGGGAGGACCCTGCCTATCAGATTATGATAGTTTAAAACAGCTTGTAAAAGAAAACCCACTTGAATTTACCCCAAGAAAAGCTCATTTTGTTGCTAATTTAATTTTAGCGAAAGGCCTTATGTTGAACGTGCCCCAGGAATTTCTATAAGATCTATTTATTCAACCCAGAGGGATTATCTGACTCTTATAAGCTAATCCTCTTGAAAAGTATGTCTCAGTTCCATGAGGAAGCATGTGATATTCTTTACATTATGAGTGTTTGAGTTTGATCTGGAATAAATGAGGCCGGTAGCACTCTCAGCCACCTACGCCTGCATCACTGGAGACACGTGAGCTGTCCCAGGGAGGTTTGTAGTTACTGAGATTTCTTTTGATTGTTAGAAAATCAAACAATGGATTTAATGCGATTGCCAAGTTGACATATAGAAATTGGTTGCAACAAATTCAATCAATAAATATGTATTGAGTTGCTACTGTGCGTCGGGCGCTGTCATAGATGCTGAGGTGAAGATAAGGGAGCCCAGCAACAGAGAACTCTGTCCTCCGGAGCTCACATTCAGGTGGGGAAGACAGACATGGAACAGAAGAACAGAGCAATATGTAACTTATATGACTAGTGATGTGAAAAGACTTCAAGCAGGGAAGAGGAATAGAGAGTTGGAGGGAGGTTGATATTTTAAGTCTTGTGGCCACAGGTGTCCTCTCTGCAGAAATGTCATTTGATCAGAGAACAGAATGAGTAGCAGGAAGTCATACAGGTGAAGGAAAAGTTTCTGGGCAAAGAGAACAGCAAGTGCAAAGGCCCTGAGGCAGAAACAAAAAGGAAGCCAGAATGGTAGGGAAGGAATGGTGGGAAATGAGGTGGGAGAAGGAACCTGGAGGCAGCTCATGCAGGGCCTCTTTGGTACTTGGAAGGACTGGGGCTTTGATTCTACGTGGTGTGAGGAGCCAGTGGGTGGCTCCACAAAGGGGGAAACTGGTTCCCATTTGTATTCTAGGTCTTGTCATCTTTGTTCTGTTCTCAGTTTTGTATCATTTGCTCCCTGAGTCAGATGCATTCCCACTATTTTCATGTCTTGGCAAGCATCTGTCAATGGTTATTCACACTTCTGGGTCATAAAACAGAAGAAAACAAATACTATTCTCTTCATACTCATGATGAAGATTGAAAAGCTGGTACCAAAGACACGGCGTGCTCAGTCCTCAGGTGTGTTTGGAGATTTGGTCAATTGTTTTCTTTTTTTCCCTCTGTTTCTTTTCTGATTCTTCAAAAATACTGTCTTGGGGGAAGAAGGAAATTTCTGATTTCTGAATAATTTTTATTTGAATCATTATATGGGCAAGCTTCTTTTTTAAAATACTTTTTTAAATTAATAAATTATTATTTAGAGTTTTAGATTGATAGCAAAATTCAGCAGAAAGGATAGACAGTTCCCATATAACCCACTGTCCCCACAAAGACACAACTTCCCCTGCTGTGGACATCCTCACACCACAGTGCTGCATTTGTTACAATCCATGAACTTACACTGATGTATCATTATCACCCAAAGTCAACAGTTTACATTGCGGTTCACACTTGGTGTTGCACATTCTGCAGGTTTCAACAAATGTATGACAAGTATTCACCTTTGTAGTACCATACAGATTACTTTCAGTGCCCTAAAAATCCTCTGTGCTTGGCCTATTCATCCCTCCCTCCCACCAAAGCCCTGGCAACCACCGATCTTTTTACTGTCTCCATAGTTTTGTCTTTTCTGGAATGTCATACAGTTGGAATCATACAGTCTGTAGCCTTTTCAAATTGGCTTCTTTCACTTGGTAATATGCATTTAAGGTTCCTCCATATCTTTTCATGGCTTGATAGTTTATTTCTTTTTAGCCCTAAATAATATTCCATTGTCTGGATGTACCACAGTTTTTTTTATCCATTCACCTACTGAAGGACATCTTGGGTGCTTCCAATTTTTGGCAATTATGAATAAAGCTGCTATAAACATACATGTGTGGGTTTTCGTGTGGACATAGGTTTTCAATTCATTTGGGTAAATACCAAGGAGCTTGATTGCTGGATTTTATGGTAAGAGTATGTTTAGTTTTATAAGAAACCGCCAACTGTCTTCCAAAGTAACCATACCGTTTTGCATTCCCACCAGCAAATAATGACAGTTCCTGTTGCTCACCATCTTTGACAGCATTTGGTATTGTCAGTGTTTTGGATTTTGACCACTGTAAGAAAGGATAATAGTATCTCATTGTTGTTTTAATTTGCATTTCCCTAATGACGTATGATGTTGAACATCTTTTCATATGTTTATTTGCAATCTGTATATCTTCTTTTGTTGAGGTGTCTGCAAATCTCGTTTTACATAAGATATTTATTGTTAAAATTGTGGATAAAACAAGTTATTATTATCATTATTGCATCCCCTTTTCATGGTGACTTGTTCTATATATTGAGATGATAGCTCCATTTTGACTGTTTTCCAAATGACACTAGTGACAAGATTTTCCGTAATCAAAATTTTAAATGGGATGAGGGGGTAAAGATATATTATTATAAGTAACCCTTCACAGAGTCATATGTATTTGTTAGTGAAAATAATTACTCATTTATTTAATAAACATGAGTGGTTTCTGTGTACAATACTCAGTCATTTATATGTATGTATATATTTTTTTAATGCTTATAATAGCCCTTCATGGTATGTTTTATTATTCCCACTGTGCAAATGAGAAAATATCAGGCCTTATATAAATATTTTTCCATTGTATGTGACAGAAAACTTTAATTTAAATGTGTTTGATAAAAAAAATGGGAATATATTGGTTTATGTAACTTTATAAACAAGAGCTAGAGAATATGTCAGGTAGGGCTTGATTCAGGGCCTTAATGATATAGTCACTATCCAATTTATTCTCTCCATTTCTCAGAACTGCTTCCCCAGTGCTGGCTCCATTCTAGGGCTCTGCATGATGCCAAGAAGGTTGCAGCAACTCCAACTTGTATATGTGGAGGTTACTGTCCTCCACAAGTCTCTTCCTCATTGATCAAGCTGAAGACTTGGGGTAAAGTCAGATGAGACAAACCAGCTTGGCTTGAGTCACATGCTTTTTTATTTGGGTACATTTTGTCCCTCCGGGTGCTGCTGTTTGATCTCTGTCTTCATGAAAAAGCAGTCTAGAGAGCAAAGACTGACATTAACCCATAATCATTCAGATATAATGACCTTGTTACACATTATTGTAAACACTATGAAGCAAAAAAGTAGGATGCTCTAAGGCCTGGGTTGTCAAATGATGGCCTGTGGACCCAATCTGGCCCACTGCCTATTTTTATAAATAAAGTTTTATTGAAACACAGCCACGCTCATTTATTCAGGTATTGTCTACAGAGGCTTTCCACTACACTTGCAGAGTTGAGTAATTGCTACAGAGACCAAATGGCCAGCAAAGCCAAAAACTTTATAGACAAAGTTTTCTACATCAGCTCTAGCACATCTCACAGAAGGAATCTAAATCTCAGGGATCAGGGAGGTCTTTCTGAGAAACTGACATTTAGGGTGAGACTGAAGGTTGAAAATGAGCTGGCCAGGCAAGTTTGTGAGGTTGAGGCAAAGTTGGGGGAATCTATGTAGTCCCAGAAAGAAAAGGCAGCATGAATGAAGATCTTGAATCAGCAGGATCTTGGCCCACTTGAGGAAAGGGGTGACGTCTTCATGGTTAAGGCATGGTGAGGGTGGGAGTGCTTGAAAAGTGCTGCAGTCGAGGGCAGTGGGCGTCGGGGCAGAAGTCAGATCATGTCTTGGAGGCCAAGCTAAAGTATCACAGAGGAATTCACAGAAGGGCCTTAAGCAGGGATAAGATACAGTCAGATTGGTGTCTTGAGAACATCATTCTAGCTGCTGTGTGGAGATTGGATAGGGAAGGGAGAGGAAGATAAGAAGAAATAGGGAGAGCAGTTGGGAGGCTATGGCCATGGTCTGGGAAAAAGATGATGGTACTTGGACTATGAGAATGACAGTGAAAAGGGAGCGATGGATACAGGATATAATTAGACTTGGTGTTTGCTTAGATGAATGTTGAGGAGGGAAGTGGGTGCAAAAGGGTCAAAGCAAGTCATTTGCTGAGCGGAGACACTGGAAGATGAGTAGATTTGGGAGTGACAAAGACAAGAAGTGAAGAAAATGACATCCCAATCTGAGTTTCTAAGCAAGTCATCAATGAGATGAACCCTCACTAACAGGTCAGTTTAGTGCCCAAAACAAACAATATAAGGTAGATAATCTTGAAGACAATCTGTTCTTGAAGGTTTTGTAGAGACTCTGAGATATTCTTCCCCAAAATCATCTAGGACCTGAGACAGAGTTTATCTAAACACCTTTATGCTGCATCAGTGTTCTCTAATATGTCATGGGAAGTTGGGTGATTGTATATTCCATTTCTTTTCTACTACACAAAAGGTGTTCTCATGACACTACACACATGAAGAGACAAGGCTAACTCCAAGTTGAAATGTCCTTGAAAGGATATGAGGTTTGCAATTTTTAAAAAGCCAGGTACCTACTCTAATAGTAATTGACACATATGAGAGTTTTTAGGTTTCCTTCTAAATAGAACATTCTGTGACAATGGAGGTACTAGGCAAGGTGAGAAGAGATGCCCTAAACAATTTTTTCAAAGGTCATGGTGATTTTCTGGTCTGTCCCCAAATAACTCAAGCATTCTACTTCACTTTAACCAAGATTTATTCCAACGTCAGCTAATTTCATGAGCTGGTAGAAATAAAAGTATCAGTAATCTTGCAACCCTTAAGTCAGATAACACAATTCCATTCATTGGGGCATGAATGAATGGCTTGTTCAATTTGCCTCAATATATCATCTCCATCTGAGCATTGTTTTTCTCCCATCTACTCTCTTGCTTCCTTTTCTCTTTCTTCAGCTCCACAAAGTGCATCACTGTGTTTACACTGCTTTACCCTGCTGAGGGTCACAGAGACACAGGAGGAGGAAGCTGTGGGACGCTGAGTCTTCTGTGTGGCATCCTGAAATTAGAGGACCACTACTGGATTGGCATCCCTAACAAAAACTCGGATTTATCCCAGACTCTTCACACTTAAGGATGCAATTGAGTCACGTAAGGTTTCTATGCCATCCATTTATTTTTATCCCCTATGATCGTTGCGATGATTAATTTTATATCAACTTGACTGGGCTAAGGGATGCCCAGATAGGTGGTAAAACTATTTACTGGGTGTGTCTGTGAAGGTGTTTCTGGAAGAAATTAGCATTTGAATTGATCAACTGTGTAAAGAAGATCGCCCTCCCCAGTGTGAGTGGGTATCTTCCCATGTGTTGGGGCCCGATTAGAACAAAAAGGCAGAGGAAGGACGAATTTGCTCTCTGCTTGAACTGAGACATTCATCTGCTGCCCTCAGACATTGGTAGCACTCCTGGTTCTCGGGCCATTGGAACAGGACACGTGCCATTGGCTCCTGTGGTTCTCTGGATTTGGGGTTTAGGTTGGATCTACACCACTGGCTTCCCTGGGCCTCTAGCCTGCAGGCGGGAGATCAGGATACAGGACAGTTGTCAGAGGGGAGGTAGACATGCTGGAGACAAACGTCCCACTCCACACATTTTGCCATCAGTGGGTCCTGCCGGAATGTAGTCTACGCACGGATTTGTCACTGCAAAGATTCTGACACTCCTGGCCAGAATGGAAATTACAATAAGGAAGGAAAGAATTTGCAAAGAAATTGCGAGTGACAAAAGTCAGTCTGTTCACAGCAAGAAAAAGGTACCCTGGTCCCAGTCTGGAGGGCACTTAGGGACGAGTGGAAAAGGGTTGCATGAGAGGACCCAAGGTGGGTGGGTCGGGATCAGAGACAAAGGGCAGAGTGAACAGGACAGAAACTGAGGTGGGCAGGTGTGCTTGATTACCAAAGACTTCCGTAAAGCGAGTCCCAGGAGGCGGCTGGATGGGAAGGGGTCCCATGCACCTGGCTCCCTAGTGTCCCAGTTTCCAGTCTGGGGGCCAGAGGAGGAGGGCACACAGCAGGATTGCTGCTGAGGCAGAACTAAAGGAAACAAAGTCAAACCACACCTCTTGGCCTTTCTTGGGGCTCCTCAAACCTCCCAGTGCTTAAGAATACAGATTCGGGGTGTGGCTCCCCAAAATTTTGATTCAGTAAGTTTGGGGGTGGTTGTAGGCAGGAATCTGCATTTTAACTCTGGCTCCTGATAATGTTGGTGCGGGGGGACCACAACCCCACACTTACGAATCACTTAACGTGTGAGGCTGGAGAGGAACCCTGAGAAAGCGTCGGGCCTCTTCAAGGGAGGGCTGGGGAACAAAGCGTGCTTAGCCCGTGCGTCGTGCACAAAACTGGGTTGTTTCCCTGGCCCAGAATGTACCCCTTGGATCGGTTTGTCACTGCTGAGGTTCTGACCCTCCCGACTGGAGTGGAAAATCTCCATGCATGACGGCTCTGCCCGGGGTGAAGAAACGTGGTATGGACCTACTGCTTCCTTTCGGCTGTGAGAACAGTCCTTCCATCCCAGCACCGGACTGCTCCGAGGGCAACCCATTCAGAATTGAAGTCCCTGGCGCTGCACTTGTGAAACCCGGGACATTAGCACCGGGCATGTTTCGATTTTATTCTTTGCTTTTCTTGGCAAAGCCCCTTGCAGCAGCTTCAGACGAGAGTAGTCAAGATGAAAGCATTTCGGAAGCACTTACACAATAATCCTGTCACTCGTGGACTTTGAAAACCGATCCGCTTTTCCTCAGGATATGACAAGCCAGAGTGTGACCCATTAACGGTTGTCAAAGCCTTGGCCAGAGCCTGGAGGGTCCTCCAACTTGAGCCAAACCCCTTTAAAACCACCCCTCAAAACTCTTGTCTCGGAAGTGGCCACTACTGCCCCCACCCCCATACCCACCTGACCATCTTTTATTCACCATGTGCTTTTCAGAAGACAGTGCCAACCAGCGTCCTGTAATGGATCTCACTTGTGAGTCAGTGAACACAATTTCAATCAGTTTCTGCAGATGAAAATGTTAATAACTGACTTTCTCCCTACATGGAAACACGCATATACACACACTCACCTCCCGCCAGCCCAGTGAACATTAGATAATGAAAACAAACAGAAAACTCCTAGCAATATATTTTTTGTTACCTTCGACATCTTCGCTGAAACTGTCATTGCAAGCTAGTACTTGCCTACATACATCTAATAATTTTCCTTTTGAATTGCACCAGGAACCATCAGCAAATGATCATTTTTTACATATAGGAGGAAGTCAAAATAGATTCTCTTTTCAGGCTTTAATCAGAAGCATAAAGTTGATCTGGGCTAAAGGCAGCTAGCACATTCTTCCCAAAGAGTGTCTGTAGCAGCTGGCTTCCCCTGGAGTCATCGGCATTAAAAAGTCAGGATGGAAAAGGCAGGCAGGATGTCCAGAGGTAGGGAGGACGTGTTCCGGGGTCCAGGTGTTTGTTAAAGCAACATCATCTTCCAGTGAGAGTAGAACTTGTGACCCATTCAGAACTGGCCTCCCCAGTTATTATAAAACCCTCAGTCTTAGGACCAATTAAACTGTGTTATAAACACATTTTGGGTTCATAGTGTCCAGAGTTGAGCCCTCAACACATACATCACTACTATTTGGGCTTTACCTCCTCCTAAACTACCCCCACACACTGCCGTTTTTTTCTCTTGCTTCTCTGAGCTGATGGTGGATGTATTATGAGGGCTCTAAGAAATATTAGGCTTTATTTTGGTCCGATCTTTTAAATTTTTCCTCTGACCTTATTTGTCCTTTTGGCTTAGATCTGGACATACCTCTGAGATAAACGTGCATTTACCTGTTGATCTGAAGCCTATTCTCACTCTTCAGTGAGAGAGACCACTGAGTGTTTGTTTTCTCAAACACCAGCCCCGTGCGCCGAGGATGGCTCATGGGAAATCGCCGGCTCTCAGAAGCCTGCTCATCGCACCAGCTCCCAGAGGGATACCTTGGATCCTGAGAGCCGCGTAGGTTTTCCAGGATCCCTGCTCCCACCTTGAGGGGCTTGCCCAGAACAGGTGCTCCAGAAATACATGATGTAAGAATGTACAAAACTAGTCCAGCTCTCTCAATGGGAAGAGAAAGAAACAGATTCAGACAAACAGAATTTTGCCACCCAGATAGTTGGTGGCAAAAATGGGAACTGGGTAGTGGTCTTTCATTTTGCAGGTGGAAACACCCCATATTTAGTGGCCTACAAATAACTAAAAAAAATGAAACTCAAACTTTTATACTCAAACTATAAAATTCGTAAATAACGGGCCAACATTCTGCTTCTGTATCTTTTTAAGAATTTTTTTCCCTTAATAAAAAATATGACACACTCACTAAAAAAACTGGAAACATCCAAAGATCAGAAAGAAGGGAAGAAAATCAGCTTTAAATCTAGAGTCTCAAAGAAATCCATTGTCAACCCTTTGATGTATTCAAACCCAATCTTTATTATGTCTTTTCTTTATAAAAAATACTTAAAAAATACAATTGCAGTAATAATGTGATTTTGTGTACTTTTATTTGTTTTTGGCCTTTTATCCTTTTCCCCCAGTTATTATAAAATCTTTGTAAATGTATAGGGCTGTATAATTTTTCAAATAATTGGTACAATAAAAAAAATCCCTATGATTCAATTTTAGGCTGTTTCCAAGACTTCCTTATTGTAAATATTATTGGCATGACTATCTTTGGGAAAAGGGGTGGTTTTCATTTTTGGAATTTTTTCTCTTAGGATAGGTTCCAATAGTAGAATGACTGGATCACTATCAAGTTCATTTTCAAGGCTCAGGTTGTATGTTGTTTTGCTTAGGTAATGCACATTGCCAAATTTTTGTCCAAGAGAAAAGTATAAATATACATGTTCACTAGCAATACATGAGGGACTATTTCATCATACCTTGATGAATGCTTTTTAATCACTTAAAGATATTTCCTAAAGTAAAAATTGATATTTTTTAATTGTTTTAATTCCCATTTCCTCAATTCTTTGTGAAATTGAACATTTTCTTAAAGCACTAGTTATATTTTTGTTATTTTTTAAAAACAGTATATGACCTTTGCCCATTTATCTTTTGGACTGTTAGTATTTTTCATGTCAATATACACGAGATTTTTATCTATTATAGATGTGATATGATTACCGTATTTGCTGTAAATATACTTTCCTAGTTTTGCTTGTTTTTAAAAAAGCATGCATACGATAAATGGCACACAAATTGATCAATTTTGACCTATATTTTCAACATAGTCAAGATAATGAACTTATCCATAACCCCTAAAATTTTCTCAAACCCCTTCATCTCCATCTCCAGGTGATTACTGACCTGCCTTCTGACACTGTAGATTAGTTCGCATTTCCTAGAGATTTATATTCATGGGATCATATAATATGTCCTCTTGTTTGTTTCATTCAGTATTATTGTTTTGTGATCCATCCATGTTGCTGTGTCTATCAATAGTTCATTCCTCTTTTTTTGCTAAGTAGTATTTCATTCTATGGATATACCACAGTTTGTTTATTCATTCACCTGTGGATGGACATTTTGGTTGTCTCTAGACCTTGGCTATTAAAAATAAATCTGCTGTGAACCTGTACAGGTATTCCTATGGACAAGCTTTCATTTCTCTTGGGTAAATACCCGCTAGCAGAATAGCTAGGTCATATGGCAGGTGAATAGTTAACACTTTCAGAAGCTGCCGAACTGTCTTGCACTGGTTCTTCCATTTGACGTTCCCACCACGGTACTAGAGGTCCAATGCCTCTTCCTCCTTACCAGCACTTGGTACAGTCACCTTTTTAATTTTACTCATTCTAATAGGTATGTAATGGTATCTCATTGTATCTTTAATTTGCACTTCCCTGACGTCTAATGATGTTCAGCATCTTTTCATGTGCTTATTTGCCATTGTGTTTCTTTGTTGATGGAGTGTCTTTCCAAATCTCTATTGCTGAAACTCTCTGTTGAATACTTCAGTTTAGACATTTCAGTTTGTTTCTTTTTTTTACGGTTACTATTTCTTTATTAAATTTCTCATTTTGCTCATGTATTGTTTTCCTGATTTAATTTAATTGTCTGTGTTTTCTTGTAGCTTACTGAGCTATTGGGTTGGCCAAAAGGTTCATTCTGGATTTTTCCGCAAGATGGCTCTAGTAGATGCCAAATAAGATGACTTATTTGTCTTTAACTTCATTCAAAACAATTTTATTAGATTGTATGTGACAGCTGTTGTATCAGCATGCATTTAAAAAAGGACTTATCAAAATTGGTGAATTTTTATGTAGTCACTTTAACATTGAAAATGGAAGAAAAAAAGCAACATTTTCGGCATATTATGCTTTATTATTTCAAGAAAGGTAAAAACACAACTGAAACTCAAAAAAAAGATTTATGCAGTGTATGGAGAAGGTGCTATGACTGATCGAATGTGTCAAAAGTGGTTTGCGAAGTTTCCTGCTGGAGATTTCTCGCTGGACGATACCCCACAGTCTGGTAGACCAGTTGAAGTTGAGAGCCATCAAATCAAGACATTAACTGAGAACAATCAACGTTATACCACGCAGGAGATAGCAGACATACTCAAAATATCCAAATCAAGCGTTGAAAATCATTTGCACCAGCTTGGTTATGTGAATCACTTTGATGTTTGAGTTCCACAAAAGTCAAGCGATAAAAACCTCTTGACCGTATTTCCACATGTGATTCTCTACCTAAATGTAATAAAAACGTTCTGTTTTTAAAGCACCTTGTGATGGGAGATGAAAAGTGGATACTGTACAATAATGTGGAATGGAAGAGGTCATGAGGCAAGTGAAATGAACCCCCACCAACCACACCAAAGGCCAGTCTTCTTCCAAAGAAGGTGATGTTGCGTATATGGTGGGATCGGAAGGAAGTCATCGATTATGAGCTCCTTCTGGAAAACCAAACGATTAATTCTAACAAGTACTGCTCCCAGTTAGACCAACCGAAAGTAGCACTTGATGAAAAGCATCCAGAATTAGTCAACAGAAAATGCATAATCTTCCATCAGGATAACGCCAAGACCAAGCAAAAACTGTTACAGCTTGGCTGGGAAATTCTGATTCATCCACCGTATTCACCAGACACTGCACCTTCAGATTTCCATTTATTTTGGTCTTTACAGGATTCTCCTAATGGAAAAAATTTCAATTCCCTGGAAGACTGTAAAAGGCACCTGAAACAGTTCTTTGGTCAAAAAGATAAAAAGTTTTGGGAAGATGGAATTATAAAGTTGCCTGAGAAATGGCAGAAGGTAGTGGAACAAAAGTGTGAGTACATTGTTCGATAAAGTTCTTGGTGAAAATGAAAAATGTGTCTTTTATTTTTACTTAAAAACTGAAGGCACTTGTTGGCCAATCCAATACTTTGAGATGATGATTTCGAATTCTTTGCTAGAATATTCACCAATCTTCATTTCTTTGTGCTCCACCAATGTAGTTTGATTTCATTCCTTTGAAGGTGTCATGTTTCCTTGCGTCTCTGTGTTCCTAGAAGCCTCCTGTTGCTGTCACCAGCTCCAGTTTTTAGTGACTGGCTTCCGGGAAGAATGACCTTCACCAGTCAGCCCAGCTAGAGATCCTGGGGTATCTAAGGTATTTTCTATGGGTCTACCAGCTCTTCTCCTCTTGTTCCCTCTAAGGGGAAGTCTTAGGACTGTGTGCCTTCTCTTGATCCCGAAAAGCCAGACTGGGTGCTCCAGTTCTTGTTCCCTAGGGCAGTACCCTGAAGTTTCAAGGCTGTATGCCCAGTCCAGTCCAGCTGAGTCCAGTCAGCTGCTGACATCCATCCCTACTACCGAGATCTGTGTGCTGTCAGCGGGGCCTCACATAGATCATTTGCAAGGGCATGTAGGGTGCCATGCACAGGGGCATGCAGGGTACATTGGCGGATTGGGGGTTCTGCAAGCAGGTTGTCCTGAAGGGTTCATGGACAGGCCTCTTGGTAGAGTCTGCAAGCCAGTGAGAAGGACTGTGGCCAGACTTTTGAGATCCACGTGCTGGTTGTTGTGAATTCCCATCCCCTCTCTCTCTGCTCCTAGTTGTTCCTGACTGCCCCCAGATGATGTAGCCCTGCTGATCCCCTGCAGTGTTCTGCATGGGGCAGGATGGAAGTGGGCCTCCTGGGGATCATGCTACAAGCATGGGAAAGCCAAGTGCTCACTTTGCTCTCATTTTCCCCCATGGGAGGAATCACAGGCTTAGGGTCCTCTTTTGGCACCAAGCTGTGTCATCTTTGGGAAGGGATGACATGGGTAAAATAAAACTGGTCTTCCTACCCTCTTCAATGCATCCACTCTCAGATTTCTTACTGGACTTGTTTCACTGCGAAAGGGGAAAACTAGCAATGAACATCTTCCGTACAGGAGAACATTTCCTAATAAATCCATGTAACTAGAACTCTGAAACTTCCCAAATGTTATACATTAATAATAGTAATGGCCATGAGCAAATATTTATACATACAACCATCTGCCAGTGTAAGCTGAAGCCAACCTATTTTAAAAGTAGCGGTGAGCTTTACTATATGTTTATTTATCTGAGGGAAAGTATCTTAACCCAGCATACTGCCTGTATGTTTTAACTTATCCTGGAATTGCTTTTGCTAGCCAACTATTCTTCAGCTAAAGTTTTATTGTTCCCTTTTAATAATAGCCCAAGCAACTATTCTTTTTTTTTTTTTAATGTAAAGTCCTGGAACTTAACAAGCTGATCAAATGATAAAGACATCTTTTGCTTCTTTCTGTACCTCTGCCTTCTTCTAGGTCTTTCTGCTCTCCAATTCTTAATGAGTGTGTTATCTAGAACACCAGTCCAATAAAGATCTTCATAAACCAAGAAAAGGATAAACTTGTTTCTTCTCTACACTGTTAGTCTCTGAGCACAGTGAGACTATTAAGAGCCTTCCTGCTGGGAAAAGGTCATGTGGTAAGGCCCACACACTGGCCGTGAACTTCTTGTTTCTGAAAAATGTGTCCATGGTGCTGATAGTCATTTATCTGAGAAGACATCTTCCCATCTCCTATCTCATCACCAGTAAAGCTCTGAACCTAAAGATGATGCATGGTCAGGGGCTGCCACACTGTGGAACATGTACAATCCACATAAGCAGAGATTAAAATGAACTAAGCAAGTAGACACATCTCTGAATGTATCTCTTTCTCTCCTCAACACTGGCCATCAGTAGCAAGTAATAGATTTTTGTGTCTTAGCTTTGACATCCCAAATCCTTATTCACAGTTTAATTCCCGGACCATCAAAGAAAAGGGGAAAAATTTTTGCAGGCCCTCTGTGTTATGGGCTAAATGTTTGTGACCTCTAAAACTCCATATGTTGAAATATAAACCCCAATGAGATGGTATTTGAATCTGGGGCCCTCAGTGATTAGGTCATGAAGGTGGAGCCCTTATGACTGGAATTAGTGCCTTTATAAAACACCAATGTGAGGACCCAGCAAAAAGACAGTCATCTATGAACCAGGACATGGGCCTCCACCAGACTCTGAATCTACCAGTATTTTGATCTTGAACTTTCCAGCCTCCAGAACTGTGAGAAATAAATGTGTCTTGTTTGAGCCACCCAGTCTATGCTGTTTTTATTATAGCGGCCTGAGCTAAGCCATGCAACAAGCAGCTTTCTGGAGGCAGCAAGTTTATTCTCAGAGTACTGGATAAAAGCTCAGTGATGGAAGCAGGTGGGGAGCCTCATTCATCATTTACTGGTTGAAACCAGGCAAGTCAAATGAAGTCTCTGGACCTCAGTCTACTCATTTCTAAATGGGAATACCATCACTGGCCCTCAGGGCAGGAGTAAATTAAATTTGATGAAGTATGTAAAACCCTTGATACCAAGTCTGATACAAGATAAGTGCTCAATTGCCCCACATCAGGTTTCCCAACCTGGGGGTCCAACAACGAGAGAAGGAATTCCCAGAGAATCAGACTCTGAAGGCTAGTGGGATTTGATTGCAGGACTTCAACAGGACTGGGGGAAACAGAGACTCCATTCTTGGAGGGCACACACAAAGTAGTGTGCGTACCAAGAGCCAGGGGAAGGAGCAATGACCCCATAGGAGACTGAACCACACCAACCTGCTAGTGTTGGAGGGTCCCCTGCAGAAGTGGAGGGTGGCTGTGGCTCACCACAGGGACAAGGACACTGGCAGCAGAAGTTCTGGGAAGTACTCCTTGGCATGAGCCCTCCTGGAGTCCACCATTAGCCCCACCAAAGAGCCTGTAGGCTCCAGGGCTGGGTTACCTCAGGCCAAACAACCAACAGGGAGGGAACTCAGCCCCACCCATCAGCAGACAAGCAGATTAAAGTTTTACTGAGCTCTGCCCACCAGAGCAACACCCAGCTCAACCCACCACCAGTCCCTCCCATCAGGAAGCTGGCACAAGCCTCTTAGATAGCCTCATCCACCAGAAGGCAGACAGCAGAAGTAAGAACTACAATCCTGCAGCCTGTGGAATGAAAACCACATTCACAGAAAGACAGACAAAATGAAAAAGCAGAGGACTATGTACCAGATGAAGGAACAAGATAAAACCCCAGAAAAACAACCAAATGAAGTGGAGATAGGCAACCTTCCAGAAAAAGAATTCAGAATAATGACAGTGAAGAGGATCCAGGACCTCAGGGAAAAAAAGGATGGATGCAAATATCGAGAAGATGCAAGAAATGTTTAACAAAGACCTAGAAGAATTAAAGAACAAACAAACAGAGATGAACAATACAATAACTGAAATGAAAAATACACCATAAGGAATCAATAGCAGAATAACTGAGGCAGAAGAAGGGATAAGTGACCTGGAAGACAGAATGGTGGAATTCACTGCTGCAGAACAGAATAAAGAAAAAAGAATGAAAAGAAATGAAGACAGCCTAAGAGACCTCTGGCACAACATTAAATGCACCAACATTCACATTATAGGGGTCCTAGAAGGAGAAGAGAGAGAGAAAGAACCCAAGAAAATATTTGAAGAGATTATAGTCAGAAACTTCCCTAACATGGGAAAGGAAATAGCCACCCAAGCCCAGGAAGCACAGAGAGTCCCAGACAGGATAAACCCAGGGAGAAACACACTGAGACACATACTAATCAAATTGACAAAAATTAAAGACAAAGAAAAATTATTAAAAGCAACAAGGAAAAAATGACAAGTAACATACAAGGGAACTGCCACGAGGTTAACAGCTGACTTCTCAGCAGAAATTCTACAAGCCAGAAGGAAGTGGCATGATATATTTAAAGTGATGAAAGGGAAGAACCTACAACCAAGATTACTCTACCCAGCAAGGATCTCATTCAGATTCAATGAAGAAATCAAAAGCTTTACAGACAAGCAAAATCTAAGAGAATTCAGCACCACCAAACCAGCTCTACAGCAAATGCTAAAGAAATTTCTCTAGTGGGAAACACAAGAGAAGAAAAGGACCTACAAAACCAAACCCAAAAGAATTCAGAAAATACTAATAGGAACATACATATCTATAATTACCTTAAATGTGACTGGATTAAATGCTTCAACCAAAAACACAGGCTCGCTGAATGGATACAAAAACAAGACCCATATATATGCCGTCTACAAGAGACCCACTTCAGAGCCCCAGGGACACATACAGACCAAAAGTGAGGGGATGGAAAAAAGATATTCCATGCAAATGGAAATCGAAAGAAAGCTGGAGTAGCAATACTCATATCAGATAAAATAGACTTTAAAATAAACAATGTTACAAGAGACAAGGAAGGACACTACATAATGATAAAGTGATCAATCCAAGAAGAAGATATAACAATTGTAAATATTTATGCACCCAACATAGGAGCACCTCAATACATAATGCAAATGCTAACAGCCATAAAAGAGGAAATCAATAGTAACACTATAATAGAAAGGGACTTTAACACCCCACTTCACCAATGAACAGATCATCCAGACAGAAAATTGATAAGGAAATGAAAGCTTTAAACGACACAATAGACCAGATAGATTTAATTGATATTTAACTTAATTGATATTTAATTTAATTGATATTTAATTTAATTGATATTTATAGGACATTCCATCCGAAAACAGCAGATTACACTTTCTCCTCAAATGCACACGAAACATTCTCCAGGATAGATCACATCTTGGGTCACAAATCAAGCCTCGGTAAATTTAAGAAAACTGAAATTATATCATGCATCTTTTCTGACCACAACACTATGAGATTAGAAATAAATTACAGGGGGGAAAAACGTAAAAAACACAAACATATGGAGGCTAAACAATATGTTACTTAATAACCAAGAGATCACTGAAGAAATCAAAGAGGAAATCAAAAAATACCTAGAGACAAATGACAGTGAGAACACGATGATCTAAAAACTATGGGATGCAGAAAAAGTAGTTCTAAGAGGGAATTTTATAGCAATACACTCCTACCTCAAGAAACAAGAAAAATCTCAAATAAACAATCTAACCTTATACCTAAAGGAGCTAGAGAAAGACGAACAAACAAAACCCAAAGTTACTAGAAGGAAAGAAATCATAAAGATCAGAGAAGAAATAAATGAAATAGAAGCAAAGAAAACAATAGCAAAGATCAACAAAACTAAAAGCTTGTTCTTTGAGAAGATGAACAAAATTGATAAACCTTTAGCCAGACTCATCAAGAAAAAGAGGGAGAGGACTCAAATCAATAAAATTAGAAATGAAAAAGGAGAAGTTATCACAGACACCGCAGAAATACAAAGCATCATGAGAGACTACTACAAGCAGCTCTATGCCAATAAAATAGACAACCTGGAAGAAATGGACAAATTCTTATAAAGGTATAACCTTCCAAGACTGAACCAGGAAGAAACAGAAAATATGAACAGACCAATCACAAGTAATGAAATTGAAACTGTGATTAAAAATCTTCCAACAAACTGAAGTCCAAGACCAGATGGCTTCACAGGTGAATTCTATCAAACATTTAGAGAAGAGTTAACACCCATCCTTCTCAAGCTCTTCCAAAAAATTGCAGAGGAAGGAACACTTCCAAACTCATTCTATGAGGCCACCATCACCCTGATACCAAAACCAGACGGAGATATTACAAAAAAAGAAAATTACAGACCAATATCACTGATGAATATAGACACAAAAATCCTTAACAAAATACTAACAAGCAGAATCCAACAACATATTAAAAGGATCATACACCATGATCAAGTGGGATTTATCCCAGGGATGCAAGGATTCTTCAATATACGCAAATCAATCAATGTGATACACCATATTAACAAACTGAAGAATAAAAACCATATGATCATGTCAGTAGATGCAGAAAAAGCTTTTGACAAAATTCAACACCCATTTATGATAAAAACTCTCCAGAAAGTGGCCATAGAGGGAACCTACTTCAACATAATAAAGGCCATATATGAAAAACCCACAGCAAACATCATTCTCAGTGGTGAAAAACTGAAAGCATTTCCTCTAAGATCAGGAACAAGACAAGGATGTCTACTCTTGCCACTATTATTCAACATAGTTTTGGAGGTCCTAGTCACAGAAATCAGAGAAGAAAAAGAAATAAAAGGAATACAAACTGGAAAAGAAGAAGTAAAATTGTCACTCTTTGTAGATGACATGATACTATATAGAGAGAATCCTAAAGATGTCACCAGAAAACTACTAGATCTAATCAATGAATTTGGTAAAGCTGTAAGATACAAAATTAATTCACAGAAATGTCTTACATTTCTATACACTAACAATGAAAGATCAGAAAGAGAAATTAAGGAAACATTCTCCATTGCAACAAAGAGAATAAAATATCTAGGAATCTAGACCTGTACTCAGAAATACAGGAAATATCTAGACCTGTACTCAGAAAACTATAAGACACTGATGAAAGAAATCAAAGATGACATAAACAGATGGAGAGATATACCTTGTTCTTGGATTGGAAGAGTCAATATTGTGAAAATAACTATACTACCCAAAGCAATCTACACATTCAATGCAATCCCTATCAAATTACCAATGACATTTTTCACAGAACTAGAACAAAAAAATCTTAAAATTTGTATGGAGACCCAAAAGACCCCGAATAGCCAAAACAATCTTGAGGGAAAAAACAGAGCTGGAGGAATCAGACTCTCTGACTTCAGACTACACTACAAAGCTACAGTAATCAAGACAATATGGTACTGGCACAAAAACAGAAATATAGATCAATACAATAGGATAGAAAGCCCAGAGATAAACCCACGCACCTATGGTCAACTAATCTATGACAAAGGAGGCAAGGATATACAGTGGAGAAAAGACAGTCTCTTCAATAAGTGGTGTTGGGAAAACTGGACAGCTACATGTAAAAGAATGAAATTAGAACACTCCTAACACCATACACAAAAATAAAATAGATTAAAGACCTAAATGTAAGACTGGACACTATAGAACTCTTAGAGGAAAACATAGGAAGAACACTCTTTGACATAAATCACAGCAAGATCTTTTTTGAGCCACCTCTCAGAGTAATGGAAATAAAAACAAAAATAAATAAATGGGACCTAATGAAACTTAAAAGCTTTTGCACAGCAAAGGAAATTATAAACAAGAGGAAAAGACAACCCACAGAATGGGAGAAAATATTTGTAAACAAATCAACGGACAAAGGATTAATCTCCAAAATATATAAACAGCTCATGCAGCTCAATATTAAAAAAGCAAGCAACCCAATCAAAAAATGAGTGGAAGACCTAAATAGACATTTCTCCAAAGAAGACATACAGATGGCCAAGAGGCACATGAAAAGCTGCTCAACATCACTAATTATTAGAGAAATGCAAATCAAAACTGCAATGAGGTATCACCTCACACTGGTTAGAATGGCCATCATCAGAAAATCTACAAACAACAAATGCTGGAGAGGGTGTGGAGAAAAGGCAACCTTCTTGCACTGTTGGTGGGAATGTAAATTGATACACCCACTATGGAGAACAGTATGGAGGTGCCTTAAAAAACTAAAATAGAATTACCATATGACCCAGCAATCCCACTACTGGACATATACCCAGAGGAAACTATAATTCACAAAGACACATGCACCCCAATGTTCACTGCAGCACTATTTACAATAGCCAGGTCCTGGAAGCAACCTAAATGCCCAGCAACAGATGAATGGATAAAGAAGATGTGGTACATATATACAATGGAATATTACTCAGCCATAAAAAGGAATGAAATTGAGTCATTTGTAGAGATGTGGATGAATCTAGAGACTGTCATACAGAGTGAAGTAAGTCAGAAAGAGAAAAACAAATATCGTATATTAACACATATATGTGGAACCTAGAAAAATGGTACAGATGAACCAGTTTGCAGGGTAGAAACAGAGACACAGATGTAGAGCACAAATGTACGGACACCAAGGGCAGAAGCGGTGGGGGTGGGGTACTGGTGGGATGAATTGGGAGATTGGGACTGACATATATATACACAAATACGTATAAAATAGATAATTAATAAGAACCTGCTGTATAAAAAATAAAATTAAAAAAAAAAAGATAAGTGCTCAATCACTGAAAGCCATCACTAGCCAAGAACATATTGTGCAAAGTAGGTGCTTGATACGTGTTTCTGATTGCAATTGAATTCAGCTAATGTGAGCACAAAAGAAGCTTCTTGGGAAAACTATATTTTATATTTTTCATTTAATGAACTCATTTAACATAATCTCTAATTTTTTCACATGTCTTCGGTTAGCTAAACTCCCCCCAAGGTGGTTCTTTATCATGTTATCATATTAGAGAATGGTTATTGGTTTTGTTTTTTTTCCAGCATGTTCAAGTTTTGGAGGGAAATCGTACCCTTCTTCCCATGCATTGACGCATTCAACCGAGGGAATCAGTGAGACAACAGATGTTAGAGACAGATGCCCAACTATCCACTCGATAGTCAGGCTTAATGAACTAACACAGGAAGAACAATTACAGACTTCATTAATTATACTCTAGGTTCAATTCCATTGTTAATTCTAATCCTTTATCTGAGCTAATGACTTCAGGTTTTCTTATAATTTGTGCCTATCAGTGAATCATAACATCTTTAAATTTCCATGACTGTGTAAAATTCACACTGTATATATATAACTTTCTACTTCCAAAAAAGACCTAAAGTATTTCTAAAGATACATGAAATTCTTCAAGATAACATGATTTCTTTAAAAAAAAGTATGACTATAACATTAAGCAAGGAATAAAGTTAACATAAAAATGTATACTACAAAGTCTTACACATTTGTCACAAGTTCTATTTTATAAACAGGAATAGCTCAGACAGCTCAGCCAAGATTGTCGTCCGTTAACACTTAAAATCAAGGCACAGACTTTCGTTTAGGTAAACCTCTACCATCGTAAATCCACTCTAATTCAGTAGTTTGCTAACTGTTTGTCTTTGTTATTCTTGCAGAATAATAATCTATTACAGGCTGTCCTGTATTCCTTAATAGTTTATTACAGAAACCAAAACAAAAATTCCTTCAGTTAATAAAACATAATGAAAATGCATTTTTGGTCACTTGATGTACTCTGGCCATCTTTTGAGAGGAGGGTAATGAGATTCTGGGCTTCTAACCTTTAAGGTGCTCAGTCTTGCTCTTGAACTAATGCATATGTGCTCATTTGCATACTCTCTTTCCCTCCCTCTTGGGCAAGCCACACTGACACCAGAAGCCTCCTTACCAGGCACCGAAACTGTTTCAAGATGTTTCAAGCTGAGAAATGGCCACCTGCATGCATTCTGGTCAAGATTTTAAGTTATCTTACCACGCAAATCTTCCTGAGGAAAGTTCAAAAGGTGCTCATCTGAATCATTCATGCTTTTTTTATCCTTGACCTAAAGCAATCTGGTGGATTTTTCTTTTGGGGGTATGGGGTAGAGAGGACAAACTTTTTATTAGAAAACGTAAAAAAAAAAAAAAATTATATGCTCCACTATGTCAATAATTGTATGGATTTGTTTTTTATTGTATTATAAAACTATTTTTTATTACTTTAAAGTTAAGTTCTAACATGAGGTATAATAAAATAAATAAGATTTATAAAATATCTACTGTCATTTTGATCAAAAAAGAGAACCAGGTATAAAAATATGACTTTAATCAACTACACTTCAATAAAAAATTTTAATAAATAAATAAAAATTAAAAACCCACAAGATATTAAAAAAGATCAATTAATATTTCTTTTCTCCTTTTAAAAAATATGACTTTACACAAGTGCATAATTTTATCTTATGCATATATACAATTTCATTTGCTCACACAAGCTAAAGTAGTAAATAATACAGCTTGATTTACTGACTTGGTTTTAAATGCCTAAGCTAAAAAACAGTTACAGTAGCAGAATTTTATTTACATTTATTAGTATGGAAACCTTTTTTGTGATTTCAAGACCAGAAAATGCATGACACATGAGAAGATGCACTTCTTCTGTTCAATGAGAAATGTGCGAATCAATATCAACATAGAACTGCTGAAGAAAGAAAACCTATATAGTGTGGGTTATTTCACCTTCGCAAGCTGGGAGCCATTAAGTAATGGCTCCCTCCACTCCCCCCGCCCCCTTCGGTGAAACACATCCTGAACATTGGGCCCACCTTTTCCAGAAGAATGTGCCCCACTGCCCCTTGGAAACTCCATTTCGTTTACTTGGTTCAGTTAGTTAATGACGGTCCATTTTGGCTCAAACATCCAATTCCCTTTCATCAATCATGTCTTTCTGGACTGTCAGTTTCACAGCAATGATTACCAAGCCTTTCCAGGCGACATCCACAGACGTTCTCGAAGAAAAACCCAGATCCACTTCTCCGTTTAGGATGTCCTAGGGACCCATTTCCTCCACTATCCCTCCAAATGAAAATGAGCTATGTGAAAAGGGGAAACCCCACCAGAAAATGGATGTTGGCAGCTCAAGTGTTAATCTAGAAATCTTACTATTTGCTGCTGGAAAAGGGCATTGTAACAAGATGGGTTTTTTATACAATGCAAACATGGGGAATGCAAAACACTGGCAACCATGAAAATAAGATTTAATTTGGAATCACAACACACAGGGTTTTTTCTACTTTAAATTCTTCTTATTCAATCATATTTGCTATAAATATTCAATAGAAACAGTTTTCCAGGATTGAAATAGTCTTTAAGGAAGCAAGCCATGTGTGGTTTTTCAGTCAAGCATTTTCATGCTTCGCTAACTGTCAGGCTGTTCGTGTTCCTTTCCCAAAAAATATTCTTTATGACTCTGCTTAGGTCTCTGAAAAGCAACTTATTCTCTGGAGACTTGAGGAATCATCTACACATCACAATTCTATAGACATCAATGCATGAAGCATGTGGATGTGCTTTAACACAGAGGCAGACCTTCCATTTGGACATGGCCACCTGTCCACGTGTCATTGAAATTAATTCAGCCCATTGTGAGTGCCTGCCTAGAAGCCAGAAAGGCCAATTTCAGCTCTAACTCTGCCACTTGTTGTGGAACTTACTGTTTAACTTTGGGTGAGTTACTTTCCCACAAAGGACCTAAGGTGTCTGATCTTCAAAATACGGAAGTTGGGCTCCATGAGGGATCATCAGAATACTACAGGTGGGCTAAAATCTGTCTGCTACCTGCTTTTGTAAATAAAGTTTTATTGAAACACAGCCATGCCTGTGAGTTTACTATTATCTGCAGCCATGGGGGCAGAGTTGAGTAGTTGTGACAGAGCACATCTGGCCCCCAAAGCCTAAAATAGTTATTATCTACCCATTAACAGAACAAGTTGGCCAGCCCTGGACTAGTTGACTTTGGGGGTCCTCTCCAATTCTAGAATTCCTTATATAGTCTATAAAACACCTAATATTTATGTATTAATCCTTTCAATCCCCAAATCTTTATGGAGCTTCTCCTGTGAATTATGCCTTGTACTGCTTCAAAAGATACATATTATACATTAAGCAAACTTTATAATAGTTTCTTTTTCTTATAGGATTTAAATTATGTTAACAGCTCTTGGAAATATCCAAGGCAATATTTTGGGGCAAATGTCTTATGATTTGATTATCATTGTTAAATACAACATATCTTTTTTTCTACTATAAATATTTAAGAAGTTTTTAAAAAGTACAGCGCAGGAGACATCACATTAAGACATCATTTTAACAGATTGTTTAGCTTTGGTAATATAATTTGACATCTAAACATAAGCTGAGAAGGATCTCCCTCAAAACCTTTGATAATATGATTCATTGTCAGATGTTTGTTTTCGCTATCTGGCACTCATTAATTAATTCTTTTTAATATAGCTTGGATTTACTGATTTTGAAAAAGAGAATTATTCTTATTGATGTTGCTAAAATATCCAGGTGGCTTGAATTTCACCAACTAGATAGTTTAATCTAGCACATTTGTGTAGCCCTAATCAAATCTTTACCAACAGATGTGAGAAGCCCAGTACCGGAGCTAATGTTTGTGTCTCTATGATAATTAAATTAGCTCAATAAGGAAAGTAAATGAAAAATAATGACCAAAATTTTCCCCTAAGCTTGTGTTATAGTCTTGAAAACATGTTTTTCCTACCAAGTTTTTCAGTAATGAAACACAAATTGAGAACTTTTAATTTAAAGACATATACTTTTCAAGAACTAGTCATGCAGCAAATTGTTTATAATCAAGTAATCATGTAACACTGTTTTTCACCAGAAAGTAAAGCCGACGACTAAGCCAAAATTCAAATTCGAGGTTTCCTGACAAATTCATTATAAAGAATGGAATAATCCTTTCTTTTGGCCAATAACATAGAAAACTTTCTTTTCTAAGTATTATCTCTTCATACTATTTTCTAATGACTAGGAAATACCTTTCTCAGGTTGAATGATTATTTCCACGTATAATTAGTTCCTGCTTACGACAGTGCTGTACCAATGTCATGGCTCAATGAACTGGCTTTATCATTCATTAATCATAGCTTTCATTGAGCTCCAGGTGACAGTGCCCACCACAGGCCAAATAACTTCTCATTTAAAGGCAATTTGTAGAAATAGGAAAGTTTAGAAGTCTCACGTTCACCAAAGGATTGAAGAGTGTTTAAAAAGCCAAGATCAGGTATTTTATGGATGGTGAGTTCATGGAAGAAGGGTGGCTGATGGGTGAGGGCAGATGGCTTTCTGGGGAGGCCGTGTTGCAGCTGCAGGTCAGAGCACGCTGGATGGTATTCCGTGTGGACATGAGACACAATGCTGCCTCTGTTTCTGTCCCGCTGTACTCTGACCTTGCTGCAGGCGAAGTGGTGTTACAGCTGCACTTGCGGGATGGTCAGTGGTGGTGGAAATGGGGCCAGTGTGGTCCCCTCTCACCCAGCCCGCATGCCTGCAGGTGTGGCGACCTCTATTTGTATATTTTACTGTATTTGTTTATTTGCCTGGCTAATCAGCTCGGGGTCACATTCCCAAGCTGGAGGTGTTCCTTCTTTGTCTCTTCCTAAGAGAAAGAAAGAGAGAAAGAAAGAAAGAAGGAAATAGAAAGAAAGAAAGAAAAAGAAAGAAAGAAGAAAGAAAGAAAGAAAGGAAGGAAGGAAGGAAGGAAGAAAAAGAAAGAAAGAAAGGAAGGAAGGAAGAAAGAAAGGTACTTCCTAATTTTCTTTAGCTTCTGTGATAGGTTGTCTTATTTTAAGACCTCTTAGGCAAGGAATAGAAATACGACTTGACAATCAGTTAGAAAGTTTGTAGGTGTATCATTTAATGCACTGTAGGCAAAGTATCCATTGCAGTATACAAATAAAATAGCCCCTGTCCCAGTTCTGTGCTCTTAGTTTAATATATTCTCTTAATTTGGAAAGCTCCAAGACAAGGGTGCAATTAGTTTTTCTTTCATGAGGAGGGCTAGGATGCCTTTAGCTTGCTTACAAAAGCCGTGGAAAATCAATGTGTTAATTGCTTTCCATTGAATTGGAAATAATTTTTTTCCTGTTTTGCGCAAAACAAAGTGCATTTGCCTGTTAGTTCATTCAAATGATGAAATTAACCATGTCTATAAGCGATGGGGCCCCTAACAGGCCAGTCCCAGTCCTAATGCTTTATTTACCTCCTGTAATTCACGAAGGAAGAGCTTGCCTGTCTCATTGACCAGAGGAAATCGAAACTCCAAGAATAAGCTGCCCAAGTGAACACAGCCTCAGTGGGGAAGCTGCCTTCAAGCTACAAGCTATTTCTCCAAAGCACTTACTTGCAGATGTGTGGTTAACTTTCCACCCCTGCAAAGGGGAACCCATCCCTGCAAATCACAAACACTCAGGTAAGTTCACAATTTTTTTTCAATTAATTCATTTATTCAGCAATTATTTACTGATTTCTTTTTATATGCCAGGCATATTTTTAGGTCTGGGGGAACAGAAGTGAATAAAATGTCCAAGATCACTGTCCTCATGGTGTGGTGCTTATAGCCATAAAGTAAGCCCCAAAATATAAAGTGTATAAGATGATGATAAATTCTTGTTTTTCTTTCAGCTGGGAATATTAATTTTTTTACATCTTTATTGGAGTATAATTGCTTTACAATGTTGTGTTAGTTTCTGCTGTATAACAAAGTGAATCAGCCATATGCATACATATATCCCCATATCTCCTCCCTCTTGAGCCTCCCTCCCACCCTCCCTATCCCACCTCTCTAGGTGGTCACAAATCACCAAGCTGACCTCACTGTGCTATGCAGCTCCTTCCCACTAGCCATCCATTTTACATTTGGTAGTGTATATATGTCAGTGCTACTCTCTCACTTCGTCCCAGGTTCCCCTTCCCCCACGTGTCCTCAAGTCCATTCTCTACGTCTTCGTCTTCATTCCTGTCCTGCCACTAGGTTCATGAGAACCTTTTTTTTGTAGATTCCATATATATGTGTTAGCATAAGGTATTTGTTTTTTTCTTTCTGACGTATTTCACTCTGTATGACAGACTCTAGGTCCATCCACCTCACTACAAAGAACTCAATTTCATTTCTTTTTATGGCTGAGAAATATTCCATTGTATATATGTGCCACATCTTCTTTATCCATTCATCTGTCGATGGACACTTGGGTTGCTTCCATATCCTGGCTATTGTAAACAGTGCTGCAATGAACATTGTGGTACATGACTCTTTTTGAATTATGGTTTTCTTAGGGTATATGCCCAGTAGTGGGATTGCTGGGTCATATGGTAGTTCTATTTTTAGCTTTTTAAGGAACCTCCATACTGTTCTCCATAGTTCACAATATTCACATAAAACATGCTTTTGAGACAAGAGTGTGTGACTTGCATTGACTCACTAGAAGTCGCTCTAATGGGCCTGGTCTACAAATTTACATATGAGTGTTCCTTCAATAGGAACAATTTATTATAATTAATATATCTAGAATAGATAAATTAATTCTTTTTCTGGGAACAGGAGCCTCTGGTTTATAGAATTGCCAATCAATCAGGTAGAGCAAGATGACATGAAATATTGAAAATATTGAAAGAAAATTAGTGAGACGGAGAAATTTGAATAAGTATAGGTCTGTAGACTATATATAGGTCTTTAGATTAGACGATAGTCCTGTGTCAATGCTAAGTTCCTGATTTTGATGATTTTACTGTGGCCATGTAAGAGAATGTCCCTATACTGGGAAAATAAACACTGAAGTATTCAGGAATAAGGCAACATCAGGTCTACAGTTTATTCTCAGATGGTTCAGAAAATATATATATATCTCTGTCTCTCTGTTAAGAGTGATAAAGTAACTGTGGTGAAATGTGAACATAGGCAACCTTGATGAAGGATATACGGCAACTCTTTGTCTTATCATTCTGACTTTTTCATATATAAAATTATTTCAATATTTAAAATGTAATTTTAAAAACTTTAAAATAAATGACCCTCTAGACTAGACATCCAGTTCTGGAGGGCACAGTGCCAGGGGTGTGGGTGAAAGGCTGGAATGTTCTGAGACTGACCACCGCAGGAAACATTTCTCTCCACATGTTTGGAACTTAGTTTCTGAAAGCCAAAATGACCATAGTATCGTGATAGCTAAAATAGAATTCATTTTCCAGCGATTTATTTGAATGGCCACTGGAAAATATCTGTTTTACCAAACAATGAGTGCCAACATAAAAAAGCAAACTATTTTCAGATTAAATATTCAAGTGTAAAAATCTGTATCAACAATTAAATTATTGCCTTCCTTATAGACCGATGTTTCTGTATGCTGAATTTTCAATGATCCATATCAAAATATTCCAATCAATGTAGAAGGTGTGCAAACACCGTCCTTAAGATTAAGAAGCACCTTTGGGAAAGAATATTTAAACCCAAGGGGAGGTAACATAAACATGGAAAGTAACTTCAGAACTAAACTAGGAATATTAAAGCATCATAAAATTTAAGAGCAGGTGAGAATATGAGTCTGGAAGAAGTAATATTCAATCTATATTTCAATTCTTAATGTATGGAGTGTGCAATGCTTTTTAAGGTTGCCCTCTGTGTTCTATATAAGATTTTCACTAACACTAATAAATTAAAAAAACAAATGAATGGAGATTTAAATGTCAAAATGCTACAGGTAGCATTGGCATCCTCCACAGTCCCCCCTGGCTTAGCTGGAACATTGAGCACTTGATGTTTAGGAACTAGGAAAAGCCCTGGACTTAGTCGTTGGACCCGAAGCCCCTCCCAGCCCTGGATCTGTGACATACGCAGAGTCACCAAATTGCTACCATTCTCTGGTCCTCAGTTTCCCCATCCATAAAGCGAGGAGGTTGGCATACATGACATTTATGATAACTTGTGGCTAGCACACTATGACCTGCAACACCGTGTTAGACAAAAGACGTGAGTTCCCAGGGAGGCATTCAGATTATGCCGGAAGAGAATTTTGTTGCATTTCATATTGCTTGAAATCATTGACCTACAAACTAGAACTCAGAAATCTTCGGGTTACATGAACAGTGTTGTTTTAATGAGAATTTTCTTTGGAATAAGAGAAATGACAAGCAAGCAAATGTACTTTCCTCTTAGGTTGAATGTTGGAATTAACTAAAAGTAACTCATTTTTTAAATTTTTACCTGCATTAGAAAAACATTTCTTGTGCTGGAAACATTATGAGGGAGTTTGGGAGCTCCGTCTCTTTTCCCTACCTCCCAAGAAGAATTTAACTAAATCTTGAAAAGTCACCCAAATGCCAGTCTTTCTCCTGCCACCTTCAATATTTTTCCACCTGTGCTCTTATTTATTTAACATTTTTCTTCTAATTGATTCATCTTTTTAAACCTCAAAGGCTTATAACAGCCTCATGCACACCAGTGGTGTGCGTATCATCCTTCAGGATAATAATGCCCTAAAGGTTAGTAATGATAATTAATATGTATAATTTGCCAAATGTTGCCCCCATATATTAGCTCATTTAATCCGTACAACCCCCAATTTTACAGGTGAGAAAATGGAGGCTTAAAGAGGTTAAATGATTAGCTGCAATTACACAATTAGTGATTAACTAAAATTCAAGTTCAAACCTTCTCATTCCGCATCCCATGTTCTCCTTGCTACACCAACAACGTTACAGATGCTAAGGCTCATGTTACATTTCCCTTCCTAAAAGCATTTTCCATTTCAGCTGTGTTCTCTTTTCCTAGGGTGGGGAAGTAGGGAATGTGCTCATTGAAAAGAAAAAAATCCAGGTTATAGATTATTTGTTTAACATTTACACTATACTTTCTACTCTATGCTAAGTAGTATATATCATATAATATATATTACTACATATCTAATTTTTCTAAAGACAGAAAGTTCTGACACCTTGGTTTGATTTTTGTTTCTAAACTCATGAGCCGAAAGACCTGATCTTGAGCTTCTATAAACTGGGCTTGTTTCCTTGTGAATGCAAAGCAAAATTGAATTCCTCTCCTCTTACTTAAAGAAATCAGATAAGTTGCTGATTGGAGTGAGATATTCTGATCTGCATTTATTTATTTTTAGCGTTCATCGACTCCGCTGGTGAGTGCGTTTTGGTTGAAAAGGAGTTAAAAATACAGTCAAAGAGATTTCCTTTCCTCCGTTCTTCCTGTGGATCATGACCTTTGGTTTTTTCAACTTCCTCAATTTAGATTCAGTAAATTGTCATAGAGTGCCACAACACCTGCTTCGGTACTTGAGAAATTGACTTTTCCTGCAAATTACCCTGATCAGTGACCTTGTCTTGGCTACCAAAGGGTTTGGAGAAGGAGGGAAGCTGTCCATGTGGCCGTGCCCCAGCCCACGATTGGTATTTAGCTCTTTGAAGTTCACAGTTATCTATTTAACATACAGACATATTCTGAAAAAAAATGCCACATTATAATCATCAACTAGAAAACCCAACTGTCACCTCTTAGGGAAATAACACTCGATCTTACAAGGGATGGACCGCAGCATAATTTAAGAGCTTCCAGTTATAATTTTCTTAAAGCGGGGACACTTGGTAGATGTGGCTTTTTGTTGTGAGTGACGATCTCAGTCAGGTCTCCAAGTGAATAATCGCGCAAGGGTGAAATGACGGAGGATAGAAAATGTGCGGCCAGCTCTCGGAAATTGTGTCTTTCAAAGTGCTTCTTTAGGAAGAAAATTTAAGATCGGTGTCTCCTGCCACACAAACGTTGGACGAGATCAAAGGTCACCCCTGGAAGCTCAGGAGGTAAAATTATATTTTTATCCTTTAGCTTTGATTTTTGGCGGCTTACTGCATTTAAAAAAAAAAAAATTAATTGCTCTGTCCAGCCAACAGGTGTTAGCCCTCAAGTGTGGGCCCAACGGCCGGCGGCTGGGCAGGCAGCTTAAAGGCCCATAACTCACTGCAATCGTGAGCTTCCTCAAATTGGTCCAGGAGAAAGTTCTAAAAGTACTTCAAGGCCAGATGACATGGGAACCTGTGTCCCTGTCAAATATCAAAGAAAAACAGACTGTAAAATGTAAACTTATAAAGCGTGCACTTAATTCTGACAAGCTTTTAGTATCAAGTTGCAGATTTTAAGCAATAAGGCGGCTTAGGCTGAAATCAGACATAGGAAGCGGAACCTGAAAGCTCGTTTCGAATGATATGGGGAGCCCCTGACTCATTTTTTCCACATCTGTTCAGTTTAATTTAGACAAGGAGTTTGATGCAACATTTCAGGAATCAAATTCACTTTTTACCTGTGATTTTTATAAATCCCAAGAGCCAAAAAAATAAAAGGTTTTTCTTGTCTTTCATGAAGTTTCCTACAGGTCAACTTGGATTCAGCAATTGATTAAATATTGAAAATATTGTTTCAAACATTTTCATGCTGTAAACGAAAACTCAAGCTTTTTCTGGTGGGGCCATAGGTTTTTCTTAAATAACTGAAAGTATAGGGCTTAATCAAATCTTTGACCTCATCCTAGGTCGGCTTAGAAAGCCTCGTTTCACCAGGGCCATCTGTGCCATTTACACGGAAGGACAGAGGTTATGAAAGCTATGATACAAAGAGCATACAACAGTCCTGTTGGTGATGAACAGAGATGGCATGGAAGAGTTGTCACAGCTTTAGTCTTCTCTGGGTGGGCGGTGCATTGTGGGTATGTCAGCTCTTTGGGCTACGACAAAGGACTAATGAGGTTGGAACTGTGAGGCTGTCATGGAGTTACCTTTGGTCTGTTTCACCAATTACTGTTGTCCCAATTTTGATTGGTCATAGAGAACCAGGTGAGGGGAAAATGAGGCCGGGGGCCATGGGGGAGAATGGGGGGTATCATAACCTTTCTACTAAGTAAATACTTTAGACCCACACATCCCACTGGTTATGGAGAAGGAAGGTTACCCTTGTGTATAAAATGGTAAACAACTGAACAAAAAATTGATGGGACATCCATGCCACGTCTTTGCACTGGTGGCCCATCAAGTCCACATCCAAGTCCTGGGAGTCAATGAAAGTCAACTACAGGCAGCACCTAGTCCGGCTCGTTCAAGTCCATATTGCTGGGGAGCAAACTATTTCGAAGGTTCCCCAGGCTTTAAAATAAGTACTCTGACTGGAGGGTTAGCTGTCTTCCCCACTTCCTCTCTCTTCCCACCCGCACCGCTCCAAGAAGCGTTGGCTCGGTAACCAGGCTGCTGATATAGCAATATGCTTTCTCACATTGAAAGGAGGCGAAACTTCAGCATGTGAATTGTATTCTCCACAACATATGGTGGAGAAAACAGACAGTGGGAAGGGGAGTGATTTGTGACTCTTCAGCCCAATGTGCGTTCTATTGTGTTGCCAAAAATGATAGACTTAAATGAATTGCTCTTTTTGGAATTTATACTCGTGCCTTCTTCTCATTTTTAAAAAATGAAAACGAAAATCCTCATGTCCATGTAGAAATTCCCATTTATTTATGTGGTTCCCTGGCCTTCTCCCTCCTCCCCCTGACTTCCTTACCCCAGCAGAGCCGAAGGCATTTTGGATATGGAAACTGCATGTCCCTCTGCGGTCAAGATGAACAAGAAAAGGAGATGAAGTAAAAGAGGAGGGGAAGCAATTAGTGTGGAATCCTAAACTCCAGATTCTTCTCAGAAATTTTTATGGCTTTTCTTAGGCAGCTGAGGAGAGACTGGCTTTGCTTAGAGAAACTATTAAGCCTGCTGCAAATTAATTTTCGTTGGTCTACGTCTTCTGTTTTAATTTTGTCAATGGCAGCTCTTATTGTTGAGAAAAAATTAGTACCTTAATGCTGTCTAAACATAAATCTCATCTTCAATCTATTAACATTCAGCTGTGGTAAGAATAATTAGATGAAGTGTTTTTTAAGCATTATTTACAAATATGCTCACAAAAGAATGATTCAAACAGGCATTTTCTTTAATGGACTTAAAGACAGGCGAATGAAATTAATCCAGAGAGTCTTGCCGTTCTTAATTTTACAGTCTGTGGCTGGGGGGAGAGCAGCCCCGACACAGTGCAGTACCACGCGAGCACATCACAGTGCCCCACGGAGAGGGAAGAAGCACGTTAGGCCAAGATAAGATTTAGAATGCCTACAGATCACGGAGACAGGCTGGAAAGGATCCAGGGGTCACCGTGGACCAGACACAAAGTCACATATATAACCCTGTTTATAGATAAAGAAGTGAGGGGGCAGAGAGATGGAAGACACAGGGTTGTAAAACTAGGAGTTTGGAATAAAACATCTGAGGTAGGGTAAAATCCTAACGGTGGGCAGTTCTGGTTCTACCAAAGAGGAGAGATGAGGAACGGTTTGAGGTACATCAAAGCGGAGCCACAAAATTTACAACAGGGTTGAAAACCAACAGCTACGAGGAGGAGCAGCAGTGGGAATACAGAGATACATGGCATGGGGTAATTGAGGCTCCCGCAGAGACCAGGGAGTGCCCTCTATCGTGGCTCTCTGTGGGCATCAGAACTCAGGCAAGATGTCACCATAACCACTTGTGCCAGTTGGGTCAGGATCTTCGCCCTGATGTCCAGGGTGGGCCCAGCCAACCTCTCCAATCAGCCCTACACTCCTCCTCTCTTATTCTCTGCTCCAGCCAAACCAGACTTGCCCCTGTTCCCCCAGACCCTACACTTTCCTGACTGCTAGATAGGCCATGTGCCCACCCATCTCCAAACATCCAAGTCCTTCTAATGGCCACCCCTTCCACGGAGGCTTTCCTAAACTCCTCAGCCAGACTTTACCACTCCTTTGAAATCCTCTCCCACATCAGACCTTTGCGGCTTCCTTTACTTTTTGCCTTCTAGACTTTGCAAAGCCAACATTTTCATGGCTGGCTTTCACTGAGAGCTTACCTTGTGCCAAGTGCTTTACATGCATTATTTAATTATTCCCCCAGAAAGCCATTAATCCCAGTTTACAGATGAAAAAATTGAGGCACAGGAAGATTAAGTAACTTGCCCCAAATCACATTGGTGAAACCAGCCAGGAATCAAACGTGGGTGGTCAGACCCTAGAGCTCAAGCTCTTGATGATAGCAACTTGACCATGTAAGGAACTACAACCATGAGCCTGCAGCCCACCTTCTAACACAGTGTGGAACAGTCTATGGCAGACTCTGGATGTCAACCTTACTCTTCATTTTACTTGGCAAGCCCTTTCCCCTGTCCCACTGTTGATGGTCCCACTTGCTTACTGTAGTAGGCTGAAGTGTCCCCCCAAAACTCGTGTCCACCTGGAAACTGAGAACGTGACCTTATTTAGAAATAAGGTCACTGCAAATATCATTACTTAGATGAAGATGAGGTCATACTAGAATAGGGTAGACCCTGAATCCAATGACTGGTGTCTTTATAAGAGGAAGAGAAGACACAGAAAGAAACATAGGAAAACTATCACGTGACAATGGAAGCCAAGATTACAGTGATACAGCTACAATGCAGAGAATACCAAGGACTGCCAGCAGCCACCAGAAGACGGAAAAGGCGAGGAAGCGTCCTTCCCCAGAGCCCTCAGAGGGAGTGCGCTCTGCCAACACCTTGATCTCTGACTTCCGGGCTCTATAACTCTGAGGGAATACATTTCTGTGGTTTGAGGCATTTTGTTAAGGCGGCCCTGGCAAACTAATACATACAACTTTGTTATCTCATCAGATCATGGTTAAGTGCCTTAATTTTTTTTTCAAAGAAATTGGATAAAAATGTATAAAAAATTAAATTAAATTTCTGCAAAAGCATTACAAGAAAATGGCTAAAGAGATCTCACGCTCCACTTAGAAAGGTCTAAAATATGAAGCACGTGAGCTTATGTGAAAATCACTCCAGGCGAGCCTGCGGTGGGACATGGCAAATGGATGGATGGTTATTCTCCAGATTAGTCAAACCTAGGTGCCGTGAGAGGCCGGTGTCACTGCTGACGGGAGAGGTGTGACGTGCACTTTAAGAGCAAACAGGGGGTCATTTCAAATAGCCCCAACCTGAAAGTTACAGGCATCGATGCCCCCAAACTCAGGCTGATTTGTCAATCAGTTGCTTCTCAGAAGGGCAGCTCTACCCCGTGCTCTCATGTGTGTATCAGCCCAGGTCGGCAGTTATTTCGTGTTTGATTCTCAACCTGGGATGCTAATAACTCTCCTCCCCTTTCTGGATCATGAGTTTTCTCTGGGCAGCTAGGCTTTTTTCACTTACCTCTTCAGCACTTAACATAATTCTTTCTACAGTGTGATGTCTCAGTAAATTTTGTTGAATCAAATTTCTGGGAGCAAGAAAGGAAGACATTCCTCTCTGCCCTGGGAAAAACTTTATGGATGTGAGACGGAAAATATTTCGAATAATTATCATATTCTTCTAACACCCTACAGGCCCGTATAAGTCTAACCAAAGCTTTCAGTATGAATAATAGCACTTAACCTAGGGTCTTAAAAACTATTCCCCAGCTACTTATATCAAACCAATCCACAGTTGATTGGAGGATAAATCAGCTAACATAGAAATATTTGGATCATGAATTACTCTTTTCCAAGAAAGTTCACATGCACTATCTCCCCTGATCCTAATCAGAGCTCTGGAAAGTGCATGGAGCAGGTATCAGTCCACTTTAAAGAAGAAGCAACTGAGAACAAGAAAGTTAAATAAACTTGTGGTAGAGTTTGGGAATAGACTCTTCATGGGACTTCACTCTGGGAGGGACCTTAGAGAAACTTTCCACTTGGACCCCAGACCAGGGAAATGATGCTCAAACCTATTTTCTAATGGGCCCGGCAAGGACCACGGCAGCCAGGGGTTTGAGCAGGTGTCTCAGTGAACATCAGAAGGTGAAGTTATGGGGTGGATTCAGCATGGTCCTGCCTGGCCACCAACTGGACAAGTGGCTGGCCCAAAACCCCTCTGGTCTTGACAGCTTCACCTCTAAAGTGAAAGGTTTGTAACATCTGGTCTTGAAGGGCATTCCTGCTTCTCAGTGCTGAGGCAAACCTAACCAGCGTCCTTCTAGTCTTATGTAAACTTGGAAGTTGGGCTTCTTGTTTAGCCATATGAATTATTTAACTTTTCCCCTTGAAGGATAAGCAGCTGATGTATCAAACACAATGGTATATTACTCAACAATAAAAAAAGAATGGGGCTTCCCTGGTGGGGCAGTGGTTGAGAGTCCGCCTGCCGATGCAGGGGACACGGGTTCATGCCCCGGTCCAGGAAGATCCCACATGCCGCGGAGCGGCTGGGCCCGTGAGCCACGGCCGCTGAGCCTGCACATCCGGAGCCTGTGCTCCACAACAGGAGAGGCCACAGCAGTGAGAGGCCCGCGTGACGCAAAAAAAAAAAAAAAAAAAAAGAAATAATGCCCTTTGCAGAAACATGGATGAACCTAGAGATTATCATACTAAGGGAAGTAAGACACACAAAGAAAGACAAATATCATATGATATCACCTATATGTGGAATCTACAAAAAAATGATACAAATTAATTTATTTTCAAAAAGAAATAGATCCACAGACATAGAAAACAAACTTATGGTTACCAAAGGGGAAAGGGGGAGGGGGAGGGATAAATTAGGAGTTTGGGATTAACATATACACACTACTATATATAAAGTAGATAACCAACAAGTACCACAGGGAACTATACTCAATATTTTGTAAAAACTTATAAGGGAAAAGAATCTGGAAAAGAATGGATATATAAGTATTATATGTACAATTGAATCACTTTGCTGTGCACCTGAAACTGACACAACATTGTAAATCAACTATACTTCAATAAAAAAGTGAAGCAAATTTTATAATTTTGAGAAAACTTAGCATTCAAAATTGTGAGATATTTCTTTTCTTGTGAGTAAAAAAAATGCTAATTTCAGTTCCGCATCCCAAATTGGATGTAGGAGCGTAATTCGGTGTAGGGACACTGAAGATGCTCAGAGGATGTTGAATAATATCTTCGTGGTTATATTAGGGAATCCCCAGGGCTGACAAAGCTTGAACTTGGCTGAATTTAGATTTTTGGACATTTATTTGACCATATTAATTGTAAACAGATCAAGAGGATGCAAATTAATTATTCCCTTGTGGAGTTTTGTCGTTTAACCAAAAAGGGAACATTTCTTTCTAAATAAATGACCTGTCACCACTGTATGCAGTTCTCTTCTCTGCAACCCATCTTCTACTCCACTGCTGGATTCATCTTCCTGATGCGTTTCCTTCTGTGTGTCTCTCATTTCCCCACTGGCCTTTAAGAGTGCTCCTTCCTTGCCAAAGAAAGTCCCAGTCTCACCTGTCCTGTCTCTTGGCCCCCTTTTCCCACTATGTCCCTCCATAAACTATGTCCTTGGCAGAGGTCCTGGAGGCATGTCCATTCATTGCCCTTGAAGAACAGGTGGAGACCCACCCTCACGCCTTTCCTCCCTTCTCCTCTTTGGCTGACCCCTCTTCCCCCTGCTACATCCCAGGTCTACTTCCTAGGGCCAGCCCAGTCCAAAAATAACAGAAGCAGCGTCACGTCTGTGCCATTCCCTTGCAGCTTCTCATCTTCCTGTCTCTATGTCTGGCCTCCTCAGCAGGGCTGGAAGCTCCCTGAGGACAGAGGCTGAGTCTTCCTGCTGCCAGCAATTGCCTCAGACAGAAGTAATGGGCAACAGATAAAATAAACAAAAGACCCAGACCCTGGCTTAATTGGGAAAATGGTTTCTCCATGTCGTAATACCTTGGATGTGTCGGTGAGCCATTATTGAGTACCTAAATAAACTCAGCATTCCACTCAATTCCTTACTCTCAAACATTTCCTTTCTTATTATTTTATAAAAGATCTGTCATGTTTAAGGTATTGTTTTATTTCCCTCTCCTCTTCAATAGATTCTACATTTGAATCTCTTATATCTGTACATGGAAACCAAACTAAACAGAGAAGTTCTCCAGGCTGTATCTCCGAGAGAAAGTCCTAGGACCACTTCCTCTGTGAGTTCTGCTTCCTGCAGAAGGTATGGAGGCAGACGATGGAAACTCACACTCGAGGAATTTTTCTGTCATGGGAAAATCTTTGGTGCCCAAGAAAACATTGGCTTTGCCTGTAATTCAGGGTCAGAATGGACACCACCTCATTTCAGCATCACATGTTCCTCAGAATAGTTCCCATGCTTCAGCGTGCCGCCCATACAGCAGCAGGTAGGGGAAACTCAGCAGGGTTTGGCCTCCATTGCACAGAAGGAATCTGAAATTCAAAGAAGATGCCATTTCTCCAGCTTGGGTCCAGATGAGCATTCAGAATATAACTCAAGACTTTCAAAAGATGATTCATGAGTTATGGTGCGGAGAAGTTATGGTGCGGAATTTTTGAAGGGGGTGGAGAAGTAGTAAATTCCCATCCTCTCATTGATTCCAAACAAGTCTTCTCATGGTTGGAACCTGGAAGCTTTAGAGTAGGTAAAATGTTCTCTTTTTAGATGATAGGGAAGAAAGCCTTCAGGAAAGATTAGTTTTATGATTTTCTATAAAAGAGAATTATTTATTTCAGAGTAGGGAAACAAATATGCCAGTTGTTTAGTATAAATCTTTAATGGGTCCTATGTTTTGTTCTGACTTTTATAGTCCCATTTCCCCTTCTGTAAAACTGCGATGATTATATATGCCTTACCTCCTTCACAGGATTCCCAGCAGGATCAAATAAGACAAAATATAAGAAAGTATTTAAGAAAGCATAAAGAACTCTAAATATAAGGGAACATTCTTTTTATTCTGTGAAGGTTTTAGATAGTCTTAATGACTGCATGTTTCTTTAAAAGACCATACTGAGTATTTATCTCTAAGTTTCACATCTAAGTTTGTTTAATATTTGCTGTATTTGTTTTCTGACTGTGCAAACTATAACTTTAAAATTATTATTTTTAAACAAAATGTTTTATATTCTTTAAAAATAAAGATAACAGAACTTCAGCTTCAGAAGATAAAGTCAGTGTACTTTTCTCTATCCCTCCCTCAAAATACAACTAAAAATCCTGGACATAATGTATAAAACAAGCATAAGAAGACTCTGAAAGGCAGAGAGAAGAAGGCAGATGGGCTAGGGATCCCAGGACTTGAAAAACAGCACAGTGATGATTTTTCTTGTTGCCTCAGACATCCCAGACTGGGTGCTGGCAAAGCAGGCAACCTGCAAATACCAACAGATGCAGACAGAAAAGCCTCAGCAAAAAACCCTGCTCTCTCTAGCCAAGGGACAAGGAAAGGGCAGCCTCGCAAGAAAGTAGTAAACTTTTAGAAAACAACGACTCAGCTGAAACTAAATATCACAGAAAACACTGTGGTCCCAGCCCCACCCATGACAGTAAAGGCCACGTGGGATTCTAGACATCATCCCTCACCAGGCTGCAAGAGGTGTCCAAACCCCACCCCACCCTTGCTGGGGTGTTGTCAGAGATGGCCATGTAGCTGGGACTTTCATTCCCTATAGGGAGTAAGGAGTTCCCCACCCCAAACCCCCATGTCCCTGCAGGATCACTGAAGGTCATGTGGTAACGCTAAACTTCAAACGCCACCTGACAGTAATGAGATGTCCCCGCTACCCCAATCCACTGGTGGTGTCGGAAGTGGTGGGCTTGAAGAGTCAGGATAACCTTCTAACATTCAGAGGTCACTCCACTCTGGGGTGTCACTGGAGGCCTCGTGGGACCCAGAACTCCCACACCCTCCCACCACTAACAAGAAGCATTCCCCTACCTTTCAAATAGGCGTCAACAAAGGCCAAGAAGAAATCTGGCCGTAGCGAGGTGGTGCCTCTCTCTCCTTCCCCTTCTCCTGCTGGAGCAGTGTCAAAGGAAGCCATCTGAAACAGAAGATTAAAATAAGAGCTAGTGTCTTATAACATTATACTAAAAATATTCAGATTTCAATCAAAATCATTCATCATACCAAGAACCAGGATGATATCAAACTGAATGAAAAAAGACAATTAATAGATGCCAACACTGAGATGACAGAGATATTAGAATTTTTAAGATATGAAAACAACCATCATAAAAATGTTTTGATAAGAAATTATGAACAAGTTGAAACAAATTCAAAAAACAGAGAATCACAGAAAAGCCATAGAAGATATAATGAAGAACCAAATGGTTCTTCTGAAAAGTACAATAACTTTAAAAATTCATTATATGGGCTCAACAACAGAATGAAGGGAACAGAGGGAAGAATCATTAAATTTGAAGACAGAACAATAATAGCTCCCTAATCTGCACAGTAGAGAAAAATTAGACTGAAAATAAGGGATCAGAGCCTCAGGGGCCTGTGGGACTTTAATAAAAGGTCTAATATTTATGCCATTGGACTCCCAGAAGGATAGGGAAAAAAAAAGAGTGAGGCTGAAAAAGCACTGGAAGAAATAATGACTTAAAACATCCCAAATTTGGCAAAACACATACATTTTTAGATTTAAGAAACTGAGTGAATTCCAAACAGAATAAGCCCAAAGAAATCCACATCAAGACACATTACAGTCAAACTTGAAAAAAAATATTTTGAAATCACTGAAAAACATACTGAGGAAATTCTAATGACAGTGAATTTCTTATCGGAAACCATGGGGGCCAGAGGAGGTGGCATAACATTGTTCAAGTGCTGAAAGAAAAGAACTGACAACCCAGAATCCTATATCCAAGAAAAATATCCTACAGGAATGAAGAGGAAATCAACACATTTTTCAAATGAAGAAAAACTAAGAGAATTTGTTGCCAGCAGACTTACCCTAAGAGAATGGCTAATAGAAGTTCTCTAAATAGAAATGAAATGATAAAAGAAGCAATCCTGGGACACCAGGAGGAAGGAAAGAATATAGCAAGCAAAAATATGGGTCAATACAATAGACTTTCTTTCTTCCCTTGAGTCTTTTAAATTACGGTTGATGGTTGAAGCAAAAATTATAACACTGTCTGACATGTTTCTAAATGTATTAAAGGAAATATTTAACACAATCTTATTACATGAAGAAGAATAAATTGACATAAAGGGAGATAACTTTTTTACATTTCACTCAAACTGGTAAGATGGTGACACTAGTAAACTGATAAATTATGTATATATAATGTGATACCTGGAGCAACCACTTAAAAAGCTCTAGGAAGAGATACACTCGAATTTTGATTTTAGATAAATCGAAATCGAATTCTAAAAAAGGTTTAAGTGAATCACAGGAAATTGGGAAAAAGAAAACAAAAATTAAAAACAAAGTGAACAAGCAGAAAGAAAATGGCAGACTTAAGACCTAACATATCAACAATAATTTTAAATGTAAATGGTCTAAATACACCAATTGAAACACACAGATTAGAAGAGTGTATTAAAAAACATACCCAAGTATGTGCTGTCTAACAAGAAACTCATTTCACATGTAACAAGAAAAGCAATTTGGGAATAAAAGGATGGAAATCAAAACTACAATCAATAATCTAAGCTTCCACCTCAAGGACCTAGAAGAAGAGCAAAATAAACCTAAAGCAAGCAAAGGAAGCAAATTATAAAGACAAAAGCAGCAGTTAATGAAATTAAAACCAATATAAAAATAGAGAAAATCAATGAAACAAAGAGCTGGTTCTTTGAAAAGAAATAAAATTGACAAACTTCTAGAAAGACTGAAAAACAGAGACACACACAAATGACCAATATCAGGAATGAAATGTGGAGTATTGCCAAAGACACTGAAAACATCAAAGGGACAATAAAGAAATACTTCAATCTACATACATACATTTAACAATTTAGATGAAATGGACCAATTACTCTCAAAAAATCAAACTACCACAACTCACCCAATACAAAATAGATAATTTGAATAGCCCTGTAACTATTAAGAAAATTGAGTTTATAATTTTAAAACTCCCCCAAAAGAAATCTCCAGACTCAGATGTTTTATTGGAGAATTTTAACAAAAGTTTCAGGATTAACATTAATTCTACACAAACTCTTTCAAACAATAGAAGAGGAGGGAATATTTTCCAATTTATTTTATGAAGTTAGTATGACCTTGATACAAAAACCAGGCAAAGACGGTACAAAAAAGAAAACCATGGACCATTATTCCTCATGAGTAGAGGTACAAAAGTCCTTAAACATTGGCAAGTAGAATTAAGCAATATAAGAATTATATATCATGACCAAATGGAGCTTATTTTAGGAATGCAAGGCTGGTTCAGTATTTGAAAATCAATCAGTGTAATCCATCATAATGATAGGCTAAAGATAAAAATCATATGATCACATCAACACATGCAGAAAAAGCATTTGACAAAATTCAACACCCATTCATAAGAAAAGGCAAACAAAAAACCTCTCAGAAAAATAGGAATAAAGAGCACTTTTTTTTAATACTTTTATTGGAGTATAATTGCTTCACAATGGTGTGCCAGCTTCTGCTTTATAACAAAGTGAATCAGTTATACATATACATATGTTCCCATATCTCCGCCCTATTGCATCTCCCTCCCTCCCACACTCCCTATCCCACCCCTCCAGGCGGCCACAAAGCACCGAGCCTATCCCCCTGTGCTATGCGGCTGCTTCCCACTAGCTAGCTATTTTACGTTTGGTAGTGTATATATGGCCATGCCACTCTCTCGCTTTGTCACAGCTTACCCTTCCCCCTCCCCATATCCTCAAGTCCATTCTCCAGTAGGTCTGTGTCTTTATTCCCGTCTTGACCCTAGGTTCTTCATGACCTTTTTTTTTTCTTAGATTCCATATATATGCGTTAGCATACGGCATTTGTCTTTCTCTTTCTGACTTACTTCACTCTGTATGACAGACTCTAGGTCCACCCACCTCACTACAAATAACTCAATTTCGTTTCTTTTTATGGCTGAGTAATATTCCATTGTATATATGTGCCGCATCTTCTTTATCCATTCATCTGTTTATGGACACTTAGGTTGCTTCCATGTCCGGGCTATTGTAAATAGAGCTGCAGTGAACATTTTGGTACATGAATTAAAGAGCACTTTTTCAATTTGAGAAAGAGCATCTACTAAAAACCTACAGCTAACATTACATCTAATGGCAAAAGACTAAGTGTTTTCCCCCTGACATCAGGAGCAAAGCACTGTCACTGCTCTTATTCAACATAGTGCAGGTCTTTCTAACCAGTGTAATGAGACAAGAAAAGAAAACAAAAGACATACAGATTGGAAAGAAAGAAATAAAACTGCACCTACTTACAGATGACATGATTTTCTCCATAGAAAATTCCAAGAAATCTACCCAAAAAAACTCATAGAACTAATAAGCAAGTTTAGCGAGGTTACAGGAAACAAGATAAATATGCAAACATCAAGTGTATTTCTAAATAATAGCCATGAATATCACATGAGTATTTTAAATATAATCCCACTTATTTATTTATTACCATTTGAAAAAATAACATACTTAAATATAAATCTAACAAAATATGTACAGGACTTGTATGCTGAATTTATATAACACTGATAAAGGAAATCAAAGATCTAAAAAATAGACATATTTATTCATGGATTGGAAGACCCACCATAGCAGAGATACCAATTCTACCCAAATATATAAGCAGGTTTAATATAATTCATATCAAAAGCTCTGTAAGATCTTTGTAGATATAGGCAAGATTATTCCAAAATTTGTATGGAAAGGCAAAGGGACTACAATGGCTAAAACAAGTTTTTAAAAATAAGTGAGAAGAATCAGTCTATCTGATTTCAGGATTTATTATATAGCTACAGTAATCAAGCCTGCATGGCACTGGCAGAGGAATAGACTCATAGATCAATGGAACAGAATAGACAACCCGGGGATAAACTCACACAAATATGCCCAACTGATTTTTTTCCAAAGGTGCAAAAGCAGTTCAGTGTATAAAAGAGAGCCGTTCTGGGCTTCCCTGGTGGCGCAGTGGTTGAGAGTCCGCCTGCCGATGCAGGGGACACGGGTTCGTGCCCCGGTCCGGGAAGATCCTACGTGCCGCGGAGCGGCTGGGCCCGTGAGCCATGGCCGCTGAGCCTGCGCGTCTGGAGCCTGTGCTCCGCAACGGAAGAGGCCACAACAGTGAGAGGCCCGCTTACGGCAAAAAAAATAAAATAAGATAGCCGTTTTAACAAATGGTGCTGGAGCAATTGGATATCCATAGGGGGGAAAAATTAATCTTGACCTAAGTCTTGAACTTTATCCAAAAGTTAACTCAAAACAGATACTAACTTAAATGTAAAAGATAAAACTAAAAGTTTTAGGGAAAAAATAGAGAAAATCTTTAGAATCTAGGGATAGGCAAAGAATTAGATATAACACCAAAATCACACACCACAGAAGGAAAATTTGATAAACTCACTTCATAAAATTTTTAAACTTTTGCTCCAAAAAAGACCCTGTTAAGAGGATGAAGAGACAAGCTTCAGAGTAGGAGAAAATATTTGCAAACCATATACCCAACAAAGGACTGGAATCTGGAATATACAAAGTACTCTCAAAACTCAATAGTGGGAAATCAAACAATCCAATTAGAAAAGGGGCAAAAGACATGAACAGATATTTCATTGAAGAGAATATACAGATGGCAAATAAGTACATGAAAAGATGTTCAACATCATTAGGGAAATGCAAACTGAAACCATGCCCTATCACTACACACCTATCAGAATGGCTAAAACTAAAATAGCAAAAATGCAAAGGCTGGAGATGGTGTAGACAAACGGGCTCACTCCTATATCGCTGATGAGAATGTAAAATGGTATCGCCCCCCCGAAAAACTGTCGGGCCGTTTCTTTTGTTTTTCTCTTTTTTTTTTTTTTTTTGGACAAAATGTTTACTACAGCACCTTAATGACCTCAATAACAAAACCTGGTTACTCTCTAATGTCTGCTTTAAGACTCAGTAACAAAACCTGGTTACTCTCTAATGTCTGCTTTAAGAAAATTAAATTCTTTATGGCACATCCATATAATGAAATACTAAGCAGTCATTAATAGTCCATATGTGCCAACAGTATTGTGTGAAAATAGGAGAATACAGAACTGTGTGTAGAGTGTGATCCATTTATGTCGTATATATACACACATATATATGTATATGTGTGTATATATATGTCTATATATGTATATATATGTATACATATACATTTTTTAACATCTTTATTGGAGTATAATTGCTTTACAATGGTATGCTAGTTTCTGCTTTATAACCAAGTGAATCAGTTATACATATACATATGTTTCCATATCTCTTCCCTCTTGCGTCTCCCTCCCTCCCACCCTCCCTATCCCAACCCTTAGGTGGTCACAAAGCACAGAGCTGATCTCCCTGTGCTATGCGGTTGCTTCCCACTAGCTATCTATTTTACATTTGGTAGTATAAAGTCCATGCCACTTTCTCACTTCATCCCAGCTTCCGCTTCCCCCTCCACGTGTCCTCAAGTCCATCCTCTATGTCTGCATCTTTATTCCTGTCTTGCCCTTAGGTTCTTCATAACCCTTTTTTTTTTTTTAGATTTTATATATATGTGTGAGCATACGGTATTTGTTTTTTTCTTTCTGACTTACTTCACTCTGTATGACAGACTCTAGGTCCATCCACCTCACTACAAATAACTCAGTTTCGTTTCTTTTTATGGCTGAGTAATACTCCATTGTATATATGTGCCACATCTTCTTTATCCATTCACCTGTTGATGGACACTTAGGTTGCTTCCATGTCTTGACTGTTGTAAACAGAGCTGTCTGGCAGTTTCTTACAAAGCTAAATGTGCAATTATCATACCACCCAGCAACTGGACCCTGGAAATTTATCCTAGAGAAATGAAAACTTGTGTTCACACAAAACCTGTAAGTGTGTGTTTATAGCAGCTTTATTTGGAATAGCCACAAACTGGAAACAACCAGATGTTCCTTAATAGGTGAATGATTCAACTACAGTCCATCCATACCATGGAATATTACTCAGAAATAAAAAGGAATGAATTCTTGATATACACAGCCATCTGAATGAATCTCTAGAGAATTACAGAGAGCGAAAGAAGCCAGTCCCAAAAGGTTACATACATACGTCTTCCCCTTTATGTTACATTCTTGACTGACAAAATTATAGAAACGGAGAACAGATGAGTGCTTGCCGTGGCTTAAAGGGGGATTGGATTGGGAAGGAAGTGGATGTGGCTATAAAATGGATGTGGCTATAAAAGGGCACCTTGAGGGATCCTTGTGGTGATAGAAATGTTCTGCATCTTGACCTTATCAATGTCAATATCCCATTTGTGATACTATACTATAGTTTACAAGATGTCATCATGGGAGAAACTAGGCAAAGGGTTCAAGAAAATTGCGTCATATTTGGCAACTTGTTTGAATCTACAGTCATCTCAAAATTAAAAACTTTAATTTTTAAAAATCCAGAAAAGGGCTTACGAAGTTGTAAAAAAGAACAATGACATTTAGAGGAATACAATGCTAAAAGACCAATGAAACCAGTAAAAACCCAACACCTTAAAAAAAATAAAGGTAAGCAAGAGAGAGGAAATCATAAAAACAGAGGAGATTGAATCATAAAAACAGAGGAGATTAATAACAGCATTCCATTTCAAGGCTTCTTCAGCTGTCCACTACTCTCCTGGGAGTCATTATGTTTTAACCATCAGGGTTTGTAAATAACAGAATATTGTTACCCTTTCTGTTCTATCTACCCTCCACTCTGATGTCCTGCTGTGATCGCTATAGACATTTCTGAGTTATCTAATGTATAGTTACTGTTATAAGAACCTGAAAACTCATACAAGAGTGATAACATTAAATTTATAAGCAGTGTTTATCCTAAAAAGAAATAAAACAGTGTAAAATATATATAGTATTCCAAAACATTGAGAGTAATTCTGATGTATCTGATTATGATGAATTGAAATGGTGACATTTTTTGACACTCCTCCCCATCCAGAAGTGGGGTCTGTCTCCCCTTCCCTTGAATCTAGATGGACTCTGACTGCTTTGACCAATAAAGAAGGGATATTCTGTCAGTTTCCAGGCCACCTCTTGCCATGGTCATTCTGAGGGAAGGAGCTGCCATCTAAGACAAATTCCTTAAAGACCACCCTGCCGTGAGGAAGCCAAGTTAGCTGCTAGAAAGGCTGCTTGGAGAGAGAGAGAGATGCCTGACTAGCCCCAGCTCATCCAACTACTCCAACCCAGTGTCAGACATGTAAATGAAAAACCCATTGTGGAGCCTCCAGGCCAAAAGTTGTGATATGGAGAAGAGTCAAGGAACCCAGCCAAGAGCCAGAACTAGGGTCCCCGGCGTGTAATGCCCAGTGAGCCATGCCAGTCGTCCCCAGCCATTTGAGTCGATCTAAGCAGAGATGAGCCGTGTCTACTGTGCCTTACCTGAATTTCTGACCCACAGACTCATGAGCATACTAAAACAGCTGTTGTTTAAATAACCAATTTTGAAATGGTTTTTTAAGCATCAATAGGTAACTGGACCACTGATATATCCATGTAGTGAGCATCAACTGGTACTTTCTCATGGTGATTAATATGCTAAACTTTGGAGTCAAGCTGACAGGGGTTGGAGACTAGTCTCTGCCTAGTATACAACTAGTATAACTAGTTGTATAATCTTGAGCAATTTTAACTCCCCAAGACTTAGTTCTTTCATCTGTAAAACAAGTGATAATTACACCAATGACATGGGATTTTGTAACTATTAAGTCAGGTAGTGCATATGATTGCTTGAGACAAAACTATTGTTATGATATATATTATATAAAATATACATAGATAATGTAACATATACAATAGGTGCTCAATAAGTACTTATTAAAAATAAACACTTCTATTGTTTATTAACAGAAGTTGTTCCCAGATCATCTCAGCCAGTGAATTTAGACTCAGATCCTCATATGATCAGTAATAGGTTTGGGGGCCCTTTTTTTCTTCCTTGAAGAAGGAAATTTTCTAAATACAATGTGGTACCCTGGATTGGATTCTGGAACAGAAAAAGGATATGAGTGGGAAAATTCATGAAATCAAGATAAATTCTGGAGTTTAGTTAATAGCAACGTACAAATGTTGGTTACTTTTGACAAATGTGCCATGACTATATAAGACGTTTAACAACGAGGGAAGTTGTGTGAAGGGTATATGGGATCTCTGTGTTATCTTTCAATTTTTCTAAAAATTTTAATTTATGTCAAAATAAAAAGTGTATTTTTTAAAAGACATTCTTTTCCAAACCCTTCTAGCTAGTTGTCCCTTCTGGATTCAGGCAGCAAATTGTACTTAAGTTTTGTTTCTCATCAAAGGTTTTGCTTCCATTACTATAACATATCTAACGTTTCTGCTTTAGACAGTAAATGAAACACATATCTGCCTTCTTCCTGTTTGAAAATACATTTCTAATTTTAAGCGATGCCTAAAAGAAGTTTCTTTTGGTTTTAAATCAGGAAGATATTGTCATGGATTTTCCTTTTCAGCTTGTAGTGGCTTAATCTGTAGTCTTTCAGCTTGAAACAGCATTTCTTAACATCCAGGCAACATTTTCCATTTAAATATACAGAAAGATTCCATGGTGTAAAGGTATCGAAAACGTTGCATCCTGAGATCATCAAACTCGTTCATCTACTCAACAAATACATATCTATTGTGTGGAAGAGCCAGTTCTGGGCCTGAGAATTCAAGGGCAAAGTAAGACAGATATGTCCCCGATCTAGAACATGCAACTTGTGGGGAGACCAACATCAGCCAGTGAACCACAGGAATTAATGTAAAACTGCAACTGTGGAAGTGTCTCCAAGGAGAGGTAGGTACATAGCTCTCTGCAAAGGGGCCCTCGCCAAGCCCGGGGCATGGGAGGGCGAATCAAAGAAGGTTTCCCTCAGAAATGATCATTGCACTGAGGTATAAAGAATCAATAGACATCCCAGATGATGAAACTAGCATGTACAAAGGCCCTGGGACAGGAGGGAACAGGAGAGGCCCAGGTGGCTGGAAAACAGAGAACAGGAAAGAGAAGGGTGTTAGGTGAGGTTGGCAGTGGGTCAGGGCCTGGGAGGTCTTGGGAAGGATTTCAGTTTTTTTCTAAGACTGAAAAGAAGTCATTGACATGCTTTAAGTTGAGAGGGGACATGCTTAGATTTTCTTCTTTAGCTGATTGCTCCAGCTGCAATCTAGAGAATGCCCTGGGAGAGGGGAAAGGGGGAAAGGGCAGATCAGTTAAGAGGCCACTGCAATAGATAAAAAATATGGCAGTAGGGCAACAATGGAGGTGTTTGCAAGAAGTAAAGAACTCTAAGAAGTTTGGTTATTGAGAGGATGAGAAAGAGAGGGTGGCCACTGGCAGGGGATTGGGAATCAAGAAAGGATTATTTTTATTCTGTGAGATCTGAGCAGATTCAAAAGCCTATAGGAAGGATTCATTTGAGGTAATGTTGAATATCTGTAAGAGAAAATGGATAATGAACTGATAGTCTAGGTATCCTGACGTCACCCAAGTGACTCTCCCCTTCCGGAAATGTGTATCATAGCAGTCAAGGTACATTCAGGACACAGAAGACATTCCCGCTATTCGAACAGAGATAATTTAATGTAAAGAATTTTTAGTAAGGTTAAAAAAATTATTAAGTAACTGAAAGGCTTAAAAAGACCACTTTAAGGCATTGCAGAGGTAGCTACTGCAGAAGGCAACAACCACCCCTAGGGATGGAAGAACAAAAGGAAAGTTCGGATTATTAAAATTTAGAAGCTTAGAAGAGGGAGCAGTGGGGTGGGACCCAGACGTCTGAGGAGGAAGCACTGGCCAGAATATGCATCTCTAAAGGGGCAGCACGAGGCTAGTTCTGTAAGTGTTGGGAAAATTGCAAAATGGATTCAGCCATGTCTCAAGAAGGAACTGCAGCTGCCGGCGCGAAGCAGCAAGGTCTGGAGAGGTGCTCAGAAACAGGAAGCCAAGAGGAGGGAGCAAGCCTCTTCCTCCTCCATCTCCCTTCTGCTCTCCCTACTGGCCGAGCCTCACAGGGAGCTCGCGGAGCAGTAATGGGGTGTGCGGAGTCCCAGCCTCAGCACCCCAAGTTGAGTATAGCAGAGGAAGGGCAGACCTGAGAGATAACAATTCCTTCTGGAATTGTAAAGAGTTCCTAAATGGGCCTTAATTTATATTCATTTTCAGTGAGATAAGGTTGGACCCATGACAGGTGTTCATACTGTCATGTAAATACTCGGAATTGACAGAGACCACGTTTCTGATGGCAAATCTTCTGGTGTGGCATTCAGACCCTGTCATGTTTACTAAGGAAGGGACATTAGCTGCCGGAGTGTCCAGTGGGGATGCTGAACTTGTGTGTCCTCCACCAGCTCATACAGGCTTCATTTTCACCTGTATGGAAATGGGGATGAGAATCTTTTTTCTCTCTTTTTTTTAACACTTATTTTTCCATTACTTAAGGGCTACTCTCACTGGATGAAATTTGATATATTCAGAAAAGTAAAAAGAGATGTATTTGTTAAATCACCCAGTATTCTACTACCTAAAGACTCCTGACCTTTTATGCATATTTTCAGTTTTCTTCAATATCATTACAATCATTTGAATGTAAAATTCTGTATTCTTATTGCCTTTTTCACTTAATCTTATTTGACAAACATTTTCCTTGTTACTACAAAGCCTCTGTAAACAATTTTTTTTTTTTTTTTTTTTGCGGTACGCGGGCCTCTCACTGTTGTGGCCTCTCCCGTTGCGGAGCACAGGCTCTGGACGCACAGGCTCAGCAGCCATGGTGCACGGACACAGCTGCTCCGCGGCATGTGGGATCTTCCCGGACCGGGGCACGAACCCGTGTCCCCTGCATCGGCAGGCGGACTCTCAACCACTGTGTGCCACCAGGGAAGCCCTGTAAACAATTTTTAATGGCTGTGTACCATTCCTTTGAAGGGGACGTTTCATAATTTACCCACCCATTTTTTAATGGTCAGACATTTCAGTGACTTCTAATTTCTTACTCTCCTAAATGATATTTCAGTAAATATTTTTGTGCCTATGAAATTTTCTGTACTCAGAATTATTTCCCTAGAAAAAGTGACTGAGAAGGAATTACTGAATCGTAGGGTATAACTAAAGAAAAAGTATGGGTTTTGGAGTTGGAAATGCCAGCAAGAACCACAGCTGAATTCTGACTTGACTGGGTAGGGCCCCTGGGAGCCCAGTGCAGGAGGGGATTCTGCTCTCCCTGGTGGGGGAGAATTTTCTCTGAACCAGGTACTAAGACCTTGGCCAAGCAGAGTGACTGGTGTCTGGGTCTAATTTACAGAGACATAGAGACAGTGTGGGATGGGTAGAGGCTAAGGGAGAGGGGTCTTTCCACATTTCAGCAGGATTGAATCTGTGTCTTCACCATGCAGAGGACTCTGAGGAATATAGCACTGCTGGGGCCCCTGACTTTGCCACTTTGGAACCACCTGGAACCAGCAAGCTTGTCAAGAGATCCATTTTGTCACTGTGGGTCATGGCAGCAGGGATGGTGACAAATTGCCCCTTCCATGCGGTTTCCTGGGGAGCAGAACCAGGGTGGACTGACTCTCTGTGACTGTTGGGAGAGCTCTTTCAAGAACCTTCTGAGGGCTTCCCTGGTGGTGCAGTGGTTGAGAGTCCACCTGCCGATGCAGGGGACATGGGTTCGTGCCCCGGTCCGGCAAGATCCCACATGCCGCGGAGCGGCTGGGCCCGTAAGCCATGGCCGCTGAGCCTGCACGTCCAGAGCCTGTGCTCCGCAACGGCAGAGGCCACAGCAGTGAGATGCCCACGTACTGCAAAAAAAAAAAAAAAAAAAAAGAACCTTCTGCGATTCAATATATATGTGTTAGCATGGGGGTGGGATAGGGAGGGTGGGAGGGAGACGCAAGAGGGAGGAGATATGGGGATATATGTATATGTATAGCTGATTCACTTTGTTATAAAGCAGAAGCTAACACACCATTGTAAAGCAATTATACTCCAATAAAGATGCTAAAGAATAAGTAAATAAAAAATAAAATAAAATTGATTAAAAAAAAAAGAACCTTCTGAGGCTTCAAGAGGCCCTACACGTTACGTGTTACGTGAGGGGGACCAGAGCCAGGGAGGCATGGTTTGTTCATCAAGGTGGGGTCATTTATCCCTCACGCTGCTGAAGCCTGAGAAAATCAGGGTTGATGCTTTTTTTTTTTTTTTTTAACATCTTTATTGGAGTATAATTGCTTTACAATGGTATATTAGTTTCAGCTTCACAACAAAATGAATCAGTTATATATACACATATATTCCCATATCTCTTCCCGCTTGCGTCTCCCTCCCTCCCACCCTCCCTATCCCACCCCTCCAGGCGGTCACAAAGCACCGAGCTGATCTCCCTGTGCTATGCGGCTGCTTCCCACTAGCTAACTGCCTTACGTTTGGTAGTGTATATATGTCCATGCCTCTTTATCGCTTTGTCACCGTTTACCCTTCCCCCTCCCCATAGCCTCAAGTCCATTCTCTAGTAAGTCTGTGTCTTTATTCCTGTTTCACCCCTAGGTTTTTCATGACATTTTTTTTTTTTTAATTCCATATATATGTGTTAGCATACGGTATTTGTCTCTCTCTTTCTGACTTACTTCACTCTGTATGATAGACTCTAGGTCTATCCAACTCATTACAAATAGCTCAATTTCGTCTCTTTTTATGGCTGAGTAATATTCCATTGTATATATGTGCCACATCTTCTTTATCCATTCATCCGATGATGGACACTTAGGTTGTTTCCATCTCTGGGCTATTGTAAATAGAGCTGCAATGAACATTTTGGTACATGACTCTTTTTGAATTATGGTTTTCTCAGGGTATATGCCCAGTAGTGGGATTGCTGGGTCATATGGTAGTTCTATTTGTAGCTTTTTAAGGAACCTCCATACTGTTCTCCACAGTGGCTGTATCAATTTACATTCCCACCAACAGTGTAAGAGGGTTCCCTTTTCTCCACACCCTCTCCAGCATTTATTGTTTCTAGATTTTTTGATGATGGCCATTCTGACTGGTGTGAGATGATATCTCATTGTAGTTTTGATTTGCATTTCTCTAATGATTAGTGATGTTGAGCATTCTTTCATGTGTTTGTTGGCACTCTGTATATCTTCTTTGGAGAAATGTCTATTTAGGTCTTCTGCCCATTTTTGGATTGGGTTGTTTGTTCTTTTGTTATTAAGCTGCATGAGCTGCTTATAAATTTTGGAGATTAATCCTTGATGCTTTTTTTAAATTAAATTATTGCCATGAAATATTAATTGTATAAGTACATAAAAGGTTGAAGCCAGTTTCCTAAAATTCTTTTTAAAATGGTCTCCCCGAGAGTGGAAGATGAGAGAGGAGTGGAGAATTCAAACCGATTGGGAGTCTGACTTTTTTGGGGGGCATGGGGGTGAGCCTCATGTCGAGGTACGGAGGTGACAAGACAGCAAAAATGCAGACCAGGAGGCCAGAGTCATTTTCAGCTCACTCCAAGTGACTGAAAACAGGATCGAGGTAGACTCTGCTCAATATCTTTGGGGAGAAACTCCATCAACCAGCCTTAGAGGCCAATGGATGGAACTTTCTAGCAAGAGAAAACATGGAGGGCATTTGCCACCTCCCTTTCTCCAGGGAGCAGCAGAATTCTGCAGGAGACCTCTGGGACCTTTCCAGAGCCTGCATGATGCAACTGGGAATTAAATTTGGCCAGAAATGTTTGAAACCTGGAGACCCTCGGCAAAGGCTCAAAACCGGTTGCTGAGTGGGCCTCCCTATTGGAGTTTTCGCCAAACAAAATGACTTGAAAACGATCCAGTCAGTGACAAAGCACTGCTGGCAACTGAGCCCTTGAAAGTCATTTGAAAACGGACTCTTCCTCCTCTGAGACCAACCCTTGGCCACCTGGGTCAATAATTATGGAGTTGTTTGGACTGGAAGGAACTTGGCCAGGGTCATTTAGTCCATTCCATGCATCGCGCTGGGATCGAGTTCATTATTCCAAACAACCTGTAATAAAGAGTTCCCTCCTCTCGCTCAGAATAGCTCCAGGGATGGAAATTCCCCTTTCTTTGGCAGTTCATTCCCTTGTTTTGCTTGTTCTCTTGTTCTGCACAATCCCTGGTTTGGTTTTTCTTTTTCTTTTTTTTTGAACTTCTTCAAGCTCTGAGCCCATGTTTTCCCTCCCGTAACTTAAGCCACTGAAAGCAATTCCTTCGATAACATCATCTCGCCTATTGTGAAACTGCTAGGGGCTCTGTCTTCTGTTGTCTTCCTAAGACAGAACATGGTTCGGGCTCTTAGCTGTTCTGTCTTCCAAATCCTGAGTGGCTTTCTTTTGTTTGTTCGGGGTTTTCTCCACCCCTTAGCCAGACTCTCTAGAATCACTGCCTCTTAAGGGAAAAAAGAACTCACAAAAGCATCTGTTGGGAGTGACATGGATGCCCCAGGTTCTTTGCCTCCTGGCTCCCAGGACGTTTTAACGGCAATCCTTAAAGTAGGAGTGCAGGAAAGGATTTCAGGTGGAATCACCGTGAAACAACTTCTCTGCATGGATGTTCGAGGGATTATCAGGGAGATTTTACAATTCAGTGTTGATGGAAACACAAATGTGGAAGACATTTCCAAGTATGCCCACCTCCTTCCTAAATAAAGCCCAATCCTAAGGCTGTTCATTCCTTCCTGAATCCCTCTCTCTCTCTTCCTGTTCTTCAGCTCTTTTTGCAGCTCCCCTGGGTGCGTCACCCACCCACACAACCACAGCTGCCTTTGGGTAAACCCCAGGCTTCTTTTGAAGTTCAGCTGTTTCCATCCAGGCGGCTGGATGACAGGCTGAGAGAGGCGCCCCTCAGCCTCCTCCTGGCTGGTCAGAGCCCTGAACTGCGCTCCGGGGACCTCAGAGCTAATCTGAGCCTTGTTTCATCTTCCGAGCATCAGCTCCCAAAGGCAGGATGCATGGTTTTGTCTTGTCTCTCTTTCTCCTCCCAGGCACCCAGTGCTGAAGAATTGCAGTTTATGTTTCTGGAAAGTGTGGGGAGTCCCCCCTCAATTTCAATCTCTTACGATCCCATATTTAATCAGGTGAAGAGTTGAGATAAATGACCTTAGTTGTAAGGATATAATTTTGTAGTATATCTTACTATCTGGTAGAGTCAGCCTCCCCTCTTTATCCTTATTTTTCAAAATTGGCATAACTCTTTCAGAGTCTTAATACTTCAAATATATATATATACACACCTATATATGTGTATATATGTATATATATATGTTAGAATGTGTCACTCAAGCTTTGATAGCTTTTTATCATGTTTAGCCAATTCTGCATTCCAAGTTGATCATGAAAACTTTTTTTTATACATCGTTGGATTCCACTGGTTTATGTTTTGTTTAGAGTTTTCACATCTATGTTTATAGGTAAGACCTCTATAGTTTTCTTTTTTCATACAGACTTTGTCTGGTTTTGATATAAAAGTTAGTACTAGTCTCAAAAAAAAAAAATGACCTTAGTTGTGATAAAGGTCAGGGCCACTCAAAGCCTCCCCCCTCCTCTGGTCCCTAGTCCATCCACTCTGATCTGTCTCCTTTAAGTTTGGACCTCCAGCTTTGGGAGCACCTGGAAACTTGATTAAAATGCAGATTCCCTGGCCCAAACCAGACTCAGCAAATTAGCAGCTCTGGGGATGGGTGTCTGCATCTTTAACCACCTCCTCAGATGCTCCTTGGGTCCGGAATACTGCCTGGAGCTGAGGCTGTGACAGGCCATATGTCTCCAGACATGTACCTTGTGCCGCTCTCCCTTACACTTTTCTGTCACTCTGCATCTCATCTCTACTCCACGTCCTCAGGTCTCCAGGACCAGGGTAGCCCATGCATGTCTCTGAACCCCCTATAGACTGAGCCAGCCGACTTTGAAATGCCCAGTGTGACAGCCGGTGCGGTGAGACCTGCAGGGCCAGCAGCCTGGGATCCTCCACAAGGACACTGAACAGGAGTCAGTGAACTTGTGTTGATGGATCACTCTATGGTACCTCCGTCCTCTTTCAAAGGACCGTTCCCGCGCAAGTGCCTCATACAGAACGCTGGCCATGACTCTTCTCCCTGGAGCTCTTATCACGAGCCAAGCACTACTCTGACCAGGACTTGGCGTGAACATGGCGTGAACATGGCAATAGGTTCATAGGGTGACTGAGAGCTTTAAGTGGCACGATGCATGTGAAGTGCTTACAACAGTACCTTAAAGGAGGTGAGCTCTCAACAGGTTGGCTTCTACTACAACTATGATGATGAGGGCAGCGATGATGGCAACCACTCAACTGAGTTTCTGGAGGACGTAACTCCAGGTCTTCCCGTGGCTGTGCCTGATGGGGCGGAGCCAGAACCTAAGATCAGGGTATGGTCTCTTCCCAGCCTGGTTGCAGTCATCCCTTTGCTCCTGTAGGATGTTGCAGGGACCAGGAAGAGGTGGGCAGGGCCACGGACGTACAGAGAGAAGGAGCCGTTCTCATGGGTCTTCGGCTCCTTTCCACTCCCACAGGGAGCATAACTCTCCCCACACTGTCCCCCCGCCAGGCAGCTCTGTCTCATGCCCTCACCAAGCCCTGATAAGCTTTGCTTTTTCAGCGGCCAAGTAATTCCCCACCCCCATCCCAGCTTCTGGGCCCTCACCCTCCACTCTAGCCAGTGACAATAGAGATAGATGGTCTCAACCTCTGCAAAAATGTTCTTTTCTCATAAAGGAATGGGAACACTGTCAAATTTCCAAATTTAAGGGTAGAATGTCAGTACATATTATTTGTATATTTTTGTACATAAATGTTAAATTTCTACATTTATGGTCATTTACTTTCCAAGGACTGAAAGAATCATACTCTCGGACACATTCAACAGAACTTCAAAAATCAAAGAAAAAAGAGTCTTACAGTGGTCAGAGAGGGGAGGCGGGAAGGGGCGTCACTATTCCCAAACCAGGCCAACGGGGTTGGGTGTAGCTAAGCCTTCCATTGAACCTCGACCTTCCCAGTAAATGGGGCAAATTATTTGGGAAGGAGACACACTCCCTCAGCTGCTGAACACATAGACCTGGTCTCCTGGCAGAGATGACTCTGAGAGTTTCAGTAAGGCACGAGGCAGAGTGGAATGGATAGCTTGTTCCTCCAACTCTAGGTTTGAGCAGTGCTCAAGGTCCGCGGATGGTGCTGGGGAAACAAGATCCTGCAGTAACTGGTCAGTTTTCAGAGCAGTGCTCCCGGCCACGTGGCCAGACATACGAGTGCTGCGGCCACGCACAGGGGCAGCTCAAATGGATGGGAGACGGGGTCTTACGTGAAAGAGAGCAAGGGCAGCAAATTCCTCCCTGGAGAGAGCGTCTGTGTGTGTATGTGTGTGTGTATGTGAGTGTGTGCACCCCACTCATCTTCAGCGTGTTCTTTCTGTTATTAAAACAAGAACTGCTTTCAATTCTGAAAATGACCCTGGCCCTCACTCTGAGCCCGGCCCTGGCCCTGGCCCCAGGTACCAGCCACAGTCGCCACAGCAGGGCTGTCCTCTCCCTTGCAGACATCCAGGACAAAGACACACCACTTAGGAAGGTGAGACGCCTTTTAAAAATTAGACAGAATCTTAGAGGGTTTATTTCCTTTATCTTTAGACCTACATCCATTAACCCACACTGGAAGACAATCAGTGCCGCTGTTCGGGAGGGCAACTCAGATGGGTCGAAACTGCCATCGTATATCCAGGAAAGAGAGAGACACAACATAGATTAAAAAAAAAAAAGCCTGTTTCCAGGGAACCAGCTCCCCTTGAATGCGGCCTGATAGAAACCCGAGATAAAACTCTCACGGATTCTGCTGTAATGTAGTGTCACTGAGACAATTTGCACAGTCTGTGAATTGCTCCCATTCGCCAAACTTCTTTTTTAGCTATTCTAAACTTGATCTCATCAAACTCTTATCTTTTAACTATATGGGGCGGCATTTAAAATCATAAATTTGGGGGAGGAGGGGAGAAAGACAGGGTTACATGAATAACCGGGACCAGACAACAGCCGAGGAGATGCTTTTTTTTCTGAAGACTGCAAACCCTGAACCATGACTTATCCTGGGCCCTCTGATGCTCTTCGCTCACATAGGACCTCTCGCTCTGATGATACACTTGCAAGCATCCTGGTTCCCTTTCCCAGCATCACTGTGAATATCCAGTTTCCTTCAATAGCGGCCATCTCTTTAAACCATTATAATACATGTGGATTTTACTTTCTGGCTCTTCTTGCATATTCCTGTCTATCAAAAAAAAAAGATTTATCTTTCAGAGGTGGTTTTATCTTTTATTGCTTAAACAATCATCTTCTGTATTGTGGAGAAAAACCCAAAGCTGTCAGTGTTCCTGGTCTCGGGTCTCTAGCAAACTCACCTCCCCCCACCCCCTCTCACCCCCATCTGCTTATAATTTAATGCTCTGTATGTTTTAATCATTTCATTAGGCATGTCTTTATTTTGAAATGCAACTAATTCTTCAGTTCAAACAAACAGCCAGTAACTCTAAAAGTGAGACCATTCTTTTCTTTGGGGTAGAGACTGGCCTAGAAGAAATATCACACCTATTTTGAGAAGGGTGAAAGAATTTAAATGCTCCTTTTTTTTTTAATCATTGATTCTTAAAAGTGGAAAGGATCTGAGAGATTTGTTGATTATCTCCACAGGTGTGGAACTCACTTTTGAACAGTTCTTCTCACGCCCTTCTGAACATCGTGATAAAGCCGTTATTATTATTAAGGCTTATCAACAAATAGACTAAAAAAATTATGTCGTAAAATACTCATTCCTAAGAGCATCTCATTATCTCATACCTATACTTAGTAATAAAGGACACAAAAGAGAAAACTGACCCTACTATAGAACTTGTATATTTTACTAGTCTATTTTCTTTATAGGCATTTACATTTATTAAGGCGAGGGGGAGGTCATATTTTGCTATGGGGGGAAAATAAACTACAAAGTGCTTCACTTGATCATTTTTGTCCCTGAATTTCAGATTTATTCTACATCCAGTATGAAGCTGCTGAAATTCCAGCACTTATTTAATTTTAACATTATATTGGTGGCCCAACTGTAAAACATGGAATTGATGTCTTTACTTTCAGATACTTAATTGATTTCTGGTAATAAGATGTTCTTTCAACATTTTAGAAGCACAGGTAACATTTACTACACAATTTTCACTTATTAAAATTTGTTGAAGCATCGGTAGATAAATGGGTAACATTTTTTTTTAATTTATTTATTTTATTTATTTATTTTGGCTGCTTTGGGTCTTCGTTGCTGTGCGCGGGCTTTCTCTAGTTGCGGTGAGCGGGGGCTACTCTTCGTTGCGGTGCGTGGGCTTCTCATTGCTGTGGCTTCTCTTGTTGCGGAACCCGGGCTCTAGGCTCACGGGCTTCAGTAGATGTGGCTCACGGCCTCAGTAGTTGTGGCTTGCGGGCTCAAGAGCGCAGGCTCAGTAGTTGTGGCACACGGACTTAATTGCTCCGCAGTATGTGGGATCCTCCCGGACCAGGGCTCGAACCCGTGTCGCCTGCATTGGCAGGCGGATTCTTAACCACTGCGCCACCAGGGAAGCCCCAACATTTAATATTTGTGTCTTAATTCAGCTTTAAGTGCCAGTGTTTATCAACGTTGGTACATAGCAAATGCACTTTCTGTTATAGTCTCTTCCAGTGAAGATTTCGTCTAATTCAAAAACATAAATCAGAACCATTTAAATTTCCATATAAAGATTGAAATGATGATAATCTAATAGCGAAGTTGTCGCTATTAGACAACACATTTGAGGAATTGTTTTAGAACACATTCGGGAAGTTATTGACAGATGGGAAGCCCGTGGGTGGCTGGCACAAATGGTTGTCATGCGCCATCTAGTGGCTCTACGAGAAACTGTGCTCATTTCCCGGGAAAGGTTTTTGGAGCCAGTTTGACTGCTCCGAATTTCAGAGCCTGTAGGAGAAGCCAAGGTACGTTTGTCCATCTTTAAGGCTTTAAACTGAGAGGGACCACTGAGGACAGCATGCCAAATTATCTTCCAAAATCTCTATGTCCTAAGGAACACCTGAGAAGTAACTAGTCAGGGAGACTGTTTCTCTCTAGATCCGGAGCAAAACTGGGAAGCAGTCGGAGAAATCTTTGCCTGCAACAGTTGTGGTATAAAGCAAGGTAAGTAGCATGACATTCCCTGCTACATTTTTCCCACAGAAACCGTCACTGTGTGCAGAAACTCATGATCTGGCCATGACTTCTACAACCCGGAGGACCTGCTTAGCATTGCTGAATTTGCACAGGGGAAGATTCTGTGGCAGGTGGTTCATTTTATCCAGCGTTTGGTGCTAATTCATAAGACATCTTAATTCTTACACATATGCATAATAGTGACGTTTTGTAATGGATTACAATATCCTATTTCACGATTATCAACAATCTGATTTTTAACTTTCAAGTTGAGGGCTATTACAGTAAAAGAATTAATAGATCCAAAATTAGTAGCAGAAAATAAATATCTCCAGGTTTATTCTTATAGTGGCAAGTTATTCAAAATAGAGTGAGCACTTTGAGTTCTTGCATTATTTCAGCGTTAAATATCTTCAAGACAATCTGAAGTGTGACCATAAGTCATTTAGACGTAAATTTCACAAAAATCGCTAAATAAACAATGTGTGGGTATAGTGGCATGGTGGGAAGAGCATTCGATATTTGAGAGTAAACAACTAAATTTAAGACATTGTTTAGGAATCTCACAAATGAGACAGTTTTGCTTCTCTCTCCTTTTCTACACTAGCATGTTTACAGTGCTTGAAAAATGCTGCTTTCAAAGTCATACTAACTGCTCTTTAAGACCATCAAATAAGAAACAATTTAGCATATTAGTTCCAAAATAGAAAACCCTGCAAGAGCATTTCCTCTTAACATTAAGGTCAATTTTTATTATAAACGCTTGCTTTCAGTAAAAAATGCTCAGCCTAAAAGATATTTGCCTTTGCCTTTTGAGCTATAATCCTGATCCCTATGTTGTGATAGAGCTTCAACTACATCTCAAACATTTATTTTTCACTTTCTACTCAAAGGGGACCATGGATCTATTTAAGGTACCTGTATCATTCATTTATAGAGAAGCCCGTAAACAAGTAGAAACATGAATAACCTGATTGTTATGCAGGTGAAGTCACCTATCAAAACATTCTGAAATTTTTTTATCACTTTAGTGCACTATTCTTAATTAAATAGTTTTTGTCCTGAAAGCTAAAAGTATGTTTTAAAATACTGGTATATGGAAAAACGAATTTGATTTGTGGACTTAGATCTCCATTGTTGCCGACGTACTTAGAGGTCTACAAAGAAAATTTTTTCTCCCAAACCTTTTGGCTTTCCTTAATCTTATATGTTCAAAGTGATTGCATTTTCCAGAATATTTACCTATGAACTGACATTATTGATGAAAAAAAAAAAACAGACTAATTTTTGGCCGTGCCGTGCCTCACTAGAAATCCTGATTATGATGTACTATGTTTGTACTATGAGAGAGGAGAAAAATAAAATTTGAAAAATTCCAGTCTCTGGCCCTTGGCCTTTTGCTGGCTTTCCTGTTTTCTTTCAAGTCCTCAGCATCTATGCCATAGCTCAGCTAAGGGCCAATATAATTTTCCTCATCTTCCAATGCTACACTTTTCAAATATACCTGAAAATACAAATCAGTGACAATTTTTAAATTCTCTGTCCTTAGCAAAGTAGGAGCGTGTGGTTCAAGCCATGGGTGGCAGCCGTGCTATCCTGGGCAGTCCTTTTAAATCTCTGACTCTCTCCACTGTCCACTTTATAGAGATGTTGCTGGAATAAGAGGAGACAATTTGAGGAAGGTTTGGGGCACAGGAGGACATCAATGCGATGCATTGTTTTTGCACAGTCTGGCTGAAGTGTGCAGTGCACAGTAAAACTGAGTTCCTCTTTTATTGTGGAGCACAGTTGGGCTGTTTGATCTCTAAGTCCTCGGGTAATTGGAGTCTACACAGCATGTGGAATCGGGGTCTGAGCAGCTCGTCCGCATGCCCAAAGCCTGCCGCAGACCTGCCTGCAGCACCATTTCCCACCCCCCGACCCCACCCCCTGCCCGATCCAGCTTGTACTGGGGGCTTTGCGTGGACACAGGACACAGGGGCAGCTTCTGAGCATTTTCTGAGAAAATGACGATGGGCAGATTCTCAGTGGAAGACATGCTGTTTGTTATCAAGTACCTAGAAGTGAACAGAAACTATCCCTGGTCTAGGCAGCCAACCTGCATTTGCGGGGGTTTGGGGGGGGCGGTTTCTCTCGTCACAATCCACAGCCCTCCCTCCCAATAATGGTAGTTTTCTGATCCAACTTCACCACCACAGGCTTGTTTTTCACACTGGATTTCCATGCAATCTACCTTCTCCCCCGCCCCCAGCCCACCATGCACTCTCCCTCCTCCAGCTCACAAGGCACCATGGTTGGTTTACACACCACTCACTCCACAAAGAGTCACTGGGCACCGACTGGGCGCCGGACACTCAGCTACCTGGGAGCTCTGTGGTGAATAACAGTGACATGTGTCTGTCCTCAACAAGGAGGGTGACCAACCGTCCCGGTTTGCCCAGAACTGAGCGGATTTCTGAGACTTAGTGCTTTAGGTTTTAAAACTGGTGCCGTCCCGGGAAGACTGGGACTAGTTGGCCGCTCTATCATGAGCCCAGCACATGCTATCTTCTATGGCTCCTTGTCTGTTTAGAAAGACGTTTGTGCCCCTATCCACAAAGGAGGGTCCTTCACACGTGTGTTCATGTCTAAGACCTAGAAGCTTGCATTTTTGCATTACGTGGGACTGCAGCAGTTATCCAAATCAGCTGCTGCTTTTTCTAGATAATTCCAGGTGGATGCAGGTTTTGAAGGGCTCAAAGCGTATGCAAGCTGGGACCCTCTTTAAGAAAAATAAGGGAATTCCCTAGCGGTCCAGTAGTTAGGACTCTGCACTTCCACTGCGGGAAGCATGGGTTCGATCCCTGGTCAGGGAACTCAGATCCCACAAGCCGAGCGTTGCGGCCAAAATTTAAAAAAAAAAAAGGACAAAATGAGGATGAGATATAGTACTTTGGGGGAGGAGGTGCACAAGAATGCAAGACCAGGGACCTGAAGCTTAAGTTTCACTGGCTTCATGGACAACCCACCTTTGTACATAGAAATAGTAATTAGTGATTAACATTTATTAACTCATTGAATCCTCACAGTCAGCCCGTGAGGCAGATGGCTTATTATCCCCATTTTACAGGTAAGAAAGTTGAGGTCCAAAGAGGTTGGGTAACTTGTCTGCGGTCATCCAGCAAGGTCCACTGCTCAGCTTCCTTCTGCCAGAAATGGCAAATGACTCTCCCACTGGACAGAATCACCTGGCTAGCAACTCAACGAACTCAACTGGTTTAAAAATTAAATCCTTAAGGTAAGTAGCCAGTCAAATGTTGTGGACCCCGAGAGGTTCTGCGTGGCAGGAAACCCAAGAGGAGCCTGAGTGCATCTGAGGCTCTCACAAAAGGCTGTACTCTGTCAACATCACACATTTCTCTAGAAGAGGATGAGAATTCTAGCACGTGCCTCCGTACGTGTGACGGTTGTACCTGGAGGGAGGTCTATCTTCTCCAGCTAAGGGAAGGCACTGGATTCTCCTAAGTCCATTGACAAGTCTGAGAAACTATTTTCTTGCCTTGGTTCTTAGCATGACTCTTTTCCACTTCTTTACCTCTCTCCTTCCTTCCCAGCCTCCACCAGACACACTGTGGGTATCCCTTGGTCCCTAGTCCTATAAGGAATCCACTGAGGAGGGCAGTGGACAGAGGATTAAGAGTGTGTAGTTTATAAGACAACAGTGTAAAGCAATTATACTCCAATAAAGATGTTAAAAAAAAAAAAAAGAGTGTGTAGTTTACCACCAAACTCCCTGGCTTGGAATCCTAGCTGTGTGACCTTGGATAAGTCACTTCACTTCTCTGTGCCTCAGTTTCTCCATCTGTAAAATGGGAATGATAACAGTATCTATCTCACTGGTCTTGTGAAGAGTAAATGAATAAATTCGTATACAATGCTTAAAACAGGGCCGGGTGCACAGTAATACTATAAGCGTTAACTATTATCATCATCATCAAATTATTATTTTTACTGGCAGTTGGGCACTTCGGTGCAGAAATCCCAACAAGGAGGAAGGGCAGCCTGCCAAGTACAAGATTGCAGTTTGAGCATTCGAACGGTCATTTCCACTTAGAGCCACTAGTGAGTAGCTTTGAATGTCTCCATTCCCTTGATGGTCTCTTGTTTTGGGTCTGTCTTTGGGACACATGCTTAGCCTAGAAGTGGCGCATTAAGTGGCACCTCTTAGGCTGCCCATCAATTGCTAATTAAAGTGGCATTAACCCTAATGGACTGGGAAGCAGAGCTCGCGTTTACCCGCCGTGGGTTTCCACAGGCTGAGCAGACAGCTCCCCCATCTGGACCGCGCACCCTGGGGGTGACGGGGGCCCTCGGGAGAGGGAAGCTGGGTGCAAGGGCTGAAGTTCTGCAACTTCAGAATCTTCTTATTGTTCCTGACAAATAATAAAATAATAAAGCCCAGACGTGCTTGTACCAATCAGTCGCAGGTGCTGGTAATAGTTCACCTAATTACTTCATTATTTTTTGCCACTCCACAGAGCAGTTTGTATTTACGGTCCCGTATATGGTTCTATTACTACCACTTATTGTGACGATTCCAGCCATTCCGAGGAGTCTCTGAGGGCCTGGACAAGTAGAATCTTGTTTTTCTTGATTTCCCTGGGGGGGAGGAGGTAGGAGGTGTGGTGGAGAGAGGAGGAGTCTGGAGGAAAAGCATCCCACCGGCGTCAACCTGCAATTGTTCATCTAAGATGAGTGATAAATGATGGGTGATTTTTGAAACGCTAGAATTTTAAAACAAAACAAACATATCCTATCCTGTGAGGTACAAGGCCAGCCGTGGTGAGAAAGAGAAGAAGACAAGATTGAACTGCCCTGGGCCCGCACCCCTGGTGGAAAAGGGCTCAGACCCAGCCCTGCATCATTAAGTTGGAAGCGGAGCTGGAGGCGGTTCCTAATGAACACCAGGCCACAAATTAACAGAGTTGGTTTGAAAAAACATTGTGAATTTTAGTCACTCAGGCATCAGTAAATCTGCTAGAAGTCAGGGCTGGTCGTTTATAGCTTGTTAAGATGTTGACTGTTTACATATTACATTTTCCCTTTGAAAAAGTGGGCACCTCGCAGCGGCTTCTTGTCACTCATCGTGTGCTGGGGTGCTGCCTGCCGGGGAGAAAGGCTGCCTGCTGTTTGCTGGTCTAATTGGGGCAGTTCTCCATTTTGGGGTCCCTTCCTCTCCTCGGTCCCTTCTCTCCCTTTCTCCTGAATTTAAAAATCACTCTTAAACCCAGTGCCCCTGGAAGCAGAGTTTCAGACAAGCCCTGGGTTCTGCACAGCCGTCTATGTGCTCGTTACTTGCAGCTACACAGCGGGGACGGGTGCTGAGCGCTGCCTGGTCTCCCCCCTCGGGTCCTCCTTCTTCTCAAAGAGGCTTCAAGGGCCTGATTTACACACCTGGACTCACTGGCAAGGTTAGGAGCCAAAAGCAAGCCAACAAACAAACGAACCAAACCAAATTATGCATGCTCCTGCTACGTTCACTGATTGCAAAGAAAAGTGACCAAGTCACGGGAGGTTGGAGGTCGTGCATCCTAACTCTCTGCTTTGACCCAGAGGGGAGGTGGCAGCTGCAAAGCCTCCCCGTGCCTGGATCCAGCAAGAAGCAGAGCCCAGGACCACAGACTTCCTGTGGGCAAAGCACCTCACGGAAGCTGCTTTCCTGCGTCTTCACTTCCCTGTTTAAACCCATGCCACAGGTTTCTGCCATGGTGAGCACAGCCTCAGCTTCTTCAACGGCCCCCAGCAGAGCTCGACTGTCTGGAGGTTCTGGGGTTCGTGTTGTGCTCTGTCCTTTGCAGTTGGAGCTTCTTCCTACACATTTTCCCCGTGTAGTCTCTGTGGCCTATTCCCCTTTTCTGGGCCTTCCATGGTCAGAAACCTGCCTGTATGGTCCAAAGCCGGTCAGCTAGACCCTTTGAAGGAGGCGGGGAGGGGGGAGCACACCAATCTCCTTTTGTAAATGAACTTACTGAACAACGCGGGTCCACACTGACCCGTCACTTCACAAGGATGCCAGCGGTGTGGGCCTGCTGCCGCCCGGCTTGAGCACTTCTGCCCACACAAGGGCCTGGGTCCCAGGCATCACTGCTGGCAAAGGAGCTTGGGTTGGGCTGGATGCTGAGAGCAATAAATAGGCAACAGACCTCTGTTAAAATCACGCCTCAGTCCCAAGATGAGAGCCGATCCCACGCAGAACTTCTGATGAGTGATTTGCAGCCAGCACTGCGCTCAAAGGACCACTCCCCAGTAAAAAGCGAGGCGTGACGGGGGGCATCCCTCCTGACCATAACCCCGGGCTAGCCCTGCTGTGCCCAACCTGGCCCGGCCTTCCCCAGGGTCCCCCGTGGAAAGGTGTGTGGAGTGTGGCAGTGACGGCAGCCGTAGCAACGGGTGAGAAATCCACTCCTCAGGCTGTCCTGCCGCCCCTCGCTGTAGCCTGCGGGGACAGCACAAGCTCGATTGGAGGGCATGAGCCTTCACCGTGTCTAGACATTTAAGTCATGCCGTAGACGCCCAGAGGTAAAAGCATACGGCAAGCTGTATTCGTTTCCTGGGGCTGGTGTAACACATGATCACAAACCAGGTGGCGTAAAACAGGAGAAGCGTATTGTCTCAGAGCTGCGGAAGCTGGAAGTCTGAAATCAAGGTGTCAGCAGAACGTCTGAAGTCTCCAGGGGAGGAGCCTTCCGTGCTTCTTCCAGCAATTCTTCGAATTCCTTGGCTTGTAGACCATGTGGCTCCAATCTCTACCATCCTCATCACTTGGTGTTATGGGCGGAATTCTGTCTCCCTCACCCCAATTCATATGCTGAAGCCCTAACCTCAGCACCTCAGAATGTGATCGTATTCGGAGGTAATTAAGTTAAAATGGGATCATTGGGGTGGGCCCTGATCCAACACCACTGGCATCCCTGTAAAAAGAGGGCGTTAGGACAAAGGTAGCAGGTCAATGGATGACCAGGTGAGGACACAGCAAGAAGGCAGCCATCCACAAGCCAAGAAGAGAACCTTCATGAGAAACCAGATCTGCCTACACCGTGATCTCGGACATCTAGCTTTCAGACCTGTGAGAAAACCAACTTCTGTTATGACATTTTGTACGGCAGCCCAAGCAAACTAACGTACATGGCGTCATCCCCATGTGTCTCCCTGCCCCCATCTTCTCATAAGGACACTAGTCACAGTGGATTAAGGGCCCACCCTACTCCAGGATGACCTCATCTTAACCACCTCTACAATGACTCTATTCTGAATAAGGTCACATTCTGAGGTCCTGGGGAGGACATGAGCTTTGTGGAGGACACACTGGTCCATGCAGTGCAGTTTGCCTAAAAGAGTAATTTACCCTAACCTGCTTTTCATGTTGACTTTTTTTTTTTTTTTTTTTTTTTGCGGTACGCGGGCCTCTCACTGTTGTGGCCTCTCCCGTTGCGGAGCACAGGCTCCGGACGCGCAGGCTTAGCAGCCATGGCTCACAGGCCCAGCCGCTCCGTGGCATGTGGGATCCTCCCGGACCACGGGCACGAACCCGTGTCCCCGGCATCGGCAGGCGGACTCTCAACCACTGCGCCACCAGGGAAGCCCTCATGTTGACTTTTTTATGGGTCTCAGTTTTCTCTCCCTCCTGGAGGGCCGTCAACGGACCACGGTGGGAAATGCCTGTGCTTCACTACGGGCTGGGAGCTCCAGTCTGTGAAGCAAAGATGGGCTCCAATTCCTCCAAACAGCCCACGCCTTCCACCTCGGCATGGCATGGCCCGCTTGGCCTTCTCCAGCTCCGTCCGTCAGCAAGCTGACCAGGCAGATCTAAGGCCCCTGCCATTTGCTGTTACTGACACCCGTGATCTGTCTGATTCCATTTTTTCCTGAGTTATTTGTCCAGAAATCGAGTGCAAGCTGGAGCAAGTTGTTTGATCCCTTTTCCCATCAAGAAAACGCCACTGCTTCTCAAGGATGGGAGATGGCGGCGGGGGTGTGTGTGGGGGATTAGGGGTCTCTAGTTCCTATTTTATAGAAAGAATGAGTTTGGTGGTCCTCAGTCTTGGCCACATAATCACCTAGAGAACTTGAAAAAATGCTGATTCCTGAGTTCCGCCAAGATTTTGATGGAATTGGTCTGGGATGGGTCTGGGCACTAGGATATTTAAAAGGTCCCTGGTAATTCTAATGTCCCTGGCTGAGAAGCACCTGCCCAAGGTGACTAGAGTCCCGAGTGATCAACTAAATGGAATGGGGGTGAACTTAAATGACGTACACCAACTCCCTCGCAAAAGAGACAAGGTAACTGGTATCTTGAGCACCCAAGGTTGCCCAAGGTCACCCAAGGAAGGAACCCAGGCAGCCAAGATGAAACCTCAAGCCATCAGCCACTGGCTTCTCCCCAAGTTTTCATTTCCTGGCTGTAAATTAACATATTTAATGATTTTAGTCCATCCCGCTGATCTGCCTTTTAATGAGGTCTGCAGGCTTTTATGGACCTGGTCTCTCCTCACTCAGGTAGCTGATTTCATCTACACTTGGAAATGTGCTGCAACCTCCTTATCATTTTGATGCCTAACCTAATCGGCTTCACCTGGAAAATAGCCACGGCGCCCCCAGCCACACGCACCGAGCCCAGCCAGCCTTCAGCCTGGCTGTCACTCATCACTGGGAGACCCAGGTGAGAACACGGACCATGCTTTCAGCAAACTCTCCCACTCCACGGACATGGGGGAAAAGCCCACATTCCCCCATGACCTCCAGTGATGGACTACAAGCGAAGGGCTCAGCTGGCTAACAGTTACAGCCACAAGCGGCCTCATTTTTCCCACCCAGACTTTTCAACTGTCTACTTCATCTTCACAGACGGAGGAGTTGCAATTTGTATTCATAAAGCTCATAACCTGTTGCTTTATGTCCTTTTGTGTTGGCTTAATATTGGAGAGCAGGAAAATGGGAGGAATAATTAAATAGGTTGCTGTTCACTTCACTGGGGATGAAAGTCAAGGGTCAGCTTTGTTGAAATTTGGAAATAAAAGGGGCCTTTGTGTCCCTTAAAAATATCGGCTCACAGAAGGTCTTCGTAATAAAACAATTTCTGAAGTGTATTTTTTCTTATATTTATTATAGCTTCTTTGTTTTTTTGGGTTTTTTTTTTTTGACCCTTTCAGACTGTCTTATTATTATTGTTCCTTTTAAACCAGGGTCTTCTGCGTGCACGCTCCCTCTCTCTCTCTCTCTCTCTCTCTCTCCCCCGCTGCCCTCTTCTCACTCATCTCTTTCCCCACTCCTCTCCAGAAAGCACACACACATTCCTTGAAGAATCCTGACTCTTACAAGGTATGTTTTCCTGTGAACAATTTTCACACAATTTATTACATGTCCTTAAGGATAAGAAAAAACTATACTTTTGCTTTAGTGCTTAAAGGAGTTTCATAGAAATCCTTGGTTGCAAATCGCCCACGTAAAATAATGAAAGCACAACCCGAGTGTTTACTCGCTGGGGGTGCAACGCTCCTCTGCTTGCTAGAAGGCCTGGGGGTGCCAGGGTGCTGGGACCTGCCTGTTGGGATGGGAGAAATTAATTAAATTACCTTATATTTAGTGTTAATTTTGTCCTGGGCTTGTCAGATAATAGACAACGAGCCTGGACTCGGCTAGGAGCCTCAGCCCGGGCAGGAACAGAGTCTCCTGGGTTGTCCCATCGTCAGACTAAAGGAGCTGACGTCTTGGTAGCGATTAGTTACAAAAGTGATTCCAATATTATTTCAACAGGTGTCAATGTGGGGGGCTGTGGTCAGAATCACACAGCCTGCTGCATGAGGATGGCAGCGCTCGGTTCAGCCACTCGGGCAGTGATGTGACCGTCTGTCCAGCTGGGGGAAGGGAAGGAGGCTTGGCGATGTTTCTGAAGAACCATCACTTGCGAGAGAATTTGAGAGTGAAATAGGTTAAGGTGTCAGTCTGGGACTCACTTTCCCTGGGTCCAGCTTGGAACAAGGACATCTTTGGGTGATATAAGAAAGTCCCGAGGATTCTTCCTATGTTTGGAGTGAACGCTTTTGATTACTAATTAAATCTTGCCTCACTAGCACAAACCTGAACCTTTCAGGAAGTGGGTTGTGAGAAGTCCTAATTACCGTGAAATTATATTTCCCCGTAATGTTACGGCCCCGATCCACATGGACCTGTAGGACTGAGGTAAGGAAATGTGCCCAGGCACTTGTGATTGTGCAGACTTGCACTCAAATATTATATCCGAGTCTCGACTCCCAAGCCCTGAAAAGCACTTTTCACTCAAATGAAAAAGACCTTCCGAGGATTTCCCCTCCTTGTTTCAGAGAACCGAGCACAAAGCACAACCTAATGAAAGTACTTTATCAGATCAGCTGCTGTGGGCCTGGTCTTCTGTCCACATAGCTCTGCCCAGGAGAGGAGACCCCTGGCAAGGACACTGTGCCAGGCCGCACCCTTCGGAGGTCCCCACCGCACCCCATACCCGCTCTGGGAGAAAGTCTAAAGCTATCAGTGGACCCAATAACGCAGGCTTCTGGCCCCGTGAGAAAGGGAAGAGGTAGGCTTTCACCTTTGGAAATGCAGCGTGAACTTACCACTAACACATACTGTTTGGTTAGTTTCCCACATGTTATTTGTCCTGAACAAAGATCCTTTTCCCCCCCAAGCATCCAAAGCTGGTGTCGGGTCTCTGAATAAGGACAAATCAAATCATTTTGTCTATTCCCTAGTAAACCCAGAACAAAATTAACGTAAAATATGGTGAGTTGTTTAGCGTTTCTTACCTTATCTCACAGATCAAACAAGATGGCAATAGGGCCATCACAGAATGCCCTGGTAGAGAAAAATCTTGAATCATCCACCAGAGAGCTACAAGACAGCTGCACCCCTAAGAGCCTGTGGGTCACACAAGTGATCTCAGAGCCAAGTTGCATCCTCTGTCCAGCCTCAGAGGAAAAGCCTTGAGCGTATGCGGCCAGCCTGCCAGTAGAAGAGATGCGGAGCTGGCGTTCTGGCTGAGTCCCTGAGTAAGATCCTGGAAGCCCAGTTCACCTGACCTCGGGCCACAGTGAGCCACTGCTAGCTCTCAGTGTCTGCAACAGCCTGATGCAGCTGCCACAAGCCCAGAGCAGCTGGCAGCAGGCTGGGGGTGGGGGGGGGGAATGGGGGCAGGGAGGTGAGTCCCCTCCTGCTGCGGATGTCTCAGGAATCAAATCTGCTGATGGGCAAGCAATGAAGGTGGAACACCTGGCTTTGCTGTCGCTTTACATACCTGCCATAGTCACTTTGGTTGCACAGAATCACATGTTGGGTGGAAGGTGCGTAACTGGCTGAAAATATATCTATTCATCACAGCAAGACAGGGGGAGTCAGGACATGGTCCCTCACATTTGGAAGAGCTAAACTTGGGCTGAGGTCTTCAGAAACAAAATACCATTATATACAAAGACGGAAGGGTGACAGGTGGCCCCATTAGGAAAGAATTCACAAAGCTTCATTTCTGATAATCACTGGGAGACTGAAATATAATGATCCCATTTATTCCATCAGCAAGAGTTGTCACGGTCTTGTTATAAGAAGAATGAGCCTCCGCCCTTTGGAAATTCAACGTGAACTTACCAGTTGCACATACCGTTCGGTATAGTTTCCACATGTTAATTGTCTAATAAGTAACTTCCTGAACAAAGATCCTTTTCCCTCCCAAGCCTCGAAGCTGGTGTCAGGTCTCTGCATAAGTGCAAATCAAAGCATGCTGTCTATTACCTGATAAACCTAGGACAAAATTAACTTAAAACATGTTTAACTCTTCCTACCTTATGAATCAAGTATATCTAAGATGGAAATAGGAATCTCACAGAATGCCCTGGAAGAGAAAAATCTTGAAGTAGTAATCTGGTTTCTGGCTAAAGAGTATAGACTTTTGGTGTTAATATCATCTCATGTGTAACATGCAGGTTATTTATATATCTAACCACACATTTATGCTATAAAAGTTACATCCATATATACAGTCTATACATAAAAAATAAAATATTAGAATTCTATTAAATATCCTGAAATCAGATTTTTATAATTAAATTTTTCTCTGGCTTTTTATTATTACAGAATGTCTTTGTTTGGGTAACATTTTAATTCCTGAAATTTAATATTCCATGGTACCTCATTAAAGTAATAAGACAAGTGAGTGAGTAAATGGGTAAGTAAACAATACGTGTCTCCACTGTCGATTTCTCTCTCGGTGAGGACAGTTCCAATTTTGAGGGGCCTCTTATAGAGAGTTGGGTTTGCACCCCACCTCTCTCCACCTTGACTTTCTAGATTGATCTGTAGGCATTCTCCAAGAGCAGACTCTGGCTTAGAGAAAGCACTATTGGAAAAGTATTTAATGATATTCTCTGCAGTTACTTGGCCAAATAAAACTGACTCTTTATAGCGCAGAGAGAAAACAAAATTGTTTACTCATTTAGTATTTATTAGTTTGGAAATGGGGACATAGTACCTAGCACACAACAAAAGGCTGATGTTTGCTTTATCGAGGTACCTGCCTGGCGTGCCTTCAGAAGACAGGAGGAAGAGGCTTACAGTTCCTGAGCTCATGTTGACTCTCTGTAGCACAATTCCTCATGTTTTAGGGGGCAATTAATTCTCATAATTGATGTTGGTACAGCATGGATCTTAAATGATTTATGAAAGAGTTTACTGCCTCAGTGCAGGCATTTCTAAGAGTATCTTCACCCATTGCTGCCATATCCTGTGGAACACCAGATACAAAGGAGACTAGAAGATGGGCAGCGATGGGAGCAAAAGTGTCACATCTCAGCTTTGAGCCTGGGCAGCTCAGGCTTGGGGACAGCACGTGCTAAGCCCGGGCCACACCAACCTCATGCATATTCCAGAGCTGTAAGTCAGCCCCTGACCAGGCCTAGGGTGGCATTTGAGGTAGCAGGCTTAGACTGAGACCATGCAGCCTGAAATGGGGCCTCTGGCTGTGAGAATCTGTGGTCACGTGGCTCTGTGGCTGTCCACATCAAAGGCATGTCCATCTGCCCAAATGTCAACCCCACTGGGCATCATTCTCTGCTCCTTAGGATTTTGAATGTCTTAGGAATTTCCTTTCGGAAGCCAAAGACCCCAGTACAGATAGGCTGTGAGCTTTACACTTTGGTCATGAAGTAAGACCTAACTCAGAGTAAAATGATTCACTGTGAGAATTAATAATGGGACAGGGAAGAAGAGGATGATGAAGGGGGCAGATGATAGGGAAGAACAGAGGGACTAGTATTTACTAAACAGCTACAATGTGCCAGGCACTGCGCTAGACCCTCTATATATGTGTTGTTTCTAAATCCCCACAAGGACACTGAAAGATGGGTATAATTATCCCTATTTACAGAGGAGAAAACTGAGACTTAAAAAGATGAGTAACTTGACAGGCCAATCGCTGGAAGTAGCCGTGCTGGTGTTTCCCCCCTGGGTTGCCTGACACAGTGTATGCTTCTTCCATGATGCCAGGAAGATGCTCCAAAGACACACCCTACGTCCTCACCTGTGATCCCTCCCCAGTATCCCTAGGAGGGAAAAAGGTTGTTGACTGATTCCAAGGAAGGTGTCTCGTGGTGGCCCCAAGGGAGGGGTTAGGTGCTTCATTTCTTCCCCCAGGTCTCCAGCCACCACTACAAAGCAACTCCATGGAGGTACAATGTAAATAAAAACTGTGTGAGCTTTCTAGGCAAGCACAACCTCAAAGCAAGTCCTCTAGAGTCAACTTCTAACCAGATTGTCAACTCGAAGCCCCTCTCATCCAGAAAATTTAGGGACTCCTTTGATTTAAAAAATTATCTATCCGTATCTCTTAGACTGATTGCTCCCTGAGAGGAGGAATTGTGTCTGTGCATCTTTGCGCTGCGTCTCCTAGGCTATGCCCAGTACCTGACCTAGAATCGTTTCCCAGTAAATACTGGCGAAATGAATGAATGAAGACAAACCTCCGCGTTCTTCAGCTTTAAACCGGAAAAAGCCTGAATCACTCCCTTTGGGGTGCCAGGGCTCCCCCTCTAGACTTCCCATCCCCTAGGGAGAGAAATGTCCTTGCAGCTCTGGGATGGCTTCTAGAACATTCTGTACCCACCTGCACCAAGCAAGGCCTGTGACATTCTCAGGACACCAGTGAGCTGCCAGACTATGTCAAGTTTAATGCTCCCCCAGCCAAAAAGGAGACAAGTACGGGCCCAAAGATACATGTGAAATGTACGTGTGAAAACCGAACTGCTATTTCTTGGGGCGTGATGAGAGGGTGTCTCTGCCTTTCAACAAAGGTCTGGGTAAAGGAACTCAGAGAAGCCCCAAAGGCCTGAGACTGAAAGGGGGCTGTCCATAATTTATCGCTTATCTGCCTAGGAGCTGTCTTGGACAGACTGAAGTCATTAGCCGAGCAGGCTTGGGTGGGAGGAACCGCTAAGGTACCTGGCACGGTGAGTCCGGAAGGGGCAAGCTCCGGCATGGTCAGCTCCTAAATCTCCAAACGCAAATTACCAGGGCAGAAACACTTGGCATGTTCCCCACATCCTCCCCTCCCACCTCCTCGGAGCAGCATGTGCCCTTTAAAAAAAAAATGGCCCAGATAAAAATCACACCCATTTACTGCAGTGTCTTTTCCATCATTGTAAAAGAAAGGCCTTTATCACCTCCCCTGAATTAGATCTGTGATTTTTTTGAATGACATGTATAATAATTAGACTGTGAAGATGTGCCGTTAATCCATTTAAAGGTGTAAAGAAGCCCATTTAATGAACATTATAGTCACATTAGACTTGGAAACATCCAACTCTTTTGTTGAATAAAAAGAAGTTCAATGAGATTAACTTCTCTTAGTTGGTTTTAAAGAATAATCAAACACGTCTCCCTCTGATAGTGTGCTGTGCCTTCTCACATGGACTCTGCATACCAATGTCTGGCAGCCCAGAAGGGTAAGAAAAAGTCCGCTGGACCTCACGTTTCAGTTAAACAATTACAAATTAAAGAAGATCACTCCTACTTTCTATACTCACTATAAAGTGATAAGAGGCCGAACTCCTTGAACTTGTAATTATGTAACAGAAATGTTAATCTGGTTTGCTATTCTCTCCTGCTGCGTTAACTACATTCTTACAATTATCAAGTGTACTCCTTGACATGTAGATATTTCTACTGGGAGACCAGTTACTTGATCCTATCAGATTTTGACCACAAACAGGGTAATGGATTCTGTTTACAAATCTCATTCTGTTTCACATCTCCCGACAAGGCAGCCGCGATACCTGCCTAACACAGGAAAGTGCCCAGCGCAGGCGCTGTCTGCTCCCATTTACAGTGGGTCAGAATCCAGATATCTTAGCTAACCCCTAGGGCTCTTCAAAAGAGTCAGACTAGAAAACAGAAATGGACAAGTTTGGAATAATCCCGGAGTTGATGAGAAAGAAAAAAAAAAAATGATGCTAAATCCCAGTTGCTAGACTGTATCTTTCTTCTGAGAATTCCCATTATGGGCACACAGTTTATCCAAGTTGAACCCAGAAGATGGTATTGGTCAGATTTAATCTGCTAATTCGCCTCTTCTCCCTCAGGCATCTGACTTTCTACCCTCTTTTTAGCTTAGGAATGTATATTTTGCCTTCTGTGTTCCCTCTCTGTCTTATCTATAGCTGCTAAGAATTTAAAAACAAGCAAACAATTGACGTGTGTAACATACTGCCTAAGATTTCAGAAGGCAGAAGGTATAGATTTCTTTTCACCAAGGAAAAGAAAGTTTCAATAGTGAGGAGGGACGAGCAGCAGTGGGAGATGAGAGCGCTGGCTTGGGAAGAGCGTATCAGCACAGCACCCTGCCTCCTTGCCTGGTGCCTAATGCCTCTTGCTAACCAGTGACAGTGATGGATGACTGTGGAGACTGTCTAAGCCAAACTGCTAACCAGCGCTGTGTTAGATCTTTTTGTAGTTTAGGAAACAAAGCTGATAAGATCAAGAGGCAACATAATCCTGGTTAATGTAGTGTGATCTGTCTTGTATAGCGTAATTGGGCATCACACCTTAAACCAGCCGTGACATTTGTAGGAATGGAAAGGAAGACTTAACAGCAGTTTAAAAGACGTTGCTGTTGTTGTTGTTTTTAAATAATGAGTTGTGCCTCCCTCCCATTATTATGAGTCACCATAATGTGATCTGGAGGGGCAGGGTGTACTCCCAGTGGGCTGAGACTAACTCAGAAATTAAGCCTGGGACCTAGAGATGATCATACTAAGTGAAGGAAGCCAGATAGAGAAAGACAAATAGCATATGGTATCGCTTATATGAGGAATCTAAAAACAAACACAAAAATATACAAGTGAACTTATTTACGAAACAGAAATAGACCCACAGACACAGAAAACAAATTTATGGTTACCAAAGGGGAAAGGAGAGATAAATTAGGAGTACAGGATTAGCATACACACACTACTATATATTAAAAAAACAACCAACAAGGACCTACTGTATAGCACAGGGAGCTATACTCAATATTTTGTCATAACCTATAAGGGAAAAGAATCTGAAAAAAATACATGTATATATTTATGTATAATTGAATCACTTTGCTGTATACCTGAAACTAACTATACATCAACTATACTTCAATTTTTTAAAAAGGGGGAAAAATTAACATATATTTCAATAAATAAGTATAAGATTAAAAGAATAAAACACTAAACTTAAAAAAAAAAGAGAGAGAAGAAAAATTAAGCCCGGAGACCCAGCACACAGCTACAGTTGTACTTTTCACCTCTGTTTTGCTCTGGCTCATTTATAATCCTCAGAGATGAACGTCCAAGGAGGAAACAGGGAGAACTTGTTCTGAAAGGTCACAATTAGATCATTGCTTTTCATGGGTCTTCAAACAGAACCAAGGGGAAAAACGCCTGGGGCCTTCCAACGCCCTCGGAAAAGAAGTAAAAGAACATTACGTTTTGTTATTTATCACTAACACTTTTCCTTTTCCTGAGGTTATCTTCATTATATGTTTATAGCACAAAAGACATGTACTAGGTAAGACTAAAAGGTGACACATTCAGCCTACAAGTGAGCGAAATGGCAAAAGCAGAGGAAAATTGGATGCATGCAGTTCTGGAACGGAGTGTAAAAGACGATATGTTCTTTTTGGTACCTGGCTGCGGGTTTTGTGTGCAGAAACTGATTTAGAAATCTAGATAGCTCTGGGATAGTCGTCATGGGTGAAGGTTGCTAATATCACCAAAGTTTGAAGCTATTCTGTAACTGCTTTCATCAGCCTGAGATTTAAAATTACACTTCAGTGAAGAATATCTACAAGATCTTTAAAAAAAAAAAAGGCATACCCAGTAGTATCCATTCATATGCAGAAGTGTCAAAAAGGTTTTATCTCAGCTCCTAAGCAATGTGTCCTTTCCACCCTTTCATTGAAAGGATCATTTAAATGTGAATGCATTATTTTTGGGTTAGGTTATTAGATTGTGTTCAGATTGCACAAATAATTATAAAACTTGAGTCCGATTAGAAACTGCTCTGGATTTTCCTCTATGGGATAAAAATCTTATGAAAAGCACCTAAATGCAAAGGGGAGTAAAAATCGTTTGTCAATATGCTGTCCCAAGCTTGCCTGAAGATAATTATCATTGCTTATAAATACATGTTTGAGGTTTGCTCGAATACGTTTTTGTAGAAAAGAGAAAAGTTATCATCTTGAAAGGAACTAAGTAGTGCCTCAGAATCGCTATCATGGTCTGGAGTGAACTAATCACTTTATCCTCATCCCCGAACACATTTATCCACCTCCTAATTCTTCACCTAATTAGAGGGAAATGCAGAGCTGTCCTGGTCAGGGAGGTGGGGATTAGGGTTAAGAAAACACTTGTATTTGGAACCCCCTACCTCCCCTGGTCAGTGTGAAAGATTCTCAAAGAATCTCCCAGCCTAGCTAATCCATGACCCTCAGCAGGGGAGGAAGTGTTAACAATTTAGTTTAAAACTCACACTCTCAGACAAATGCATCAAAAACGGCTTTTCTCCTTTGATTTGTAGGTATTAGTTGTTTTTCCAGGCCCCATTAAGGACTCTTCATCCTGTACAGCAAGGGGCATTAAGCCCTGGCAAGTTAGAGTTGTTCCCAGCTCTGTGTTATTCAAAGGCAATTTACACTAATTATTCGAGCCCACAGTGTTACCCATATTAGCAGAATGAACCATCTCAGCAGGTAAAAGTACTTTTGAAATGTTAATTTATTACCAAGGTATAAAAATGTCCTGGAATTAAAATAAAGTGGAAAAAATGAAGAGCAGTTTTAAAGGATGGGACTGAAACATTCTGTACCCCATTTTTATTTGCAGCAACTCCTTCCTAACTGCTTGCCTCTTAAAAACATAGTTTGTCATGGCAAATGGCAATGCATTCTCTGACATTATGGTTAATACAAAGATCTCGCCTACTTTGGTGCATTTTTCTATCCAGTTTACCAAGGGAAGCCAGATGAACCTTCCGACCCCGCTGCATTCAGAGGCAGCAAAGTGATTTTGTGCCTCACAAAATCTGCTCCTGGGTGTTGGTTGCTGTCTCTCAGCCAATGATATTTTCAAAACCCTCTTTAATATTCCATTGTTTGTTCCAGAACGACTTCTCTGGTCTAGAGGAAGCAAGACAGCATCAACAATTTCTCCAGTAGCATTTGTGACTCCATCCAAGGATGGACCCACATGTCAGGGGCTCCCAGACTACAATGTCCAGGGTATCCCAGGTAAAAAAGAACTTTCATCATAAAGTCCAAGGCTCTGCTTTGCCTTCTGGCTTAGTCTCTCTCCCCCTCCTAAGTGATTGTGTGGGAGAAGGGGTAGGGGAAGAACTTAACCTGAAATTAGACTCTGCCATGTTGGGAAGGAACTCACTGTTAGCCAACATCTGACAGCTAGGCTCTCCCCGTTACAAGAAGTGCCAACAGCGACCCCTCCTGGTGACCTGAACAAGCCACAGGGTCCAAACAGCGCAGCTCGTTGTCAGTGAAGACTACTGTCACGTCTTCCATTCATTCATTCTACAAGCATTTATGCGCCAAGGCACAACAAACAATCTCTGCCCTCATGCTGTTCAGAAGACCAACAGGGCAGTAAACTCATAAAGCTGTGACAGAGGCATGAGGAGGGGATGGTAGAGCCCTCGAAAAGAAAGACCCACACGGTCCAAAAAATACAGGAAACTGTTTACAAAAGTAAAACGAAGATTCACTAAGCAGAGGGAAAAGAAAACCTAAGGTTAAAAAAATAGCAGGTGCAAAGGCCCTGAGGGACACAACAGCATAGCCCAGATCTGAAAGCTGGGTGGGGTATCCAGACTGTCCAGAGCTACAGGAAATGATCGGGAAGGAGTGGGAGAAAGAAACTGGAAAGGTAGACAAGAGCCCCGATCAGCTGTCCTAGGAAATGCAGTGCATCTTCCCATAGACTAGAGGTCTCCCAACTTTTTTGACCATGTATCCCCATCCCTGGAAAAGGATTTGATCATCCTCAGCATATGTACGATTAAATTATATGCATATACCGATTTCATCCGTTATAGTAAGTACTAGTCATGCTTATTTTATTTCTTATCTTTTTCATGAAAATATGTTAATAGAAGCTCTAGTATTTTCTTTCCTCGCCCCAGTGTATTGCTGACAGTGACAAATGCCCCAGAGTTGATGGGCCCATGGAAACCCAAGGTCTACCCCAGAGATTCTTCTAGTGCATCTAAGTAAGGCATTTGTGCTTCCAATTCCTAATGCAACCAGAAGCTTGATCACATGCCAAGAGTTCTGACCTAAATCAGTCAGTGAACTACTGATTTGGTGAACTACCATTACGGCAGGAGCCAAAGAAGTTCCAACCAGTGGATCAGCAGATGCACCCTTAACACCCCACAAGGGAAATCTGGCCCTGAACCTTCTAACATTTTTCCCTCCTGTCTTGGAGTAAATGTATTCATGACCCATAAATCAGTATACCCAAGAGCATATACTATAACTTCTAGAGTTTAGAATACAGCCAGAAACACAATAAGAGCATCTATAAGACAAGTCTAATATAAAGTAAAAACAAGAATAAATTGCAGCATAAATTTTAAAATAGATGGGTCACCATGAAGCTGGAATCTAATTTGTACTTTCCAATTGTCTATTAAATGCAATTTTGGGTAGATTCCTTATGAATCCCCCAACACACACACACACACACACACACACACACACACACACACCCCTTAACTTTGCTACCCAAGCAATTCTAGAGTGATGAGGAATTCATATTTGGATACCCGCGAAATACATCATAGAACAGCTATTGCTAGAAGCCATGAATTATAGTGACACCTCTCTTTACGAAAATTTGCCCGAGGACTAGAATTTGTACTTAGGTCATTGGAAATGGTGGGCTCCTTCAGATTCTAGAAATGGCTAACAGAGTCAGGATGCCTCATGCTACCACAATCCATCCATCCATCCATCCATTCAGCCATCCAACAAATGTTTATTGTTAATGAACATTGAATATTGTTATTATTGGTGTGTCAGGCATTCACAGTCACAATTGGCAGGGAGACATTCTCACCTAGTATTTAAATGTTACTTGCCAGACAATAGTAGGAGACAGAGCATCTAAAACGATTGTGCAGAATGACTATTCTTCAGATAGAAACCTAATTCTCGATCAGTGTCCTTTTCACATCAGGTGTTCAAAATGTCTTTTGAAATCAAATTGTGACATTGTACCCATTTCTACTTGGAGAATATGGTAAATATCTTACTTATTTGGAAATGACAGTATCCCATATTCTATCTGAACTAGCTCTCCCTTGTTTTTCTTTTCTAGAAATGCTTTTTATTTTACAGATAGTGTAAGTGAGCAGGTAGGGTACAAGGAGAATTTTGAAAGTGTTTAGAGAACAATTTGCTTCCAATAGTTTAGTAATGCACCTTTGCCTGCAAATAATGGATATGAAATCACAAACCAGCTGAGTTAATCATGTATCCTAAAGACCTTTAGAGTCACAGCCCAGCTCTAATTACAGAACATCCATGGAAGTAAGAATAGTACATTCCCATAAAAAATTTCTATGGTTCAAAGTATTCACCAGTTAATCTGGCTGCCCCTTCACCACCACCACCACTTAGTTTGAATTAATGAGGATGGATTCACTAATGAAAGCCAAGAATTTTCTTCATTCTGATGAGACAATACAGTCATGGGGAGTAGCTCTATCAAATAATTTCCACGGCATATGCTGGGAAGCTGGAAGTACTAAAGGGGATGGTGCGTGGCTCAAGGCTTATGATCAGAAGGGGGTGAAATTAAGTCAGAACTGAGAGTTTTTCTACTTTAAAAAGCATAAAGGAGCAGCACTTTATTTTCGTATTGAAAGAAGTATTGAAAAATGCACCATGAAATTAAAGCCCTGGAAATCTTTAAGGAATCTTTCATTATCTTTGGGTCAATGCAGAAACAGAAGCTTTGCACATGCAACAATCAAGACGCTTATACACGAAACATAACCTTTGCTGGTAAAGACTGCGCCTATAGAGCGCACCTTATATTCATAACGCATATGCGTACACCTTTAAGATGGCCCCAGTTAACAACCACATAGCATTTCTAGAAAACTGTTTGAAATGGGTTTACTGGCTTTTGTAAATGTCTTGAAACTTCATTCACCTAGAGAGGCAGCACATTTCAGTCGACAAAGCACTAGGCTTCAAGTCCAGAGGCTCAGACCCCTGCCCAGGCCCAGCTACATCACTAGCCACTAAGGTGACTGCAGGCAAGTCACTCAGCCTGGCTCAAAAATAAAGGTTTGATTGGCTCGGCCTCCAAGGGCTCTGTCAGTGCTAAAATTGTCAAACTCCATATAGGAAGTTTTTGATACAGTCATCGAAGAGGAAAGCTGTGTACGAAAGCAAATGTTTCCTAAGATGGACAAAGGATTTCTTTAAATTTTTGATTAAAGAGGGGAAAGCATAGTTTTGTTTAAATCACACACACACACACGCACACACACACGCACACACACAGACACTCACACACACACACGCACACACGCAGACACTCACACACACATGCACACGCACACACACACACAAACACTCACACAGACACACGCGCGTGCACACACACACGCACACACGCACGCACGCACACACACGCAGACACTCACACAAGCCTATAAAGTGTACATTTCGTAAAACCCAGCAGTGTTTTCCCCAGTTGAATAAAATGTGGCTTTGCAGGCGTTCAGATCCTATTGCATCTGTGCATTCTGCACAAGGCTGCTGGCTCTAGACAGGCTTTGCTTCTAATTAATACAAGTCTAGCTGAATCAGTGGGTGGAGGAAGAAAGACTAGAAATGAAGAAAGAAAATGAGACATTAACACGAATGCCCATCACACTGTGCGTATCTATTTATCTGCATAATATTAATGATACCAAATATGCAAACAGATGTTTCTCTCATTAAATTGTATATGCAAATACTACTGGTAGGAGTGGGAATGTTGTCTTGGGGTTGAGAGATCGTAGAGGGTAATTAAAGGTTAATCCAGTTTTCAGTTCACAGACTATACGACAAGAGTGGTTGTAAAGAAAAATTGTCACTTAACCTTCAATTCATTACCAATGGCACATGGATTTTCTACTTAAATAACATAAACATATATGCGCTAATCATCACTCCCCCCTCTACCACCTCTGCAGTGGTTGGTTGATCATTAGCTACCGCTGGCAAAGACGTGTGAGTTGAGCGAAGTTGAGTATTTCTGGGCAGAGCATTAATAAGAAAGATATATAGAGCCTCAAAAATACTGATGGGTTCCTTAGAATCATGTAGAGTCATAATCTAATTCTTAACAGAAAATTCTAAAGTACTCACATCGTTACTCCTTGAATATAATTAAAAGCATTGTTTGAAGATACTGAATGTGAGATTTGAGAGGCTACAATGACATGACTAAGTTCGCAATATATTACTGTTTTCCCTACCGGGTGAATTGAAAATGGTAAATGGTTTGGAACATTTTTTGGACAGAAAAGTTTAACTCACCAGCTGAGGTATTTTCACTTCCTGTTTTGAGGAGGCAAAAAAAAAAATTCAGCAAGTAAGGTCAGAAAAGTTCCAAATTGGCAGTCTGTGAGAAGAAATGCAAGGTCAGTATGAACTATGTGTTTGCAGGAAGAGTTGAAGAAAAGCAGAGGGAGAAGAGGTTTTCCTGCATCTGGGGAAAACTAAAGAGGATTTATTTCCTGATCAATAGTTACAAAGAGCTTACCTTTGGTTTAGTGGGAATCGGGGTTCTGAAAGGGTAATCTCTTCTCTCCCCTTTACTTCCTTAGCCCTTGATGCTACGAGAAGTGCACAGCTATTCACTCGGTGTAAAGACACAAAGCTAGCAAGCAGAGTACCTGAAGTCCCCATATTCCTGTAAATTAAACATGTGCCTTCTGCTCTGAGTGTTCAGAGACGCCAATCAACACAAAATCAAAAGTTTCATGGGCAGCCTGACCCCTAACGTTTAATCCTCATTATGCATTGAGGATTTTTAGCTAAAGCCAAATTTAATTTTAGTTTTCATGGCACCAGAAAAGCCGAAGCTCCTTTCAGGGTTGCAATCTACATTAAATCTAAAGCAATTCTTGAATATAAAACGAAAAGGTCTTACTTGTTCCTACTTTCTCATAGGAAACAGTGCTTGTTTAAGACACTAAAAATTGCCTTGGGGAGTAAATATATTTCTCAAGAATATGGGCTATGTTTAACTTGCCCAAAGCAACTGTTTCATAGAATTTTAGCAGTACTCGCTTATTGGCAAACTCAAAACACAAGGTAGCTACTATAATTCCGAAAAGGGGAGGGTGATGTCTTACAATCCAGTTTTTTGGTTGTTGTTTTTTTTATGTTTTTATTTTTTTTTTTGGCCTACACAACACCAAACAATTTAATTTCTTTTTTCCACACTACTTCATTTACTGGTTTTTTTTTCCTTTTCACTTTTTTTTTTTTTCATCTTTCCTGAATGGCTACTTGGTCTCCAACTTAGAGGTGGGTCTGCTAGGTTTGAGAGCAAGGTAGCCCATTCATCACCTGTGCTAATAACAGTAGGGTTCTGATTGAATCCTCTTCCGTGGACTGGCTCTCTCTTAGCAAGAAAAGAAGGAGCAGGGTGTCTCCCAGGTCAGAGCTTAGAGGGAAAGGGCTTGGAACACTTATGACACTGCCTAAGTTATTAGGACATAATATGTGCACTTTCCCCTGGGTACATATTAAAAGATCTGATCGCCTGCCCTCTCCCAGCTAATTCTGGGTAGCACTTGGAGATCTCCAGCCCTACTCTCAGGAGGCTCTTTTGAAATAACATGGCCCTGTGCTCGTCTATTTGTTAAATAATTGAGAGGTAATGACGATTATTACGTATTAAGTAGCAGCCCAATTCCCCTCGCACCAGGCAGACCCCATAAGTGCTGTATGGCTCAGAATAGCACATAGGCCATGCTGAGGTTGAATCTGGGGAGCTGGACTTTTGGGTTAGAAAACTTCACACAGGGCCAGATGATTTATTTTGCTAAGTGCAATGAAACACACCTCCGTCAGAGCAGAGGCCCTTGATTTTGAGTGATTCCTGGCCCATCTTCCCCAGTCTCCTAAAATATGAGGGCTGTGTGTGGTTGATTTAGGCCCTGCCAGTGACCTGAACCTCCTGACTCATTCTCACCGACCTCCTCAGCTTCGCTTTGGCCCTGGCTTGATAGGGTGTGATGAATCTGATACCTCTGGAGCTCAGCTGAGCAGATCATGAGAACAAGCAACGATGCTAGAACCACCCAAGGGAGGAAGCCAGCAAGTGCGGCAGGAGACACATGAGCAGCGGCTACTGTACCTTCAGGAAAGCCACTCACCTGCTCTGAGCTTCAATACCTTCTTCTGCAAGGTAGGAAAATATAGTACTGACCCCATGAGACAGGTGAGATGATTCGATATCATACATACAGGGAGCGCTAAGCGCCCAATACCAAGGAAGCTGAAATGATGGTGGTACTTAAGATTAACAACCTCATCCTGAAACTGTGGTATCCTAGGCCCCCTGGGAACAGATGCACTCAGAGGATGTCTCCAGATGTTCCAAACATGGCTGCTGCTTTATCATTGGGGAGTAGGGCTGGGTTTCCATCCACTCAGAGAAATCAGCTGATCACCTCAGCAGAGTTTAGGGGCAGCCCCCCAACATTTCTTTTAACAGCTTCCTAGAGTGCTTACCATGGGTCACTTAGTTGCATGACGAGATTGCCCTCTGCTAATAAGTCAGGTCTTCAAGTGGAATCAGGGGACATCACCTCCAAGCCAGTACTGAGGTGGGTTCTGGGCAGTTTATAATAGAAACCTGACAAGCGCCATGCATGTCCAAAACCTGACCAAATGTGTGACACCATCAGCACACAGGTGCTCTCTGGGGTGGGCTCTGGAGGTACCACAACCCACAACTGAATGCCCCTTACGAGCTCTGAACGGACACCACTTCGCTTCTCTAAGCCTCAGTGCCCTCGCTGTAAGACTGATGTATGGACTGAAGAACAGTGTAGAAGAAACACTCTGTCACGTGACAAATAGCATCAGAAATAGAGGGGTTTGTAGTGGTTGAGTCACTGTCTCATCCCGGTGCCCACGTCACGCCATTATTCTTAACCCTAACGGTTTGTTAATTTAACTCATTAGGGGCTCTTAGCACTTGAAAACATGTTTAAAAACACAAACCAACAATTAGTCTTTGGGGACCAAAGAATAAATGCAAGCATAATGTATCACTTTTCCTCGCTCAGCAAACACCGTTTTGATGTGCTAATGGCCCCGAGTGAAGGCGGTAATTTTCAGTTAAATAAGGGAAGCCACCAGTCCAAATGGGAACTCTCCACAAAGATGAAATCTGCCTTCCCTGTGAGTCAGCTGGGAATAAACACTCATACAGTATCATTTATAAATAATTAACATAAAAATAAAGTAGTATGTGTATAATATACAATGTATATTGTATAATATACAATATAATATACAATGTATGGTCAAGAAATGTGACACTGACCCAGGAACCGGAAGACAAAAATTTGAGTCTAGCCTCCAACAGCCATTAGCTCTGTGACCTCCCAAAATAATGTCAACGCTATAAAACAGCACCTATAACAACCACAACTGGTCCTACTCTCACTGATCCTCAAGTTTCTCATCTGTAAAATGGGGGCAGTTTTACTTGTTGCCTACCTCACAGTAGGGTGGGGAATGTGGTTTCATGTGAGCAAATGATAAAGCTCTATTTAACATGTGAAGGCTTTTGATTTGGACAAATTAATCTTTAGGGTAAATGAGTACAGAGATTGATCCTGCCTCTATGACTATCAAGGTAAACATGTGACCTCAGTTGGATAAAGACGTGTGAAGCGGGTGTTCTTTACATCAGGGATTCCTGACCCCCCAGGCCACGGACCAGTGTGGGTCTGAGACCCATTAGGAACCGGGCCACACAGCAGGAGGAGAGCAGCGGGTGGGCCAGCAAAGCTTCATGGGCCGCTCCCCGTCTCTCCCCATCGCCCCCCATCACTCACATCACTGCCTGAACCATCCCCCCATCGCTCGCGTTGCCAGCTGAACCATTTCCCTGCTCCCGCCTCTCCACACCCACCCCTGTCTGTGGAAGAACTGTCTGCCGTGAAACCGGTCCCTGGTGCCGAAAAGGTTGGGGACTGCTGCTTTACCCAATTTTTTTAAACTGTGGCAACATACACATGAAATTTATCATTTTCAAGTATACAGTTGAGTGTTATTTAGTGCAGTCACAATGTTGTGCAGCCATTACCCCTATCCAGTTCCAGAACATTTTCATCACCCTGAAAGGAAACCCTGGACCCACTAAGTAGTCACTCCCCGTCACCTCTCCCCGCAGCCCCTGGAAAACTCTCATGTACTTTCTGCCTCTATAGATTTGCCCGTTCTGGCCGTCTCACAGTAATGGAGCCACACAGTGCGTGGCCTTCTGTGCCTGGCTTCTTTCACTCAGCATAATGTTTTCAAGGTTCATCCAGGGCCGTAGCATGGCTCAGAGCTCTTTACACGATCTTAAGCCTAGTATTCTTTAAGCTGTATACTCAAAATACACAGCTGATAAAAATACTAAACTACCATTTACTGAGTACTATGCGCCAGGCACTGAGTACTTTATATACATGATTTCACATAATCCTTATCCAGTAAGCAGTATTATTATCTCCATGTTACCGATGAGGAAGCTAAGATTCCAAAAGGTTAACTGACGTGTCCAAGGTTACACAGCAATTTAAGTGGTTAGGAAGCAAACTTGGGTTTGTCAGATTCCAGCGCTCTTGCTTTTAATCGTCACATTTGGTATTTGTACAGTCCAAAAGGCCCAGGCCACAGAGAGCTGGAGTATGGCCAGGCAGCCCATTACGGGGACCCCAGTGAGCTCTGAGAAGACCCACGAAGGGGGGCATAAAACAGAAACTTGGATCACCTCACAGTCTTGCAAGCTCCATCGTGGCCACTAGTGCCAACAGCCAGTGGGAGCCTGACTGGGGCACAAGTGCCCTGAGGCATGGTCTCTGGGACTGCCAGGGCCCTACCCCATCTTCTGCCTTTGTCTGTCCTCTCTTCGAACTAGGCATGGCAGAGAGCAGGGGTTGGACAATATAAATGCTCTGGTCCACTGCGGTCCAGGCGGCCTCTGAGGTCCAGGCTTGGCTTCCGGAAAAGTGTTCTGTCCTTGGCTAAATATCCTGTCAGCTAAAAACCTGAGGACTAGTGATTTAAGCCTAATTATGTGACTTCAAGAAACACAGAAAGCCCTAACAGTCATGTGGAACTTAGGGGCTGCAAGTGGGGACACAGTCAGTGTTCACCAGGATGCTTGGGGTGAGAAGAACCCTGTGCATTGATCAGTAAGAAATTAACACTGAATGTCTAGCATTCGATGCAGCTCTGAAGACAGCTTCCTTCTCATATGCTTGTACTCATAACAAGCATAAATAGCCCTCATCTTCAGTCATAATCTTGTTATTCTTTAACCTATCCAACTTTAATTAATGTAAATGATATTGACAGAAATATGGTTTTAAGTGTCAAGAGCTTAGAATGAGGAATAAAAGGACCCCAGTTTGAATCCAGACTCCACCACTAAGTAAATGTAGGGAGACCTTGGATAAATCATTCACCTTCTCACAGATGTCCCACCTTCAAAATGGGCTTGAGGAAGGGGTTTGTGACTGTACGCAGTGCCTATCTTCCAGGATTGTAACAGGCGGCTCTGGCGAGGACATTCTGCCTCAAGATGTAAATTTCCTGATCTGTTAGGGAGATGGTAGGGAGGCTGGCAGGGCACACCAGTTCATTCATTCGGTGTCCTTGGCACATGAGCGTCTCAACTTCCTGGAGACCAGTTTGTGCATCCAGGGAACAGGAATCACAATTCATCCCCCCAAGCGCTGTTGGGGAGACCAAGCTCCGTAACTCAGCTCACAACGTGGGCGTGGGGCAGGAGCCCAGAATATGTCCACTCCCCTCCCTTCCCCTGGAGGGTTTAAAAAGAGAAAGCACCTGATGCTATTTTATGCAGCCTGGTCAAATGATGTAAAGTACTGACCCCCAAAAACAACACTAGAAAAGGAAATTGTGTGCACCAATTTCTGAACTGGTAGTGGAGGGAGGGGGGATTGTCACAAAGTGTAGTGGAAGGAAGGGGAAAAGATGTTCTGGCGTCAGTGACATTTCAAGAAGTAAGCCCCTTTCTTCACATGAAGGGGAAAAGTACTTCAAGGGACAGCGTATTTAGCCTGACTGATTACAGCTCACCTCCAGGGTTTATCTGTGACCAGGAGCATAAATTGAAGGGCACTGATTTATGAGAAACTAATATCTGAATTCTGTGTGCATTAAGCAAAAACTAAATATTTAAGTCATGACCTGTAATTATCTTCCATTTCACATATCGATCTTTGAGTTACAAGAGAGACACAGACTTCTTTTCATCGGGGTTACAATTAAGCTTGAAGTTGCATTACATGTCCAACTTGCATTTTCTTTTCCATGAAACCTGCAGGACGTCAGGAAAACCCAGAGGAAAGAGGTTGGGATTTGGAGTAAAGCCATTTGGGTTTGAATCTTGTCTCCAACACTTACTCTCTGTGTGACCTGAGTAAATCACTTAACTGCTCTGAGCCTTAGTTTCTTCATCCGTAAAATGGGGGCAATAATGACACCTGCCAGGATCATTTTAGGGCTGAAATGAAGAAGGGGATGTCCAAGTTCTGTGTTTAAAGCAGTGTCCACCCTGAGGAGTTTCCGGGCTCACCCTCTACGTTGAAGCCCAGGGCACTCCGCCAGGTAGGGGAGGTGGCACAGGAATCTTTCAGTTGTCCAAAAATATATTCTCTTCAAAATCGTTTCCTGGAAATAGGGTGTGTGTGTGTGTGTCTTTTCTCTGAAGTGGATGAAATTTGTCAACAAAATCTTTACTAAAAATGGAACTTTTGCACATCTAATTGCAGAATTTTGCAAAACAAAACAGAAGATATCTTGCCTGCCTCCAGGCATATCCGAGGGGATTAATCTGTCCCTCTTCAAAAACCCTCTTTGATTCTCTATTCTCACATTACTTAGTAGTAGAAGGAACACCGCACACACTTGGTATAGGAGAATTTAGGAGAAAGAAATCTGCCCGCCCTCTCCAGAGAGAGAAACAGGGAGGGGAGGCCAGGAGACAGGCTCCACACCCCCTCCAACCCTGCTCCCCAGGGAAGGGGGCGGGGAGGGGGGGGGGCACCGCCCAAGACTTTGCAGTAGTTACCGCCCTTCACAGACCTCTGCAAGACAATCAGGCGTCATTATTTGGTAGAGAAACTCTGAAGACTGTTTAATAAAAATACTACTTTTAAGCCTAAACCCCAGTGATAACCCCAATTGCTTAAAACAGAGACATAGTTGATAGGCTCTTTTTAGTGATTATGAAGGAAGATGACTATATTGGAACCAGATCCCAAACCAGATATCAGAATTGGAGATTATTTAAGGTCAAACACTGAATACCATTTGTACTTTTGATAAAGTACATATTGATTGTATTGATTGATTTGTCCCGATCAAAATCTTTGTCTGAAGCTATCTTTGTTTCAGATCCATAAGTGTTTATCATAAGTGATGCCCCTTTAATTATTTTTAGTAAAGTTTAGATTTGCTCCTGTCATTTTGTGTGGCTTGAATACAGTGATTTTTCTTTAAAAACATTTAAACACGTTCATCAATTTTCATCTTTCAAAAAAATCAAAGTAATACCCAATTAACAGTATGTGTTTTACTGGCTGGAGAGAGCATTTCTGTCACTAAATTGGGCACAGGCCACCTTTGAAGGTATACATCGTGGGTCCCTCCTAAAGGGGAAAGACTAAAGTCCCCATGTAAGTAGACACGTGGAAGTCTGAGTGTAGACGGACATCCGGTGTCCCCCACTTTTCCCGGGGCTCCTACCAGGCATCTCCAGAAGCAATTTCCATTGCCTGCTTGTTTAAGGTAATTACACCATGCGTTTCTTCCCTGCTGGCTCTGCTGAAGCAGAAAATACTTCATCATTTACTTCAGTCCTGAGAATAAAGCAAAAAATCTGGAACATAAACACCATTTCTTCTTTGCATTCAAAGGCCGGGCTCAGGGTGAATTTGTGAATAACAAACCAAAGTTGGCAATCACGCTAATAAGTACGAAGCCGCCGGGAGAGGTGTCCTGCAGTGGCCTGAAACTGAAGGGGTGCCCGGGTTTTTGTCCTCTTGTTGGTAAATACCAGCCCTTTATTTACATACAGTTGTTCAGTTTCAAAAGATATTCAAAGCCTGGGTAGTTTCTGCAGTTGCTTTATAGGGGAAGGGATACGTATGGGAATTTTTAAAGGGATTTCACCCTAATTAAATCTATACTGCCTGGAGAGAGTTGTAGGTTGCAACAGGGAAAGGAGACGCATGCGACCAGCAGGTCAGGGCTGTAAACAGGCGCTTTCTTTCTGAAATCAGAATTACCTGAGTTCGTATTCATCATCGACAGTCTCAGGCTCAGAGAAATCCCAGGGCCAGGCGCCTTTGGGTTTAAGAAAACAGAGTATCTCCTCCTCGTCGTAGTTAGCAAAAGCATCTGATGTGAAGCATTTCCATTCAAACTCTCCAGACTTTAAACATTTTCCATTTTAAGCTCCTAGCAATGAAAACCTCTGGTAATGAGTTCCCTGCCCCCGACAGAAGTCCTGCATCCAATTTGTACTCCTTCCTGGTGAAATGGTTTACAAGTCTGAGAGGAAAAAAATCCAAAGGAATGCTCTAGAGAAGGAATGAAGTGCTATCATTGAAATCTTTATTTATGGGAAGAGAAAGAGCTAAAACATTACCTCAGAATGCAAGATTACAACATCAGTCGGATATAAAGTAAATCTATTCTAGTGGTGAAACATCAGAAACCCATAATCCTTTCTCAAAGCCCTTTTGTTATTTTAATGTCTGACAAATTATGCTTTTTTTTTAGAAGAAAAACACTTAGATTTGAGAGGTTTCTTTTGCTCCAGTAAAAGTAATTTCACTGATTTAAAAAGTTTTAATTTTCTGTGACCCAGACTTTACTGTGCTGGCCAAGCATATGCACACGGTTAAGGTAATTTTTAGCTTCAATAGAATTGGTCGCAGTGACCACCAAAATGGGCTTCAAGTTGCTATGACAAAGGTAGCCTAAAAAGTACTTAAGTTAAGCGGGACATTTTTGGTTGCTAATTCGAAACTTTTGCCTTTTATAGTTTTTTTTTTTTTTCTTTAAGTGGCTGAGGATAGATGAGTAAATTGCAATAATTTACTGTATTTTCCTCTCTCTTTATGTCAGGTATTTCATAAGAATTCTAGTTACTTATCTCCTAAATGACTCTTTAAAGACTGGTAAGAAACAAGGAAATTGTAAAGAAAATTGGGCAAATGGCAAAAAATAAAATAAAATGAAATAAACCTGTTTCTCTGCAGAAGCTCTTTCAGGGAAGTCATCATGGGAACCCCTGAGAGGGGGTGGGGCTGGAGAAGGGAGGTGGCTTCTCTGTGTTGACCCTGGCTCCAGGCTAGATATAAAGCTGAGGAAGATGGGGTCCACTCTCCTGGAATGAATACAGTGTGCACATTGACACACTATACTGTGGCAGATGATGGGAGTGAAAGCAGCTACCAAGAGCTCTCTTTTTAAAATATATTAACAATTTGACCCTTTCTTAATGACTCAGAGTTGGAGGTTAACCAACAGAAATTTATTGAGTGTCTAATACATGCTCTGGTCACGGGCTCTATTGGGGAAAAAAAACAAACACTCTGGCACTCATGGAACTTATATTCCAAAGAAAGTAGTCAAACAAAAGCTATAATACAAGATAGAAAGATGACTGACAGATTGAAAGGCAGGTAGATAAATAGATAATTGACAGAAGATAGATAAAGTGAGGATGGATAGATAAATAGATAGACAGACAGACAGATAGACAGATAGATAATTGGTAGATAGATAATAGATATAAATAGATAGGTAGATAGATAGATAATTGGTAGATAATAAATAGATGATAGATAAACTGGTAGATAGATAATAAGTAGGTAGATAGATAGATGATAGGTAGATAGATAGATAGATAGATGACAAGCAGTATGTCCAAAGCTGATGAGTACTATGGGAAAGTTCTAAGAGCCAGGATGGGAAGTAACTGAGAATAGAGTTGCTAGGGGGGGTGTCGCTGAGGTTGGGGACATTGCACAGAGACATGAAGCAGTTGAAGAGTCAGGCCAGCAGAGGTCTGGGGAAGAGCATTCCAGGTAGAGGCAACAGCGAAAACAAAGCCCTCAGTTCAGGAGGAGATTATGAATATTGGGTTAGTCATAACTATACAAAACAACAAACCTCAGGGTCCGTGTAAGGTTTTGAGCTCCTCTACTAAGTGACCTCAGGCTTCATTGTATAAATTCCTGACTCTGAGTTTCCTTATCTCTTTCCTCCAGGTCAGCCCCCCTTCTACATCAAATCAATCTTTCCCTGCCCCAGAAATGAGCACCTGCCTCCTTTTCATCTGTTAGATCTGAAGTCATGTGATTTAGGAAAACAGATGAGCAAACCTGTTAGACTTGGGTCTACGGAAGATTGGTGGTGCCCAGGGTGAGGGTCTGTCCATACCGCGAAGAACCCCATCACTTTAGTGCCTGGGTGTCCCTTTGTCTTTTACACTGTGAACCTCTTCAAGCTGGGGCCACGTGGTACCCTGTCTGTGTTCTTTCATACCCTGCTAGCACTGGCACCTTGTGCTGTAGGATAAGTAGATGCCCCACGAATGCATGAGTCAACTTTGCCATATCTTTTTGTCTTTTCAAATGCCTTTTCCCTTCCTTCATGGTTCTTATCACTTGTGGATGCCAGATGAGTGAGTGTTGGGGTGAACACGAGTGTGCTTGTTTAGAGCAGCGTTTTTCACCAGAGCATTTTCCAATCCATGACCTCCCTTGGATTCTAACAACAGCCCTATGAAGTACATGGAGAAAACGCTATTAGCAGCAACCTCTAGATGGGTTGGCAGATGGAAAGAAGCTAAGTGATCCACACCACAGTGACAGGCAGACCCCACTAGGTCAAGGGGTCCTGAGTTCGCACGTGGCCTGGGGCTATCTCCAGAATGGACAATAACAGCTGCAACAGCAGAGGCTTGGAATTCCTCCAGAAACGTGTGAACTGGAGGACCAGCTTAGCTCCAGTCAAAATGTAAATTCCCAGAATTCACTCGGGAATGAACCTGGTAGGCGCAGCCTATGGGAAACGTTTCTAGAAATAGGTGTAGGGGCCGAGGTGCTGGGGAATCGGGGGTCGAGAGTGCTGGCCTGGGCTCGGCCACCAATGTGCGAGAAGGCACAGCAGTTCCCCTCTCTGAGCCTCTGTTTCCTCAGCTATAAGAAGAGAGGTGTTCTAGACTAGCTTTCTCAGAGTGGAGGGGGGAAGCTAGGCGGTTCCCTGAGAGAACAGAGCATCTGCTGAGGCAAGCTCTGTGAGCATGACCCTCCCCGCTTCCCTTCTCTCTCCATCCCTCAATTCAGGTGGGCAGCAGTACCCAGCTAACATTCAGTAACACTATTTTCACTGAATTTATGTTTACATTTTCTTTCTACTTACAGCAAAGGATGCTGATTTTTCATCTTTAATAGGAATATCAAGATTCCTTTCAAAATAAATGGGTTTAATTAAACATAGTGATTTATTCAGAGAAAAATGTTAGGTAAATAACATTATAGGTGGGACACAGATGTTGCAAGATAATGTGTGTAGTTTAGGAGTGAGCGATGTTTGGGAAACCTGGGTCAAAGAGTCCCGAGGATTCTTGTACTTTGCAAAGCAATACAGAAGGGTGGTCATGAGCACGGGCTCTGAACTGCCTGGGTCTGCATTCCTGGCTCTGCCATTTACACCTGGATAAACTTGGGCAGATTACTTAATCTCTCTGTGCCTCGCTTCTCTTATCTGGGAAATAGGAGTAAGAGTGCGCCTACAGCAAGAGGTTGCTACATATTAGCATTTAGAAGAGTGCCTGGCTCCGTGTAAGCACTATATGAGTGCTTCCTCTTATTATGGCCTCTAGCGGTCCTTGGTTGGACCAGAAGCCAAGGGTTTTTGGAAGAGGGAGGTGGGCCCCAGTGACTACGTCCATATTCAATGGCTTTCCAGGGCCGCTTGCTCATACCTACTGTTTCCTGTCCCTGAACACATAACCTCAGTGTCCCTCACTCACTCACTCTTCCTGTTGAAAAGCGAGTGAAGCTTTCCATAAATAAAGGAGGTGGAGCAGAGTCCATCTGGCTCTGTCCTCAATCCACACAGAATGAATAGTACAAAGGTGCTCAGGTGTTATTTTTCTTCTCATCGTTTATCTGAGATCCCTGCGAAGAGTCAGCTGTGAGCCACATGTTAAGTCATCTCCCGAGCCAAAGAGAAAGAAAGAAAAGAAGGAGTATGAAGTTAGAGCAGCAAAAAGGGCAGCGCACCCACTCGCTGTCCTCTGCGGGCTTTTCCCTCATACCCGCCACCCTGCTCTGAGTCACACTCTCTGTTTCTTTGTGACAAACGCTGTTGATTTCCCTCTCCAAGGCTGGCACTGCAGCATCTTCTGAGACACGACTGAGGCCCCAGGACGTGGCCTGACCTTGCAGGTGGCCTCGTGCAGAACCTCAACTGTGTCTCGATATACAACTGGTCTACCCCAGCCCATCTCCACTTTGGGGACAACAGAGGCAGCCCCAGGATGTTCCTGGGAAATCCAGTTGCTTTCTTCTGGTGCAAATTCACCACATTCTCCTGGGGTCAAATGTACAGGGAGGGCTATTCTAAGCAGGTCGAATTTTCGTTTATAATTTACTACCCAACACTCCTCAAACAAGTGAGTGAGATGCTCCCCACCCATCTGCATTCTCTGGCAGCAGAGAGCAGATAACTGTTCATAGACTGGCCTGGGAAGTTTATTTAAAAGGAAAGTTAATTGTATTCTTTTCTAGGGAGGTGTGAAGATGCTTGGGTAGCTTGGTTGTGGCATATACACCCCATCAGCAAGCATCCTGAGATGATCCCAAGCAGTGACAGGAAACAGGGAGCCACCTGCCACCCACACGTTGTGCAGAGAAGGTCACTGTGTAGATCAGGATCTTTCCAGTAGGGTAGAAGCTTCTGGATTCTGGAATTGCTATTCTGAGCACAGTAGCAAGCAAACTGCCCCCACCTCTCTTAGCTTCCTCCTATTCTTCATATTTCCACTCCCACTCCCACAAAACAATTGCAAAAAGCCGTGGTGGCAGAATTTAGTGTGATCAAGGGGCAGGAAAACACAGTGCTTACAAGTGTGGCTTCTGGAGCCAGGCTGCCTGAGTTTCAATTCTGGCTCTTCTCCATCCTAAGTGAATGACATTGGGCAAATTACTTAAACTCTTACTACCTCTAAAATGAGTGTAATAGCACCTACCTCATAGGGTTGTTGGGAAGTTTAAATACATGTAAAGCACTTTCAGCAGTGTCTATAACATAGCAAGACAGGATAAATGTTAGCAATTACTGTTTACTGAAAAAATTCTTCCACTAGGCAAGTATCTCATACACTGAGTGTAGTAGTCAGCCTCCAAGATGGTCCCCAAAGCCTCTAAGATGGTCTCCTGGCATTCATGTTTTTGCATTGTTCCTTTCACATCGAATGGGGACGCAACCACTAGAACACTGAGGAAATGATGGAGTGTGACTTCTGAGAGTGGGTTGTAAACATCATTGCACCTTCCACCTTGCACTCTCTTCCAACGGCCATCATACGAAGGCTGGAGGATCCACTTCCAAAGTGGCTCATGCACGTGGCTGACAAACAAATGCTGACTGTTTGCAGGAGGTCTCAGCTCCTCCCCACATGGGCCTCCCTATAGGGCTACTTGAGTGTCCTCACAGAACGGCAGTTGGCAAGTGCACCTGAGTAAGTGATCCAAGAGAGTGCATATGGCTAACACTGTTGTCTTATCTTACACTTAATTTCTTATTCTCAAAAGTCCATATTTTCTCCAATTTTATTACAAGGATCAAGCAGAAGCTATCTAAAAGCTTTGTTTCCTTAGCTAAATGTTTTTCAAAAGAATTAGCTTCTGCATCTTCAGGCAATGTTCCCTTCTGTTTTTTTTAAGCTATAGGCTTGTCTTTTTTTTTTTTCTCAATCAATTGCGCCCAATTCTCTCTTCCTTTCTTCTTTCTTTCCTTCCCTCCTTCTTCTTTTCTTCCTTCCTCCTCCTCCTGCGCCTCTCCTTCCTCCTTTCTTACCCAGGAATAAAGAAGGGCTCTATCCATCTTAGCTGTTATCCATGTTTGCTTCTAACACAGTAGGTGGACTTGTCCTGACCCTTCATTTAACAGCTCTCTTGCTTTCTGATAGACCCTTTCTTCCAGAGCTTGTGGGAGGTTGGTATCAGTTAGTTCTGCTGTGTAACAAACCACCCAACTTTCAGTGGCTTAAAGTATCAATGATTTATAATTGCTCACATCTGTGGATCCACTTGGATTTGGCTGATCTAGGCTGGGCTCAGCTGAGGCCTCTGCTTCAGACATCTTGGCAGCTCTCATTGCAGGACTGCTGGTTGGTTAGAGCAACCCCACTCCATATGTCTCTCATCCTCCTTTGACCTCCTGCCTAAGGTAGGCATGTTTTTCTTATAGTGATGGTAGAGGTACCAAACAACACATAGGTACACAAGCTCAGGATCAGAGCTGTCACACTGTCCTCTCACCCATATATAACAAAAACAGGTCACATGGCCAAACCAAAATTCAAGGAGCATGAAACTATATCTCCCCACTCTGTTCTTGGAGATGGTGGGAGAACTACAAAGTCACTAGGAAAGGATGAATGCAGGGACGGGTAAGGAATTGGGGCCAATAATGCAATCACCCACAGTGGTTCAAAGATAAACAAGAGATCTCTTGACTTGGGGTCCGCCTTTAAGGATTCAACAGAAAAGACTGAAAAGGGATGGTATGAGAGGAGGAAGGGTATCAAGGGGAAGACATCAGTGAAGAGCAGCCCAGCTGAGCTCCACCAATCTCTGTCCTTGCTTGGGGCCTCATCCCATCCTCCCAGGATTGCTCAAGCCTGCTATTACCACAGCCTCTCATGGAGCCAACCTGGTTCCAACCTACTGATTCTTTCTCTTGGAGTCTGCAAGGAAAAAGCATGCAGTGTTGATTTCCAAGCCAGTCCAACCAAGCCCATTAGACCCTTCCGTCTGCATGCGGATCAGCTCTTACATATCTGAGCACATTTCTTGACTATGACTTCCTGGAAGCTTCACTGTTTTTAAATGCAAATATGTGCTCCCCAACTGGTACAATGAGCAACTACCTAATGGGCTTCATTATGGCAATGGGCAGAATTTTTTGTACAGAAGAAAAATAATTTCCCTGGAGGACAGAGCTCAGCCTACATACTGTATCCCAAGGATTTGGTCTCCACTCCCCATCATCCCAGGGAATGGCATTCACTGTCTGCTTTGGACACGCAGACTTTTGGCCTAGCTCTTCAAAGAAAACCACATCTAATGCTACTTGTGTGTTCTACCTGCTCAGGAAATCACGGAGAAAAATACAACGTTATCTAATCCAGGAGTCAGCCAACATTTCTATAGGAGGCCAGACAGTACATACTTCATGTTTTATGGGCCAACTGGGCTCTGTTGCAACCTCTCAACTCTGCCCTTGTAGCATGAAAGCAGCTATGGACAATAGGTAAACAAGTGGGCGTGGCTGTGTTCAATAAAACTTTGTTTACACAAACAGCTGGCTGGTCAAATGTGGTCCATGGGCCAGGCTAGCACTGGCTGACCTCTGCTGCGCACACCTATACCATGGCCGTGGGCTTTTGGTGCCATGCTTCTTGGAGGGGCGACACTCAGCTGGGATGCCCCCATATGAGTGTGCTGAGTGTTGGATGCCCATACCTTCCTGGTGGTTAAATAGCTTAAATATCATGCTTGCTTGTGTTTTCTTTGTTTGTTTGTTTATATTCAAGACTTCCTACAAAAGCAACTTGAGACTGGAGACCTTGAGTCACCCATCTTGTAACCTCAGTGACTTCCCAACTCAGCCCTTGTACAACAGAAAAGCAGTTGTAATAAATGAATGAGGCCCAGAGAACAGAAGTGACTTGACCAAGGTCATACAGTCTAATACAGAGGTCCAGTTCTGCTCCCACTATGCTTGCAGTCCAGTGGGGGAGACAGACACAGAGCAAGGAATGACAGCAGAATATGCTAAGGCTCATGGTGGAGGTGGTGCAGAACCACATGGTGCACAGGACAGGGCACCTGGTCAGGACACTGAGTCAGGGAAGGCTTCTCAAGGGAGGGACATCTAATCTGAGTTCTGGAGGATGAGTAGGAGGAAGCTAAGTCCCTGTGATTCCTTGGACCTCGTCATTAAGAAGGAAAGTGGAGAGAAGATGTTCAGGATAATAGGGTCTGAGCTCAGAAGGGTGAGGTAGTGAGTTGGGCATCAGAAGCATGTAACAGGTAAATTAGGGAATTTTCCCTGGGCAAAGAGGCTTTCCCAAGGAACACTCACACCCTGGCCTTCCCCCATCCCAGATCAGATACCGTTGCATGCCTGGAGGCCAGGGTTGCTATCTCTAAGGCTGGTGGTCAGACTCATGACCTAGAAGCTGCAGCTGCCCCTCCACTGTCTGACCACCCAGTTCCGAGGGGATCTGGATGGAATCTCTCTACCCACACCCACCAGCGTCCAAGGGGTTCACCCCAGAGCCTCATGACTGGGGGACAGAGCCATTCTACATGACCTGCATAGAGTCAGACCATGGCCTTGGCTGCTCCGGAGGCCCCATAGCCCCAGGACGGGAAGAACAACTGCTGGGTCCTGCTGCACTTCCCACGGCATCAGTGCCCTGACATGATGCTGTCTTCTGGATCACACACCAGCAAACACTGTGGTGGTGCAGGTACCAAGAGTTCAAGAGGCCTGAGTGAAGGGAAGAACATTCGCTGGCTGTAACAACAGGCACAGAACAGAGCCAGTCCTGACCAGATCCTAGAAGCCCTTTCAATCCTGAGATCCTTTTCTTGCTCTTGACCTGAAACATCATGTGAGTAGCTTTTTTCTTGGGGCTAGAGAGGAGCAGTGGAGATGCAGAGCATCTCTGCAGAGATGCAGAGGGTTCTGAACCACTTCTGACTTGGAATATGGGAGTATTAACCTTCAACACTTGCTAGAACAGGAAGCAAGACGACCATATCCACATGGAAACAATCAAAGGCCAGTGGTATTTTTCCCTGAGGGTGAATCCAGCTTTAAGAGACACAGATCTGAGACAGGGGCAGATGAAAAAACCTTACCTGGCCTGGAAGAGAGAAGAAATGCTCTGCTGGACCATTTCTAGAAAATATACTGGAAATGGAATATATATATATATATATATATATATATATATATTATATATATATATATATATATATTTTAAATCCATCTATAACTGAACTAGAACTCTTAATGTAATTTGCTTTTTAACAAAAGGAGTTGGGAGTTCTGCTATTTGGCCATACTTTTGGAATTCGCTTTTAAAGTTAGACATTAGCCCATGTTGGCAATACGTCGGGGAACCCCAGGGACACTAACACGTTTCGAGTTGGCAGCCTGATTGGGATATCCCTAGCTCCAGGCCAGTCCTTGACGGAGAATCACAACTCTGCTTTCACATATTCCACTTTGGCTTTGCCCCATGCAGAGCCACAGCTGTGTCCCTAGTAATGACCCCTCGGCTGCATCTCCTAAATGAGGAATCTGGCCATCTCTGACCCCAAGAGCCTGTGCTGCCGTTGCCCACCCAAGAGTTCAGACCCTCCCTTGGGAATCAGGCCACTGCTGTCAAAGTCCATGTAAAGAGAACAAGGTTCACAGACTCTGGACCACAGAGGAACAGGTTCAACATACGCATTGCAAACATATTGCAAACAGCACCGGGAGAAAAAGCAGTGTGGGGCTGTCTCCCTCTACTACCACACTCTGTGTCTGAAACTTTTCAAACAAGTGTTATTTTCTAGAGTATCCAAGTATATCCGAAAACCCAGCCAACACGGACTCAAACATATGAGGATTTCTGTGGCCCATGGAGCAACAGGTAGAAGCAACAGGTGTAGAAGGAAATTCCTGGTGTAACTGCTCAAGGAATTCATCAGGGGCCCACAGCCTTCTGTCGCTCTGCTCCTCGGTCCTGTAGATGTCAAACCAGCCATCGCTGTTACAAGATAGCCATGGTACTTTCCACATACAGGAGGAGAAAGATGAGAGGCTGAAGACCAAAAGCCTTCTCCGTGGGAAGTTTGTTTCCCAACATTTTATTTTGAAAAAAAAATTCTAACATATGGCAAAGTTGGAAATATTTTACAGGAAGCATTTGTATATCCAGCAGCTAGATTCCACCGTTAACATTTTCCCATATTTGCTTTATCACATTTCTTTCCAGCTCTCCAGCTCTCTATCCATCCATCAATTCACAGGATTGATTTTTGAGGCATTCCAAAGTAAACTACAGACATCGGTACACCTCCCTCTGGCGAGGTTTTTCCCTGTCCATTCATTGGCCAGAAATGCATCACGTGGCCACCTGGCTGCAATGAAGGCTGGGAGATGATGTATTTAAAATCAGCTTATATAAGTAAGAAAGAAATGGCACTAGACATTGGGCAGGCAACTAGCAGTGTCTGCACAGCAGGCACAGCTCTTTATACGGTTTGGCTTCACTAGACTTTTTACCTCTCTTACCTGAAGATGCACCCAGAGCTGAACACTGATGTGGAAGAACCGATGGGGAGCCCTTGGGGCTGAGCCCACACGATTTGATGGCTTAACCTCTGGCACATTCAGCAGCTGTCCTCTTTAGGGACACAGATGGACTGAGGAACGGCCCCTTTCCCCCTTTGACAGCTGTTGGTCCTGCTCTCAATCTTGTTATCTCAAACAGCTCATTGGAAGGTGGGGAGATCCATATTGGTGAATATTTACATGGTCAAATTACACCTATCCCATGTTTCTGGTGATGCTTCCAGAAACTCAGTCACCCAAAATGTAGGTATAAACCAGGGTAGAATTGTGTAACTCTACTTTCTGTAAATATATTGTGCAGAAAGAGTGAATCCTGGGACAAGAGTTAGGGAGCTTGGGTTCTGGTCTCAGCTCTGTAGCTAACCATCATGTCATCTCCATCAGTTCACTCCTTTCTGGGCCTCCTTTCCTTTGTTGGGGATGTAATCTATGTAAACTAACAAACAGCCCTCACTGCTGAGCCGTTCTCTATTCTACGCCTGGGATGATTTTATCACAACCACATGATCGTCATCTTTAAGGATTGATAAGTCTATGCAGTGGAACAGACCCCATTTCTTTACCCTGCAAGCCATCATGTTGGTAATTACAGTAACATAAGGCAGCAACTAGACAGTGTGTGGCAAGAAATGACAGCCTAATAGAGAAAGGAAATCAAAGTACAAAAGTGCAGCCATATGGGGACATTTAGTGAAGGTGTGAAGGCTCTACACACAGCTGCCCCGTGGACATCTGCACCACCATACGAATCTATAAATGATGATTCTAGTGATTATGCGGAGCCATTACAAGGTCTCAATTATGCTCAGTTAAATCTGGTTAAGAAGACAGAGGCGTTTGTAACTCATTTGAGAAATATTTCCATAAAATGTTTATTTTCAACGTTATTACACTTAGGTCACCTGCATAACTCGTATGTTTTGTTTCATCTCCCCGTGATGCAGGATACACCGCATCCTGTCGACTCTGTCCTACATACAGAGTTATAAATGCACTCACTTGTTTACTCAATAGGTAGAATGCCACGTCCGTGTGAAGTGCTGTGAGCCCATGAGAGGTATATAAAGGGTCATGGAGAATTAAAGGAGGGATAGACGGCCAACTTGAATTTCATGAAGGCAATGGCCCATCCTCCATACTTGTAATAGCTGCAGAGCAACTCATGTACAGTGATGGGTGAGGCTCTCCTGGAAGAATAGGGGGAAGGTCCAGGAGTCCAGGAGTGTGAAGGGGGTTTCCGGGTGAGAGTGGGTTTGGTGTGGCCAAAGGAAAGGTGGATTATGAGTGATGTGAAAACATATGTGAATGTTCTTGGCAATAAAATAATATTGACTTTTACTTATAGACTGTGAGACATCATAAAATATATGACAGGATCAGAGTTGTGTCTTGAGAAGAACGTTCTGGAAGCAACGTGTAGGCTGTACTGGCACAGAGAAATGTTGGGACAGCAAGACCCAGTATGTGGCTATTGAAATAGTTAAATTAAAAATGAATGAGAGGTTCCATGCAAAGACTTGTGCACAAATTTCATAGCAGTTTTAGTCACAGTAGCCCCAAACTAGAAACAAAGCCCTTCAGCCAAAGAACGGTTAAACAAATTGTTTATCCACACAATGGAACACTACTTAGTAATACAAAGGAACAACGGTATGTGCAAAACATTTATGAATCTCAAAATCATTATGCTGAGTAAAAGAAGCCAGACAAAAAGAGTACATTTTTTTTAAATAAATTTATTTATTTTGGCTGCATTGGGCCTTCATTGCTGCACAAGGGCTTCTCATTGTGGTGGCTTCTCTTGTTGCGGAGCACGGACTCTAGGTGTGCAGCCTTCAGTAGTTGTGGCTCGCTGGCTTCAGTAGCTGTGGCTCATGGGCTCTAGAGCACAGGCTCAGGAGTTATGGCTCACAGGCTTAGTTGCTCTGCAGCATGTGGGATCTTCCTGAACCAGGGATCAAACCCATGTCCCCTGCATCGGCAGGCAGATTCTTAACCATTGCACCACCAGGGAAGCCCCAAAAGAGTAAATATTGTATGATCCCATTTATATAAAATTCTAGAAAATGAAAACTAATTTATAGTGCTAAAAAGCAAACTGGTGGTTGTTTGGGACACTAGAAGGAGGCTTGGACTGCAAATGGAGCACAAGGAATATTTGGGGTAATGGAAATGTTTCGTATCTTAACTGTGGTAGAGGTTTTACAGGCATATACTTCTGTCAAAACTAATGGATTGCACATTTTAAACGGGTGCAGTTTATTATACAGATATCACATTACGTGAAGTTGATTTAAAAAACTAAGAGAGATTTCTGGACAAAAATGGTGGATGGAACTTATCTACTTTCATTCCTTCCACCATAATACTAAAACCATCTTTTAAAGGCACATATCTACAAGGACAGTAAATAGAAAAAGAGTCATTAGCAACCAAGTTAATAGAAGCTGGAAACAATGAAGAAACCTGAGATGATTGGATCCTTAGGGGCTGATGGGAAAAGCCAAGACCCACTCACTGCACAAAGGGTAAGAAATTCTAATGGCTCCAGTTACCTCTAGACGTGGGGGTGAAGGGAGGCTGGAAAAGTAAGGAGGATTGATCGAAAATCTGTTTTTAAGCATTTGGCTTTTTTTGCAGTACGCGGGCCTCTCACTGTTGTGGCCTCTCCTGTTGCGGAGCACAGGCTCCGGACGCGCAGGCTCAGCGGCCACGGCTCACGGGCCCAGCCGCTCCGTGGCATGTGGGATCTTCTCGGACCGGGGCACGAACCCATGTCCCCTGCATCGGCAGGCGGACTCTCAACCACTGCGCCACCAGGGAAGCCCAAGCATTTGGCTTTTAAGCTGATATCCTTCCCTACCCTCTCCCTGGAGAAGACGAACAGGATGTCTTGGGACTGAGAGATATTAGACATGGTAGAGGGAGGGAAAACATACCAGGCCAGGGTGATAAGGGAAGGTACACATGCTGGAAGTTGAGATGCCCACCCATTGACTCATTTAGGTCCCACAAAGCTGGTAGCCAAGACTTCAACATTTAAGGAGAAAGTGGTGGCATCTATGGAGAATTTGACTGGTCTGAAAGGAAAGACCTAAAACACTGTCATTGAAATCACAGCCCAGTTAGGTCATCCTACCATAGATAAGGCTGTGGTGTTTGAGCTCCCCACATGCCCTCAGAGCTTTAAATCAGCATGTCATCTCTCCACTCTTAAATATAACCAGACAACCAAGGATTATAATGCAAAAGAAGAAAACCAAACAAATGAACATAAATAAGCAATTTGGTCGAAACAGATAATTTGCAATTAGAAGTAAACCTCTGAGACCTAAGATACTGCAACCATAAAACAAAAACAGATTACTATAAAAAGGGAGATTCTGAGAATTGTAAAAAGAGCTCTAAGAATTTAAAATAGAGCAGAAATGAAACCCTCAATTGAAAACTTGGAAGATGATAATATTATCTTAAAAACAAACCTTAAAAAACAAAGAATGAAAGCAAAAGCAAAACAAGAGATTCTAGAAAGAGAGGTGGATTTTTTCTGTAAGAAAGGGAAAAAAATCAAAATATTTTAAGAAAGTTTCCCATAATTGACAAACATTATTTGGTAAAATTGAAAGGGCCCAGGACAATGAATGAAAAAGACCCTGCAAAGACATATGAACATGAGCTTCCAGAACACAGGAGACAGAGAGAAGAGATTACAAACTTCCAGAGAGAATGAAAAAAGAAGAAAAGAAAAAGCAGTTCACCCACAAGGAATCAAGAATCACGATGCCTTCAGATTTCTCAACAGCAATACCAGAAGATAGAAAGTAATGGAATAAGGCCTTCAAAATTCAGAAGGAAAATTAATACCAACTTATAATTTCAAACTCAGTCTATTATTCAATTACAGGGTAGAATAAGGCAATGTCAATCAGGCAAGTTCTCAGAAAAATTTTCTTCTCTGCACCCTTTCTTAGAAATGTCTCGAAGATGAGTGCCACCAAAACAGGAGATTAAGAAAGAGGAAGATGTTGGGCTTCCCTGGTGGCGCAGTGGTTGAGAGGCCGCCTGCCGATGCAGGGGACATGGGTTCGTGCCCCGGTCCGGGAAGATCCCACATGCCGCGGAGCGGCTGGGCCTGTGAGCCATGGCCGCTGAGCCTGCGCTTCCGGAGCCTGTGCTCCGCAACAGGAGAGGCCACAACAGTGAGAGGCCCATGTACCACCCCCCCCCACAAAAAAAAAACAAGAGGAAGATGTGGAGTGCAGGTAATAAGAGCTCAACACGGGAGGGAGATGAGGGAAATTCCTAGGATGACGATGTGGGGAGATTTCAGAATGATACCTCTGGTCTGCAATTAATAGTTGTTTTTCCTATTAGGAGCTTAGAGCCCAAATGGTATCTCTTGTTTATTAAAAGATTTTTTAAAAGCCCAAAACCAAAATCCTAACCTCTGAGGCATTTTTTTGTGCAAAATAAATTACTCAAGAGCTTATTAGAAATGCAGATTCTGTTGCCTCCATTCCAGTGGGGCATCAGGAAAATGCAGTTTGACCAGTTAACTTCAGTAAAGTACAGATGGTTCATGACCACATCTGCAGAACATTTGTCTAAACAATAACACTAACAGCTGAGTAAATGTAAACATGGTTATGGCCTGCCAGTATATCTACTCTTTTCTAAATTGAGATATAATTCACATAAATGAATTTCACCATTTTAAAGTTTAGATAGAGTTGTACAACCATCACCACTGTCTAAATCCAGAACATTGTCATCACCCCCAAAAGAAACCCTGTATCCCTTAGCAATTACTCCCCATACCCCCCTTCCCTCCTTGGCAATTACTAATCTACTCTCTGTCTCCCTGGATTTTCCTCCTGTGGATATTTCATATGAATGGACTCATAGGTGGCCTTTTGTATCTTGCTCCTTTGACTTAGCATAATGCTTTCAAGGTTCTTCTATGTTGTTGCATGTATTAGTACTTAGTTGCTTTTTATGGCTGAATAATATTCCATTGTGTGGATCTATGACCTTTTGCTTATCCATTCATCAGTTGAGGGACATGTGGGTTGTTTCCATCTTTTGGCTATTGTGAATAATGCTGCAATGAACATTAAATATTGATCTTTAGTGCCAAATTCTCTGGCTGCAAGATGTATTTATTGCCATTCTATTGTTTGGGTTATTATCCCCCTAAAATTCCCCTGGTCAAAAATGCTTTATCCTTTCCTAACAAAATATTATTTAATGAGATGATTATAACAATGTATCAAAGTTCTAAAAAACCAAAAAATGACAGGGATTTGTGTTTAGATATTTTTCATAGCAATGACTTTTTGATTAGAAGTTGAAACCAGAGGAAAAATCTCAGCTCTAATGAAATGGCTCAATAGATACCCATGATCTGGGTGGTTTACTGTAGTGATCAAATTAATAATTTTTATATTTTCTGACAAGTATAATATATATATATAAAAATAAATATATATATATATTTTTAGCTGTATGCGGGCCTCTCTCACTGTTGTGGCCTCTCCCGTTGCGAAGCACAGGCTCCAGACGCGCAGTCTCAGCGGCCATGGCTCACGGGCCCAGCCGCTCCGCGGCATGTGGGATCTTCCCGGACCGGGGCACAAACCCATGTCCCCTGCATCGGCAGGCGGACTCTCAACCACTGCGCCACCAGGGAAGCCCGACAAGTATAATATTATTCTAAAATAATTTTGCTAATGGATCATCAACTGAACCATGCTTATAAAATACTAGGTTGGCCATAAAGTGCCTTCAGTTTTGTTTTTTTTTAATTTACTTATTTATTTTTGGCTGCGTTGGGTCTTCGTTGCTGCATGGGGTCTTCATTCCTTCTCTAGTTGTGGTGAGCAGGGGCTACTCTTCATTGTGGTGCGCGGGCTTCTCATTGCAGTGGCTTCACTTGTTGAAGAGCATGGGCTCTAGGCACGCGGGCTTCAGTAGTTGTGGCTCACGGGCTCTAGAGCACAGGGTCAGTAGTTGTGGCACATGGGCTTAGTTGCTCCGCGGCATGTGGGATCTTCCCGCACCAGGGATCAAACCCACATCCCCTGCGCTGGCAGGCGGATTCTGAACCACTGTGCCACCAGGGAAGTCCCAATGCCTTTGGTTTTTTAAATAAAAATAAAAGACACATTCTTCATTTTCACCAAGAACTTTATTGAATAACGTATTCACCATTTTGTTCCACTACTACCTTCTGCCATTTTTCAGGCAACTTCTTAATTCCATCTGCCCGAAACTTTTTTATCTTTTTGAGCAAAGAACTGTTCAAGGTGCCTTTTACAGTCTTTCAGGGAATTGAAATTTTTTCCATTAAGAGAATTTTGTAAAGACCGAAATAAATGGAAATCTGAAGGTGCAATGTCTGGTGAATACGGCAGATGAATCAGAACTTCCCAGCCAAGCTGTAACAGTTTTTGCCTGGTCATCAAAGAAACATGCGATCTTGTGTTATCCTGATGGAAGATTATGCGTTTTCTGTTGACTAATTCTGGATGCTTTTTGTCGAGTGCTGACTTCAGTTGGTCTAATTGGGAGCAGTACTTGCTGGAATTAATCGTTTGGTTTTCCGGAAGGAGCTCATAATAGAGGACTCCGTTCCAATCCCACCATATACACAACATCACCTTCTTTCACTGAAGATCGGCCTTTGGTGTAGTTGGTGATGGTTCATTTCGCTTGTCCCACGATCTCTTCCATTCCACATTATTGTACAGTATCCACTTTTCATTGTCTGTCACAATTTGTTTTAAAAACCGAAAGTTTTCATTATGTTTCAGTAGAGAATCGCCTGTGGAAATACGGTCAAGAAGGTTTTTTTCGCTTAACTTCTGTGGAACCCAAACATCAAAGTGACTCACACAACCAAGCTGGTGCAGATGATTTTCAGCACTTGATTTGGATATTTTGAGTTTGTCGGCTATCTCCCGCGTGGCAGAACGTTGATTGTTCTCAATTATTGTTCCGATTTGATCGCTATCAACTTCAACTGGTCTACCCGACCGTGGCGCATCGTCCAGCGAGCAATCTCCAGCACAAAACTTCCCAAACCACTTTTGACACATTCGATCAGTCACAGCACCTTCTCCATACGCTGCACAAATCTCTTTTTGCATTTCGTTGTGTTTTTACCTTTCTGGAAATAATAAAGTATAATATGCTGAAAATGTTGCTTTTTTTCTTCGGTCTTCAATATTAAAAAATTCACCAATTTTAAGTCTTTTTTTAAATGCATGCAGATATGACATCTGTCACATACAATCTAACAAAACCGTCTTGAATGAAGTTAGAGACAACTAAGTGCTACTAGAGCCATCTTACAGAAGAAACCGAATGAACCTTTTGGCCCACCCAATAATCACTCAGGAGGTACCTAGAGTACATCCTTTTAAATAACTGATGATCATAAAAACATGTACGTGAGGACAGTGCGGGTTACGTTGTAGCATGGTGTTTCCCGGCGCTCTGTTGATGTTCTCCTAAAGTGTTGCGTGTCTGCATGGCACCAAAGGACAAGGAACAATCATCCTCCCAAAGAGCCCAGGAGGAGGGTGGCGAGGCTGTGAGGAGTGCAGTCGTCCTGAGATGGGAAGGGCCAGCTCCTCTGGACAGCCGGGGGTCCAGCTGCTGCATTCCTAAGCACGGTTTTCCCACCCACTATAGCCTCTTCCAGAACCATTATCCCTTTGGGACAATGGGGGATCACAGCAGGTGTAAAAGCAACAAGTAAAACTTCTTCAACCATAGAGGGCAAGGCTATGACTAAGTGAAGCTCCCAACAGTGGAAGATGGATGTGCAGAAAGGCAGAGGGCCACCAGCAATGGTCCCAGAGGCTGAGAGCATGGCGGAGGGGGCTGCCGCAGGGAGCAGGGCCAGGCTGGGTCCAGGGGTGGCCCCTGCAGCTGGCAGACCCTGAGATCCCTGGGCCTCCACAGCAAGTGGGCTCGACCGATGTTAGTGATCGCAGGAGTGCTTGGGTCTTCAACATGCTGTGTGGGCTTATTCTACTCCTGACCTGAAGCTTCGCCCCTGACCTCCCCACTCCTGGATTTCGCTTATCCACCCCCAATCCTCTTAAGCCTCTAAGAGTGTCACCTCCCCCTCACCAGAGGGCCTTGGGCTGTTCCCCGGTGTTCCTGCTCTCGCCTTTTCAGAGCTGAGCTCCACTCTCCTGTCCTCAGGGAAGTCTCCCAGGTCCTCCTGCATCTTGACCCAGTCACGTCCACTTATCGTGGCCTCTCCTGGAATTGAGAACTCCTTTACACCGTTTACCCCAGTTACGTTTATCTATTTGGGTGACTCCGATGACATCTTTCTCCTACACTGGACTTTAAGAGGAAAGTGACTGCAAGAGGGAAAACTACATTCTTTTCTTTTCTTTTTTTAATGTAAAGACAAATTTGTTGTTGTTGTTGTTGTTGATACGCGGGCCTCTCACTGTTGCGGCCTCTCCCGCTGCGGAGCACAGGCTCCGGACGCGCAGGCTCAGCGGCCATGGCTCACGGGCCCAGCCGCTCTGCGGCATGTGGGATCTTCCCGGACCGGGGCACGAACCCGTGTCCCCTGCATCGGCAGGCGGACTCTCAACCACTGTGCCACCAGGGAAGCCCAAGACAAATTTTTTAGAGCAGTTTTAGGTTTACAACAAAATTGAGAAGACGGTACAGAGCTACCTCATATACCCTGCTCCCACACAGGCATAGTCTCCTCCCTTATCAATATCACTCACCACAGTGGTACATTCGTTACCAAGGATGAACCCATATTGTCACATCATAATCACACAAAGTCCACCGTTTACCTTAGGGCTCACTCTCGGTGTTGTACATTCAAATGTATAATGGCATATATCCGTCATTGTAACATCACACAGAGTATGTTCTCTGCCCCCCAAATCCTCTGTGCTCCACCTTTTTGTCTCGCCTCTTCCCCCACAGCCCCAGCCCTGGTAACACTTGATCTTTTTTACTGTCTCCAAAGTTTGGCCTTTTCCAGAAGGTCATATAGTTGGAATTATATGGTGTATATACTCTTCTAGTCCAGATGGAGTTGCATTTAGAACACTAAAGGCAGCCTGGAGGAATAACAGACATCTGAAAGGGGCAGCGTGAAGCCATGTTTCTCTACTGTAGAGGAACAGTGTTGGTAGTGAGGTGGTGTTAGTAGCAACAATAAAGTAATAATAGTAATAATGGTGGCTGCCATTTACCATCCATTATGTTGTTTAATTCTCATAACAGCCCTGATGAAGTAGATATTATTACCCTCACTTACAAACAAAGAACACAGGAAAGTTGCCCAAGGTCACACAACTTGTGAGCAAGAGAACCAGTCTTGGAACCTAGTTATTTGCATATTTGACTCTCCCAGGCCCTACACCCATTCTCATCTCCTTATCTTGGGTGTGTATGGAAGTGAGAAAACTAACTTTATATGTGCGGCTTTAAGTGTTTGAGCCCCAGTCCATGGAATCAGCCCATCTTCTTTCCCTGAATCCCTTCCCAGACAGGTCCCCTGAGCTAGACAGTGAACCCACTGGAATTTATAAAAAAGACCCTATGTGAATAGTGCATGGCAGGCTACCAGTAACTCTCCTAATCCTGACTTTATACCCTTTTGCTGGGTACCACCTCATCCTCTTGTAAAAGTCACAAATGTATCTCTAAAACTTGAAGGCACATGGGTTTCTGAACAAAGACTCATACTGTCTCCTTTCAGGTACTTTTCATTTTTATGTTCCAGAAATTGTTCCTTACATAAACAGGAGGTATTTCCCTGTCTCTGCTCAGATACTGCGAGTAATATGCTTTCAGCTGTCTGCAAAGCTGATCAGAGCCAGAACTCCATTTCACCACCTCTAACAACCATTCTTTTCCGGTAGAAACTTGCCACAGGACAAGCTCTAGCTTGAGGTAGGTCATAGCATAGCACTGAGAGGATTATTCAAACTGGATCAATGTAAAAATGTCTGACCTTAAGGTTTACAACGTTCAGAGATTATTGTTATGTCTCCAGTTATTTTTGGCATCGGGAAACATGAGGTCAAGTGACGAAATATTTGGGGGAAGAGGTTTCAGTCAACGGTCACTATTTTTAACATCCCACCCAAGAGTGATCTAACCTTTGCAAAAACCTTTACCTCAAATGCATTTTTATTGTTAGGTCACACTGATAATTCTCTGTTGCATTACTCTTCCTGTTTAAAAAAATAAATTAAAACAATCTAAGAAGGGAGATAATGTTTAATGGAAAAGGGCAGCGATGAGCTAATGGTTGCCTAGCAACTACTAGACATTGTTTTGCTGCTTCACTCTAGAGAAGCCAAAATAGCGGCTATAATCCTTCTCTAGCCCCCTGGACAGTGTAGGTATGAGTGACAGTTCCCTCTGGGCCCAAATCATTTTCTTCTTTGTCTTGGGCAGCAGATCATTCTTTTTTTTAGCTTCCAAAAGGAGAAAACTCGTTGTCTAATTCTTGAGTACGCTAAAGCCTATACTTTCATCTTTGCAGAAAATCTATGCCTGAACTTCTCAGGTTCTTCCTCTGGGCAGTTTTACTTAAGTATTTTCATCCATTCCCCATTTCTCCCTTTGAGTTTCCCTGTCAATCAATTACCAACCCTGGTGAAGTATTTTTTGAGGTCAAACAAGGCACTTGACATGACTTAGTTTTAGAAAGTCTTCTCCTGTCCAGTCCTCCTTTCTGCTTCCAGGAGGGTGCTGACTGCCCAGTTTTCTAGGGCCCAGAGAAGGCTGGTAAATCTTTGACCATTGGGTATTCTCACAACTAGAGAATGGAGGGAGAGCAGAAACATAGTTATAGAAAGTATGTTAAGACTTTTCAGGATGATAAGCATGATCAGTAAGATTGAATGAAACTATTTTTACAATAACATTTCCCTGAGCTTATTCAGAACCCACAAATCTATTTTAAGGAACCCAAAATATCTGAAGTGCTTTAAGGTTTGCTCTTCTAAAACACAAGTAATTGGAAGTAGGTCTTATGTGGCCTTGACTAAAGAGGTGAAATAGCCAGTGTTATAGGTTGTCCATACTAGCTTGCTGATTTGGGACAGATAGAGGGGATGGGATTTCTTGGCCTTCTTATCTTAGTGGGCTGGGTACTCTAGAACAGGAGTTTTAAGTAGGGTCCTCTAGATAGGAAGTGTTTAGGAGATCCAAGAACCACTGGAATCATATCAGAATACAGTGTATATGTTCACATGTGTCTTTTCAGAGAGAGGGTCTGTCTGTGGCCTCCAGAAGTTTAAAAGCCAGTGGCAGAGAGGAAGCTGAGGACCTTTGTCAAGAATCTTTTGGTTTCAGAAAAATATACTGAGGACATTTTAAAGCAAAAATGTCTCCAAAGGAAGGGAAAATAAGAATTTATTAATTAGCAGGTACTTCAGTTCATTCAGTCAGTCAAAATTTTTTATTGAACACCTACTACGTGCTAGTCATTGTGAAAAGTCCTAGGGATGCAGTCATGAAAAAGGAATGGTCCATTAAACCATGCTGTTGCAGCCAAGGGGACTGAGTAACATTGGTTGAATATATATTATGTGCTAGAGTTTTATGTACAGTAATAAAATCTTTACAAACAACCATATAAACTTCAAATTATTATCATATTATATATGAACTCAAATTATATATGAACTGAGAGCTTTCTGACTAAAGTCAGTCCTTTATCCACCCCACCTATAGGAGCTTAATTTGGAGAATTTTTTGGGCAGAATCCAAGAATACACTGAGTTGGGGTTTGGGTAGTTGAAAAACAGCTTCTGCCTGGAATACGGTACGGTATTGGGTCTGACTTTCCTAAAGATCCAGGGAGAGGATAGAAAATGCTCTGACCATATTTTACACACAAAATTAATACAGTAACATGAGCCACTGGTAACTGAGTGCTTACTGAATGCCAGGTCTCGGGTTAAACTTTCTACGTGCATTATCTTAATGTCCACAACAAGTTCACAAGGTAAGCATCATTACTAATGCCACTTGACAAATAAGATATTGAGGCTTAGAGAGTTCCCATAGAGAGTGAGAGTCCAGAGCCTAGACTCAGACCCATTTTACTGTCTTTCTTGTCATCTTTATACAGATATTTAACCTCTTTGGGTCATTAGGAAGCTCTTTGAAGGCTGGAGTCACCAGTTATATTTTTGTTTCTTCCAGAAATTTGGCACATGTGGGGAGTAATAACAGTAATACTAACACACACCCAAACATTCATGCAAGTATCATCAAGAACTATGAAGGGGCTGAGATTTCGCCCTACTTAAAGTCAGCAAGTCAGCCTGCCACTGTTTCATGGATGCTGGTAGAGGATACTAGATTCCTGGATCAGAGACAAAGGACAATTTATTACTCACAAGCAGTAGCCATTGTCTCAGCACTTTTTGCACTGATTCCAATAGTGCGATACTAAGAGGGCCAGATGACACCTGCTCCAGATCTTTATAATGGGAACAGGCATGGCTGCCTTAGCTCCAAAGGAAGACGTTCTTTATCATACTGGACAGTAAGCATGGCCACTCTTTGATCCAGAGGGAGACACTATCTCAATCTTCCAAGGCTGTTTATACACAAACATCCTTGCAAAGATAGCTTGCAACAAAAGGGTAGCTCCGCCTTGCTTGCAAGATGTGGGTAATGCAAGAAACCCCAGAGAACTGTCTCCCCATGAGGATGTTACTTGCTATGTACCCGGATCTGAGCACTTTCATATTCATCAATTCCTTTCATCCTCACAGGTCTGTCACATAGGTACTATTAGTAGCTCCATTGTTCAGTAGGAGAACCAAGATACAGAGAGGTTGAGTGACCTGCTTGAAGGTGACACAGTTCATAGTGGTAGTGCTGGCATTTGAATCTGGGCTGCTCCAGAGTCCAGGGTGTAACCGCTTCACCGTTTTAACGTTTGCTGGTATCAGCAACACCTGCTCTGGACACTGTCTTTTTCTCCATAGCTTCTCACCACACGAGAGCACAGTGGTTCTCAAACTGAGTGTACATGAGAGTCACCTGCAGGGTTTGTTATACCGATTTCTGATTCGGGTCTGGCCTGGAACTTGAAAACATGCATTTCTCCATCTCCCAGGTGCTGCTGGTCCAGGATCTCACCTTGGGAACCACTGTGATGTTGTCTAGTTTGTTTATGATCTGTCTTTCCCACTAAAATATGGGCTCCATGAAGCTCAGGATTTTCCTGTTTTGCTCACTGCCGTATCCTCAGTGCTTACAATTGTACCTGGAGCATAACAAGCCCTCAACACATATTTACTGAAAGACTCAGGAAAGCAAATGCAGGGAAGTCCATTTCTTCCGGATTCTGTCATTTGACCGTAACTGTGGAAAACACTCTAGTGCCATCCAGGAGCAGTCAGTGTTTCCCACCACGAGACTCGAGGGAAAGGAGCCAGGACAGGACCTGAAGCGGGCGGCGTGCTCCTGATGCAGCGAGGCCATTTACAAGGCTTCTGACCTCGAGAATTGTTGGAGCCACTTCTAGTAATATGTGAATTTCATAAAAATGTCTTCCAAGCTGCAGAGAAACATCTGAGAACGTTAATTAAGCCTTCCGCCATGGGGAATGGAACTTTTATGCACACGGACTTTAGATTTTCTCCTTTTCTTTTCTTTTTGAGCACTGCTGGTAAGGAAGCGAGCCCCAAGTGAGGATTCCAATTGAGTTCTTTGACACGGAACTTTTCTTTTTCTGTTCCTTTTTCTTTGTTAATGAATATGGTTTATGAGTAGAGCCAGGCTTTTGGGGAATATGAGCAATTTATATTAATGGAATTAGACTCAGTAATTTTTTTTTTTTTTTGCGGTATGCGGGCCTCTCACTGTTGTGGCCTCTCCTGTTGCGGAGCACAGGCTCCGGATGCGCAGGCTCAGCGGCCACAGCTCACAGGCCCACCTGCTCCGCGGCATGTGGGATCTTCCCAGACGGGGGCACGAACCCATGTCCCCTGCATTGGCAGGCGGACTCTCAACCACTGCGCCACCAGGGAAGCCCAGACTCAGTATTTATACTGAGGTATCCCTCCCTCCCTATGGTTTATGATAAGACGTGCAAGTTTCACTGGCTTGTTTTTGTCTTTCCCATCCCAGCTTACCTGTGTAGAAAGGAGGTGCTACTCCAAGACAACAATCCTTCAGAATTAATGTGCATTAATCACAGAGGAGCTTATTAAAATGCAGAATCCCAGGCCCCACCCCCAGAGAGGGACCCTGGAGTTCACATTTTTAACAAGTGATTCTTCTGCTTGCTGGTAGTGCATGGATCACACTTTAAGAATCACTGGGGCTTCCCTGGTGGCGCAGCGGTTGAGAGTCCGCCTGCCGATGCAGGGGACGCAGGTTCGTGCCCCGGTCCGGGAAGATCCCACATGCCGCGGAGCAGCTGGGCCCGTGAGCCATGGCCGCTGGGCCTGTGCATCCGGAGCCTGTGCTCCGTCCGCAACGGGAGAGGCCACAACAGTGAGAGGCCCGCGTACCACAAAAGAAAAAGAAGAATCACTGGAAGAGGAATAAAGAGCAAAGGCCTGGCCTAAGCCCTAATCCCAGCTCTTGTATGCTAGAGAGAGGCACAGACTTAGAGTTCTCTCTTAACCTCCCGGCATCGCAGTTTCCTCATCTATAAAAAAGTATAATATGTATTGGCTTCCTTAGAGGGATGCTCCCAAGAGTATGGAACGTGTAATGAAAACATTTTAGCTTTTCAACCGGCAAGACTTTTATATGATGTATGTAGAATTAAGGTGTTTCTTTGAGGCAGGAGCATATACAATACTGATTCACAGCATGTTTAAAAGTTTTTTTCAGTAGAACAATACGATAGTTCCAAGGCTTATATTCTCAATGAGTCATGAATATTTAATACGGACATCAAGACAAGACTTCAAATGGTTCAACTGGAAGGACCAGGTATGTATATATTCACCCATCCACCCATCCATCCATCCACCATCTTTCCATTCACATAAAATGTTGGCCTGTAATCCTGCGCCAGTCTAGCTGCATTAGAATCACTGGAGACCTTGAAAATCAAACAAAAACAGTTCCAAACCACATGCTCAGAGATCCAGTAGGTCTGGGTTGAACTCAGAAATCTACATAAGCGTTCAGAGAATGTGATTTCCACACCCTGGGGGGAGATACCAAGGAAAACTTGAGAGAATGAGGATATAAGATGAGCCTCAAATAAAGGATGGATTTGGCTAGACAGGGGGAGGGGAGGGGCTCAGCACAAACACAGAGGGGGAAAGCACAGAGGCTCTTCCCAGACAGGGTTCCCGGAAGCAAAAGCAGTGTTAGATAGTCTAAAATGTTACCATTCTAGGTGTTGTACAGTTAGGTTTGTGTTTCCCAGAGCGTTACATACACGGATTCATTCACGTGGACTGTTAATAAGTGGTAGGTGGAAAAGAAGAAAGATCACATTGTTAAACAAATTTGAGAAGCTTGTGATGAACAGCAGCGGGAGGTTACTGACTTCTCAGAGGCCCTGATGTGCTGATGATGTGCACCGTCAAGGTCACAGTGGTGCTAACATGCAGTGTTTCCCAAATGTATTTAACCACAGAAACCTGTTCTTCTTAATGGACCAAGATTCCACGGAACTTACTATGGGAGCTCCTCCTCTCTATATCTGTATGTATCAATATATGTACATACATTTATCTATATATTGGTATTTAAGCACATATCTTTTTTTTTTGCGGTACGCGGGCCTCTCACTGTTGTGTCCTCTCCCGCTGCGGAGCACAGGCTCTGGACGCACAGGCTCGGCGGCCGTGGCTCACGGGCCCAGCCGCTCTGCGGCATGTGGGATCTTCCCGGACCGGGGCACGAACCCGTGTGTCCCCTGCATCGGCAGGCGGACTCTCAACCACTGCGCCACCAGGGAAGCCCTAAGCACATGTCTTATAGTAGTAGATGGTTTCAATTTCTACCGTGTACTCACGGTTGCAGGCGCTCACGAGTTTTTTAAATCTTTAAGCAGCTCAGTTTTCATACTATCTCAGGGAGGGTTATTAAGGGGTTTCACTTATTATTGGAATCAATAATCACAACACCTATATTTCAAATCCAGCAGGCTTCTACCCAGCACTATCAGGCGTCTCTATTTCTCATGTAATCAAGACACCAGGCAAGGTGGGGATTACGTAAACCCTTCTGACCTCAAGTTTACCACCCCACACCGTTTGTCCAAAGAATCTCCCCCGGATAGAGCTGGGCCCAACTGCCATGACGACGACTGTCTGTCCTGTCCCGCACACGCATCCACACTCCCCGCATCTCCCTTTACTGGGTGGGCCTATCCATCCCCCAGCTGCTGCTTCAGCTGCTACCAGTGCCCGGTTGTCCCTCTTTGAGAGAACTGCCCTCCCCTGAGGGAGGCCGCTTTGCCCAGGGAAGTGACGCCCCAGGGAAGGCCCACAGCCATTGGCCGACTGGGATAAGGGCAGGAGAGGCTGTCTCCTTTGCCATAAGGCGCCAAGGCTTAACCAGCTCTTTCCCTTCCTCATCAGGTTCACTCTCTCCCTTACAGGTTTTTCCAGACATGCACACCTTTATACATCACTTTCAGAAGACATCTGAGACGTTGCTTCTTAGAAACCTGATCTGAGGTGGCAATCATTGTGATCCAGATTTAAATCTCTGATTTGGCCAAGATGACCAGGGCCTTCTGAAGCCGCTGTCATCTTACTCGACGGCTCAGCAGTGTTTGTTGCTGTTGACACACCACCTTTCAAATAAGCCTCTTTCCTGTCTTCTGCAACAACCTTCTCTTCTGATCTTCCGGAAGGAAGTTCCACATGAACCTTGCCACAGTGAGTCTAAGTATCACCAGCATTGCTAAAAATGACCTATTACTAAATGTCTGATTTCACACAACGAAATACGACTAAATTACTAAATACGACCTACATTTCCTGCTCTCTGCTACCTGCCTCACTCATCCCACATCACCGTCCATAGGCACCCAACCCTCCCGCACCCCTGTGCAAAGAGTCAGCAAGTCTCGTCAAGTCTTCCCCCGAACACGCCCGACATTCATGCTCTCCCCTCAATTCCCACAGCCTTGGTTTAGGTTCTCATCAGTGCTTCCCTGGGCTATTGAAATACCCTAACTGACCTATCTTCAGGTTTGCCTCCCAACCCATTTCTCATCATGCAAACATGCATTTCTTGCTTGCTTAATATGAGTTGATGTGTCCTCACTCCCTAGAGACACAAGTCCAAACTCCCCCACGCGTCTCACTGTCTGTGCGCAGGGGGGCTCCAGCCACCCTCTCCAGCACCATGGTTCTCCGGCTCGGCCTCCAAACTCCCACGCTACCCCACTGCTAAACTCCTCGCTGCGCCTCCAACGTGCCATGCTGCTCCTCCTGCCTGGGATGATCTTGCTTCAACTGGTCTCCTGTATGAAGTCCCAGTTTTATCCTTTTCGACCTAAACTAAGCATCGCCTCTGCCATGACCTCGACTGACTTTCCACGGGTGGCAACTACATTCTCATCTGAGTCTTGTTGAAATGTGATTCTACTTCAGCACTTACCATACATTGTGGGAGATGCTCGGGACCTCTACCATGCGCCTTGCCTGGCAATCTGAGCGGCTATTTTGATCAGCTCTGTGAACACATCCAAGTAAAATGCTTACATCAAACCACAAATAGCAGTTTGTGGTATTCAACATCATGCCTCAGTAACACCTGGCTACTACAAGTCAAGGTCACATGCAATGGTCACACGTGGCAGACACTGCTAGCTCTTTACTAAATGTATTTCCTCCCCTTCCTGGGAAACAGTATACGTTTCCCAGCCTCCCTCGCAGTTAGGTGAAGTAATGAGGTTCTAGCTGGTACAAAGTGAGCAGAAGTAATGTATTCCCCTTCCAGGCCAGGCCCATCACCTCCCCTGAGTGCTATTCTATGGTTACTTCCCTTCCAGTTGACTGGGATGGTGACCCCCCAGGGTTGCTAGGAAGAGAAAGTCAGAGAGCTGCTGTCAGCCTGGATCTCTGAGTGAGTGCACGGAGCAGAGCCCCCCGGTGACAGGAACATCCTCCTTTGTCCCTTGAGCAGGAAATAAAGTGCTATTGTGCTTGAGTCATTGTAGTTTGGGGACATATTTCTTGTAGTAGTTAACATTTCCCTAACATGGGCAGGCACTGTGACACAGCCATTGTAGTATAAAGGACGTGTTGGTACAGCCTAAGAAAAACTTTAAGCTTAAAATTAGGGAGTATTGTGCAAAACAGTTGCATTCACCCCCTAGTCTCACCCCATCAGTGACCCTCACCTCTGCATGAATCTAAGAAATAAGGTGAAAGTCAGGGTGTCAATCCCACTCACTGTGAGGTGAGTGCTAAGCTAGTGAGTGACCGTAAGCAGCTGCTCAGCAGACTTCACACCCTGGAGAGAACGTATACCCACAGAGCTAAAAATTTTACATCTAAGTTATTTAATTTATTACATGTAGATTCTTCCTTTGTGTTAACAGCCTACCTAAAAATCAAGTTGTCCAGCACACGCTTTATATATGTTTCCCAATCACACTGTGCTTATTCATTTTTGCATCAGCACGAGTTAGTGTCTAACATTCAGTGAATGTCTCTCAGATATCAAGTAGGGAGGAATTCAAAGAAACGCAAGGCTTGTTTCACTACTCCTTGTGACATTCATAATTACTTCTAGTATCACTCACAAATGAAAACACTTTTTATTCTGGGCAGTCATAATTAGATACTATCCATCAAAAAATAAAACGTTTATAGCTGAGGCATATGCAGCCTGAAGATGAAGTGATATATTAACTTCTTGATCAAATGTCAGAACTTACAGATGAATATGAAACAGACATCAATAATTACAGCTTGTACCGCAGATGTTGGTTTCTAAACCTTTCAGTTCAATGAACAAGTAATAACTGGACAGACACACCTTTCAGATATTAGAAGTGGGAAAAGATTACCTCATTCCATACCCGTCACATAGCTGGCCCCCTGCAGCAATTCAGCAAGAGGCAGCCCATGAGCCCTGGAGGAGATGTGGGCTGGGCCTTCTAGAATGACACCAGTAAGGACACAGGAGGAACCCCAGGCAGGAGCACCCAGGAGCCAAGGCTTCTCTTGGACACTACCCTCCGTTCCCATCTCAGTCCCTTTTATTCTGTGTTTCCTTAAGAAACCTGGTCTGGATATAAAAGGCATGTACCAAAATTCAATTTTTTTCTAAATTTCCTCCTACTTGGAAAATTCTTATGTTTTACTTGAATCTACAAAGGGAGTTACTAATATTAATAAAAAGATAATTATCCCTCAGCTAATTCTTGATTTTACAAGCATATCTAAAAACCCAGCGTATCACATGGCACTTAATAGATAGTCCCACCAAAGGCCTGTAGTTGTGTTCCAGGGATCATGGTCACAAGAGCTAGTGTGGCACCACTGCCATATCTGAAGAAATTTTAGCAAAATGAACACATATCTCCAGAATACTCACAGGAGACTAGGAGGAGATGCTGTTGAAGAAACTGCACACTTCATTTTAACACGAGAGCACAACAGTTTGACTCCTTCCTAAGTTTCTTCATGGCATCTAGATCTTTTACATGCTGCCATGTTCTCGACTGGAGTTGAGAATCCCTTTCCCAGTATGTCTTCGTGCTGATTACAGCTACAACACTGAATGTGTGTGCGCGCGTGTGTCTTTTAAGGTGAGTAAAGTGGAGGGAGGATAAGATAATAAAAACTAAAGAATGCAGCTCTACTCATTTTAACAAAATCTACAGAGCACCCCAACCTCAAAAATGGAAAAATGGATCTCATTGTCTCAGTATGCTACTAAGGTCAAGGATAAATAAATTGATAAAAGGATCTTTTGATAGTTCATTGAAATTTACTCCATGTAGAGTCTACTTTCTAGCAGAAAGTCTCTCACTAATTTAAATCTGAAAACCTAGAAAGATGCTCTGATTATTTCATAATCAAAATTAATTCCTTGGAATGCACGCCCTGGGTTTATAACGACTTAGACTTTTCAAAGCATTTTCAGATCCATTACCATGTTAGAAAGCACTGATACCACAAACACCAATCTACATTTGGTCTTGGAAAAAGATTTTCGTGTACATATTTTGTCCAAATATTACTATTTGTTTCATGAAAGTCAAGGCTAAGACTTTACTAGAGTGTAAATTTTAAGCCAATGAATAAACAGTTGGCTTCAAAAAACATTAAACTGACATGCAAAGCATTTGTTGCTCTGCCAGATTCTAAAAATAAAAGCGACGTCTGCCAACGTGGAAGAACTTGAGTATTTTGGTTGGTTCTGAATTTGACTACCGGGTTTCACTAAGTTCATTTTCCAAAATGGGGCCTGACGTTAATGTTATACTCTTGTTTCCTCACACATTACCTCTTAAAACAAACTACTCACAACTGGCATCTTATTTAAATATTAACCTCATATATTTTTTATAGTGTAGCAGGACATACCTTTCTAAAAATGTGGTATCTTTACCTGACAAACGAAAATTTGAACATTTGAAAATCAACCTTCATATTTTAAAAATTAAGTTCAAACTTGTCTTACCGAAGAATAAGCTAAGTTATTAAAATATTTAGATAACATTTTAGACAACAGGTATCAGGGAAATCAGTAGATTTTAAAGGTGAGGTTTTAAGCTGTTAGTCAAGTTCAGGTAACATTTTATTCCTGTCCTTGGCCTGCTCCTCCCTCAGCTGTCTCTCTAAAAAACAATAAGCACGTTTAAAATATGGAGTTTTGAGATTTATGATCAGTTGCAAAAACCTGCTTAACTACTGATTTGCAGTTTTGGCCAAGGTTTTTAAATCTGTCATCAGAACTAATTACAGCAAACCTGAGATTATATATTCAAACTCTTCTTTTGGTGAAAGAATAGAATGTTCTGCTGAAAATCAGAAACACCCTGAGGGCTCCCAAAGAAGAATGCACTATCAACTTTAATTCTCAGAACCAGTGCTGCAAAGCTCAAAATTAGTGTTCTTTAGTAAGGTGTTTTAGCCTGAAGTACTCAAACAGTAAACTGTAGTTACATTAATGCCATACCCATGGCCTGAAACATATTAATCTCAGTTAACAATACCTGACATTTACATTACTAATCTAATTCAGTCATTCTGGTGGTAGTAAATGTACATGTTAAAGCTTCGGGAACTGAAGTTATTACTGATCCAAAAAGAATCTTTATTTCACTGTGACCAGACGGAAAGGACAAATGACTACACTTTGGGGGCAACCTGGGTTTTCTAAGAATAATGTCCCCATTTTAATGCTTTAATGAGTAAAATGTCTAATTCAAATTAAAACAGATTAAAAGTAAAGTGTTCCCAAATGACATGCCAGCAGGGTTAACCCAAGAAAACCAGTCCCTTCCTCTCCCTCAAACCCTCTTCCCATCCCACCCCCTCCTCAGCTGCACTGTTTTAGAGCCTTTCAAAACCCAGGCCCCGAAGAGTGGGGCCTTAGGCGTCATGGCTCCTCTTATCAAATGAATCCCCTGCTACCTGATTCCACCATAATGCCATCTACTCAGGGAAAAAGCTCCCATCCACGTGGGACCTCTGAGTGCGGGAAGTGGGCAACCTCTGGCCCCAGAGCAGGCGGAAGAAGAAGGGTCAGGGGAACTCTGGGTTCAGGGGCTCCCAAATCAGACCCTAAGGGAGGCCACTCCGGCAAGGCCTCAGCACAAGCAGAGTGGGGATGTGCCTGCAGGGGTCACTCACTGCTCTAAGGAAGTGGATCCAGGGGGAAAGGGGGGCAGAGACTGCAGGGAGATGCCTGTGCTGGGGCCCTATGCATGAGAATACTCATACTACCTGCCTGCTCAAAGCGAACATTTTTCATGTTTCAGACAAAACCACTGGATTGTGTAGCGGATATTTCCCCCATGAAGGATTTTTTCAGAGGAAAATTTCCTATACTCTAAGTCTGTATTCACCTATAAGGAGTCTGAAATAAGATGCTGTAGCTAAGCAGGGTATGATCATATCCACAGAACCCAACAGGGAATATTAAATCATAAAATGTTAGATTTTCCAATATTTAGTCTCTCTCTCCATTATGAATTCTATAAGAAGGTACACAATCTCTTAAAATCTTGCTTTCTCTATTATACTGGCTTTTGTCACCTAAGTGGAAGCAAGATACTATTTTTGTTCTCGTAAATAGCAATTAGTTGCTCACTTATTCCAGAACACAGAAAAATAAAATATGCCACCCCAAATAAGTAAAATTTGATTAACTGTTTGTAAGTAAATAAAAAAATATGCCACCATAAATAAGTAAAATTTGATTACTGTTTGCCGATTCAGGGAACGCGGGTTCGTGCCCCGGTCCGGGAAGATCCCACATGCCGCGGAGCGGCTGGGCCCGTGAGCCATGGCCGCTGAGCCTGCGCATCCAGAGCCTGTGCTCTGCGACGGGAGAGGCCACAGCAGTGAGAAGCCCGCGTACCACAAAGAAAAATAGAATAAAATAAAACAAAAATAACAAAATAATACTACTACTAATATCATCATGACTCATTTTCTATGTTCCTGAATTTATATTATCAACCTAGAGAGTTTGTGTCGGACAGCAGACACCTCTGATGAAGGCTGAAGAAGGGAAGAGACCTGATGAAAGCCACAATAAGCAGTCCTTCACCTCCACTGGGCACCAAGAGGAGGTGCCAAAATACCTAGGCCTACCCCCAAATCACAACATCCAGCTGTGGTCTTATCCATCAGCTTGTGACAATTTCTCAAAGCCCCTTCTAGTTCAGACTACGAAACACACTTTCAGTGAAAACCACTTCCCAGGGCACCAATCCCCGTTATCCTCATTTACTCACTCAGTCTCTCCAGGAGTGATGGGGAAGAGGAGGAAAAAATAATCAAACCATGTTTGTTCTTAGAAGGTTCAGAGTTACACTGTCTTGAGTTATAACTGTCTAATACTATTATACCAATTTCTCTTCTAAGAACTATCTCATAATTTAAAGAACGACATGGCTGAGAGAGAGATTTAGGAAGACACTTCCAGGCAGAGAACTTGAATTTAAATCATCCTCTAAATACTACATTCTGTCCTTTTTAAAAACTGTGATATTTAATCTGAAGGTACACAAAAATTAATCAATTGCTTTTATTATGTGACTGTGAAATATCAACTCTACTGTCTCCAATAAAGAACCAATAATTACTTTTATAACATTAAGATAAAGTCATTTGTGAAGACAGTATCTTTCTTGCACTTATGACTAATCCATTATAAACAAATGCCAATCTTAAAAACACAGCTCCAGAATAAGTGCAGTTACACTGAGTACAGATAAGAAAGTACAAGGAGCTCATTGGCTATGCTACACCAAGTGGATGAAAAGTAAAATTGATTTTATACTGGAGGTCTATATAAATAAATAAATAAAATCCTATCTTTTTTTTTCCTGTATGTATGCTTAGATTTCTTGTACAAACAACAGAATGCTCCATTTCATTCACTTCAGCAGGATGAACTCTTTAGAAAAAGACTGAAAAAAGATTTGATAATCAACTTCCAAATTTTATGCTTATTTTTTTCTATTTCCATCAATTTTCCAACATAGTTAACATGAACAGGAAAATCTTTCCAGTAAATTAAGCAACTGAAGACTCAAGTGAAGTCTCAAAGGTCTTGAAGACTCTGGCAAGTCACATATATCCCATGTTGCTTTTGGTTTCCCACCTCTTCTTTGCTTCAAACCTAAAATGAAGAATATGAAAATCCCAATTTATTTCTAAATACTTTCCTGAAGTAACATGTTTACTAAGCGCCAAAGTAAAATAAACTTTAAAAGTTTTCACATACTCCATCAATTACAAAATAAACATCGAACAGGAGGAAGAAATGCCTCCATATTTATAATCTGATAAACATTCAGCAAAGATACAAAGAATAAAATGAATAACAATTACACACAAACTGGATTCACCAAATATATCACAGGATTTCTGTAATTCCTATGAATTTAGTAGAATTACTAATTTAAAAAATCTTGAACTCACCCCCAGGCAAGTTTCTTCTTTTTCCGAGCAACCTGTGAATTTTCAGCATCCTTTTTGGCTTTTACAAAATTGTGGCAGGCAATCGCTTTGGCAATTTTTACACCAAGCTAAGAATTACACAGGAGGAAAAGTGAAAATAAATATTCTAGCTGATACAAGAATTACAGTGATACAAATACTCGAGAATTTGTGGGTATGAAACCCATGTCGGCGTTGCTTTAGACATGCTAAGAATAGAAATTCTTATGCTCGGCCCCCAAAACCACCGAATTACAACAAATACAAAGATGTAGCTAGCCCCTATTCTCCTAACCTCCCACAGACCTTTATCCCAACTGTACCAGCCTCCCAGTCTCCCAGATGGAACTCCTTCCCACACTAAGGCCCGTCGAGGGTCCACGAGGGCTGTGGATGAAGATCTTGAAGCGCTTTCAGCATTTCAGTAAGCCAGACAGGAATTTACCCCGATAAGGCTGCACAGGCTGACAGAGACATCCAGTTTCTTTGCTCTGGGCTAGAATTACAGAAACTCAGTATGGGTGTACCCGTTATCTCACGCTGATCAGAAGCTCAGATTGGCAGTCATAGATGTGATTAATAAAACACAGGAAAGCTAATTACTACTTCATAAACACAGTTTGTGTGATGGGCAATCGCTTGTCACTCACTGATAGAAAAAGGAATACAAGGGGTGCCAAGAGGCAAAGAGGCGGGGCACCAGGACCACAGTACCGAAGTGTTCCCTCTGCCAGTCGCCCGTGCGTGCATGCTCCCCCCTTACACCCATCTGCCCCAGTGCTAGAAGGTTGAAGCAGAACAAAGCCTCCTCTCACCCTACCCCCGGAAGACTTCTCTAACTCAACCCAACAAAGTCTTTATTTCTTTATTTCTCTAGCCCTTCAGCTTCTGTGCCATAACCTATGGTACAGCTCTCTGGCCACAGAGCTGTTCCTCGGTGAGCGTCTCCAGGACAGGCATGGTAATCCCCTAGTTTTGGTGGGCTCTGATTTTAAAAATGCCCACCTATATGGATGGCTCAAAAGTATCTGTTAAGAACCCAGGTTAAACAACAAAGGCTAAAAATCTCTTCCTGGTATTTCTTTCCTTTTCTCTCTCTGTACACAGCCTACTGCATTTCAGTAGCCAGCAGACTTGTGGACAAGAGGCAAGGACCCAGAAGCTATTCTCAAGTCAAAGTATTACAGCCCAAGGTTTAGGGACCTGCTGGCCAACAGTGAGGCACGGCAGGCAGTCAGGGGCTCGTGTGGAAGGAGAGAAGCCGACTTAGGAAAGTGAGGTTTGACATGCCCGACACTCCTTTCAGCTCATCTTGGAGAACAGTTTCCTTTAGAATGAAACAAACAAGCAGTCATCAAGCACTGACCGGGGTTTATAAATGAGAACAAAAACAGATCTGATTTTTCAGTCTAGGAAAGAATACACATAAAGAAGGTAAGTAAACGGAAGCAATATGACAATCAAGCCGGCGTGCTGAGGTAGTCGACACCAAAAGGAAAGCCACTGAAGGAAGGAGGGTCGATTGTGGCTGTGAGCCCACCTGGGAAAGCAGACCAACTCGGAGCCTTCCTGACGCTCAAGCCAACACTAGCAGCAGCATCTTTTTTCACAAGGACGACATTCATTCAACCAATATCACGAGGGCACAAATGCATTATTTTGCCAGGCACTGTTGCAGGCGCTGCAGATACAGCTGTTAAAAAGAGGGCTTCGGGGGCAGGCGGAGGGGGCGGGCAGCTGGGGAGAAGGGGTTGCCAGTTACATCTGACTGCTTCAATCCCGGACCTGTTCTTTTGGCTCTCTTTTCATTTCCAGTTCTTTATTACAGAAAAATTCATATAAGTCAACTATAAAAAAGGTTAAGAATCAAAGGGCTGTAGCATCATCGTCTAAGGAGAAAACGAAGCTCTGGAAGAATGCTCTGGAATCATTTATCACGAAGATGGATTTCCTATCAACTGAAACACCATTCACTTGTCATAAATGTAAAAACATCAAGTTACGCCTGTCTGGTTAGGCTAGTCAAAACTGCAGTAACAAACAAACCCCCAGATCTCAGTGGCTGAACTTTTATTTCGTGTTTCACTTAATGTCAGCTGTGACTGGCAGGTCTCTCCATCTTGTGGTGCCAACATCTCAGCACGTGGCTTTCAAGGCGCTGTGGCAGAGGAGGAGATGGCCAGAGGGTCTCACACTGGCTCCTTAATGCTTTAGTCCAGAAGCGACACACAGCGTTTCTGCTCAAAGCCGTCTGGTCAGAACTACTCACAATTCCACCTGGCTGCGAGGCGGCTGGCCACAGGGGTGCTGGGGGACATCAGGGGAACACTAAATGCACCTAATGAACTGTCTACTGTCATAACATGCAGCTTGCCGCCTGGGTTTAAGAGGTACACTGGGTCTCTCCACATTCGTGTAGGATATTTAGTCTCCTCTCTGTCCCCCACCTCCAAAAGATAAAACACAGAACTCAGTATTTGCCTATCTAATTATATTCCTATGTTTTAGACAGCATATGCAAATTTGAAATATGATATAGTTTTGCCAGGATCACCCCCTAACTAAAGTTCCACTCAGCTAGTTTATCTTATATTTAAATTGAGCCTATACTTTTGAGCATGAAACAAAAATGACCTGAACTATATTTGCCATGTATCATTAACCCCGTGACAAAATTATTTCCTAAAACTGTTGTAAATTAAGACGCAGCTTACAGTTTTAGCTTATTGAAATTTCCCAGTATGGATTTTCTGGTTTGGGGATAGACAAACCGAAGAGCATCTCAGTGTGTCTGGACATTGACCGTGGTCATGTGATTTAAATGGGGCCTCTTCAACATGGTCATATACTCTTACAATGTAAAAGATTTTAGTTTTCTAGCAACACGAAGGACAAACCCAGCACAATCAGCATCACAGTGAAGACTGAGAGCACATATGCCACAGAAGACATAGCACAAACTTGTTAAAAAGAATTCATTACAATGTAAGAAACATGTATTTACATGAGAGGGCTCCATTGCTTTGTAGACTAATTAAATATAGTAAATGATTAGGTACGTAGGCCATACGTTCAAGTAGACCTGTTTGTAGGAAAGGTATATTTTCTAACTGTATTTTGCCTGGGGTTAGGTTCAATGAAATGTTCTTTAACTGATGAACATTAAACAAGCCTGGTCTATGCATTTTACAGAAAGAATCTTTTAGCTTGTAATGATGATGAAAAGTCTTATCAATGTTGTGTCCTTCCCATGCTTAAAATGAATGTTTCACTTATTCCTGTGGAGAAAGTAAAAAGAATGGAAATATTTGGAAATATGGAAGGATCATGAGATCTTCTATAGAAGACACAGTTGAGAAGAAACATGTTTTCTCAGGCAAGATGACCAGCCCAAGTTCCAGAAGATAAAAGAATACCGTGCTATGTTTCCGTATTACAAACAAACAATATAGGCCCACAAGAATCCCCCTTCTGCTTCTCTAAAAAGAAAAATGCATCTTCGTGCCCAATGTAAACATCACAAAAGCTTGGTCAATGGTTTTTATATTAAAAAACTGTTTCAGGTCATCAGATAACTATAGCAACACAATGTGGGAAGAAATTTTTTTAACCAAACAAAAATATATACAGAATTTCTTGCATGTGTAGCCAAAGTATCAGCATTTTCCATATAGAACATCCAATATTTTGCTGCATTTTAATTAAGGTGTCTAAACATTATCACAAAGAACTGCAAATTGGTCAGAGCAAACGGTAAGGAAAATTAAGCTCTAAAGGCTTTTTATCACCATATTTCAGGAACCAAGGGTGTAAAATGTTCTAATTTGGGATATATTAAAAGCCATAAAAGGTCTTTCAAAAAGATTAATGGTACTTTGCTTGGATTTAAGATAAGGGCTTTAGCTGGTTGGAAAAGCAGGGCCCTGGCTGGACCCTTGAGGCATTCATCTTTACAGCCACTTGGAAGATTTGTAAAAGCGTCTGCATAACCTCAAGCAAATGCACCCGGCGACATTTTTTTAATTCCTTTCAATTTTACAGGTTTAGCATGCGTAAATCATATTGGGTTGTAAAATAGATATAATGGCACATCTTGTAACACAGTAGAGATTTTTAAAAGACAAACTCGCAAAATAAAGTTCATTTTTCTTACTAAACCTTGCCCTACTGAAGTTTGCCGGTAATCATTTGAAGCATCTGATTCAAACAGCTTAATCTAGCATCACTGTAAACTTCTTATCCATTTCATAAAATACTTTACTCATCTTTGAATTACTAGCTTGTAACAGATTTATGAAGTTTTCCTCCCTTCTGAACACTTTCAAGGCACTTATTTAAAAATACCAATTATCATACTTTAACTTTTGATGGAATAATAGGTCTCTATGAAAAAATATTTATGCCATTCTCTTTTGTTCTTTAATTAAATGAAAACAGATGTTTTCTGAAGTAAAGCGGAACCATTACTGGAGCACTTAAAGTGTTAAGGTCTTTAATTTCTATATCAGTTTGGTCGACAATTCATGATTGTCTTTACTCGAGCTCAACATTAATGTCAAGCAAGTTACCTAGGAGACGAAAGAGATCAAAGAGACAAAAACCCCTCCAATGTCTGATTAATCAAGCCTGCAAACAGCTTATTTCTTTTCGCCTGCATGCAAGTATGAAAATGAGATTCTGGGAGCCGAACATTGTGCAGATTTGTTCATTCTTATCAGAACAAAGCCAGCGGCAGCTTATTTCATGGATCATTGGCACTGTCATCAGTGCTACACAGAACGGGTGACAGCTCCTCATTTTGAGGCTTGAACAAAATTAGCAAAAAGTCGGCACAAATTAGCCTCTCATCTTTTTGGTAATATGACATTATTCATTTACTTTTTATCCAATTTTTAATTTTTTCCTTGTCAGCTATCCCCTTCTAGTGTCTCCTGCATGGCATCACAAAATGCCTTCTTAGAAACAAGCAGAGAAATAGCCAAAGTTGGAATAACATGCAAAGTTCAAAAAGCAAAGAAGAAAAAGCACTTCCAAGGACTGATGATGCTTTATTTTTTTTTTTTTAGTAACTTTCAAAACTTTGCAAAAATATTAACAGCTCAGAACACCATGCAGTTAAGGAGTTTTATGAAATCGCTAGTATATTTCAATAAAGAAGATGATGTGGCTAATGTATTTCACTCAAACCACAATTTAACATGGCAGGTGCTATAGTAAATTCAGGATGTCTCCACTCGGATTGGTACCTTTCTCTCCACGGTCATACCTGAGATGCCAAAGCTCTGAGGACAGCAAATAAGCTCTGCCATATCCAGTCATTTAAACACTGACTGTAAATCAAGTCTTTCTCTCTCTGTTAGAGGAAACAGCCCAATTTCACTGTCATCTTAAAATGTGCACACACAGGTTTGCATGTTTGTGTACTACTTACATCTATGTTGTGTGCACAACTGTACAAACACCTATTATTTATTTTTATACCTACAACTTCATTATCAGTTAAATCCAAATGGTTTTTATTTCAAAGCATAACCCAACAAACCCTGTTTTTAAAATACATTATAAGATATATTTGTATAGACATATTACATATATGTGTATGTGTGTGTGTGTGTGTGTATGATTCACCTTACAATTTATAAAAAAAATTTGTATTTGGTCCATGAGGTATGAGAAGATAGACTTTGATTCATATCCTCAACTCTGATTTCATAGCGGAATAGTTTATATAACACCTGGTTTAATGATAACTGTTAAGGCTTCAAATCATATGTAGATTACAGTATTCCAAAGCGGGGAGAAAAGATGTTATACTGTTGAAATCACTCCTGGATAGAGACATTTATATTCAAGCAACTTATTCCATTCATAAGGGAAAAAAGCATTAAAAAATTAACCATAAGCTGTTAGATGCTTTACACAGTCCCCATCAGAAAGACAGTTTTTTTAAAGAACTGTAGTACTGTTTTCAGCAATTTCTTTATCTCTGTTCTTCTAAGTAAGAAAGCTTATTAACAAGCTTTGAACTTAAAATCACATTTACAATAATGTGCCATCAACAGTTTTATAAGCTAATTAGAAAAAGATTAATTAATGACTGGCTGCTAATAAAATGGCAATCATGAAGAAAGAAACCATGGGTGCTAAGCTTCAACTACCACCAATTAAGAGCTAATTACAAACAAATTATATATGTGTTTTGCTGTGGGCTTTAATTTACTAAAATGGTTTTAATTAAAAGAGAAAACATGCTGATTAATTGAACTGCAGAAAAAATCTACAGTATAAACTGTGCTTTGTCTGTCTCTTTAATTAGACTTGTAACATCTGAATTTTTTTTTTAAGGTTTGTTAAAAGCACAGATAAACATAATTAAAAGAGAGTATAAGGAACACCATTCTAGGTGATCACCCAATCATTCCTCAGAGGTTAAAAGAAAATGTCCTCAGTGCAATGAGATCTAAAAAGCACACCTAGAAGCCTGAGAGGAAAACCCATCCCTCGGTACCATTTTTATTTTTCTCTTGAAGTTGGAGCATTTCTAAAATGCTCCAACTTCAAGGAGGTACACCATTTTTTATAGGAAAGAACGTATCTTTAGGTTCCACGTAAAGGAATTCAACTAGGCCTTCCCTCACCTGGATAGGCATAGCAGATTTTCCATACGATGTGCTAATTGTTCATCTATATGAAATAACTGAGTTACTTTTAAGAACTAAGGAGAACAAGGCTTCAAAGAATTAAAATCACCATTTAAAGGTCCCGCATACTATGCACAGACTACAAAATGACACACAGCGGAACATCTAAATTAAAAAACCACTGAGAAATGACCAAAGTTAATGAAAGTGAGTCAGTTCTAGATGATCCTAAATGGAAGCACACACCCCTCCCACCCCTCCCTCCGCGGCAGGCAGAGCGCAGCCGGCTTCCCCAGGTGGCTGATCACTGCCAACTAACAAGAGCCTGTTCAGTGAGGGCTTTCTCTCCCTCGTGTCCTAGATTCTCTCCCAATGCTAATCAGTGAAATATACCACAAAGAAACTGGTCCTACACTCTGCTAACTGGAAAGAGAAAAAGAAAGAAAGAAAGAAAAAGTAAGGGATGGAAGTCAGCGTAGGAAAATTTCAAATAGGGGCATAAAACAAATTTTGCCAGAGTTTGCAGGCATTAGATGACTTTGTCTGAAATAATATATTCTTCATATACACCCCTGGTACTAGCAAAAAAGGAAATCTCCTTTCTGTAAAAATAAAATGTTGAAATGGAGATATTTAATTTTAAACTCTTAATATGTACAAATGAGTACTATTTAATGCATTTTTACTTTGTTTACCTTACCTTCAGTGGCTAGAAAACACAATAATTAAGAAAATAGAAAGCACCTGCCAGCCTTCATGGGTTCTAATGATAAATTCTTACAATAGCTAACTGGAATACACGTTCAGCTTCATACCTGAACAAATCGTTTTACCTTTGCAATCATGGCTGTTACGATAGTTCTAAAACTAGTCACAAAAACAGGAAGAAAACAATTTTGCTCTCTGGAATACAGAATAAAGAGTTTAGAACCACAAGACTTGCTTCACTATAATGTCTTTCAATTTAGTCTTTTTTTTGTATGTGATGCAAACACCCTTCCTAAAATACCGAAGCTCTGAAAACAGCACTGATGAGAAGTAACTTCAAACTGATCAAGTTTGGCAGCATCTCTATCTCAAAAATGTAAACAGATGTTTCAATTCTGAACTCTAGATATGAGAATGCTCCAGGTACTTTTTGATGGATAAATCTGTCAAAATTGTACTATTTGGGGCAGGGTTTTTTTCTTTTTTGCGCGCGGGGCGGGGGGGGGGCGGGCAGTGAATTCAAGCTCTTATTCCATCAGACAACATAGCATGTACATCGACATAAAATTAATAACCAAAATGAAAAGGGTGAATTGTAGCCAGAATCCTCCCAGGGAAGCTAAAGCCTAACAACGAACGGTACTGGAAAAGTTCTGAATGCTAAGGCCAAGTGCTGTAGCATCTGAAATATTTCTGAGAAAGGACCACTTCTCACATGTTAACATAAAATACAGATGCTATCTCCTCAAATGTGTGTGTGTGTGTGTGTGTGTATCCCTCTCCAATGAGAATGCCTTCAGATTTTCTAGGAAATGGCTCTAAAAATAGAACTTAGGCAAATTAATAATCTGCCCAAATTTAGAGAGTATTTAATGTACTGAGCTAGGAAAGAATACAATTCAATCAATTCAAACATTAGTTTCTAAAAAGGCCACTCCTACCTTTGTTATTTAAATATTAACAAACTATTACTATTTCAACGTTATTAAGTTTACCTATGTTTAGAATCCAAAAATCTAGGTAGTCTATTTAATAAATTTAATAAAGTTAAAATTAAATTCTCAATTTAATTCATACTGCCAATGTAATATTTATCTATATCTATAAAAAGAATACTATCAAAGTGAGATACTTTTTTAAAATCATTTTATACTTGTGATACCTTGGTTAGGTTCTAAATAAATACTATATTTAACAGCACTAAAGGCTGAAGTCATTGCCTTAGGCCTCCATCCAGAAGTTGCAGCAAAAGAGCTTTAAAATGTGAAACATTTTATTCATTACTCCAAACTGAAAGGTTTTGGCCTTAGCAAAGATGGTAGCAGATTATAACCAAAATATCTCAGATGGGAATATTAAAACCTTGCAAATTATTTTTTTAATGACTATTCTAAGTTATACGAAATGGTTATAACATTACAACATGAAGTATGTACTGATGTTTTCAAGGAATTAAGTTTAGCTGGTGCTGCCGAAGGCCATCCTATTTGAGTCACTTACAGAAAAGGCAACCTTTAAGGGCATGAGGTATACAAAGCGCAAACCAAATTCACAGGCCACCTCCCTTCCCCGCTCATTTCTGCCCTGACACTGTACAGCTATAATTGAAAGCAACAGACGTAGCTAACGTAGGTGTGACTCATTCGACGGGAGAAACTCACTGTCTGCTGCCAAACCACGCTGGTTTTTATCTACAGCAGGCTACCACGAAGACGCCTAGAGAAAAATTCTCTTTCCAAAATGGGAGATTCAGCTGAAGTGCAGCTTACTTTATTAAATCTAGGCTTTAGCACTTAATTTTGAGATACTTGTTTCTCCTGGTTTCTACAAATTGGTACGATCTGGACTGTAACGAAGATGGTGTGCCAGAAAAGGCAAGTACCAAAGGACGGCATTTTCGAGGATCACTATCAATGAACGGAATGTCCTTCCAATTCAGGCCTGAGGTTAACAAGCTACGAATGTGCTCAGACACCTGTGTGCGTGTGCGTGTGTGAATGTACACGTATGACATATATATATAAATAGTATTGTTTAAAAAAAGAACTTTTGTTTTCAAATTAGAACAGTTTCATCAGTATGACACAAACCCAAGTGTACTTTTCCACTTTAGCTCTCCTCCAAGACTGTTAACAACAAGGAAGGATTTAATCAACAGGACTTTTCCACTTTAGCTCTCCTCCAAGATTGTTAACAACAAAGGATTTAATCAACAGGAGGGACAGTCCCAAAGCAACATTACTACACGGCAAAACCAAACTTGACAGCACAATCTAGCTTTCCAACATGTGAACTTGAGCCATCCCCCAAACCAGATTAAATACATCTTTAACGTCATCATTAATTTAAGGGAATATGATTCTGGAAAAATATGTGCTTGCTGTGTCATAATGCTAGTGCACTGACAGCTTTGTTCTGGCATGCCAGTTTGTTCTGTTTTGTTTTGCCCTGTTTTGAGGAACTGTTTTCAAGGCCCATTCTCAGACATGGCTCTTCTTTTGGCTTCATTTTTCTCAATACTGATGCCGCCCTATTGGTTTCACAGGCTTATAAATGTTAAACATCGAAAATTAGTTTCACTTATTATGGTTGGAAAAGGCTTTAAGAACTCTGGGGTCTGTGCCTCTGAGCAAAGGCTTTATCAGCAAGTCCCAGTCACTGCTTCTTAAAAAAGAGAAAACGGTACTGATTAAAAACCCATATACCTGATTTCCAAAAGGACACCTACCATGCACATATACATTTAATTCATAAAGGGTTTCTGCCCCAAACTCACAATTACTTACTTCGCAAAATCCCATTTTTCATATCCACAGTGATTCGCACCAAGGAGATAAACATGAGAAACTAAACCTCAAACTAAACTATTCATTCAAGAATTCCCTCTTGATTACTTTAGTTATTCTTCGCGGGTGTTTAATTAACACGGCATCAGTATCTCTCCAATGTCTGTGTCTGACCAGCAAAAACTTTCCAGATGTTTTTCCACTTATACAAGTAAAAGAATAGGGCCCAAATTATTGTTTTTCCTTTTAATCAGAATTCTTTAACCCCACACTACATAAATTTCTTTTATTAGAACAAAGCATTATACTTGTATGGAAGTAAAAAGAACAGTTGGGGAAAATGTTTACTATCCTTACAAGTGCTAAAAATAGTATAAATTCCTAAAGCAATCTCATTCATATGTCATGAAGTGTGACAGGAAATAACAACTCTTAAAATGGAAAATACCTGGCCAGTATTATGCAATTCCCATTTCTAAAATAGCAGTCTGACAAAACAAAACACAGAAACTTAATATTCTCAAAGGAAACACAGATTTCTGAGGCCTCGGAGGCACTACTTCTGTTCGCTCTGACAAGCAGCTTCCTGCGGCAGGGAAAGGAGAGCTCACGCGTGGCCACTGATGAGGCAGACAAGGAGGGAGTGAACATGCAACCCTGGTGGACACAAGGCCACTGCAACCCCAGCCCTCCCAGCGCATCACTTAGGGAAACTATATCCAATTCCCAATTGACCAGGTTACTGAGAGATTTAGTATAGATACATAAAAGATTCTAGAATCCGGTATCTCACTGAAGGCACATTTTAGATCTGATTTGCCAGGTAAAGATGAAAAGTACAATCAAATAATGTTTTCAAGATCTTACTGTAATAATAATTGTCTTGAGCAGGAAAACAATCAGCAGTGAATACTAAAACTAGCAAGTAAAGAACAGTGAGGAAAAGCATATTTACAGTCTCAAATCATCTCCCATCTCTCCATACGATACTCATAATTATATAGGGAAGAACAGTAACGTTATAGAGGGGAAACCTGGAGACACCACCTTACCCAAATAATCAAAGGAACATAAGCAATAAATTGGACAAATAGATATCACATGCCTCCTGACATCTTGCACTGAGAAGGACACAGTATCATGTCTGTGATCTTCCTGCCAAAAAATGCATAACCTGAATCTAATCATGAGGAAGCATCAGACAAACAAAAACTGAGGGGCATCCTACAACATAAGTGGCCTCTACTCTCCAAATACACTAAGGTCCTGAGAAACAAAGACAGACTGAGGAAACATTCCAGATTAAAGAAGACTAAAAAGACATGACCAGAAAAAAGAAAATTTTCTTTTGCTATAAAGGAAATCAGTGACTATTTGGTAAATCTAAATAAGGTACATAAATTAGAAAGAATGGTAAAGCAAATGTTAACTGTTAACATTTTGCAAATTTTGCAACTTTCTGAAAGTTTGAAATTATTTCAAGATAAAAGATTTTTTTAAAAAAAATCAAAGTGTTCAACTCTTAAAATTTTAGCATTACTAACTTTACCTAAAAGGAACACAGTGCTGCAGTAAAGTAAATGCTTCTCTCTGAATTCCCCTGGCCTCTGGTATGGGTACTAAAAAACAGAAAAAAGCAAAAAGAAAAATAGCCAGCCATGGATGGATCACTGGCAGCCCACATTCTAACGTTATAGACCAGGGCTGGCATTACTCTTTCTTCCTTTAGCAAGGCAAAGATCTGAGGAAACTTAGTCACTGAAGAAGCCACTACAATAACTAACAGCTAACACTGAAATCCTACTGAGTTTGTGGTACCATTCAACATACCATCAAATTCACTGCATTCAAATGTAATACCTGAATCTTTCTACTTGGAAAGAGAATAATAAAATGCTATTATACTCAATGAATGCTATAATCAATGAAATCAAAATATGGTTATTTTAAAGATGAAAAGAGCAATTTTCAAACTGAAAGCACAAGAATATCATAGGCTAGGAGGGATGAATGAATCTTACCAAAAAAAAAAAAAACCCTTTTTTAAAATCTCACATTTTTGAAAGGCCACATAACTGCCATTTATGCTGCTTCTTACCTAGGTCCCGAACTCAAGCTCACAGCTTCCTAATTTTCTTTAGATTAGCCATTAATAAATGCACATACATATACATAAACATTATAAATGGAAGTATCAATATCTAATGTGACAACTGATTTTAAGGCTTAGGGGGAAAAAAAAGACAACCTGTGAATCCCTAAGCCTTGCTTCTGAACTGGTTTTCTCCCCTACATGAAAGTATAAATCCCACAAGATACTTGTGGCCAGCAATCAAAAAGAGAAAACAAACAAGCCAACATACAGCCACCAATGGTAGATGTTTTGACATCAGCGGATGTAAGAGTGGAACGGTGTTTCCATAGAAGAATTTACTGAAATAGTAATTTCACCACTAGTCTTAGTTTAGAAAAATGTTCACAAAAATGTGAATAAGAAAGATCAGTGCACGTGCCAAGAGTTTACACAGGTGACCGATGATATTCTCTATGTAATTAAGCACCATGGAGTAGTTATAGTTTAAGAATGAGGCAAAGAAGGTAGGGATATATTAAAAAAGAAAGCTTTGATAGAGCTTTCTTCCTAGAAACTAGGACAAAAAAGATTTACAAAACAACGACAAAAAAACATATGCCAATTATGAGCTCTTTATGTGTGACTTTACCTAGCAATACCTGGCAGTCATTCCTAATTGGAGGAATATTCCTCCCAGAGGGTGCAAGTGAGAACCTTCTGATGCCTTGGTACTTGGAAAAAGAATATTCAATATACCTATTAGTTTTATACTATAGACTATAGGTTTTAAAAAAAAGGCTGAAAATTCTTTAGGGTTGAGGCAACTACTTAGAATATGCAGTAAGAAAGCATTCTGGGGAGCAAGGGTTAGGAACATGTTGAGAGGTGTGACATTAGAACACACGGCTGCCCTCAGGGAGAGTTAAACTGAGTTAAAGATGCAAATGGAAAAAGAAAGCTAGCCTTTTAATCATAACTGGCAAAAAGCTCTCTGAACTAGATGAAATCTAGGGGTTGAATATTAATCATGGATTATTTCCAGCACAAGATTTAGATCAGAATAATTTAATAACATTAAAGACAAAAATAAAACCCAGCATTTCGAAATAAAAGGTGGATTTAAGAGGGAAGAAAACGGACAGAAAGGAAAATCTTAGGTCAAATATTTGAATACTGAACTTACTCATGATCACAGAAAGAACATACTCATTTTAGAAGATCTGGAAGCACAGAAGAGTGCCATCAGTTGGGCTGACTCACCTCTCGAGTAGCTAGCTGATTGCTGAGCTCCTCAGCCTTCTCAATGTTCCATTCTTCCACAGCCTGGTCTATGCTCTTTTCAAGGCCCGACTAGAAAGAAAAGAAACCTAAAGTTAGAGGCAAGAAAGAAAGGCAAACATTTGCTAGTAAAGACTACGTCACAGGACCACACCAAACACATTACATATTTAGACTACTTAATTTTCACAATGATCGTATACGGTAGTTGGTACCACTCCCATTTACTGATGAGAAGGTGGTTCAGAGGTATTAAATAACTTAGCCAAGGTCAGGTCATTTCTTGAACTAAGAAAAAGGAGCTGCAAATCCAAACTTCTGTGACCCTAAGGACTACGCTTTCCTTTAATAACAATATAATGCTAATGATAATAAGTTAGAAATTATGGCATGTTTATTATGTGGTACACCCTGTGCTTAGTACTATAAGAAAGCTCATTTAATCCACATAACAACTCAATGAAATTATACCGTTATCCTGTTTTGAACATGAGGAAACAGAAGCTTAGACTCACTAATCTGGCCAAGGTCACAGCGTCTGTAAATGTTAAAGCCACCATCACATGAATCTAGGTTTGCCCAGAGCCTGTATTCTAAACCACCATTTTCCTCTGCCTCTTTTCACTATGGCCTATTCCTGTAACTTGAGACTTTCATTCAACAGCCCCTCCTAGTCTCTGACGATGGGATGGGTACTAAGTTGGATATTAAACATGGGAAGAAAGTTATATATAAGAATGATTGTACTTTCCTATGGAAATGTTATTTACTAGCTGAAGATACTTCAGGAAATCACAATGAAAATTTTCATGGGATCACCAAACAGGCTGTGTAGGATACATCATACTTTATGGAAAGATGCTTCTTAGAGTTAAATAACTGAGTTTTAGCTTATGGAAATAGTTACTAAAGAAAATATAACTTTTAAAAAATAGTCTAATATATGCTTCTTAGAAGAAAATTTTATCCCAACGATGGCTTATCTAGTGTATCTTCCACATTTTCAGTTAATGGACTTCTCCCTCCTTGACCTAATAAAAGAAGTCCAGGGAATGTCTCTTCCAGCAGTATACTGCTTGATTATACCAGTCAACTAAGAGAAACTTTGCTCCCATGTAGCCTTTATTGAAACAAGATTTTAAAAATGCCCACACAAAATCTGCCTAAAACGATTTTTGGAAACAAAGACCAGCAAGGTTGTCACTGATGTCTGCGTTAAAGTGAAGACTGTTCCTTCTCACAATCCCTCATTCGACAACCCAAGGGCCTGGAGGATGATTAGGCTTCTTTTACTTGCTCCCGACTGGAGGCTGAGACTGGCGTTCAATAGCCTCTCAGAGCCTCAGAGCCCAGGCCGTGCTGCTCTACTGTCCTTTTCCCATTCTGGTCCTGTGATCATCCACCAGTCTCCAGAAATTTCTCTTTTTTGTATTTCTGCAGAATTCTTCTCCTCATAGTCCAAACAACGTCCTGGACTCACTCTTCCAACATCCTTTATTTTCAGCGCCTGCTAAGTAACACCCCACCCCAGAATCTATACTCAAGGCCAGGGATTCTCCAAGTGTGGTCTGTGTACCAGGTCAGGTCTGCGAGTGATGCCAGTCTAGGAACTGAGCTTGTGCCAGTGTGCAAATCAATTACATGACTACGCACAGGTTTGTCTAGCTGACTTTGTTTAGGGGAGGAAGGGTATGGGATGGGGACAACAAGACTTTCTCAAACAAGGAAGTAGTACACTGAGTTACACTCAGGCACAAGTTCTTTATTTCCTGGAAGCCCAATACTTTGAATACGCTTGCTCTAGGCCATGTAAGAGCTTTACAATCTAGGATTCTCTCTAAACACAAGATTCTGTCCTTCCACTTACCCCAACTCCTCGGAGCCAGTGAACCGGCCTTGTCTTCATTTGGAACCCCATACTCTGTCACCATCGTATTTATTCTCACAGTCCTTCAGCCCCTTCCTGGAGTCTCCTATCCTGCCTCTCTGGCCTGCAACCCATGACTAACCTTTTCAAACTAGACTCTAGGCCAAAAGTTCTCAAAGTCTGAGTCTGGACCAGCAGCATTAGCACTACTTGAGAACTTGTTAAAAATGCAAATTTGAATCAGAAACTCTGGGGTTGGGGCCCAGAAATTCATTGATTCTAACCAGGCTGAAGTTTGAGAACCACTGACCTAAGCAATACCTTAGGCAACTAAGTAACTTTCTCCAACATCACATCTTGTTTTGGTTGTTCCCAACCACTTGTTTCCACTACTTTAACATCTAGGTGTCCCAGCAAAGTCAGAGAAAATCAAATGACTCAATTCACTGGCTTTACTAAATGCTCCTTTTCAAACTCAGCTGGGTGGGCTCTCAGTTCTGCCCTTGAAAGTTCCCACACTCCTTTAAGAAGTTGTTGCATGTCTTTTTCATTTTTTCAAATACCCTCAACCCTACCTCCTTCCTTTTCAGCAGATTATAACTCTACCCCTACTTCATGTGAGGCTGAGGTGGTGGGAGAGAGGGAAGAGGATAACCAAGGGTACGTATGTACTTTCTATAATCTTCCTCTCACCCGCTTCTCACTTACTTTGTTCTTCCATCCTTATTGTCTCCAAGAAAGAATCATCTCTCTTCCCAAGACTTATCCCACCTCCTGTGCTCATCATAATTCCACCTGCTTACATGTTATCCAGAACCCTTCTCTTTAAATTTTCTCCTCTCTCTCTCTTTTCTCCATCTTTCTCTCATCCTATAAATAAGCTTGTCCTCCCCAATCTGGACCAGGGGCTGGATGAGATGACACAGCTCACCTCCCTCAAACTGATTTCTTCTTATGTCGGTACTTCATCTCTCTCGAAAGCAGTATACCAGTTGTCCCGTGTCATCTCCCATTCTTCTCTATTCCTTCTGTCCTCATCATTCCTCTGAAACTGCTCCCTCTACAGTCATAAATGATACCATTTGTCCTCCCATCATCTCTTATGTCAACTACATCCTCATTCTTAAAACTATCTCCCCAAATGTCTATCTTAACTCTCCTCTGATGCCCCTTATCTCCTCCTGTTGTCCCCTAATTATAGCAGTCCTCAAGGTTCTGTGATTGGCCCCCTTTTCTTCTTACTCTTCCCTCTCCTCAGTATTATACTCAATCCTAGGCCTTCAATTATTTCTTATAAGCTGCTTTGTATCTCTAAATAATTCAAAACACCTGACCTCTCCCCTGTACTAAGACCTGTGTCTCCAGCTGCTTGCTAGTCATCTTCATGTTGAAGGCCTTGCAGAGGAAGGGTCTTCCATGTTTATCATGTGGAAAAGCAAGCTCATCAATTCCTGCCCCGACTCTCCTTCAGGGGTGACCCCTAGTCACCCCGGAGAGAATCCTCCGTTATATTCAACGCCTCCGATCCCTGGCTCTTATTTTCACTCTGCTTTTGTAGTGTTTCTCATGTCTCCCTTCTGTGCTTCCTCAGGGCCTCATCACCTCTTGTTTGTAAGGTTTCAACCCTCGTCAAACTAGTCTTGTGTTTTCCTAAAGCAGATCCCATGTCATTACCCAGCTCCAAACACCATCACTTCTTTCCTCGTTTTGAATAGCACCCAAATCCCTTCACAACAGGGTCCCCAAATGCTTTCTCAGCCCCATCTTGAGCAAGGCTGTACCTCCTATGCTCTGGCCACATTTACCAGTCTCTTCATACTCCCTGTGCCTCTGGATGTGTTTCTCTTTGAAAAATCTTAACCACCCTTGTAAGTCTCATGTCGAATGTTACCTTCTCTATCTCTGCAGGTTCCCTCATGCCTATACACCCGCTGACCCCACAGCACCCTCCCCGATGCCCAGTACCTAACCGCTCCCTGCTTGCTGCCGTGCCTGCACACCACGTCTCTCTCCAGCACTTTCAACTCAGCAACCTAACAGCATCCATTCTCCAGCCTGTCCTGCTTATTCCACATAATAGGTCTGCTTGTTTCCCTCTAATTATTTAGGCTTCCTGAGATTATTTAGGACCTGGGTGCCGTACACCTTTACTCCAGGCCCTAGGATAATGCAGATCTCTTTTTACCACCAATGCCCAGGAACTAAACCAGCAGTCTGCTTATTTAGCGAGGCATTTCGTTGCAGCAACTGGCTAACTTAACTCCCTTTGGTTGCCACAGAGCCACAGCTTACGGTTAATGTCACAAAGTGGAAAACAAGAACATTCCCCTTTTCTGGAAACTTATATGAACTGCTGGGCCGATAGGTATAATTTTCACTTAAAAATAAATTAGCTAAAATTACAAATCTCTCTCTCCACCATCAACTAACTCCCATTCCCCCAGCCATTCCAAGCAGCATCTAATATAGTGGAAAGAGTGCTGGACCAGGAGTCAGAGGACACAGTCACAGCGCCAGGTAAAGGAGGTACTTAACTCATAAGCTCCGTTTCTTTAAAGAAAATGAGAGAATCAGCTTGGATGACCAAAATTCTCTCCTAGAAATAAAATCCAAGAATTCCACTTACATGGTCAACTTTGATTTTAGCTCTTTTAAAAGTTTTTTTTTTTATTTCAACAAAGTTTCGCTACACATGACTGTTTCTTTTTTTCCTCCCTTTTCTTTTTTCTTTCTTTCTTTTTTTTTAGCAATTTATTTAAGTAAAATATAATTGTTCTTTTTGGCTCTGAAAAATTTCTGGTTCCATAGGCACACCCAAACTCTCTGCTTCTATAAGAAGATACTAACATTCCAAATATTTTCAAAATGCTCATGTTAAAACAAACAAACAAAAAAACCCTGAGGTAAAACATTTCTATCACCTTAAGATTAAAGTTAGTAACAGTTTACAAAGAACATGGTTGCTGAGGTCAGACCTGGGTTCAAATTATAGCTCCTCTACTTACTGGCCAAGAAACCCTGGGTTTTGTCCCTAAACCTCTATAAGGTTGCAGTTATCTCACCTGTAAAATGAGAATAATGCCACATTCTTTGCAAAGTTATGGTAAAGGTTAAAAAAAAAAAAAAGTAAAATACCTAGCAAAGTTTTTAGATCATAGAAGTCATTCAATAAATAAGCTATTTATATTATATCTATCATGATACCATTAAAACAAAAAGAAGGTTCAGCTCTATATTACTACAGACCTCATTATAGTTTGTCAAGGGCTCAGACCCAAGTATAAGACCCAAGATTTCAACTTTGAGTCAGTAAGTAGTCTCATGAAATAAGATTTGAGTATTAAAGCTTTCTAAAAGTCTTAAGTTGGACCCCAGAGTAACCTTTATTGGAATTATCTAGGGCATCTTTCATACCACAGGAGTGGCAGGGGGCACAGAAGCACTGCTGATACTCTGCAGGTCCTCAGCATGCTCCTAAGAGGCCTTCTGGCAGGAATCGAAATTTAGCTTCAGATATACCTCAGTACAGACAAACTTAGGGATGGCAACTTGGTCCCAGGTGGAAAATCATCTAAGCCCAGTATCTGACAGGTTCCCATGAGGCAATAAGTAATCTCTTATTAACAGTTTTGTTGCAGACGTCAAGGCAGTACTATAAATATCTAAGAAATTTACGGGTATTAGGTTTAACATCAAGGAGTAACCATCCATATGTGTGTAGCAAAATCTCTTTTAACATACCGATTAAAGCTCTTTAAGTCAAACTGTAACAATATATTTCTAGAGAAATTTTGCTATTAAATATTTATTCAGATAACATATTCCATTTTCAAACCTTAATACAAATGAAGTGTCCACTAAGTTTGTTGTTCTATGATTAGACCTAAATACCTAGGGGAAAAAATTAGGTAATCTCTCCATAAAGGAGGAAGAAAAAAAAGAACTAAGTGCTACTACTTTTACATAAAAATCACGCCTACCTAAATTATTTGAATCAGGTAAGTAAAAAACTAAGTTGGACTGTTACTTCAGAAAAATCTAGATTTGGGACTATTTTACTTTTCAACCTGCTCTGTTTTCTTAGACAAATCATGCTAGGCTTCAGTTTCTTCATCTGTATTGTGAGAATAATACTGGCCATACTACCCACCCAACGGGGATCACATAAGGATGACGAGAGAATGGTTTGTACCTGATCCCAGGGGAACAACACGGTACCTCTACACCCCACCATCCACCCTACCCACCCAACACCCATCTACTCAAGGCAACCAGCCTGTGATCTTTGTATTGGCACTCCGTGTAAGATTCTAGTAAGAAGGAGTATTCTGCTAAAAAAATAAGTTTGAAAAAAGCCGTACTATACAATAGCAGCTTCCTCTCATAAACAACTAAAAATTATCAAAGACATTGTGCAGTTACTCTCAAAACTTTTAAAAGTACCTCTGGTTTTTCTTGCCAAAAAGTATCCATTAAGTATACATAAAACTACTTTCAAAAATGACTGCTGACTAATCAAACTGATTCAACTAAAGAATACTTGAGACATTTATAATGAAATTAATGAGTAAAATTTATTCTAAAGAAATTCCCACATAGACACAAAAGAATTGTTATGATTACAGAATTATTGATAAGTGCCAGAACTGCTGCCATTAACACAATTATAGCTGTATTTAATACAAAGAACACTTTAAAACAGCTTTGGATATTAGGAAGATTACATTTTAAAAATATAAGTCTCTCTGCACTGTCAGGGAAGCAGGTGACAGCAGTGTTGTAAATACACATCCTTGGTTGAGCAACAGTTTTGGCTTGGCAGTGGAGAAAGAAAGAGAGAGACAGAGAGACAGAGGAGAGAGAGAGAGAGAGAAGGAAGGAAGGAAGGAAAGGAGGGAGGGAGAGAGGAAGGAAGGAGAGAGAGAGAGAAGGAAGGAAAGAAGGAAGGAAGGAAGGAAGAAAAAGAGAAAGAGAAAAAGAAAAGGAAAAGAATAAAAAAGAAAAAGGACTACACGATAGATGTAAGAAGTTTGTTTTGTTTTACCATTCTTGAGAGTTGAGTGACTGAGCGAAAAGAGACTAAAAAGGGTCTCTGAGATATGGTAACAGATCAGCCTCTGCTCCAGAGAAGTAAAATAATGGACTATAAATCCATGCTAGTTTTGTCCATACTGCATCACGGATTTTCATGATCCTCTCTAGATTTCTTGGGCAGTGTTATTATCTGCTGAACTTACATTTATTCTTAGCATTTATCTTGGTGCCCCCCGTGTGGACATTCTTTAATGTCTATTTACTCTGTTGGATTCACAGTAGAGACTTTAGCATGACAGCAAAAGGGGCGCACGTGAAACAGTGATCCCAAACCAAAGAATGAGTGTGAACCTGCTGGCATGCAGTTAAGCTGAACTACCAAGAGAATATGAGATAATCTGGCTTCACCAAATCCTTCCTTTCCTCTTATGCTTGCACTTATTTATAGAATATTAAGTGCTGGCAACATCCTGGGCAGATACAAGCCTGGCCAGCATCAGTTTCCTTGTTTAGGTGATGCCATGACTTTCTTGGGCAGATGCCATTCATACAGACGAATGCCTACCATTAGGAAAAGCCAAACTTATAAAACAGATCAACAGGTGATTATAAAAGGGTTTAGAGCGGTCTTCCCTTAAACAGAAATTCCTTTTTAAAATGGTGTTTGACTTATAATTCTTTCTAGAATTCGTCTAATGTACAATGCGAAACAGAACACTAGTTCCTAAAACTGAGTTGTTTAAAAGATTTTGCACATGAAATCCTAGTATCCTTGATTAAAGCTACTCTTCACAAATTCCAAATTTTAGACACAGAATAAGTTGGCCTTATCTTCCAAGTATCAAGAAGGTACAATTTCATATATGTAGGGAAATAAAAATATTCTAATACAGATAGATTGTAAAAAAATGCCTTCAAAATTTCTACTTTTTAGAAAGGCTAAAATCTGAATTTCATAGCTTTAACTTCACTAAGAAACAATTCAGACATTCTAAAGTCAATACAGTTATGAGAAAACACAACAAATACTGTAAACAGCTGAAGATCAAAGACCACCTAAGTCACAAATAAAACTTTAAAAAACATTTCCTATGAGAACCAACATTTAACCATTTCTTCCTTCAAAAGAACAATCCAGTCAGAGGTTGGGGCTCTAAAGCAGGCGGGCCAGAGCGGCCCGTGGACCGCTGCCATCAGCATAAGCCTCCTCCCTCAGGCTTTGGAACAGGTTTGGTACGGTCAAGAGCATCCTCCTCGCAAGAGCCCTCCTCCCGGCCCACCAGAATCACAGGAGTCAAGAGCACAGCAATCACACTTTAAAATGCTCACCAGCCCCTCGGGCAGTGAAGCTGGAGAACTGAGAATGGCGCAATAAAGCCTGGGTTTCAGTTTCACCTCTACCAGTGCTCTTTCTTTGTAAGAAATTTAGCATTTCCGCACCTGCTTGAACATTTGGAAGAAGGAGATTGCTCAACAGCTCTAATTATTTGCAGCAGCAGGTGATCCTGGTTCCAATTCCGCAGTGTTCTAGGGATTAGGTGACAGGAATTCTTGGCAAACTTGGAATCAAAAGGTTCGCATGTAAAACTCTGTTGTGTCAGTTTCTTAATGCATGTGCCCTCAAGGAGGCAATTCCACCCAATGACGGGTTTAAAAATCAGAGGTTTTTCATAAGAAATACTGATTAACCAGAAAATGGTAATCACCTCTATACACAGGAGTATACAGCAATGATCCTGTCTATACATGCAGGATACAATATCCTTGGGCTTCAACCAGCAGGCCTCTGTGCCTCTGTCCCTATGGCCCAGAGCTCAATTTTCATGCTCCTGGAGTCTGTCAACATTCCCCTAAGTGAATGTATAAGTTATTCATTCATTCAAGCCTCTACTAAATATTAACGCCATCTCTAGCCTGACAACTCCCAAGCACGCATCTCAAGCTCAGACTCTCCTGAAGCTCCCGCCTCGTTTCACCAACAGTCTACTCTATTCCTGCTTGCTATTACCCATGCCCCAGAATTAACTCTGGATTAGGCCCCACTCTAAACCTCCCCTCCAAAGCTTTCCCATTTTTGTAATTCACATGACTATTCACACCACTGCTTAAGTAAAACCCTGAATGGTTCTCTCCCTGCCCTCATAATCCTAAATCTCCCCACCACCTCACAAGCAATCAGGAGGCAAATACTGTTGATCCTACTTCTACAGTGTACCTCAACTCTACCCACTTTTCTATCTTCAGCAGCACCATTCTTGTTCAAGCCGCCATCATCTCATGCCTGGAAGAGTCTCTTAACTGTCCTCTTCTCATCTGCTTTTGTTGCCCCAAGGTCCATCTTCCACGTAAGATGCAATCTTTTCAAACTTAGATTGAAACTTAGATCACATCACTCCCTTAACTTAAAACCCTTGAATGTCTCTCAATTGCACTGTGACTAAAACCCAATTCCTTACCTTGTCCTCTAAGGTCCTACAGAGTTTGGTCCCTGCCTGCCTGCCTCTCCAATCTTACCTTGGGCCACCCACCCTCCTCCTCACTGACCCCGTCCAGCCAGGCTGACCTTCTTACGTCTACTCAAATGTTCTATGATGACTCTTCCACCCCTAGGATCTTTACCCAGGTTATCACCTCTACACTAGCATTCCTTATACAGATGGTTCCTTCCCATCCTACGGTCTTAGTGAGACGGCACCCTCTAAGAAAGGACTTCCCTGACCACTCAGCTAAAGCGGGGCTTCCATTTTAATTTCTCCACTATACCCTGCTCGTTTCTTCCTTAACAGCTTTTTTAACGATTTGTAACTATATATTTACTTGTTTATCTAGCATCTTGCACACATTAACTTCTTCACTGAACGAATTAATGAGGAGAAACACCTTAGGCAAGGTTAATTACAAACACTTCCCACTGGCTAATGTAAGATGCAATAAAAAAGATCTTACCTTTTCAATTTTTTTCCTTTTAACAGGGGGGTCAAACCTATCGTTGACTCCAAAATACTGAGTAAGCTCCTTTAACTGGGTTTCACTTGAGGACTGTTCACTGTAAGAAGAGAGACAATAACTCATGTTTTACAAAATGTACTCACTTTTACATTTACTGTTTTTAATTGGTTACTACAATTATATTACATCTACTAGTTCTTACGTTTCAGAGGTTAAGTAGTTCAACTATTTGTACAAGTTCTACAATACTATCTAGGACAGACAGATATTTTAAATTCCACCTACCTTTGAGATTCTTCTTCATTCTTCAATTTACCTGAAAAAGAATTCACAGTGTCAATACCAAGTATTCGGTTATTTCAAAATTATGGTTATTAAAAATTGTTGAGGGTTTCCCTGGTGGCGCAGTGTTTGAGAGTCCGCCTGCCAATGCAGGGGACACGGGTTTGTGCCCCGGTCCGGGAGGATCCCACATGCCACGGAGCGGCTGCGCCCGTGAGCCATAGCCGCTAAGGCTGCGCGTCCGGAGCCTGCTGCTCCGCGACGGGAGAGGCCACAGCAGTGAGAGGCCCGCGTACCGCAAAAACAAAAAACAAAAAAAAAATTGTTGAGCTCAATTGGTCACAATTTAATATTAGCACTATTGACAATTAACCTAAATTAAAACACCTTTTCTGGAGCGTTTTCTTTTTTTCTTTCTGGATCTTGAAGTTGAGATTTTCTGTTCAGAATGTTTTGTATGCAGTTCTTGAAATTTCTACATAAAAGTAAAAAAAAAAAGAAAGAGAAGCAAATATGCTTTGAAGCAAAGCATACATCTGAAAAATAACATGTTAAGTAATAAAAAACTATAACATTTATAAAAATACAAATTTAATGAAACTAGTTCAGTTCTTCTTGAGATACTCTATTGTCTGAGACTTTCACAACCTGAGTTTTTATCTTCATTTATTTCCAAATAAGTCAATCTGATAATCTGAGGGTAAAAGTCAATGGCTCATAGACAACAAAGAGATTAAGACTGTATTATGTTAGGCCAAGTAGCTAATCCTACTAACTGTTTTTTTTCCTTCCTCTTTTTATGAAAAACAAAACAAAAATGAACATAAGTATCTGAGTGGCCAGTGAATTGCCCACAGACCCACAGAGTAATAAAATTATTCTGAGTCAATCTTCCGTACCTATTTACCTCCCAAGAACATATACATTCTGACCACAGCAGAGACACACACAGGAACATGCACAAACACACAGGTACAGGCTTTAATAAGAACACGTCAGAGAAAACCTACATTCCACATATTTAAGGGAATTCCAGAGGGACACTCTTCATATGCATTTACATTTGCCTCTGCTTCAGTTTTTGGTCCATCTGTAGGGATATCTGAGACCTCTGTGTTTGTAATGGTCCCATCTTCTTTACCTTCTTCTAAGTTAAGTTCAGAGCTCTCTACTGTGGCTTCATCATCAGAATTCAACTCAACATCACTTTCATTTAGGCCAGGAGGTAGCAGCCCACTCCACATCTTTTCTGCTAAAGGGAAAAAAATGAATTAAGACGTATAAAGTAGACATGGAAAGAATTTTAAAACCATTAAAAGATACCCCAGCAACCTAATAATTATACCAAGGGTTTGGGAACAGTCTATCTAAACTTTTTTTTTTAATTGGTATAAAGTGGGATGTATCCTCCATATTAAGATAATTTAAATATTTTGCTTGTATAAATTTTTTGGTTTTTTGGCGGTATGTGGGCCTCTCACTGTTGTGGCCTCTCCGGTTGCGGAGCACAGGCTCCGGACGCGCAGGCTCAGCGGCCATGGCTCACGGGCCCAGCCGCTCCGCGGCACGTGGGATCTTTGCGAACCGGGGCACGAACCCGTGTCCCCTGCATCGGCAGGCGGACTCTCAACCACTGTGCCACCAGGGAAGCCCTGCGTGTATAAAATTTTCTTTTTTTTATTTTTTTTTTGTGGTACGCGGGCCTCTCACTATCGTGGCCTCTCCTGTTGCGGAGCACAGGCTCCGGACGCGCAGGCTCAGCGGCCATGGCTCACGGGCCCAGCCGCTCTGCGGCATGTGGGACCTTCCCGGACCGGGGCACGAACCCGTGTCCCCTGCATCGGCAGGCGGACTCTCAACCACTGCGCCACCAGGGAAGCCCTGTGTGTATAAATTTTTAAAAAGTGTATTTTCAGCAAGTTTGTTACAAGACACACCTACAGATGAATGACTTAATGACAATAGAACCTCGATTCTCTAATATATGGATAATCTTGTCCAAAGAAAAGAGGAAATTCAGTAAAAGCATTCACTGCTCAAGAATGTTAAGAGCCTAACAATATATACTGCAGGCAACTTAAGAATTATAATACTGTATTTCAAGCTGTAACAGTTAGAGAAGAAAATAAAATTGGATGTTTCGCCTGTATTTGAACGCACGAAACTTCAGGGGACTACAGAGTAGGAAACGTATTACTCAAAGGAAAAATTTTAAGCTATGCAGGTAGTTTGAGAAAAGTATGGTGGTAAAAAGGATGTCCTAGTTTTACATTTTATACTGCTTGCTAAAGTAATACTAAATGGAGTACAATCCTAGCAATTTAACAAACACATACAGCTTTTTAAAATAATACTGTATTTGGGAAACAAGTTCAGGGTAATTCTTATCATTAGTTATACAGCCCATTGGTAGAGAGAACCATTAACTACTGTTAAGTCTAATAAAAATGATTTTTAAAAACTGAGGTTGTAATCATTTGCTAAAATTATAATTGAGTACATTTTCGCTATTAATCTCCACGACACAGTCTATTTTAGCATACGTAAGGAGCCAAAACCAGTTCATTCAAAAGAGGCCTAGAATACAGAAGTTGGCTGTACTGCTCAAGATTTACGATCAACTTAAAGGAATAAAATAGAAAGATGGAAATCTTTTTTGCTAACCTTTCTGCCCCCTATTGCGTTAACCTAGTAAGAAAACCACCAGCATTGTCTCTGAGACAAAGTATCACGGGATTTTGCATTACTCTGAATGATGGATGCCTGATAACTTTTAAGGACCTCCTCCCAAGTCCAAAGAATCAGCTCTCACTTTTCAGTCTGGGTCCAGCCTCATAGTTGCTGGCTCTCTGAAACACCCTCACCAAAACATTCTCTTGGCTTTTTAAGAGGAAGGGTTCTAACATCTAATTACTCCAACTGTAATCCTGACTCCACCATATATTAGTGGTATGAGGAAATCATTTTTAACACCTCTGACCCTCAGTTTTTTCATCTGTTTTACAGGAATAACTATATTGCACACAGGGTTATTCTGAGGATGAAACAAGATAAGCTATTGAAACACTCAACACAGTGTTTAGGAGGTTCTGGGGACTTGATCAATGCTAAGTTCTTTTTGCCATCATTATTATTACTTCTGTGGCCAGGTACTGCATTTTTATCATTTCTACCATGGGTGGCAGCATCCATAAGGTAGCTTTGAAGTTTCTAATGTTTAAGGTGCATTCACTTAGCAACTGATGCAAGTCAGTTACTTCCTTGATTTCCACAGTCTGACTGAAGTTTCAATTAAAAATGCTGATGTCTTTTTCCGAATGGAGCAATAAAACCAGAAGCAAATTACCTGGAAGATAAATGGAACCTAAGCTTCAAGGCTCTTCTTTTTCACAGGTCCTTCCAAAGCACTATACCTGATTTTCTATATTTTAAATCTGTATTCCCTTTTTTAAAGAGGAGACCTCAAATTACATAAGCTCCAAGCCCGATAAAACCTGGATCCATCCCTAAATCTGGCCTGAGGATTTTAAAAGTTGGAATGGAGGTTATGTTGAGATATTCTGTTAGCACAAAGGACATAGTGTAAAACATGCCAGTATTGAAGAACAGGTGTTGTGCTATTAATAAAAATATTTCTACTGTTTTGAGAAGCAGGGGGAGGGGAGTGATAATAAGCTCCATCATGACTTCGCCACTGACATAATATACCTTCAGGCTCACTATCCCGTTTCAGGACTCAAGGACAGTAACAAGTTTCAGAGTTAGCTTTCTTAGCACCAACTGGGGTTCTACGTTCGAAGCCACTGTTTCTCCTCCCTGTCCGTAGCATCTTTTACATGCCCACTGTGTGCCAGGCACTCTTCAAGACATAGGAACAGCAGTATACAAAACAGGCAAAAATGCCTAACCTCATGGAACCAACATTCTATACAAATGGCAAGCTTCTGTCCATCAGCCAAGTACCACTCAGCCCAGACTTCAGCTGTGACTGCTCAGATGGGCACAGTTCCTCCACTGGGCCACTGCTTCAGTATCTCCACAGGGTGACTCTGTGCTCTGGGCACCCAAATGGGTTTCACCTTGGGAAGCAGTGCCAGTTGCCGTGGACAGCGCATGCCTTTCCTCATCAGCCCTCAATCATTTTTGATCACTTTTGGACTTTCTCAAAATCATCTATTTTTAGTAATTTCTTGTTGATGTGGCATTAAGAACTGTCCTCAGGATGCCACTGACTGGTATGATAGTTTCTTGTGTGTGTCCACAGAGGAAAAAAATTAAAATAACTTTTAAAAAGTGGACTCTATGTCCAAATCCATAAAGCAAGGCAAAGTTCAAATAAGGTGTGTTTCTGAACTTAATTCCTAAATATCTGTAAAGTGAAGTGCCCTTCTCCTCTGACCATAAAACACATACACACACACAAATACCAGGGCAACTTGGTGGCCACGGACAAACACAGATCATTCACTGAGGAGCGTGCAAAGTGCCCCCCTGAACAGCAGCTTGGCTGCAAGTCAGCCAGTATGGAGTGGCTGCTTCGTGACTTGTTTTAGGCTTACGTTCCAAAACACTGTCTTTCTACTCAAAGCACGTACATGTTATTCATACATTTGTATTGTACTATGGTACCAACTGGTCCTATCAGGCCCCCTGTTACTTCTGTTGTGTTCGTCTGGATTGTGATTCTCCAGTTCTTTGAAGTGCTGCTCACCTCATACCTTCCAGAGTGCATTCCTTCATTTTAAAGCAGATCACTCCAAATTACCCTTCACATGTGAAAATTACTCAGCCATTCTCAAGAGACGTGGCATACCAGAGAACAAGAAACAAGTTTTTTAGTGTAGATGATCGCCAGGTCTATAGAACACTCCGTGTATCAATACATAAATTTTCACGTTTTTAGCCTGCACGTCAAATATTTTAGTTTTATCACTTAGCCCCAAAGAAGATGTAAATCATTCAGAATCCCTTTTTTCTCTATGGTTTTGAGTATCAGCCTCTCCATTTCATATTGGAGAGATTTTTTCCAATTCCACAATTATTCTACAAAAAAAATTCTGTGTATGCTATGCAGAACACATCTTTAGTCCAGGGCTGACATGATTTATGATGAACAAAAAATATTTATGTATCATCCTCGTCTCAATGGCTGGGCTGTCTTTTGCCCGTGGAAACCAAACACAGTCACAACACTTAGCACACCTGGGCAGACGGCAATGCACCTAGAAGAACATGACACAGCTCAGCAGTTCCTCAGCTTAGGTTTTCCCAAAGTTTTATGAAGACAGTAATGGAGGTCTCTAAGCTAATTTCAATATTCAAAAAGCCCAATATATTTTATTATCTCTCAAACAATATCATCCACCTTTAGGTCAGGAGACTTAAATTCAATGAAACATTATTCTTCACCACACATTCATTCAGCAGAGACTCTGATTGGTAGCTACAGACCTGATTTTTATTAAAAAAAAAAAAAACAAGAACAAAAATTAATGGATATAGTTTAGTGGACACAATCTTTCAAAATATAGCATCCATGGAGATATCAAATTATAATAAAAGGGGTTCTAGGTTGTGAAAGGATTGAGAACCAGTGGTAGAGCAGCAGAAAAAATACTGTTTTGAAAGTCAGAAGATGGGTTCCTGGTCCTGAACAACAAAATTGTGGGGAAGACACTGCATCTGTCTGGGTCTTTATTCTTAAGCTATAACATGAAGGGTGTGATCAGATCTCTGGGATGTCCTGCTGCTCTAAAATGTTTCTTTATGGATCTCGGTATTATACGTGCCCAAATGCCCAGAATCACCTCATTCTTTGCTGTAACATTCCATCCTCTCGCAGTCAGAACAATACTAATTAAACCTCAACACCCCAGAACATAAGGGTTCTCTCCTAACCCAGCCACCACAGGCAAGCTTGCTAGTTTTCAGTAAGACTCTGCACTTCAGAGAGAACACCTAAAAGATGCTCTGCAGAAAGGGAAAGAAACCCCAATTGTGACAGAAGAAACAGAAACAAAACGAAAAACAAAGCAGGTCACCGCTATACATGGCATACAAACAATGTGGCAGGCACCGTTTTACCCTTAATCCTCACCAATGACCCTTCCACTAGGAATTATTATCTAAACTCCTTTTACAGATGAGGTAACGGACTCACCTAATGCACTGTAATCCACTTATCTTAGAAAAATAGAACTCTATAGCTTGAAAACTCTATAGAGAACAGACTTTAAATAGTAATATATTCTTGGTGACACAGATTAGAGAATGGGTCTGAAGAATGTCTCCAGCCTGTAATTCTGCTAACATTTGTTAACAGTGAGAATTTTCTTCTCACTTTCTAAGGGCAGAAAGCTATGTAAAATGCTAGGCTAAATCGCCTGAAGTCACATTCAGAGGTCTGGGTAATAATGTCACATTTTCTGGAAGTCCAGGCAACTGTGTATAACCAAAACTCAATCTGAGCAGTTTACTGGGTAAATGTCTCCTGCCCGTAATACTCCAGAATTTCAATTCCATTTTTACCAAATGAAGCTGTCTTATTTCCCAGATTTTATATTCAATTAGAAATAAAGAAATCTGAATCTTGTCTGATCTGAATTTAATCTTACTTGTATGGCAGTCCCAAGCCACCACCCACCAATCTCAAGATTGTGTTAAATAATTTACACAATAATCAGTTTCTGTGACTGGGAATTAGTTACTTAACTGAAATACTTTTAAGCATGCTGTCATCAACATTAATGTAAATGTCCTGTTCATGTTTATGAAATAAATATGCTCCCTTTTCTCAAAAAGGTAGAGAGAGTACAACTGAATCACAGGCCTGACTTCGGATTTAAGTTACCAATCTGATTACCCTGATAAACTATTTAGCAGGATTTTGCATGTATGCATATGTTTTCATCAAAGTGAGTGTTTTGTTTAGCCAACACTTCCCCAGACTCAAAACCCTACACGGAAGGATTTACAAGTAACCAATAACACTTCGAGGCTCATTTCAAATTGGATGCAGCTGTGAGAATACTTACAGGGTGCAAGACAGCAATAGGGTAGTTCTAGAAAGGTACATCTTTTCCTGTTTGGCTGCACAACCCGTAACTCTGCAGGCTCTCCGGCAGCAGGGTCACACTCCGATCCCCGAGCGGGAAGAATCCCCTCCCAGCACAGAACTAAGCGTTGCAGATTCTGATGTAGGACGTCTAGCTTGCTGACTCCCATTGACTGCAGCTGTCTTCCGGGTACAGCAATTGTAAACCAGAGACTGTTTCCCGGACCGAAAGTCTGTCTCCTCGTCCCCTCTCACTCTGGCTGAGGTGGGACGAAGAACCCCTCTCCCACCAACAGGACGGGGAAGGCGCTGCGACGCCGGGTCCAAGCAAAGCGAAGGCCAGCTCCGCCGACTCTCCCGCGGGCCCGGCCAAAGGGTTTGAAGGCTCCGCGGAGAGGCTGTGAGGCCACCCACACTGGCTCCCTCGCTCCCCGCACCCGGCCTTCCCAGGTCCGTCACACCAGAGTCCGGGCCGCCCAGGAGCCAGCCCAACCACCAGCTCTACTCACCGGTCCGTATCCGGCCGTCCAGCAGCCATCTTGTGACCCGTCAACATCGCGCCTTCTCATTGGCTCCGGAATCTCAGCCAATAGGCTAAGGCCTTTCTGGCCTGGGGTCGCCATGGAAACCGGCCGCGCTCAGCTAAGCTTTTAAATAGGCTGGAAGGGGTTGAGTCCTTTCTTTCTACTTCTTTTCTCCCAGCTTTTCTCTCGTCGTTTTCTTCTTTCTTCTGGACGTTTTTAAAGACTGTTCTTTCTCCATTCCTTCCCGTACTCCGTGGTGAGGAAAGTGCTGGCTTAGAGACCTTGAACTGAGTTCATTCCCCAAGGACGGAAAGTCACTGCAGAAGCTCTCTAGACCCTTCTGGGAACGTTTCCATTCATACATCCTTTTCCCCTCGCTCCCTTCCTTACTTTTTTTTCTTTCTGTACATATTTATTGAGCAGGCACCCTGCCAGCCTATGTTTAGAGCAAAATGATCCCTACTTCTGCTCTAGTGGCGCTTACCGTTTGGTGATCCTGGCAGCTGCTTCACTGACCAGCTATGTGGCCTTGGCCAAAAGCTCATTGAGCTCCTTTTCCGTGGCAGCCACTGTCTTAGGCTCTGAGAAGGGGCTTAGGGAAGCATAGAAAATAAGCAGGGAAAAAAAAACAGGGGGGAAAAAAAGCTCTATGAGGAAAATAAAACAGCATAATATGACCGTGATGGGAGTGGGGCTATTTTAGAAATGCTTCCATTTTCTGAAATAACGTTCTGTAATAATAATAAGAATACATTCCTATTTTCTAGTGTTGTAACGATTATGTAACAAAATACACATAAACCCCTTAAGGCATTACCTTGCCAACAGTAATTTTCAGTTGGTATTGGCCTTAGCCTTATCAGTAATGCCTTTCTTTGAAGCATTCTAAAAATGTGAAAGAATTTTGTATTGCACTGAATAACATATCACAATTTAGTATAAACCGATGTTTAAGTGTAATACTTAACTATCAACTACCTCACCCCCATTGTTTTCCAGAACATGTGCCAGGTGTATGGAGTAGTTTTCTATGACCCCAGAATCACAGCAAAACCTGAAATGACAAGTTTGGGTTACTAAAGTCCTTTCTCACACTCACATTCTCTGATGCTCGATTAGAAGCTGGGCTGAGTAGTGTGAGGATCTGTATGAAACTCTCCTGGCTAAATGTGTCCAGCCCCTCATTAGTGTTTTTCCCTGAATCCAATCCATAAAAAGTAGTTAAAGAGAGGATGTGTAGGAAAATGCTGTTGTGACTGCTACATTGTTGCCTCTTAATTGCCATCTTAGTCTGCTGGGGCTGCCATAACAAAATGCCACAGACTAAGTAGCTTACACAACAAAAATTTATTTCTCACAGTTCCGGAGGTTGGGATGCCTAAGATCCAGGTGTCAGCAAAGTAGATTTCATTCTGAGGCCTCTTCTCTTGGTTCGTAGGCAGCGTCCATCTTGCTGTGCGCTCATAAAATCTTTTTTGTGCAGTTGTGTAAGGAGAGGGAGAAGGAGAGAGAGAGAAGGGGGTGGGTGGGGGCAGGAAGTGCTCTCTGGTGTTTGTTTCTTCTTAAGAGGACACTAATCCTATTGGATCAGGGCCCTACCCTTATGGCCTCTTTTAACCTTAATTCCTTAAAGGCCCCATTTCCAAATACAGCCACCCTGGGGTTAGGATTTCAACGTATGAATTTTAGGGGTACACGAACATTCAGTCCATAACAAATGTTGATGGTGGAGGTGTAACCAAAATGGGGAAAGAGAGCACAGAAGGGGAAGAACTGAGACATGAGGTAGGAAGGAAATATTGTTGGCCTGTTTCAGAACTATCTGGATTGTTTCTACATATGTTCCATCAAAGAATACTCATTGTTTAGTGCATATAAATGTGCAAGGGATAGAGGGGGAATATAATTATAAGTACTCCAAAGACTTACAGCCACCAGATTTCACATCAAAGGTTTCTGGAAAGTCCTACACCAAAAATATGTAGTTTAAAATGTTCTCAAAAAAAAAAAAATGTTCTCAATGTTAACTTGAGAATTCTCAAATATCTGATTGTTTACTCTTATGACATTATTGGATTCCTATAATAAACATAAATAGCTCAGACCTTTCTTCCAGTTTTGCTTGTAAGACTTTCAGTCTCTGAATATTATTATTTTGCCAGTTTTCTGGAGGAAATGTCAGTCATTTGATTTATTTTAATCAATAAATTTACCTTCCCTCCAGCAAATTCCTGTCCTGGAACCCTGCCAAACCATGCATTTTGTGAATGAAATACTTGTATTTGTGAGATTTCTATGAAACATAGAATTATTGAATATCTTTTACTAAATCATAGTGAATGTGATGCAGCTAGTGAATTGTGCTTGAATTGTGTTGCATCTGGCACTAATTTCAAACATGTAAGTTTCATTTAAATTTTCAAACATCTTAAAAAGCATAAAGCAGTTTTTCTTTGCCAAGAAATATTATAGTTTATGAGTCATTTTTCCTTATATTTAGTAATTTTTATCCTTAGTGTAGAGATTACAAGTCACACTCATATTATAAAAGATTAATTGTGGAGGTCTTTTTTGACAGCTGCTAAATCTCTGATTGTTGAAAATTTCCCCAAATATAATGAAATCCCTTAAATACTTCTCAGTTGTAAAAAGTGAATATGACTTTGTTGAACAAATGATAAATGTGCTTCTTGCTGAAACTGAGAAAGAGAATAGTTACTTCCATCTGTACAAAATGCCTCATTGAAGAAAAAGTAGTCTAGTGACTTATGTGAAAGAATAGAAACAAGAGAGTTCTGAACTTTAGGAATTGTGTAACAATTTCTCTATCTGAATTTTGTTTTTAATTTGCAAATTGAAGCATCGATAACAATGTTAATCTTCCAAGAATATGTTGAACAACTAGCACTATGACATCAGCAACTGTTGATATTGGAGGAAACAAAATTTCTGTAATATAGGATGTTGCCAAAGAAAAGTACTTTTTCTTTATTCATCATGTCTGGTACTTTCAAATTCTTCAGGTCCAATAGGTTGTACATAGGAAGATAGGAGAGGAAGCATTTCTGGGTGCTAGGTATTTTGCAACTAATGTCATATAAACCTATGGTGTACTTATTATTGTTTCCTTTTGACAGACAAGGAAATTAAGGCTTCAAGAGTTTTAATAAACTTGCCTAATGTCACACAGCTAGTAACATGCAAAACTAAGGTGGGGATGTTGCACTGCACTCTGAGGCTCCTGCTCTTTCTGCTGTCACACGCTACCCCTTTTACAGTGAAGTTCCTGATAAATCCCAGCATAGTGCAGTCAATAAAGTGTAGACATCATTAATACCCAGTGGGATGTGTACCGGGCGGGAGCTCGTGAAAAGAGAGGCTTCGGGAACAAAATGTGTCTTCTCTCTCCATCTCTCTTAGTACCTAGTGAGTGATCAAATCCCATTAAAGGCAGCCTCTTCAATCATTGCTGGATTGCTGCTTTGAAATCTATGTTACTTTCCCTTTTCCTAACACCTTCATCCTCCGAAACAGCCCATTGCCTGATTAATCTCTCTAAATGAAGGAACACGTGTAAAGCTTTTGACACTCATCCTAGCATGTAGTCAATAGTCAATAAACATTAGTTCCCTTCCCTTACACATAAAAACTGTGTGTGTGTGTGTGTGTGTGTGTGTGTGTGTGTGTGTTTTGGGGCAAGGGGAATTGAACAGGCAGAACACAGAGGATTTTTAGGGCAGTGAAAATACTCTGTCTGATACCATGATGATAGATACATTTGTCCAAACTCATAGAGTGTACAACACCAAGAGCAAACTGTAATGCAGACTGTGGGTGATTTACGATGTGTCAGTATAGGTTCATCATTTGTAACAAATGTACCGTTCTGGTGGGGGATATCAGTCGTGGGGGAGGGGCAATTCATATAGGAAAGAATCTCTATACCTTGCCTTCAGTTTTGCTGTGAACTTAAAACTGCTCTAAAGATAATGTTTTAAAAAATCATAAGACGAATAACACTTCATTACTTGTGAAAATTACATAAAATCCAAATTTTAATGTCCATAAAGTTCTATGGAACACATACACACAAAAAAACTGAGTACATAAATGTTGACAGATTATCAGATTACTCTGTCAACATCTTCATGGTCTTTACTATGTGCCCAATGCTTAGCACTTTGCTAAGGTTTGAGGAGAATACAAATGAAGTATATGAACTGACGTGTCAAGAAGTCTGTAGTCCAAGACATATAATGAGGTTATAAATGATACGTTTTACACTATAAGTACCAAAACTATGAGGTCCATGATGTAAGTAGAAACTACAGAAGTCCCAGAATGGAATTCAGAATGTGCTATTTCCTTTGCCTGGAATACCTTTCTCTTTTCTAGCTGTTGAACTTCTTTTCATTCTTCAAAACCTAGATCAAATATTACCTTCTAAGTTAAACATTTCCTGACCCATACTGTTCATGCCTTTCTTCTCTGTGTGTTCATAACAGTTGACACACAGCAGAACTAGGGCTTCAGCACACTGAAATACAATTATTTGTCATAGATGAGTCTTCCCTGATGGATTGTGAACTCCTTTGAAGGCACAGTACTTGTCCTGCAGTAGGTGCTCAGTAAATGTTTGTGGAGAGGATGGATGGATGATGGAAGTGGAGATGTCAAGGCATGAGATGAAGAGAAGTGGGGATGGAAGAAGAACTACAATCCTGCAGCCTTTGGAACAAAAACCACATTCACAGAAAGATAGACAAAATGAAAAGGCAGAGGGCTATGTACCAGATGAAGGAACAAGATAAAACCCCAGAAAAACAACTAAATGAAGTGGAGACAGGCAACCTTCCAGAAAAAGAATTCAGAATAATGATAGTGAAGATGATCCAGGACCTCAGAAAAGAATGGAGGCAAAGATCGAGAAGATGCAAGAAATGTTTAACAAAGACCTAGAAGAATTAAAAAACAAACAAACAGAGATGAACAATACAAGAACTGAAATGAAAACTATACTAGAAGGAATCAATAGCAGAATAACAGAGGCAGAAAAATGGATAAGTGACCTGGAAGACAGAATGGTGGAATTCACTGCTGTGGAACAGAATAAACAAAAAAGAATGAAAAGAAATGAAGACAGCCTAAGAGACCTCTGGGACAACATTAAATCCACAAACATTCGCATTATAGAGGTCCCAGAAGGAGAAGAGAGAGAGAAAGGACCCAAGAAAATATTTGAAGAGATTATAGTTGAAAACTTCCCTAACATGGGAAAGGAAATAGCCACCCAACTCCAGGAAGCACAGAGAGTCCCATACAGGATAAACCCAAGCACAGAGAGTCCCATACAGGATAAACTTCCCTAACATGGGAAAGGAAATAGCCACCCAACTCCAGGAAGCACAGAGAGTCCCATACAGGATAAACCCAAGCACAGAGAGTCCCATACAGGATAAACTTCCCTAACATGGGAAAGGAAATAGCCACCCAACTCCAGGAAGCACAGAGAGTCCCATACAGGATAAACCCAGACACAGAGTAATCAAACTGGCAAAAATTAAAGACAAAGAAACATTGTTGAAAGCAGCAAGGGAAAAATGACAAATAACATAGAAGGGAACTCCCATAAGGTTAACAGCTGATTTCTCAGCAGAAACTCTACAAACCAGAAAGGAGTGGCATGATATACTTAAAGTAATGAAAGGGAAGAACCTACAACCAAGATTATTCTACCCAGCAGGGATCTCATTCAGATTCGATGGAGAAATCAAAACCTTTACAGACAAGCAAAAGCTAAGAGAATTCAGCACCACCAAACCAGCTCTACAACAAATGCTAAAGGAATTTCTCTAAGTAGGAAACACAAGAAAAGAAGAGGACCTACAAAAACAAACCCAGGGAACTGGAGCAGCTGAAACAGAGTTACAGCATCTGAACCTCGTTTGCCATATGGATGAAAGGCTCTTGGTGCTGCAGCCAGGAGTCAGTGCTATGCCTCTGAGATGGGAGAGCCAACTTCAGGACACTGGTCCACAAGGGACCTCCCAGCTCCACGTAATATCAAACGGCGAAAATCTCCCAGAGATATCCATCTCAACACCAACACCCAGCTTCACTCAATGACAAGCAAGCTACAGTGCTGGACACCCTATGCCAAACAACTAGCAGGACAGGAACACAACCCCACCCATTAGCAGAGAGGCTGCCTAAAATCATAATAAGGCCACAGACACCCCAAAACACACCACCAGACCTGGACCTGCCCACCAGAAAGACAAGATCCAGCCTCATCCACCAGAACACAGGTGCTAGTCCCCTCCACCAGGAAGCCTACACAACCCACTGAAACAACTTTAGCCACTGGGGACAGACACCAAAAACAATGGGACTACGAACCTGCAGCCTGCAAAAAGGAGACCCCAAACACAGTAAGATAAGCAAAATGAGAAGACATAAAAACACAAAGCAGATGAAGGAGCAACATAAAGACCCACCAGACCTAATAAATGAAGAGGAATAGGCAGTCTACCTGAAAAAGAATTCAGAATAATGATAGTAAAGATGATCCAAAATCTTGGAAATAGAATAGAGAAAATGCAAGAAACATTTAACAAGGATCTAGAAGAACTAAAGATGAAACAAGCAATGATGAACAACACAACAAATTAAATTAAAAATACTCTAGAAGGGATCAATAGCAGAAAAACTGAGGCAGAAGAATGGATAAGTGACCTGGAAGGTAAAGTAGTGGAAATAACTATTGCAGAGCAGAATAAAGAAAAAAGAATGAAAAGAACTGAGGACAGTCTCAGAGACCTCTGGGACAACATTAAATGCACCAACATTCGAATTATACGGGTTCCAGAAGAAGAGAAAAAGAAAGGGACTGAGAAAATATTTGAAGAGATTATAGTTGAAAACTTCCCTAATATGGGAAAGGAAATAGTTAATCAAGTCCAGGAAGCACAGAGAGTCTCATACAGGATAAATCCAAGGAGAAACATGCCAAGACACATATAAATCAAACTGTCAAAAATTAAATACAGGGCTTCCCTGGTGGCACAGTGGTTGAGAATCTGCCTGCTAATGCAGGGGACACGGGTTTGAGCCCTGGTCTGGGAAGATCCCACATGCCGTGGAGCAGCTGGGCCCGTGCGCCACAACTACTGAGCCTGCGTGTCTGGAGCCTGTGCTCCGCAACAAGAGAGGCCGCGATAATGAGAGGCCCATGCACCGCGATGAAGAGTGGGCCCTGCTCCCCACAACTAGAGAAAGCCCTTGCACAGAAACGAAGACCCAGCACAGCCAAAAATAAATAAATTAATTAATTTTTAAAAAATTAAATACAAAGAAAACATATTAAAAGCAGCAAGGGAAAAACAACAAATAACACACAAGGGAATCTCCATAAGGTTAACAGCTGATCTTTCAGCAGAATCTCTGCAAGCCAGAAGGGACTGAGAGGACATATTTAAAGTGATGAAGGAGAAAAACCTACAACCAAGATTACTCTACCCAGCAAGGATCTCATTCAGATTTGATGGAGAAATTAAAACCTTTACAGACAAGCAAAAGATGAGAGAGTTCAGCACCACCAAACCAGCTTTACAACAAATGCTAAAGGATATTCTCTAGGCAAGCAACACAAGAGAAGGAAAAGACCTATAATAACAAGCCCAAAACAATTAAGAAAATGGTCATAGGAACATACATATCGATAATTACCTTAAACGTGAATGGATTAAATGCTCCCACCAAAAGACACAGACTGGCTGAATGGATACAAAAACAAGACCCATATATATGCTGTCTACAAGAGACCCACTTCAGACCTAGGGACACATACAGACTGAAAGTGAGGGGATGGAAAAAGATATTCCATGCAAATGGAAATCAAAAGAAAGCTGGAGTAGCAATTCTCATATCAGAAAAAATAGACTTTAAAATAAAGAATGTTACAAGAGACAAGGAAGGACACTACATAATGATCAAGGGATCAATCCAAGAAGAAGATATAACAATTATAAATATATATGCACCCAACATAGGAGCACCTTGATACACAAGGCAACTGCTAACAGCTATAAAAGAGGAAATTGACAGTAACACAATAATAATACGGGACTTTAACACCTCACTGACACCAATGGACAGATCATCCAAAATAAAAATAAATAAGGAAACAGAAGCTTTAAATGACACAACAGACCAGATAGATTTAACTGATATTTATAGGACATTCCATCCAAAAACAGCAGATTACACTTTCTTCTCAAGTGCGCATGGGACATTCTCCAGGATAGATCACGTCTTGGGTCACAAATCAAGCCTCACTAAATTTAAGAAAATTGAAATCATATCAAGCATCTTTTCTGACCACAACACTATGAGACTAGAAATGAATTACAGGGAAAAAAACATAAAAAACACAAACACATGGAGGTTAAACAATACGTTACTAAATAACCAAGAGATCACTGAAGAAATCAAAAAGGAAATCAAAAAATACCTAGAGACAAATGACAATGAAAACACGATGATCCAAAACCTATGGGATGCAGCAAAAGCAGTTCTGAGAGGGAAGTTTATAGCTATACAAGCCTACCTCAAGAAACAAGAAAAATCTCAAATAAACAATCTAACCTTACAGGTAAAGGAACTAAAGAAAGAAGAAAAAACAAAACCCAAAGTCAGAAGAAGGAAAGAAATCATAAAGATCAGAGCAGAAATAAATGAAATAGAAACAAAGAAAACAATAGCAAAGATCAATAAAACTAAAAGCTGGTTCTTTGAGAAGATAAACAAAATTGATAAACCATTAGCCAGACTCATCAAGAAAAAGAGGGAGAGGACTCAAATCAATAAAATTAGAAATGAAAAAGGAGAAGTTACAACAGACACCGCAGAAATACAAAGCATCCTAAGAGACTACTACAAGCAACTCTATGCCAATAAAATGGACAACCTGGAAGAAATGGACAAATTCTGAGAAAAGTGTAACCTTCCAAGACTGAACCAGGAAGAAATAGAAAATATGAACAGACCAATCACAAGTCATGAAATTGAAACTGTGATTAAAAATCTTCCAACAGGGCTTCCCTGGTGGCGCAGTGGTTGAGAGTCCGCCTGCCGATGCAGGGGACACGGGTTCGTGCCCCAGTCCGGGAGGATCCCACATGCCACGGAGCGGCTGGGCCCGTGAGCCATGGCCGCTGAGCCTGCGCGTCCAGAGCCTGTGCTCTGCAACGGGAGAGGCCACAACAGTGAGAGGCCTGCGTACCACAAAAAAAAAAAAAAAAAAATCTTCCAACAAACAAAAGTCCAGGACCAGATGGCTTCACAGGTGATTTCTATCAAACATTTAGTGAAGAGCTAACACCTATCCTTCTCAAACTCTTCCAAAAAATTGCAGAGGAAGGAACACTTCCAAACTCATTCTATGAGGCCACCATCACCCTGATATCAAAACCAGACAAAGATACTACAAAAAAAGGAAATTACAGACCAATATCACTGATTAATATAGATGCAAAAATCCTCAACAAAATACTAGCAAACAGAATCCAGCAACACATTAAAAAGATCATACACCATGATCAAGTGGGATTTATCCCAGGGATGCAGGAATTCTTCAATATACGCAAATCAATCAATGTGATACACCATATTAACAAATTGAAGAATAAAAACCATATGATCATTTCAATAGAGGCAGAAAAAGTTTTTGACAAAATTCAACACCCATTTATGATAAAATACTCTCCAGAAAGTGGGTATAGAGGGAACCTACCTCAACATAATAAAGGCCATATATGACAAAACCACAGCAAACATCAATCTCAATGATGAAACACTGAAAGCATTTCTTCTAAGTTCAGGAACAAGACAAGGATGTCCACTCTCACCACTATTATTCAACATAGTTTTGGAAGTCCTAGCCACGGCAATCAGAGAAGAAAAAGAAATAAAAGGAATACAAATTGGAAAAGAAGAAGTAAAACTGTCACTCTTTGCAGATGACATGATACTATACATAGAGAATCCTAAAGATGCCACCAGAAAACTCCTACAGCTAATCAGTGAATTTGGTAAAGTTGCAGGATACGAAATTAATGCACAGAAATCTCTTGCATTCCTATACACTAATGATGAAAAATCTGAAAGAAATTAAGGAAACACTTCCATTTACCACTGCAACCAAAAGAATAAAATACCTAGGAATAAACCTACCTAGGGAGAAAAAAGACCTGAATGCAGAAAACTATAAGACACTGATGAAAGAAATTAAAGATGATACCAACAGATGGAGAGATATTCAATGTTCTTGGATTGGAAGAATCAATATTGTGAAAATGACTATACTACCCAAAGCAATCTACAGATTCAATGCAATCCCTATCAAATTACCAATGACATTTTTTACAGAACTAGAACAAAAAATCTTAAAATTTGTATGGAGACACAAAAGACCCCAAATAGCCAAAGCAGTCTTGAGGGAAAATAAATGGAGCTGGAGGAATCAGACTCCCTGATTTCAGACTATACTACAAAACTACAGCAACCAAGACAGTATGGTACTGGCACAGAAACAGAAACATAGATCAATGGAACAAGATAGAAAGCCCAGAGATAAACCCACACACCTATGGTCAACTAATCTATGACAAAGGAGGCAAGGATATACAATGGAGAAAAGACAGCCTCTTCAATAAGTGGTGCTGGGAAAACTGGACAGCTACATGTTAAAGAATGAAATTAGAACACTCTGTAACACCATAAACAAAAATAAACTCAAAATGGATTAGAGGACTAAATGTAAGACCGGACACTATAAAACTCTTAGAGGAAAACATAGGAAGAACACTCTTTGACATAAATCACAGCAAGATCTTTTTTGATCCACCTCCTAGAATAATGGAGATAAAAACAAAAATAAACAAATGGGACCTAATGAAACTTGAAAGCTTTTGCACAGCAAAGGAAACCATAAACAAGATGAAAAGACAACCCTCAGAATTGGAGAAAATATTTGCAAACGAATCAATGGACAAAGGATTAATCTCCAAAATATATAAACAGCTCATGCAAGAGGGAAGAGATATGGGAATATATGTATATTTATAACTGATTCACTTTGTTATAAAGCAGAAACTAACACACCATTTGTAAGGCAATTATACTCCAATAAAGATGTTTATATATATATATATATAAAAACAGCTCATGCAGCTCAATATTAAAAAAAATGAACAACCTAATCCAAAAATGGGCAGAAGACCATAGACATTTCTCCAAAGAAGACATACAGATGGCCAAGAGGCACATGAAAAGCTGCTCAACATCACTAATTATTAGAGAAATGCAAATCAAAACTGCAATGAGGTATCACCTCACAACAGTTAGAACGGGCATCATCAGAAAATCTACAAACAACAAATGTTGGAGAGGGTGTGGAGAAAAGGCAACCTTCTTGCACTGTTGGTGGGAATGTTAACTGATACAGCCACTATGGAGAACAGTATGGAGGTTCCTTAAAAAACTAAAAATAGAATTACCATATGATCCAGCAATCCCACTACTGGGCATATACCCTGAGAAAACCATAATTCAAAAAGACACATTCACTCCAATGTTCATTGCAGCACTATTTACAATAGCCAGGTCACGGAAGCAATCTAAATGCCCATCAACAGACGAATGGATGAAGAAGATGTGGTACATATATACAATGGAATATTACTCAGCCATAAAAAGGAATGAAATTGGGTCATTTGTTGAGACGTGGATGGACAGTCATCATACAGAGTGAAGTAAGTCAGAAAGAGAAAAACAAATATCGTATATTAACGCATATATGTGGAACCTAGAAAAATGATACAGATGAACCGGTTTGCAGGCCAGAAATTGGGACACAGATGTAGAGAACAAACATATGGACACCAGGGGGGAAAGCCGCAGGGGGGTGGGGCTGGTGGTGTGATGAATTGGGTGATTGGGATTGACATGTATACACTGATGTGTATAAACTTGATGACTAATAAGAACCTGCTGTATAAAAAAATAAATAAAATAAAATTTAAATATTAAAAAAGAAAGTATTTACAAAATGCCAAGATTGTCTTGGTACTATGAGTAAATTCAGTATATAACACTATTGTTATATATGAGAAATTAGATATAAAACATTGTATAATGTGGCAATCATAATTAATATCAATTTTATTAAGAACATAGAAAATATTAAAAACATGCCCATAACTGTCTATTATCTATGTCAAGAAGTCCAAGCTGGACAAATTCTGTTTGCTTGGAATTGATGTTTTGTAATGATTTTATGGCCCTGGCAACAGTGGTTATTCATCCATTCAATAAAAAGTTGTTGAAAACCTACTGCCAAATGCAGATCTGAATGCCACCCTCATGGTATGAGAAAACACATAGTTGGGCAACTCCAGTCCAGTGTGATGAGGACTGTATTAGAGGTAAGCAGGAGTGCTGTGTGAGTATGAGGAAGGAGGACCTCATGTGTGGAGAAGACAAGGCTTTGCTGAAGAGAGAGCGCCATCTCCAGTCCTGACATTTGTGTCCATGTGCTTTTGTGAATTCAGGTGGTCATTATGACTGGATTCCTTCTCTGTAATGCAGGCATAGTTTCTTTATGTGGTAGATTTGTGGAACTACAAGTTATTTGCAATTATGTTTTATTAGGAGATAATTATCTGTAGAAAACATTTAAAATATGATTAAAACATTTTTTTAAAAAAAGAGAGAAATGGGGACGGTGGTTTAGGAGTATCACGTCAACAAATGCAGAATGGCAGGAATGCTGTGCTTTAGGTAAGACATAAGAAACCAGCTTGAGTCAGACTCTTCGGGACTTCCCTAAGCCAAACACACAATTTCTACCTTGATACAGTGGAGGGAATGAGAGGATTCTAATCAAGGGAGTAATTTGAAAAAGCAGGTCCTCCAGGGAGAGTAATGTTATAGTCTTGTGAATATGAAAGATGTATTTGGAAGTAGTTGAGCCAACATGAAAGACACCTAGTTAGAAGACCATTATGGAATAAATGATTAGCATCTGGATAAAAGCAGTGGTAATGGAGGATAAGAGACAAATCTGATCGTTAAGTCTAATATTTTCTCCATTCATTCATTCATTCCCTTTCATTCTTGCTTTCATGCCTTTGCTCTTTTATTGCTCCCTGCTTTCTACCCATTCATGTTCTGCGTTCAGTTGTATGAATTCAACCCAGCCTTTGAGGATACCCTTCACTAGGAACTGCCCCCCACAAACAACCTGTTGTATGCCACCTCTCACCTCCCTTCTACCTTCAGCACAACATCCTCAATTTATTCTAAAAAATAGCAATGCAGTTCCAGATGAGCAGTGGTCATGTAGGTGGCCTCCTGGTGGTCTGCTTGGAGGCTGACTTGACACATTTTCCTCTGGTGCAGAGAACGGAAAAAGTGTGCTCTGCCTCCCCTTTGTTTCTTGCAGTTCACAGGATAGAAATTCCACATCAGCTAATCTCTTCCTCGTAGATACAGGTACCCCATTTGGAAAGCTCTTTTCCAGTTTTAGCTCAATAACTTTGATGTCTTATTCTTCACCGTCTTTGTGTGTGTGTGTGTGACACATAAAACACGGCTACCCACCACGCTCATCCTGATTGCCAAGCACAAGGTGATGATGTGCTGGCGAAGAAAAAGAAAGCTGGAAGTTTAAAGTGAAGTAACTAATTAAAGAACTAGCATCTCACCTTGAATGTGTCCAGAAGAGCCCTTCAGAATGTTTTCCAAAGTTTCCACCATTCAAAGTAAGGGAGAATCATTTCTTATTCAGTATTATTATTATTTTGTTTCATTTTTTTATTACCATGTGATATTATCTTCTATGACCTGGGAATCTAATTGGCATTTAGGATATTGTCTGTCTTTAATGAAATGACTATTCTGAATTTCCTGTAACTATTTGGAAATAAACACTTGAAACCATGTACTTACTAAATTGAGGTTATCCTGAATGATCTGCCTCATACCATCGTACCCTTGCTAGGTTCTGTCTTGGGATTTTTTTCGAATTGCTTTCTATATAAACTTTGGGTAAATTTACTTATTTAATTCCAGTTATGAAAAGCACATTTTCAACAAGGACCTACTATATAGCACAGGGAACTTACTCAATATTTTGCCATAACCTATAAGGGAAAATAATCTGAGAAAGAATATACGTATATGTGTGTGTGTGTATATATACAAATGTACAACTGAGTCACTGTGCTGTACACCTGAAGCTAACACGACATTATAAATCAACTATACTTCAATAAAAAAAACAGAAAGAAAAGTACATTTTACTCTGTGGTTATGTTCTCAGTCCAGCCAAACAAATCAGAAACTCAGCCACACAGACGCTGCCATCTCGCCCTCCCAGCTCCGAGCCTTGCCCATCCCTAGAGCAACGTCTTCCCTCTCCCCAAGCACACTTCCTAGGTCCTTTCTGGGATTTCATTTTAATTTATATACTGGCTTTTTCTTTTTACCCCTTTGTCTTATATTTTAGTGGTCACTCTAGGGATTACAATGTTCATCCTTAATTTTTCACAGACGACTTAAAGTTAGTATTTTAACAGTTCATGAAAAATGTAGAAACCTTGCAACTATACAGGTCCATTTACTGTTCTGGACACATCCTTGATATTGTCACATACACTACAGCCACATACATTGTGAATCCCACAATCCAGTATTTGTTTGCTTTAAACCATATATGTATATTAAAGGAATAAAGAGGTGGAATTAGTTTTTGACATCTACTTACCTATTTAGTATTTCCGATGCTCTTCATTCCATCCTGTGGATCTGAGTTTATATCTGCTTTCATTTACCTGCGTTCTAAAGAATTTCCTTTAGCATGTCTTGTTAGAGAAGTTTTGCTGGCAATGGATTTTCTTAGTTTTCTTTTATCTGAAAACATCTTTATTTCACCTTCATTCTTTTTTTTTAGTCAAGTTTATTGACGTAGAATTTAAGTACAATAAAATTTACCCCTTATAGTGTAAGTTCTATGAGATTTGACAAATGAGTATAGTCATGTAACCACTACCACAATCAGTACACTGAATTTTGCCATCAGCTCAAGTTCCCTCATGCCTCTTTGAAGTAAACCACTTCTCACCCTCAGCTCCTGGGAACTACCGAGGTGTTTTCTGTCCTCATGGTTTTGCCTTGTCCAGAATGAAGTCATATAAGTGAAATCCAGTTGTGTGTAGTCTTTTGAGTCTGGCCTATTTCACGTAACGTAATGCATTTGAGGATCATTCATGTTGAGTATCAGCAGTTTCTTCCTTTTTATTGTTGGGTAGTATTTAATTATGTAGTTATAACAGTTAGTTTATCCATTCACCAGTTGAAGGATATTTGAAATGTTTTTTATCTTTACCAATTATGAATTATGAAAAAAGCATGCTAAAAACACTCTTATGTAGGTTTTTATGTGAATAAAATTTTCATTTCTCTTGAGTCAATACCTAGGAGTAGGATTGCTGGGTTGTATGGTAAGTTTGTGTTTAACTATATAAGTAACTACCAGTTGTTTTCCAAAGTGGCTGTACCACTTTCCTATCAGCCATGTACGAAAGTTCCAGTTGCTCCAAACTCTTGGCAAAGACGTTAAAAAGAAATTTACCCACTCAAATAAGTGCTTAGGGGTATCTCATTGTGGTATTAATTTTAATTTCCCTAATGACTAATGAGGTCTGTGACTTGTCTTTTGATTTGCTTAAGTGTCTTTCAAAGCACAGAAATTTTCCGTTTTAATAAAGTTCAATTTATTGACATTTTCTTTTATGGTTTGTGCTTTTTGTGTTATGTCTAAGAAATCTTTGTCTTGCCCAAGGTCGCAAAGATAGTTTTCCTCTGATTTATTGTAGACATTTTCACAGTTTTAGATTTTAGAGCTATGATCCACTTTGAGTTAATTTTGTATATGGTACAAAGTGTAAGTCAAGGTTTATTTTTTGGCAATTTATTGAAATGCCATCATCCATTGAATTGCCTTTTCACCTTTGTTTAAAATCAAATTGACCATATGTATGTAGATCTATGTTGTGGACCCTCAACTCTGTTCCACTGGTCTATGTGTATATGTATATATCCTTTCTTAACTACAGTGGTTGTTTTTGTTTGTTTGGTTTTTTGGTTTTTTGTTTTTGTTTTTTTTTTGTGGTACACGGGCCTCTGTTGTGGCCTCTCCCGTTGCGGAGTACAGGCTCCGGACGCGCAGGCCATGGCTCACGGGCCCAGCCACTCCGCGGCAGGTGGGATCTTCCCGGACCGGGGCACGAACCTGTGTCCCCTGCATCAGCAGGCGGACTCTCAACCACTGCGCCACCAGGGAAGCCCACTACAGTGCTTTTATAGTGCGTTTTGAAATCAGATAGTCTGAGTCGTCCAAGACACCTTCCTTTTTTTTCTCCAAAATTGTTTTGACTATTATAGTTTGCCTGCTTTTCATACAAATTTTAGAATTCGTTTGTCAATTTCTACCAAAAAACACAATATTTTGATGTGCATTGAATCTATAGATCAATTTGGAGAGAACTGACATCTTAACATTATTGAGTCTTCTAATTAATGAACAGTTTATCTCCTGATTTATCTGGGTTTTCTTTAATTTCCCTCAGGCATATTTTGTGGGTTTAAACATATAGGTCATGCACATATTACAGATTTTTGCCTAAGTATTTCATGGTTTTGTGATATATTGTACATAGTACTGTTTTTAATTTCAATTTCCAACGGTTCATTGTTATTAAATAGAAATACAATTTTAAAATTTTGATCGTGCACCTGAAAAGAATGTGGATTTTCCTGTTGTTAGGATTGTTCCGTGAACATCAATTAGATCAAACTGTCGGATAGTGTTATTCAGGTTTTCTATTTCCTTACTGATATTCTATTTGTTCAATCCTTCTTGTGGGTATGTCTATTTCTCCTTTTATTTGTAGCAATTTGTTTCTGGTATTTGAAACTAGTTTTAGGTGCATGTATATTTGAACTTCTATGATCTCTTTGTGAATTGACTTCTTTGTCATTACATAATAGCTGTCTTTATCCTTGGTAATATTCTTTGCTATGAAGTCTACTTAGTTTGGTATGAATATAGCCACCTAGGTTTGGGATTTTTTTTCATATTTGCATGGCATCTTTTTTCATTATTTTATTCTTAAAATATTGAGCCCTTACACTTAAAATGTGTTTCTTATAGACAATACATTCTTGGGTCTTGCATTTTTATCTTGCCAACTTCTGTCTCTTAATTGTTGTACCTGGAATATTTATGTTTAATGTAATTATTCATATGGGTAGATTTAAATCTACTATCTTTCTAGTTATTTTCTATTTGTTCAGTCTCTTCTTTTTTCCTTCTTTCGGTGCTTATCTCAGGTAAGCAAGTGCTGCCATCTCACCTCTCCCTTTTGGCCGTCTGTCGTTCCTTGGATTTCTAGCTACTTGTTTGCCCTATAAACTTAGTGTTCTGATGGGCTCGAGGAAGGTTATAATTTTGTCATTTATACAGCACTTTCTTAATTTGAGAGTATGAATGATGCTCTTTCCAGCTTTCACATTCTAGGTGGAAATGAAACTCATTTTTATTTTTTTAAGGATATCTTTGCTGGATATAGAATTCTAGGTTGATGTGGGTTTTTTTCTTTTATTATATTAAAGCTGTTGTTTCACTGTCTGTTAGTCTCTGTTGTTTCTGATGAGATGTTAGAAATCCATCAAACTATCGTTCTCCAGTATTAAATGTGCCATTTTTCTCACATGCTTTTAAGATTGTCTCTTTACCTTTGGTTTTCAGCAGTTGGACTATAACGTTTCTAGATGCACAGTTTAGATTTTATATGTTTTGCTTGGAGCTCACTGAACTTGTGAACTAGAAAATTTATGTCTTCAAACAAATTTGGATAATTTTCAGCCATTATTTCTTCAAATACTTTTTCTATTCGATTCTGTCATTCCATTTCTCAAATATTTACCATTTTGATATTGGTCTACAAGACCCTGAGGCTCTGATCATTTATTACAAATGTTTTTTTCTGTTCTTTGGATTATATGATTTATAATAATGTATCTTCAAGTTCTCTGAATCTCTTTTTTTGTCATATCCATGCTGCTGTTAAGCCTTGAAGTAAATTTTTCACTTTATGTATTTTATTTTTCAGTTCTGTAATTTCTATTTAGTTCTTTTTTATAGTTTATATCTCTTGACTGAGATTTCCTATGCTCTCATTCATTATAGTATAGTATTCTCCTTTCAGTCCTCAGCATAACTATTTTTAAAATTCTTATTTTTTGATTCCAACATTGGGGTCATCTCAGAGTTAGTCTCCATTGACTTTCTTTTCTCTTGAAAATGTTTCATATTTTCCTGTTTCTTTATATAATGAAAAATTTGGATTTCATCTTGGAAATTGTGAATGACATGTTGTAAAACTCTAGATTCTGTTATGTTCCTCCAAAGATCATTTTTTTGTTTGTTTGTTCGTTTGTTTTTTAAAGCAGGCAGTTAATTGGCTAAGCCCAAGGTACAAGCTCTGTCTCCCTGTTATAGGTGGCAGTTCAAACCTAAGTTCGGTTATTTTAGTGTTAGCTGTGCTGCTGGGAGTCTGTCCATCACTTGCATAGTTCAAGGGTCATCCAAAGATTAGGGCATAGTTTATAAGTAGAATTTAGGCTCACCCTCTCTCTCTCTCTTCTTTTCAAGATGCCTCTTCACTTTTTAGCAGTTGTGATTGACCCAAACTCTTTCCCCAGTTAGACTGTATTTCCATTCAATTTCTAGCCTTCCTACATAATGCTACTTGTGAACTTCCCTGAGGCTAAGAGCTGAAAAGCAATGATAAAGTCATCCCTTGCAGTTTGATTCTTCGAAGTATCTGAACCCTCCAGTATCCGACTGCTTTTGTTCACTCTCCAGTGCCTTCAAGAAGTTATTTTGCTTCTTCCAGAGTCTATAGAGTTGTCATCAGTAGAAAGGTTGGTCAGACAGGAGCTTACTTGGCCATGACTGGAAATGCAAGCATTTCTAATTCAGATAGGTGCGTATCTTCTTAAACATCCTTGTGTTTTTCATGGAATCTTATTGTTGTTTATTGTTGTTGAGTTTATTCATATTTAGGTTATAGTTTTTAAGATCAAGACTGATCACTTTTATATTCGGCACCACCCAACATCTGCATAATCTATTGTCCTATATGTTAGGCACTCAGTCAATTATTACATGATGAATAATGAGTTAATGTAGCATAAACTTTTCCTTACCTATACAGAATACATTCTTGTTGAAAAAAATTATTCTATACAAGAACACTTAGTTAATGACAGCTATTTTTCATAAAAATTGCTATTAGGACAAAATAAAGCCCTTAAATTTATTTCAGAAACACAGGAACCTACTTTCTTACATTTTAAAATGAAGCTTTTATGCAATTTATTCAATATTGATTTGATATCTACTAGATACAAGGCACCGTGGGAAACACTGACTATTTTAGAATGAAAGGGAAGGATGAGACAGATAAGACAAGGTCCCTGCCACCCAAGAATCCAAAATCTTGTTCGGGAGACAGACAGATATAAATAATCCTAATATAAAGCAGACAATGCTAAATGCTATTTCAAGAAGAGAACAAAGTGTTATGATTGCAGTAAGTAGGAAGCAATGAAATCAGGTTGGAATTCCAGGAGAGTTTCTTGGTAAAGGTAGCCTATATACTGGCATTGGGAGGATGCGAAGAACTTAATAGGTGTATCTGACAGGGAAATTCATTTTAGGAAAATCTGACCCATTATAGGTCATGTTTAGGGAAGAGTAGCATGGCTTAGTGATAAGACCTTGAACTTTGAAGTCACAGGATACGTATGACTTTGTTCAACTCCTTAAACTTCCCTGAACCTGTTTCATCATCAGAAAAAGAAAAAAAGGGAAAATAAAGTGGAAATCAAATTGTGGAGAGGCTAAAGGACAGGTTGATAGAGGCGTGTAGACCGTAGTTGGGGAAGCCTGTTAGGAAGCTATAGCAATAATGTAGGTGAAAAGTACTTGCAAGTAGATTGCACCTGAAAACAAAAGACTGTGTTTTCTGTTTCAACCATAGACTTTGGAAGAAGTCTGTGGTTGAAACAGAAAATGAAAATGAGGGTACAAATATAAACAATCTGGCAACAGATTCTATGGAGGAAAAAAAGAAGTGAAAACTCAGGGAATTTAATGGAAACTGGTAGAACCAGATTGTAGATTACAGTTAGTATGGTATATACCTAGGGTTCCTTTTTGCTGATATAAAGGCAATTATCTGATGCATATATTAATATAATCATAAACTACCTTTAAATGGTAATGGAACTTTAAAGATATTGAGAGAAAGAATAATTTTCAGTTTTCTAATTTTTTAATTAAAAAGAAACTCAAGGAACTTTCTCCACAGTTTTGCTTAATAATAGAATTTCTATATTTTCTTTTCTCTACTTTTTTGTTCATTGAAGTCTTATTAACATAACTACTTAACATAATTAACATTCATACTTTCACAGATACAATTTTTTTCTTTCTAGTAACAACCCGCTTGCTAGCACCTCCTTAGCACTTCATTAGAATGTTCTCCAAATAATACTATTGTGGTTTTTTTGTTATTGTTTATTTGTTTCGAATTGTGGAAAAATATTTACATAAAGGAAATCATATTTATGACTCATAAACCTGGAAACTCCCACTGTTTAAATGAAAACAAGCTGACATTCATATTTAGTTAAGTGACTATGAGGCAATTTAATATTTAGAAAACTGTGCTGTTGACCTCAGATACATGTATGTCTTTTGCCTTTATTAGCATCAGAAATAATTCCTTAATGTGCACCTGCCAGGTGCAAAACACCTTGCTAAGCATAGCATATGCATTATCTCACTTAATTTTCATGACAACAAGATAAAGTACTTTTATTATACTTATTTTATAGCAAAGGAAATTACAGCTTAGAAAGGCTATGTACCCACAGTCACATAGCTAGCAAGTGGCAGAATCTAGATCTGAGCCCAGGATCATCTGATTCCCAGTCCCATGCGCTTTCCTGCCTACAAGAAGAGAAGGAGGAAGGGGAAGAGGAAGAATTTCTACAAAATGCACAGAGTACTTTCTAAATGCCACCAATTGCTTTTACACATATTAACTAATTAAATCATTACAGCAATCATATGAGAGAGATTTCTTTTTTATCCTCATTTTGTATATGAGTAAACCATTCCAAAAAAGAGAGAATAAGTTGTCACAGACCAGGAAAGGAACCCGGATCTTCCACATGGATTCGACAATTCTACACCTAAAATATCCCCAAGAACCTGGTTCGAAGTCATATCATTTGATGGTCACTGGGAACATTTACCTGGTGCCTAAATATTTTTTCTCCAGGGTTCGTCCCAATCAAAATGAAGATGATCCTTGGGAGTGAAAACATAGCCAACTGCACAGCATTGTGACTAAATGACCCGCTGATTTCAGGACAGGAGGATTTAACAAGAGGAAAGAGGACTGGGGACCACAGGGCACACAGGGAGAAGGGCGCGGCCAGGCTAGACAGAGGAAGGCAGGAGACACTTCTGGGGATGGCTGAGGCATGGAATCCCATCCTTGCACACTTCACACTTTTCTGGGCTTGGTCACCGTAGAACCAAACCCGCATTTGAGGTTCATCAATGGAGACGAGACAATGAGGTGAATGTATTGTGTTCCAGAGAAGATGCTGAACTAAAGTACATTTGGTTTTTATTAACTAAAGAACACTTTCTGTGAGATTAGATGTTAAGAGCTGTACATCCGGCTCTGCCAAGTATTAACTCAGGTTAATTGCAGGCTGCCCAATCTATCATCCACGTGACAGTCTCAAACTTTAAAATGATTAAATTGTTCCTCCAGGTTGATGTTCCTCCCATCGTGTATGTCACGTGTGACATGCCATCCTAACGACTCGGGTGTTTACCACTGTGAGTGACCCTGTGGCCGAAAGAAAAGCACAGTGGGGAAGGGCTCAACTGAGTCTCAATCATACCACTTCCAGGCGTGATATTGAATTAAGTTAATCTGTGAGTATTTTCTTAACTGTGGACTGAAAAATCTCATTCCCAAGAAGTTGTTTTGACTTTCAAGCAGAGGATACTGTAAAAGATAGACGATTATAAACTTTGCTGAAGCAAAATATTTGCTTTACGTAAATAGCCTTCTTAAGGTAATAAATAATTAAGGAAATTCAAAATAAAATAATGTGAAGATCTGAATTTCTAACCAAAAAGGTTTCCAAAGATTTACCTTTGGAAATGATCTGTCCTTAAGGAGAAATACTGAAAACACACCGAATGCTCTGAGTTCCAAAGTCATACGAGACAATCAGGGACAGGAATTAAATGGAGAGCACTTGGTTCTAGACGCGTCACAAAGACCTGGGGACTAACTCTTTTCTCCCAGACAGGCAGCTTAAACTCCGGGACCTTAGATGTTTTCACCTGTGAAACAGGAACAATAGCACCTGCTTTGCATGTTTTCACGGTGGTTGTGAGGATCAAGGGCAGAGGCAGCAATGAATATGAAGCAGTACCTAAACAAACAGGATACCACGTGTGTAAGGTCCGGTGAACTCTAGTACAGGGACCCAGCCTTCAGACCGTGCCTGACACTCTTGTGCCTTGCTGTGCTGTGTGTGAACATTTATTTGGGAAGGTGGTAATTACTGATAGTATGTTAGAGCTGAAGCAGGATGAGAACTTGCTTCAATGTTCTGTTGAGGAAAGAGGGATGGAAGGAGTGAAGGGCTCATCCCTTGAAACTCTGGGACTCACTCAACTTTAGAGGAAGACAGCAAATATCTTAAAATGGGTTAAGTTGGAGACTTAGGGGCAAATGGAACAGGCGCTGCTCTGTCCTAGAACATCTGGTCAGAATGGGTTGAAGAGGGACATGATAAGACTAGTGATTTTGCTGCCATCTTAAAAGTGTATGTAAGTAGAAAACTAGCCTGTAAAAAAAGATATCAGACACTAGCAGTGGCTATCACTGGATGATCGAACTCTTTGTGAGAATATGTGTGATTTTTATTCTTTTTGTTTATCTATATTTTCTAGTTCTTCCATAGTGACAATGTGTTCTTTCTACAATAAAAAATGTTGTTTATATAAAAAGCAAATACACATTTGAATTTCATATTACACACAAAAAACTGTAATATTTTTTAGCAATTAGGCATATTACCTTATAGGTAACCTCTTTTAAAATGGAAAATGTGAGGCTTCCCTGGTGGCGCAGTGGTTGGGAGTCCGCCTGCCGATGCAGGCGACACGGGTTCGTGCCCCGGTCTGGGAAGATCCCACATGCCGCGGGGCGGCTGGGCTCGTGAGCCATGGCCACTGGGCCTGGCGCGTCCGGAGCCTGTGCTCCGCAACGGGAGAGGCCACGGCAGTGAGAGGCCAGCGTACTGCAAAAAAAAAAAAAAGGAAAATGTGCTTCCTGATCATCAGCAATTGTTTAGGGTAACCAGTCCTTCACTCCTCATCTAGGAGTTACACTGCCCTCCTACTGCACTTGGGACCCGTTTTCTGCCAAGAAGAGATTGGTGGCATGAAGGGGTGTGGCACAAATAACCCTTAGGAATACAGGCCACAGAGCTAATGAAGTGCTCCAAGGAAAGAAAGTCTTACCTATCAGCTATGAATTCTCTCCCCACCCACACCAGAGACCTGAGGGCACGTGACCTAGGAATGTGCATCCCAAGATAATACTACCTTCAGAGAACTCTACTTATAGGTAAGTAACTCTCCTTTATAGGAGGTATCTTTGTGTGGCAGACTGTTTATGGGAGCAATTTGACTTGAACTTTAAATGAAAAAGGCATATCTCTGTAAGTGGTAATAATTTTAGTCATCTCGCTGTGGCTAGGGGTTGTGGAATTCATTAGCACAGATTAACATATAAAGTGGGTTAGATATCTAATAGCAAACGGAGAGGTTTAGGGGCCTTAATTCATCACTGAATGAACAGCGTGTACAGTATTAGGGACTATGAAATTTTTAATTTACACAAAGTGTCCAAGAATATAGGGAATAAATTTAAACCCAAAACAGATAATGGAGCTATGCCCTGCCTGGCTGGCAAGTTGAATTGTTTTTACACTGAGTGAAGAAAGCTAATTATCCCAAGCACAAGAAGACTGCTAAAAATAATAAGATTATAAGGAATAATTTGCTGATATAATTACAACAAAATTGGGTACACACAATCGTCAGATACATGTATTGCTTGACCTGGGTGAGAAAGTGAAATAAATCCTTCCTCTATAGCCTTCGTAAATCTGTTTTTATCTTCTCCAAGTGGTGTTTGCACACGCAGCACAATTTGCATGTGTAATGTGGCTGTACAAATTGACAACAAGTAAATTATTCAAGGAAATAGGCTGGTCGCGGGTCTGAACTATCTCTCCAAGCCTATTCATTTTGAAGAATCACTGAGACGTGAAGCTCGTACATCAACCGTTTTCTGACAATCCTCAGACTTATTGTCTCCTAAAATGTCATTATGGCTATTATTTATGAAGCTAATTCATTTATTAATATATATTTAACTCTGACTTGTCATGCACCTTAGCAGACATTCTGTGCACTGCATATTTTTGAATAGATGAAAGACTTCTGCATGCTTTAATGATTACTGTAAGCTGCTATAGATTTATAGAATGCAGCCTTATTATCTACTTGCATTAATACCTCTTATAACTCTTTTTTTGCTTAAGGCCATCAAATATAAATGGCAAATGACATATTCAAAAGATTGTATGGAATAAGATTTTCCAAGAGTTTGTTGAATTTTAGAACAAAATGGGCTAGCTGTCAGTTAAGACCTAATTCACCTAAAAAGATGGGTCTATACCAATTATGTTGAATTTTCCTGCAAAATATAGGCTGCAATTTTTCAAGAAAAAGGAATAGATGCATGATTCATTGAGCTCTTTCCTTCTGAGAAGACAGCCCGACCTTCTATGTGCAGAGGATGGGTAACAGTTCCCAAGGGAGCTGGCTTGCAGGAGTTCATTATTACCTGGGGCCTCGCACTGTGCCCTTCACATTGTCTTTAGCCAAAAAATAGATGTTGCATGAGTGAGGGAAGAAATGAACGACCACCAGCTTTCCTGATAATGCCACGAGCAAAATCAGTAGAATTACACATCGACCTAGAATACTATTTTATACATTTCTGCTTTAGCATTTCTGACCCCTAGAGAACGTTCCATGACTCCCACTATGATTTAGAAATAAATCATATGTATATGCAATCACAATACACAACACATGTTATTTTTATGGGGTGCATAAGAATGTATCAATACTGAACATGTATTGCTACTTCTGGCTGTCACTGCATAAAGTCTGCTCTCTAGCATCTTCCACAGTATGTGACCATGACTATTCTGGGCGTGTGTGTGTGTGTGTGTGTGTAAGAGTGTATGTGTGTATGTGTATGTGCACATATGTGTATGTATGTGTTGGTAAGATAGAAGGAACTGGAGAATGAAATGGAGGAACAATGGAGTTGCTTGAAATGTTCTACTCTGAGTATGCTTCATGCTAACCATTAACGTATTCACCATTTTTCTAACATAACATTTCTGCATTGACTTAGGTATAGATATAGAACTTTCTAGTACCAACCAAATAGAAGGGCAGTGCAGGAAAATACAATACTGCTGTAATTTACCAGTGCATTTGAAATTATTGCAAACCGGATGCTTCATTTTGAAGATAAAAATGGTGAGAAGATAAAGAAAAATGCCCTTACCGGAGTACTGTATTGACTGTATTGGCTTTTTTTTTTTTTTTTTTTTTTTGCGGTACGCGGGCCTCTCACTGCTGTGGCCTCTCCCATTGCGGAGCACAGGCTCCGGACGCGCAGGCTCAGCCGCCATGGCTCACGGGCCCAGCCGCTCCGCGGCATGTGGGATCTTCCCGGACCGGGGCACGAACCCGTGTCCCCTGCATCGGCAGGCGGACTCACAACCACTGCGCCACCAGGGAAGCCCTGTATTGGCTTTCATAATATTATAAAATCACCAAACTTTTTGGATAATTAAAACTTGTTTTTTTAAAAAACGCTACTTAATCTATGGAGACGAATCAGATGAGTGGCTGCCTAGGGCTGGTGAGGCGCAGAGGATGGTAAGTGACTGCTAATGGGCACAGGGTTTCTTTTGGGGGTGACAAAAATGTTTTAAAATTAGATTGTGGTGATGGGTGCACAATTCTGTGAATAAACTAAAAACCATTGAATGGTGCACTTTAAATGGGTAAATTGTGTGGTATGTGAATTATATCTCAATAAAGTTGTTAACGTACTGCTTGATATATGCCAAAATTACATATTTGACATATGTAACCAACATCATGTGCTATAAATAGTAGCATAAGGAAATAACTACTTAGGAAACTAGCTCGTAAATGAAACTCAATTGAAATATAAAGGAGGTAAGTAATCTATCCATAAAAGTATGGGAAGTAGGCTAACCGTTCAGAAATCCAGCCTTCAGCAAGAATGATATTCATGTTAGGTGATCTGATAAGAGAAAAAAAAAATTCCCTGCATCTCAAACACTGCTATGAGCCATCAAGTGTAGTGAAGACAAATCTTTAGTAAGTGCATAGGAAGGTACTATTTTTCATTTAGAATTATTGTATTTGATCAACAAAGCATCAAGAATCTATTTTTTAAAGTAAATTTCTTATATAAGGCAGTCTCTTGAAATGTCTTACTAGATATGGAAAGCAAACCATACACATACATACAAAATATCTTTCTCACTGCATAACCCTGGTGGGGAAGACTGATGACATTTTTATTAGTAGTATTCATCACTTGCTTAAAGGGAAAAATGTCTCACTTTTCCAGGAACCATAATATTTACCTATTTACACCTTTTAAAATTTCAATAACTCCAACTCAGAACCCTTAACCCCCATAACCTTCAAAAAAAAAGTAAAATGAAAATTAATAAACGGTCCCTAGTGTGCTACGAACCATTAATTGTACAGGCTGAAAAGCTTTAGTCTAATAAGAAACATGCCTTCAGCAGAAATGAGAAAGTCATCTGTGATGCTCATGATTTAATGATAAAAAGGTGCAGTCAATTTCCAATGAAGTGAAGACCTACAACCCAGGAATATTTTAACTCTCAAATTCTTGCAGATACCTGAGGAACTTTGAAAGGTGAACAACCTCAAGTACTGAAATGTTCTCAGCATGAATTAAATAATTCAGCTCCAAAGTGGTCTGAAGATAGAGGCAATAGGATTTCTAGCAATAACAGATGATTGGGGATGGATTTGGCCTGCACTCCAAGAAAGCACAGACATTTCCTTAATATAGCAACAAAATGATTTTATTAGTAATTTTTTAGAGCAGTATTATAATACTAGGAATAAAGACAATGTTAATAACATCACTGACCAAAAATCCCACATAAAATTTAAAAAATAAGCTCTAAACAGTATGGAGGTTCCTTAAAAACTAAAAATAGAGCCACCATATGATCCAGCAATCCCACTCCTGGGCACATATCTGGAGAAAACCATAATTCAAAAAGATACACACACCCCAATGTTCATTGCAGCACTATTTATAATAGCCAGGACATGGAAGCAACCTAAATGTCCATCAACAGAGGAATGTATAAAGATGTGGTACATATATACAGTGGAATATTACTCAGCCATAAAAAAGAATGAAATAATGCTATTTGTAACAACATGGATGGACCTAGAGATTGTCATACTATGTGAAGTAAGTAAGACAGACAAATATCAGATGATATTGCTTATATGTGGAATCTAAAGAAATGGTACAAATGAACTTATTTACAAAACAGAAATAGATTCACAGATGTAGAAAACAAACTTATGGTTACCAAGGGGGAAAGAGCAGGGAGATAAATTGGGAGATTAGGATTGACATATACACACTACTATATATAAAATAGATAACTAATAAGAACCTACTGCATAGCACAGGGAACTCTACTCGGTACTCTGTAATGATCTACAATATATGGGAAAAGAATCTAAAAAAGAGTGGATATATGTATATGTATAACTGATTCACTTTGCTGTATACCTGAAACTAGCACAACACTGTAAACCAACTATACTCCAATAAAATTAATTTGAAAAATAAAAAAATTTTAAATCAGCTCTAGGTTTAGCTACAAAAGTTCTAAGCATAATTCCTTCATTCAAATAAAGACCCACTTGGGGCTTCCCTGGTGGCGCAGTGGTTGAGAGTCCGCCTGCCGATGCAGGGGACACGGGTTCGTGCCCCGTCCGGGAAGATCCCACGTGCCGCGGAGCAGCTGGGCCCGTGAGCCATGGCCGCTGAGCCTGCGCGTCCGGAGCCTGCGCTCCGCAACGGGAGAGGCCACAGCAGTGAGAGGCCCGCGTACCGCTAAAAAAAAATAAAATAAAAAATAAAGACCCACTTAGTTCTCACTATGAACCAAGCCTGGGGTAGACATACTGGAACTAAAATGGACAGATTCTGGTGGGATATAAAGATAAATGCAATATAGTCCTTGTCGCTAAGGAACCTAAGATCATGAGAGAAGTGTGACATATTTGCCAAAATGTTGCCACTATTGTTTGACTTATTTGCAATGATCAATGTTTTATTTATTTTTGTTATCAGAACCAAGAATATGAAGACGGATTTTTTTTGAGGCACTTAAATGTTAAGGAATGAGGTGTGAAGTTTTCTAATATTCACAAGAGAGATCCCTGCCAAGGAAAATTTTCAAGGAAGGGTTAGCATGTGAGCTGGGCCTAGAAGGAGAGTCAGCATTATGATGGAGTGGCTTGGAGAAGGCAATCCAGGGGAAGAGATTGTGTCGGCTAAAGCTGGAAGTAAAATTAATGGAAAGTAATGTAATGTGGCTGCCGATTAGGGTGCATGTAGAGGAGAAAAAAGTAGAACGTTACGTTGGGGCTGAATCACGGGAAACCTACACTGTCACACTCGGGAATTCAGATTCAGTTTGTGAAGTCATGCATGTAAGGCACTTAGCACACAGAACCGGCTGCACTGTAAGTGCTCAGTGTGTATGAGGCATTAGTATTAGTGTCCAAGGTCTCAGAAGGAGATGAGGCAGAGCAAGGGCGACCTGTCTCCTGGGAAGCCAGGTTGGTGTCCTTCTTCCTGTCCCATATGTGGGCTCTCGAGGAGTGCTCCCCAAAAGGTAGGTCCGTATTGGGGTGCAGCCCACTTTCAGATGGTCCCTGGTCCATCTCCACCCAGCACTCCTCACATCCCTCACAGACCCACAGTGACCAGTCTGAAAGTTCCTTCATGCAAACTCCAAGACTTGCCTCTCTTCGTTCCCAAGTCTTTAGTACATGTTGGGTGTTCCAGAAATGCTTATCGAGCCAACCCCTGTGCTCCATAATTGTGAACACTCCTGGATAAATGAACACACTGATACTCTGGCCTATGCATCAGAGTATTATGGCCTGTTAATTTAGCAGTTGTGTTGTCATCAGTGGACATACGAATGATATTTCTGGACCTGCCAGGTTCCCAAATAAGGTATTGTCCTGAGAGGCTTTTTCCTGACATGCTCTGAATATTGATATTTTATCAGTTCTCCTCCTCCACTCCCAAAATGTCACACCTACCCACATAGGGATATGGTAATGAAACAAGGCTTTGTGGCATTGTGTCTGATGTGTACTAATATTCACTGAACATGCTCTTTCCCCTAAACATCGGAGTTTCTGACTTATCCTCCCATTGGCTCTGATATGGTACACCATTACCTGTGTTGTTTTGGAGGTAAAAGAAAAGTTTCTTCCACAACTTTCACCTGAATGTCTCCTTTAGACAGATTCAGGCACTCATATGAACATTGACACACTCTTTCCTTTTCTATGAGTGTCGGCACCTTCTCCTTGTGGCTAAGCTCAGTTCTTGAAAATCCAGACTTCTAGATTTCAGAACTGCAATGTAAGCAAGATATTCTGTTTCCACCAGAAACTAAGCAATTGAAGCCCAGAGTAGTCAAGTGACGTGTCTTTGATGAGCACTGTTGTGGTGTGGGAGAGAGGAGGAGTTTTCAGCTTCAGTCTGAATCTTTGGCGACAGGAAGGCAGTGGAGCCTAGTGGTTACAAGCAGGGGTTAGTAAACTCTGGCTCAGGGGCCCAATCCTGCCAACCACCTATTTTTATAAACTTTTGTTGGAAGAGAGCCATACCTGTTCATTTATATGTTGTCTCCGGCTGCTTTCATACCCAGCAGAGGTGAGTAGTTTCAACATCACCATCCGGCCCTCAAAGCCTAAAATATTTAATATCTGGCCCTTTATAGAAAAAGTGTGCTGACCCTAGTTAAATATAATGGCTTCATCAGTCAAAACTGAGTTTAAATTCGAATTCCAACCTGGGCAATGTAACCTCTTTACTCCTGAGTTTCCTCATCTATAAAACGGGAGTAATGAGAGTGTCTACTTCGTGGGGTTACTGTGAGCATTAAAAACTTCCAAGTACTTAGCACAGTACCCGTACCGTGATAAGCTTGTTAAATGAGAGCAATGATGATGATGACGAGCATATATGTAAAATTACCATATAGGGAGCAGGAATACTGTACCTCAGAAAGGTTTTAAAGTGGCCTGTTGAAGGTCTACAATATAATGTAATACATACCTATATGTAAAATGTACACACACTCATATATACATGTAATGAATATGAAAAGGATATAGGTATAGAATACACACATACATACATACACACATACATGCACACACACACATAATGTATATAATATATCTTGAAAAGTGAAAAATAAGTATTAATGAAAATAGAATACACATAGATAAACACACACACGCACACGCAAAATCCTGTACTGGAAAAAAATACTTTCTCAGTTTCAGGCACAAAACAACTACTCTGTGATGAAATCACTCTACCTGACTGTGTGGTCTTTGCACTAAAGGTAGAAGAGAGGTCACATGGAGAGTTGAGATTAGGTGGAGTTTAGCAATAATTGAATAATGGCTTTTCCTTTGCCATCTATCCCTTTGCAATTACTCTTCAGCTCCTTCCGTTTTTTCCCACCCAGTGGCGAAATTGAGTCACTGCAGCAGCTGAATCCAAGTGCTTTTCCTTCAAGGCTCACTGCCTGTTTCTTAGTTCTGGGAGAACAACTCAAGAGTTGGTAAAGTTAAGGGAAACGAAGATGTTGGAATGATTGTGATTCCAAAGAGCCAAGACTGCTTTGGGGATGAGAATGAAGGTGACCAAATACCATCTTCTAACATACTATAATGCTTATTTACTACGTCTACTGTTTATTGTCTGAGTCCCTCTTCATAACGTTACTTCCCCAAGGGCAGGGCATATTTGACTGTTTTGTTTATCAATGCATCCAAAAGCCCTTTAACAGAGCCTCATACCTTGTAGACACTCGGTAAACATTTTCTGAGTTGAATAAATGGCTGCAGGTCTAGAGACTATGCCACTTTGAAGAAAATGCTCAAGTGTGGTTATAAGACAAGGTCGTTGATAGCTTATTCTCATCCCTGTCTGTCCCCTTGGACTTGATTTGAGCATCTGTGATTAGAAAGATGAGGCTTGTTGGAACTGCTGTCAGAAGAAGCTGAGAGTCTCTGGGCACCAGAAGAACTGCCTGGGGGCCCAGGGAGGAAAAAAGTGATAAATAATAAAGAAGAAAAGAAAAAACCATGAGATACAAACAAACTCAAAAAAGAAACGGAATGGGCTTCTGACTGCTGGTAATCCCTGTGCATATAACAGCTATGAATTCTGGACAAAATATAAAAAGCAGCTGTCCAAAGGCAACAGAGAGTAACCAGGCAGGCAAATGCTGGAGGGGAGTCTGCATTTGGAAGAAGGGAATGACAACGGGCAAGTTTCCCATGATTACTGTATTTTTGCCAGGAAGCAGGACCCAATCCTTGCCAAATAGGAGTGACTAAAAACTTAGAAAACCTGAAGTCTTACTGGCATGAAGAGCCAGAAGTCAGAGTTCAAGGTGATTGAACTGGAAAGTGAGGGGGGAGTCTTAGAAAGAAGACAGCCAAAGCCGGGGGTGGGGGAAAACAGGTTCTGTGTGCAAACTCTGCACAAATCATTGCTGATGCCCGACCTTCTGTGCAAGCAGCCCAGCTAAGGCTAAAGGAACTGGACAGAGATTTCTGTGGCCGCTCACTGCAAGGGAGATAGTTTGGAGTTTGAGGTTAGTTAACCTCAAACTTTTAAAAAAATCAGGATTCTTCAGAGGAACACAAACAAATCCAGGGGCTCTACAATATATATCATTCATAACTTCTTGGATGCCATCCAAAATACTAAGCACATGAAGAAACAATATATGTGAGCCAAAAGGCAGTCAATGGAGACTGACCCTGAGAGAACTCAGTGGCTGGAATTAGCAGACAGTAATTTTTTTTTTAACTTTTATTGGAGTATAGTTGCTTTACAATGTTGTGTTAGTTTCTACTGTACAGCAAAGTGAATCAGCTATGTGTATACATATATCTCCTCTTTGGATTTTGGATTTCCTTCCCATTTAGGTCACCACAGGGCACTGAGTAGAGTTCCCTGTGCTATACAGTAGGTTCTCATTAGTTATCTATTTTATACATAGTATCAATAGTGTATATATGTCAATCCCAATCTCTCAATTCATCCCACCACCACCCCTTTGGGATCCATATGTTTGCTCTCTACGTCTGTGTCTCTGTTTCTGCTTTGTAAATAAGATCATCTATACCAATTTCTTCAGATTCCACATATATGCATTAATATACGATATTTGTTTTTCTCTGTCTGACTTACTTCACTCTGTATGACAGTCTCTAGGTCCATCTATGTCTCTAGAAATGAACCAATTTCATTCCTTTTTATGCCTGAGTAATATTCCACTGTGTATATGTACCACATCTTCTTTATCCATTCCTCTGTTGATGGACACTTAGGTTGTTTGCATGTCCTGGCTATTGTAAATAGTGCTGCAATGAACATTGGGGTGCCTGTGTCTTTCTGAATTATGGTTTTCTCAGGGTATATGCCCAGTAGTGGGATTGCTGGGTCATATGGTAGTTCTATTTTCAGTTTCTTAAGGAACCTCCATACTGTTCTCCATAGTGGCTGTACCAATTTATGTTCCCACCAACAGTGCAGGAGGGTTCCCTTTTCTCCACACCCTCTCCAGCATTTACTAGTTGTAGATTTTGTGATGATGGCCATTCTGACTGGTGTGAGGTGATATCTCATTGTAGTTTTGATTTGCATTTCTCTAATAATTAGTGATGTTGAGCATCTTTTCATGTGTTTGCTGGCCACCTATATGTATCCATTGGAGAAATGTCTATTTAGATCTTCTGCCCATTTTTTGATTGGGTTGTTTGTTTTTTTGATATTGAGCTGCATGAGCTGTTTGTATATTTTGGAGAGTAATCCTTTGTCAGTTGCTTCATTTGCAAATATTTTCTCCCATTCTGAGGGTTGTCTTTTTGTCTTGTTTATGGTTTCCTTTGCTGTGCAATAGCTTTTAAGTTTAATTAGGTCCTATTTGTTTATTTTTGTCTTTATTTTCATTATTCTAGGAGGTGGGTCAAAAAAGATCTTGCTGCGATTTATGTCAGAGTGTTCTGCCTATGTTTTCCTCTAAGAGTTTGATAGTGTTTGGCCTTACATTTAGGTCTTTAATCCATTTTGAGTTTATTTTTGTGTATAGTGTTAGGAAGTGTTCTGATTTCATTTTTTTACATGTAGCTGTCCAGTTTTCCCAGCACCACTTATTGAAGAGGCTGTCTTTGCTCCATTGTATATTCTGGCCTCCTTTGTCATAGATTAGGTGACTATAGGTGTGTGGGTTTATCTCTGGGCTTTCTATCCTGTTCCATTGATCTATATTTCTGTTTTTGTGCCAGTACCATACTGCCTTGATTACTGTAGCTTTGTAGCATAGTCTGAAGTCAGGGAGACTGATTCCTCCAGCTCCATTTTTCTTCTCAAGATTGCTTTTGCTATTCAAGGTCTTTTGTGTTTCCATATAAATTAGCAGACACGAATTTTAAATCAGCCATTATAACCATGTTTATGAATGTAAAGGAAAATATGTTTGTAAAGAATTAACAAATCTGAGATCTCAATGGAGAGCTAGAAACTATAAAAAAAGAACCAAATGGACATGATAAAGCCAAAAAATACAATATTAGAAATAAATTTCATTGTATGGGCCCGACAGAAATGGAGATGACTGAATAGACAGATCAATAGAAATAATTCTATGTGAAGAACATACAAGGAAAAAATGGGGGGAAAATGAATGGAGCCTTGAGAACCTGTGGAACCTGTGGATATCAAAATATCTAATGTATATATAATTGGAGTCTTAGAAAGAGAGGGGAGAGAGAATGGGATAGAAAAATCTTTGAGGAAACTTAGAATATGTAGATGTAATGTATATATAACAAATGTCATGGGGGTAACAGCTATGTTTTAAAATGTGATTTTATATATATTACATATGAATATATATTCAAATATAGATTACATATACATATTACATCAGGAAGATGAGTATTATAAATACCTGTGTCTGATAAGAGAGTTTCAGAATACATTTTTTTAAATTGACAATTAAAAGGGGAAAGTAGACAAATCCACAGTTATAGTTGGAGATTTAAACCCTCTTTTCTCAACAATTGATTTTTAAAAACTAGACTTAAAAAATCAATAAAGATATAGATGATTTAAATAACACTATCAACCATCTTGACATAGTGGATGGTTAAAGAATGCTATACCCAATATCAGGAGAGTGCACTTTTTCAAATGCACATAGAACATTCAGCAAGGCAGCATATTTAGGTCATTCAACAAGCCTAAATAAATATAAAATGATTGTATGTGCTCTCCACAGTGGAACTAAATTAGAAAGTAATAGCAAAAATACATCTAGATCCTCTCCATGCATCTCCATATTTTTAAATTAAATGATATACTCTATGTAACTCATAGATTTTGAACTGAAAATATTCTAAACTGAATGATAGTGAAATCATAACTATCAAAATTTGTGAGATGCAGCTAAAGCAGTGCTTACAAGAAGATTTGTAGCTCAAAATGCTTTTATTAGAAAAAAAGAATGAAATAAAATTAATGACCTATGGTTTGGACTATAAAAATAAGAGAAAGTAAACCCAAATGAATTAGAAGAAAGGAAAAACTAAAAAGCAGAAAATAGCAAAGTAAAAGAGCATACCAAAAATATAGGAAGTTAGCAAAGTCAAAAGTTGGTTCCTTGAAAGGATCAGCAGTCTTGGACACTTTCCCAATACCTTGCCTTTGCTATGCTGCCTGTTTCGTTGTTGTTGTTGTTGTTTTTAACCCTACAGCACGTTTTCCTCCTATCCCCACCCATCCAAAGTCTCAGGGCAAAAGTCAATTTCTCCAACAGGTTTTCCAAAATTCTGCCAACTGAAAATAACCTCTTCCTTTCAAACACATATTTCAGTATTCACTTTCATGTCTTTTTTGTATGACAAGAATGGAAAACATTTGGTATCTTATCATGAACCTGAAACCCCAAGCTGATAGAATGAGCAGTACTATGGTCAGAAATTTTAAAATTTAGCCTTTAATTTTTTTGCTCAGCTGAACAAAAATATCTGGATATTAATCAAAATCTAAACTAAGAAACTGATCTGTGATACCTCATTAGGATAACTCTAAAACAAGGTTCTTATCAGTAAGGAAAATTTAAGGGAGTATAAATTAACAGAAACATGATGTCAAGCAAATTTTTCTCCAACATAAAAAGATGAGTAGTTCTTAGAATTAAACATTCTCCAGTAATAGACCACCTTATGAAATCTTATAAAACTATGAATTTCATCCCCAAATTAAAAAAATCACAAACATAAATTTTGCATATGGTTTCAGATATTAACCTAGTGTTCCCCATAGATTTTCTTCCTGGAAAAACTAAATTTAAATGGCTGGAATCTAGTTGTCAATGAGTTGAAAATTCTTACGAGATGGATGATGCCAGAAAGTACAAGAAAATTGAAGATAAACTTAAGAAATATATCTGGAATGTGATAGAAATGAAAAATTCAAGAAAAGATAACTGATACAGAGAGACCAAATTGTGTGAAAAAACAGACATTCTGGAGATCAAACAACAGTAAAGGCACAAAAGATAAAGCCACACATGAGTAAAACTATTCAGAACGGAAAAACAATTAATTTCATAAAGGAAGAAATATCTTTTTACTCACCTAAAATTAGGACATGAGAGTTTTCAACTTTCAAAGAGAAAGGTAAAGTTTAGGTTCCTTTTAAAACATAATTGATATTTTTAATTTATTTTGAAATACTGCACATACCAAGAAAAATTTAAATCTAATAAGACAAATATTTGTGTACTCTCCATCTAGCTTAAGAAATAAGCCTTACCAAGTACTGTTAAAGTCCACCATTTGCCCTTCTTTGAACGTATTTCTCTAAACACACTCCCCATAGTAACCACTACGTTGAGTTTAATAATAAACTTTTTTTATTATTATTTATTTTATTATTTAATAAAATAAATAATAAACAACTTTAATAATATTTTACTTAGAATTTTCTTTTTTTTTTTTTGCGGTACGCGGGCCTCTCACTGCTGTGGCCTCTCCCGTTGCGGAGCACAGGCTCCGGACGCGCAGGCTCAGCGGCCATGGCTCACGGGCCCAGCCGCTCCGCGGCACGTGGGATCTTTGCGAACCGGGGCACGAACCCGTGTCCCCTGCATCGGCAGGCGGACTCTCAACCACTGCGCCACCAGGGAAGCCCACTTAGAATTTTTTTTAACCAGAGAACTAAAAACATGGTTAGAAGTAGAATGATGGTTGTTTCATATACATAAAGTCTGCTAAAGAAAACACTCTTATTTGGGAAAATGTTTCTGAAGATTTTGCTTTGTATGACAGGATACAGAAAGAGATGTTTAAATCCACTACAAAAACGTTTCTAAATCTCATTTATTTTATTTTTCTATCGAATACTTATATAGTGCTTATCATGGGCCAGCTATTATTCTAAGTGCTTTACAAAGCAGAACTCATTCTATTAGGATGCTGGCAGGAAACAGATGGCACACTCAAATTGGATAAAGCGAAGTGAAGTAAACAAAAGGAATATTTACATCAAAGTGAAGTAAACAAAAGGAATATTTACAAAGGTGTGAGTGGGATTTAGAAAATGCAATAAGAGATTGTGCAACCCAGTGGCTGACAGCAGCAGGGAGCCTTTACCACCCTAGGCCTGCCTGAAGGGGCGAGGATAGAGAATGGTTAAATGTACCCAGAGAGGGTAGGTTGCAGACAACCAAGGCAACCTGGCAGGGAGGAACAAGGAGAATAAACACCCTGACCTCACTCTTCCTCCGGCCTCTGGCTCTCTTGACTGTGCCTCCCATCAGCCAACAGGACAGAAAGCCAGAGGGTGAAGAGCTCATTGTTGCCACTTTTATGGGCCAGCCTCCAGGGTACAGAAGCAGGATGGAGAAAGATTGGAGGAGAATCTGGAGAGGCAAAGATACTCAGAACATTTATAATAACCCTATTTCGTAGATGATATTGGCGCATGCATTTTAATAGCAACTGATACACAGAGTGATTAAATAACTTGCCTAAGATTGCAAGTAAGTGATGGGTCCAGGATTTTAACCCAGGCAGTCTGGCTCCACTGTACTAGACCTATCTCTCATATCATATTATTATCCTATAAGCTTATATATCTTATTATACCCATGCTCTCGGTTTTTTTCCTTCTAATGTTGTCTGATATGCTGGGATTTAAATGGAGTAAAAAAGACCATTGTAAGAGTCATTTCTGACTTCTTTCTACCACCTGTTAAAGGGCTGGGAGGCATTTTTATGTTATTGTAGACACTTAACTACCAAGAGTTCCATTATGATTCATAGATCATTTTGAAAATTGAGCAATTTTCATGATAGGCATACTTCCCAGCAGCTTCTTAGTATAGTTGGGAAGATTATAGGCAGAGGAAATGCAGGAGGTGAAAATTTGGTCTCATTTCTAAGTGTTCAGTTGTAAATGTGGATTGTGGTCTCATTAAATTCATATACTTCATGTCTTTTAATTTTCCAATAGAATTGTAGTAATCTGGCAATTCTTAATATTCAAGGCGTAGATCCTTTCTAATTTTTTTGGTTAATGTCTTAAAATATGAAAATAACAACCGTGAGTTCAACATAAAATAAGTGTGTTTTATTAAGTAAATTTAAGCATATTGTTAGAAAAAAAATCTTTTCTTGTTGATTTCTGTCATTAGCTTGGTTCTCTCTTGAATAAACTACCTACTAGAAGATTCAGAATTGGGAATAAGTTGGAGATTGCCAAATCCAATACTGTTTTCCTGGAGGTTTTTGCATTGTGAGGGCTTTTTCATCCTTTCCTTGGAAAGTTCCCCAGAACTTTCAACATCTCCCCTCTTGCCATCTTGTATAGCTGCCCTTTCCATATTATTCTCTACGTGTCCACCACATACTCCATGCCTCAGGCACACTGCCCCTCTCCCTCTTCCCTGGAGCACGCCTTTTCGTATCTTCATGACTTTTCATCTGCTCTTCTCTCTGCCTTGAATGCCCTCCTTTTATACTTGGTAACTCCTGCTTTTCATTTGGGAGCCCAGATGCCACTTCCTGTGAGACAGCTTTCCCATCTCCCCTAGAAAGAGATTTTCACTCCCTTCTATGAACTCCTAGGATTTTTTGAATGTACCTCTTCTGCAGCCCTTACTGTAATGTGTTAACATAGTTTGTATATCTCTTTTTCCCATTGAACTGAGACTTCTTGAAGGCCAGGACCTTAGACTGCTAAGAAGAACTAGTTCTATGATTCTTGGCCTTCATACAAGGACCAGAAACCCCTTCAAAGTCTGTTTGTACCTTTCTGTGTCTGCCATTTGCAGGAAGAGGTTCAAAGGATAACTTAGTAGCATGAAAACTCATATCCGTCCTGCTCTGCATTTTTTTTTTTTTTTTTTTTTTTTTTTTTTGCGGTACGCGGGCCTCTCACTGTTGTGGCCCCTCCCGTTGTGGAGCACAGGCTCCGGACGCGCAGGCTCAGCGGCCATGGCTCACGGGCCCAGCCGCTCCACGGCACATGGGATCCTCCCAGACCAGGGCACGAACCCGTGTCCCCTGCATAGGCAGGTGGACTCCCAACCACTGCGCCACCAGGGAAGCCCCCTGCTTTGCATTTTAATATTAGGGTCAATGAGTTAAATGTAGTCTGATATAGTTCTTTAGTAGGCAGATTTAACATTTCTTATGTGAACCAGAATTTTCAAATTATTAATAACTTCCTTAGTGTTTTGCTTCTTATAATGATGCCTTCAGAAAATTCATTCAATTTTAGGTATACTAAAAATTATATTCATGCTCAAAACACTAATACTGTCCAGGTATTACTTCCAATTACCTTCCTCTGAATGAGCATTAAAATCAGAATATGAGATAGTTCCACATTATAACAAATGGGGTGGATTTTTGTTTAAAAAATGCTCTTCAGTACCCTGAGTGTTATAACAAGCACAACCTTTTTGTTTTTCCGTGTGAGAGCTGGTCTTTTGTAAGGAGTGAGTGAACTCCTACCTCAATCTCCTTCTGAGTCTCAGATGCCTTCATCCGTAAGTGTTATTTCAAAGTGCCGGGATCTGAGCTTTTCACCTTCTACCCATGTGGTCTAGCTGCCTGCTCACCCAGTTTCCCCAAGAGATTACTACCCACACCGCTTACTTTAAATTCGTGTTGAACCAATCATTTTCTTTTATGCCCTCTACCACTGACTCCTGACTGTCCCTCCCTCCACTTTATTAGAGACTGGGAGAGAGTGAGGCCAAGTTCATGCAGCATTTAGCTTCTACATGTGACTCTGGAGCTGGAAAAGTTAAAAGCAAAATCGCAGCCTTCACTATTCCCGTCTCTCCCCAAGTGCACCATGGAGAACAGTAAACTTTCAGTGATGAAGTACAACCTTGTTCCACTTGAGATTTAGTTGGTGAAGATCTTTCACTGAAATAGCCTTTTCGTGTTCTCTTTCTCCATGGCCATACGGGTCATCAGCATTTCTTACCAACTGAGATCCGACATACGGAAGTGTATTATAAACCATGAAACAGTACACAGGAGTAAAACATTATCCTTACCTAAATTGTGAGACAGCAGGGATGTCTGTAAACGTTTCTGAAACTAGAATTAGTTCATGGTAAAGAAAAGTTTTTCATCAAGAGCCCTCAAATATGCAGTTTGAGGACTTAGAACTCAGTGATGTTTTTCTTGGTTTCCAGAACTACACTCCTATTTGCTGAGAATTTGTGGCTTCAAAAGTGTTATCTAAATCCTCACTTAAGTTGGCTAATGAGTTGGAATCTTTTTCTAAGTTATTAGTTTGGCTTTCTAGTATTTTCTTTCCCCTGGTCTGCCATATGGTATACATTTATTTTCAATACTAATGTGAATTAAAATTAATTTTGTTTAGGCAATTTGGAAGAATTTCATAACATCTCTTGAGGTAGTTGGAAAAGCCCGGAGTGAAACAAACTAGGGTTGGGACACACTAATCTAGATTAATGTTAATAGACAGCAGGTCAGGATTAATCATGTGATTTTGTGTTTTCTGTCATATAATAGAGTGCTGCCACTGGTTGGGTTGCAAATAATAGTTAATCCCAATGTACTGAAAATAATATTTAGTTTTTAATATTTCTCTGAAGTTAATTCTTACGACGCAACCATGACTCATTTTCTTCTTATGGTTTATAGCTCGTATCTGGATGTTAATAGTAAATGAATTATAGCTCGTTTGGGAGCTTTTTAAATTACAGCAGAAATCTACCTCATGCTTTACTCAAATGAACAGTGATGAGATTTTAAACAAGTAATTTACAACTAATAATTTATAACAGATAGGTTTTGCTGTTAAAGAAAAGCACAATGCATTCAAAAGCATAAGATGAATGATAAGTGCTTAGAGCGTCCCTTTGTTCTTAGCATGTTGGCAATTCCTGTCATTAATAACAATACTTGGCTTTCATGTGGCAAATTTCATTTCAGACGTTTAAAGTACTTTAGAAGCATTTGTTTGTTATTCTTCACCGCCTTCCAGGGCCAGGGGTGCTCTACCTCAGAAGAAGAAAATTTGTTTCATTAGGAATTAAGAGTAGATTTAGGACCTAACATAAGTCAGCAAGCCTTTTGGAGGGGAAATGAGGATTAGATCAAATTCCAATGGATTCTTCTCCACCAGCTCTCAGAGAAATACCTCTCCTTGAGCCTAGAGGTGGAAGAAGCAAAGATGACCCTTTTCTTACTGCTTAGGAATGAGGTGAATTATTCCACAATATGCAAACTAAAAATCCTTCTGTCCACGAGTCTAGGCTAGGCCAGCACGTGAACTGTGAGCTGGAAATTGTTGCTCAATGAGTCATATTCTCAGAGTGGGCTTTTTCCCTCCCTGCTGTATAAACTGTGTTATTTAAGCTGTAATTTTCTGCTGAGAAAACTGTGGGACGTTATCTCTGCTTTGGTGAGTGCTTCTTGAAGACTGAGGTTTTACTTTTTCGTCTGTCTTTGAATAAAAATATTCAAGATCTAGAACCGGGCACAGCAGACAAGAACAAAAGCTGGCATGCACACACACACACACACACACACACACGCCAGTGACCAACTGATTGACCAACTGAATGAATGTCAATAAATCATGGAGGAATATAACCCCTTAAGCCCTATAAATAACAAATAGCAAAGTACAGCAATACATAAAATCAGGGGTAATGGTTAAAAAATGGTATTGCTCATCATCTCAAATAGCCTAGCTCTTACTATTTGGAACCCACCCCGATTTTCTCCTACATCTGTTTGAACCTAAGCAAGAAAGTGGTCCCTGTAATTCAAGCCACAGTCCCAATGAGCACGTCCTGTAGAGTCTTTATGTTGAGTTCCGCAAACAAAGGTTACTGATACTTTCTTAGTCCTGTTAAATAGGCAATAGGTCTAGAAATTCTGTGGCTTTCCAACAGCCTTGGCAGACAATGACAAAATGCTGTGGAAAGACCTAGCCTTATTTTTCCCTTTGTGGCTAGAGATTATCTTTTCATAGTTAGTAACAGCTTTTGAAAACATCAGGAATGTTGAAGACAAAGCATACATGTGGGAGTGAAGTGGAGGGTAGGTTGGATTCCACGGTTTTGCAAGTGGATTAGATCCTGAAGCCAGATGTTCCCAGATTGTACTTTGTAGGCATTGAGCTAGCCAAACAAAATAAAAAGAACCCTGCCTCTGCTCTTGCCTATGTAATTTATTCCTGTTTAGTTAACAGAAACATTGCTCTTCCAAATTTCCAGGTTAATCTTCAGTTTTGTAATTATATTAGTAATTAGTGTAAATTAGCACAATCAGTTGACAATTAATTAACACACATAGCTGGGAATTATTTATTCAAGAATTAAAAATTTTATAGTGTACTACATAAATTAGCTAAAGATGTTGATTGAACCTGAAGTATCACAAATTTTAGAAACCATTCACCTTAGACATACTAAAACTTTTTTTTATTCCTTTTAGAAGAGACAAAAGAGAGATTATTTCCAAACATTCTGTCATTCTAAATCTGTTCTTTCTTTCCTAGATTACGGGACAATGATTAATGATTAGACTCATAGCTAAAAACATTCCCACTAAAAATACATAGAAATAGTAAATATTCTCTTAATTACCTCAAGGAAATGAGATTAAAGATGGCTCTTCCTTACTAGGGTATACCTCTGGGTCATAATTCCATTTCTGGGGCATAACACATATGTTTAGACTCAAGGTGGAAATAAGGATGCAGGGTGTGACTCACATTAATGACAACACATTAATGATCTCATTTATTCAGGCTCTCAACATTCCCAATATCAAATGTAACTTTATTTCATCTTTCTAAATAGACTTTCTTCAATTTGGCTATGAGATGATTCCTACCTAAAGAGATGCCCTCATATGTAATGTATCAGCACACCCTAGAACTGCATTTAGCCACCATGAAACCTATGCTAAAGATGCATTCCCTTTCTTGGTCCACTTGTGAAAGTGGAAGGGATAAATAGTAGAGGTGCTGAATGCTGAGACTGACTTTTCTCTGGCTAGGAAAATAAGGAGATCCCTCCCTGATTCATCCAGGAAAAAATATATTAGCATACTGGAGAATGATGTTGGAAACAGAAACGATGCAGGGAGAATTATAGAGGAAAAACCCAGAGCAGTGAGAGTCTTGTCATTCATCACTAAAGACCAGTCAGCTTAGCCAGGAGAACAAGGATGTGGGAGAAGTGCTAGCTGGGTCCTCTTCCTCCCTCCAGTTATCCTTTAAATAAGCAAATAAATTAGGAAGCATTAAGCCTAGGTAAAGGAAGGAAACAATGTTGGGATACTCAGGCCAGGTTCCAAGATGTTCCACATCCACACAGAAGCCAGCCAAGTCCCAAGTCCCAAGAACCAGAAGTTTTAGATCTTGTTTTCCAGGATGTCCGCCAGAATGGAGGGTGAAAGGGAAAAGTCAAACAAGAAGATGACGATGGTTCAGGGTTGTTACAGTTTTTCTGATGAGGCTACTAGCTTGGGTTTGGAGCCTGGGTTTAGATCCTAGCTTTACCACATACTACCTATGAGATTTAACCTCTTTGAGTTTTACCATCTATAAAATGAGGATAATGATAGTATCTAAATCACAGAGTTGTTCTCAAAATAAAAATAACAATAGCTAAGATTTACTAAGCATTTACTATGTGTCTGGCATTGTGCTAATCTCCTGACATTTGCTATCTGTCTTAATCCTATTACTACTCTCTTTTTATAGACAAGGAAACTAAAACTTGGAAAGTTTAGTTACCTTGCCCAGAGACATTCATCTAGGAGGCAGCAAGTCCTTGATGAAGTGAAGTGTGTGATACAGTGCAAGCGTCACTAAACACTCAAGAAATGGCAACCATGAGTATTCCCATATATCCCTCTAAAAGTGTTGTGACACCAAATAAGATGGCAAGAGTAGAGGGAAGCACGAACCTGCCGTTTTGACTCTCAGGGTTGGACAGCTGGCAAACCCAGCTATATAGAAGGCGACACTAGCATTTTGTACCATGCCGTAGAGAATTGTCCATTTGCCCTCTTTAACATGTAGCTCAGGTTTCCTTCTTCTGTTCTGAGAAATAAAGCACTGGACTGAGATTGAGGAAAATTGGGTTCTAGCCCCATGGTTGAGTACACCTTGATTGTACGTATACTGAGACATACATCAGCCATGTGACATCCTGGGAAATCGACAGTCAGGGCAGGTTGGTACCTGATTAATTTTCTCTCATGTGTAGGCATTGCTAGAGATTACACAATCTGTGCTCGGGACACCCAAGTAGGTATAGGACATGACAGAGGTGTTCTGTCTCTCCCCTCAGTCAAGAAATGATTGGACCTGGTGTAGACACAAAACTAAGAATATCAATCTTATATTTAAGTTCTCTTCATTTGTTTTTTCTTTTAAAAAATTTTTATTGAAGTATAGTTAATTTACAATGTTGTATTAATTTCTGCTGTACAGCAAAGTGATTTGTTTGTACATATATATATTCTTTTCACATTCTTTTCCATATGGTTTATCACAAGATATTGAATATAGTTCCTTGTGCTATACAGTAGGACCTTCTTGTTTATCCATCCTATATATAAATAGTTTGCATCTGCTAACTTCCAATCTCTCTTCATTTCTTAATTAGGTTGAGATCTTGAATAACCAATTCAGCAGAAACAGCTGGTGGGAGAAAAGATAGCTTTTATAGATTGAAATTATTTCCAACCAATAAATTGTAGAATGCTACATTTTTCAGCATATTATTTTGCCGTCATCTTTTCTTCAGTGGCTGCCCCCAGAAATTAGAATAGAAAAAGTATTCTCCTGAAGGTGGCTTGTCTCATGTTTTAAACAAAATTACTGTAACCATTCTCTGAATTATTCCAGAGGTGAACCTTCCATAAATGACAAAGGAAATTCAGGACACCAAGAAGATGATGTTTTCTTATAGAATCTAGCAAGATGATGTGTAAGGATTTCAGATGTGTAGCTCCTATTAAAGTTGACAAGAGTTGTGCTATTAAAATCCCCTCGTGACACTTTGCATTACATCCTGGGAAGTCTGAAGAAGGTGCCGAAGGGTCATCAAAACACCAGCATCGCGTTGATAATCTTGTCACCAGGTAAAATAAAATGCATGTGTGTTTGCTTCTTTTCCTCTGAAGTATGAAGTAATTATGACTATATAAAAAGCTTTTGCCATAACTAATTAACTAGAAGCTCCTCATAAACTATGTGTCCACAGCACCGTATGTCTAATTCTCTTCTTTTGCTTCAGAACTGTGATGTTGAATAATGAAGAAAACACTACCTGATGAAGTCTTTTATTTTATGATGATATCTCTGGAGACAGAGGAGACACAAAAGCTTAAATGCCATCTTCAATTACATCTTGGCCTTGGCAAGCTTTCAGCTGGTTTTGATTTGCATGGAAACCACATTATTTTTAAAACCTTATAGAAAGAAAAAATGAAGGAAGGAAGGAAGGTAGGAAGGTAGGAAGGAAGGGAGGGAGGGAGGGAGGGAGGGAGGAACTGTAATAATTATAAAATGGTCTCTACAGCTGTTTAAGCACTCCATTAATCCTAGGCATGAGAAACCCTTTTCATATGTAGAAAGTCCGGGCATAGCTGTTTACTTCCAGCCTATTCTGTTGGGCATTGTGCCTTGGGTTTTGCCAATTCCATTAAAATGTCTCTTCTTTCCCCACTCCCTAATGCACCACTCTAACTAATTCAAACCAGACAAGCATGAACTTATATGACAGAAACAGGAAGGTAGGTTTTGGGGGTGTTTCTTTTTTTTGGCATGTGTATAATTATTTTTTAACTTTTGAAAGCAATGGCTCAAATCAATACCTGCAGGCATTTACGTGTAAGACCAGACATGCTAGTGAGGGCATTTTCAGTCCTTGCCTATTCCCAAGCCTGTGCCCACCGTCCAAGTATTTCTACATTTCTGTCAGGGCTCAGGAGTATATTTCAGCAGGATTGGCTATTAAGCAGCACGTTCCTTGCGCATGAGGCCAACCCTGTCTTTGGATACTGCATGCAAGGTCTCTTAAAGTCTAGGAGATCTGCCAGGAGGAGGGATCTGGGGAGTACTCAGCTAGGAGTGGGGCACCCCACAGGCCTGGGTTTCTTTTCCCAGGTGTATCTATCTGATGTTTTCATTCTTGCAGTTTAGTTGGTGTCTTCGAACACTATGCTTCCTAGAATGAAAGTATGAATCACCTGGGGTCTTGTTAAAATGCAGATTTTTATTCAGTATCTCAGAGATGGGGCCTGAGGTTCTGCATTTTTATCAAACGATGCTCATGTGGCTGATGCATGGACCCTACTTTGAAGAGCGAGGCATCCACTCCTCCGAGCCAACTCCAGGACTTTCTCCTCCAAAATAAATCCTTTCTCTTCCTCCTTGGTCTTTCTCCGAAATCTGGAAGCACAAAGCAACAGTATTTGGTATTGATCTTGGTATTTACATAACCTCAGGCTCATCTGATGGATAAATGTTTCCCCTGAGTAAGGTTTATCTTCACAAGTCGATTCTACGCTCTGCTTCCTCTTTCCTTGGTCCCTCACAGCAGCAACAGTGATGACACCGGAAGCACAGAGGCCATGGTAACTACTTGTTGAATAGAACTGAGTTGGATTGGATAGAATTGGCTATGATTTCTTTTTTTTAAATATTTTAATTCTATTGGAGTATAGTTGGCTTACAATGTTGTGTTGGTTTCAGGTGTACAGCAAAGTGATTCAGTTATACATATACATATATTCATTCTTTTTTAGATTCTTTTCTCGTATAGGTTATCACAGGATATTGGGTAAATTTCCCTGTGCTACACAGTAGGTCCTTGTTGGTTACCTATCTTATATTTAGTAGTGTGCGCGTGTTCATCCCAAGCTCCCGATTCATCCCTCCCCACCGTGTTTCCCCTTTGGTAACCATAAGTTTGTTTTTCCTATCTAAAAGTCTGCTTCTGTTTTGTAAAAAAGTTCACTTGAATGTTTTTTGAAAATTAGATTCCACGTATGAGTGATATCATATGATATTTGTCTTTCTCTGTCTGACTTACTTCACTTAGTACGATAATCTCCAGGTCCATCCATGTTGCTGCAAATTGGCATTATTTCATTCTTTTATATGGCTGAGTAATATTCCATTGTATGTATGTACATCTTCTTTATCCATTCCTCTGTCAGTGGACATTTAGTTTGCTTTCACGTCTTGGCTATTGTAAATAGTGCTGCAATGAACACTGGGGTGCATGTATCCTTTCAGATTATGGTTTTCTCCAGATATATGCCCAGGAGTGGGATTGCTGGATCATACGGTAGTTCTGTTTTAAGTTTTTTAAGGGACTTCCACACTGTTCTCCATAGTGGCTGTGGAGCCAATTTATATTCCCACCAGTAGTGTAGGAGGGTTCCCTTTTCTCCACACCCTCTCCAGCATGGTTATGATTTCTTATGCTATATTGAGAATATATTTCTTTCCAAACAGGATTCATAGACTTTGTGAGAGCTTTGGGGAGATTTCGTATTTTAAGATGTTTGGAGCAGTGATTCTCTAATAAGTAATCAAGTTCTAACACTGAATCTCAGAACCTGCCCTCCCCCACCCCAACCCTACTACCCAGTCCTCGAAGAAACAAGCCAAAACAGAAAGTAAAATACCACCGACAACGGAATCTTTATCTTCCCTTCCCTGAAGAACTCTGCTGACCTCCCCACTGCTGTCTACCCATCTCTCTGACCCCAGCTGAGTGTCTTGAGACTCTAAGAGGAATGAAAAAAAAAAAAATCTTTTCTCCTCATTGAAAGAAAAAGGAGAACCTCTTATTTTGATAAATGTGTCATAAAGCACCATTATAATATAGTTTTTCTGAATCATCTTCCAGCCAAATGGCTCAAATTTAAAAGCCCTTCCTTCCACTTAAAAGAAAAAGAACATTGGGTTTTTTCCTGCTACCATTCCATCTTTGTGTTATACCCTACGGCCTCCCCACCTCTTCTTTGTCTACCCCATTCCTACACACATACGTGGGTCCACTGCAAATACAAGGTCTCAGTCAGATTTCCCTCCTCACTGCCCCAGCCTGAGGAATGTCTCTCTGCTCAGAAATTATAGAGCTGCAATTATATGCGGAATATATTTTGTTCTTAATTATGTTGTATCCTGTGCCATATTTTTCTTTGTTGTCCCAGCCCAATATTTAAATATTTTATTGTTAGTTAACTTTAGACATATCTATACTATCAAAAGATGCTAGATTGAAATTTGCTAAAGAAAGCCATGACCTATACCTCGGTCCCCACTGTGTGTCTAGCATACATTCATCCATTCAACAATTAATTTTTGAGCACCAGCAAAAATGGAGTGATTGATTAATAACCAAAATAAGGTGAAATATATGTATATTATAAGGTCTTATAATCGAATATAAGACCTGATATTTCCCAAAATAAGGTCTTATAATTGAATATAAGACCTGATATTTCACAATCCAAGTACTTTCACATCTCATTGCCCTTGTGACATCCTTCTGAAGCAGATGGGAAAAGGTAGTATGTCATGCAAAGCATTTAATTAGTAAATTCACTTTGACAGTGTTTCAAGTCAGGATGTGAAAAAAAAAAGATATTAAGTGGAATAATATAAAATTTAACTGTGACATGTCAAACAAACTCTTGGAGCAGATACATAAAAATACCAAAGAAGAACAGTGATTTAAAAACTAAACAACAGTAGATCGATTTATGGCTTATTTAGCCAAATCAGCAATCTGGGAAAGTACCTCTTAAGTTTGGACTGGAAGCTTGACAGAGAGTAAGACAGCCTGACCTCCGTGGTTAATAAATTCCATAAGTAGAGAGCAAACATTAAAAATGCCCCGTAGCTCAATGTCTTCAGCCAAAAAGAACTAATCCAATTGACTGAGACCAAAGAAAACGACTGGGTATGTATGGTTCCAGAATGTCTCTGAGGTATTCAAAACCAAGTCAATTTAAGGACTTGTAAGTTAATAACTAGGACTTTACATATAATCCTGTACTTTACAGGTAGCCAGTGAAGGTTTTTTACAACCAGGGTAATGTGATTTTCATGCTTGGTGTCAGTCAGAATATCAGTTACTGAGTT